>NC_035108.1:141682309-142367290 GCF_002204515.2 Aedes aegypti | reverse complement strand
CGTCAACCTTCCTTTCCGGAATCCAAACTGCCTTTCTGATAGCCCGTGCTCGCTCTCTGTGCATTTCATCACCCTGCTGAGGATAACCCGTTCCAAGAGTTTACCGAGTGTATCCAGTAAACATATAGGCCTATATGATCCTGGATCCCCGGGAGATTTGAATCCCCTGGATTATTCCATATGGGCGTATGTTCAAGGGTTGGTAAATGGCTGGGCATGGCGTACCATTGGTGCCTCGCGTACCTGAAAGAATAAAATACACCCCTCTGTGAGGTCCTTAGCCTCCAAGAATATGACCATTCGTAGCACCTACTTCCAGCACAGCCTTTCATACCGATACACCTGGAGATCACCACAGCAGACATAATCACAAATCGACCACGTTCTAATTGATGGACGGCACTTCTCTGACATTATCTACGTCAGGACCTATCGTTACGCTAACATCGACTCTGACCACTATCTGGTGATGGTCAAACTGCGCCCAAAACTCTCCGTCGTTAACAACGTAAGGTACCGACGACCGCCCCGGTATGACCTAGTGCGGCTTAAGCAACCGGATGTTGCAGCTGCATACGCACAGCACCTCGAGGCTGCATAACCGGAAGAGAGTGAGCTGGATGAAGCGCCTCTTGAGGACTGCTGGAAAACAGTGAAAGCAGCCATAAACGATGCAGCTTAGAGCAACGTCGGGTACGTGGGACGGAGTCGGCGGAACGATTGGTTCGACGAGGAATGTAGGCAGATTTTGGAGGAGAAGAACTCCGTGCTGTAAAGCTAAAGATTTTTACTTTTCAAGAAAATATATAAAATTTCACAAAAAATTTTATTGTTTAAATGCAAAAAAAAAATAAATTTCCGTTTTTTGAAGGCCTTCGGACAAAAGGAACTATTGCTGTTCTCATTTTTTCTTGAAAGTTCAGAATTTAGAAGTTGAAAATTTGACAGTAAACGTAAAATTTACGTTTACTGTCAAATTTTTAACGACGTATGTTTTTTAGTTTTTGAGATACAGTTAACTCTCCCTTACTCGATATTCCGTATCTCGATATCGAGTTAGAGAACCATAGTAAAAGTTGGTTTTCATGGCTAACTCGATGGTCCCTTGGAACGCAGTTGCACTGCTTTTGTGTTCTGTAAGTCGATATCTCCCTAACTCGATGGTCCCTTCAATATCGAGTAAGGGAGAGATGACTGTATATATTTTTGAAAACAAATAATCGATCATCTTTTATCGGCACACATTATATATTTTATTTTTGAAAAAATCATAACTTTTTAACAGCTCAACCGATTTCCAATCTTTTTAATGGAATGAAACCTTGAGATTTCAGCATTTCAGAAAAAATATAAAATCAGAACTCAGTTAAGCTGTTCAAAAGCTATGATTTTTTTTATTAAAAAATTTTATGCGCTGAGACCTACAGTGTGTGCCGATAAAAAATGACTGATTTTTTGTTTTCAAAATATATATCTCAAAAACAAAAAACATACATAGCAGAAAACTTGACTGAAAACGTAAAATTTTCTGAACTTTCAAGAAAAAATTAGATCAGCAATAGCCTCTTTTGTTCCAAGGCTTTCAAAACACGAACAAAATTATGATTTATTTTGTCATGTAAAAAACATCCTTATCAAAAAATCAAAAAACACGTGTACCCTTATTTCGGATTAGGAACAAAATATCAAATTTTTTCCGAAATTCGGTCACCCACTAGATCGATCTTTCATGGCATGGATGTATAGGTTATAACGTAAAAAAAGATGCTGCCGGTAGAGGCATTAAACAATACAATATGTCAGTTAGCAGTTAAAGACATGAGCTTTTCAAAAGAATACAAATAGTTCAAAATCACTATTAATCTCTTTTTAGACTATTGGTATTATATTTTTCATAATTGTTTTTCATCAAAATCCACCAAAATAGTAATTTGGCGCTCTTTGTACAAAGAACGTAAACATGATTCGTATTATATGAAATTTTAATATGGGTTATAAACGGTTTCGGTGCGGACTATTATAGGCAATCAAAATTAAAATTTCTTGAAATTGAATTTCTTGCCATTGAAAACATTCAGGTGGTTCTTTCTTATGTCAGCATCCCCCTTATAAGATTACCGAGACAAAACCAATATCATTGCCAGAAATGTCATTAATTGATATAAATTCGCTTCAAAATTGAGCTTTTTAAGAGTTGCCAATGATAAAACAACAGATTCATCTACACAGCTGCTGAAGAAACAAATAATTTTTGAATCAATTTTGTTCAGGATATTGACAGTAGTTCGCCAGATTATAGCCTCATAATTAGCTTAATAATATCATATCTCCTCTTTCATCCGTCTAATTGAATAGCTCTTTTTAGAAACTTCAATTATAATGCTACCGTCGTGCGGGGTGACATTGGTCCATAAGGGTGACTTTGGGTCACTATTTTTACAGCAAACTAATAGAGTAATAATGAAAAGAATGTAACAAACTTCAAGAATACGTTATCAGTAGCTGCTAGATGGCCATAGATTACATTTTTGACGCTTATTCTAACCATGAGACTCATCGAAAAGGGCGGTTAAAGTCACCCCCTAGGCCCAATGTCACCCCGCTCGACGGTACTAATATATTGTAATTTTTTTCTAAATTTTCACAAAGTGATTTCCAAAGAAACCTACATCATCTTTTACCTGGTGTTTTTGAAGCATCGAATTTTTTAAATGACTTTTAGCCAGCTACTTTGTCCACATACCCCTTAGTGCGGCGTCGTCGTTGACTTGGTTGCAGATGTACCAAGTCATGGCCATCGCAAACTGGCATCTGTCACAACCCGCCGCAGCCGATGATCCTCTCCATTTGCATTGCATTGATTGCACACAACGGGCGATGGCGGGCAAATAACCCTTCACAGGAAAGGTCAAGAACCGCCAATGATGTGTTAATACTAGCTGTGATCATAATTTACACCAGCGAGGGAAATAAATTTCCAAAGATCTCTCAACACACGACCCGGTGAGGAAGACCCGGTCCCTGGTTCAGAAATGCAGGGTAATTAAAAACTATGAGTTAAAATATGGCAAAGTGCATGCGTGCTTGCGCCGCCAGGGAACTTTTACTTCTCAACTAGACTGTCTTCTCCACGGGTGACAACGTGTCGTCGGTCGCTATGTCGTCAACGTCTTCTTCGTCGGTCGACAGGCTCACCGCAGAGATGATGAGAAACGGATGTTTGTGCAGCGGATTTGACACCACAAATGAAACATTACCGATTTTCAGTGCCTTTGAGCGACATGCTGAAACACTTCTGATGCTGCTGGCCCTGAACAACAAACAAAAATGTAACGGCATGCACTGGATTTAAGACTGACTGTGAGGAACTGCAACGGTTGAACCCGTTCTTGTATGTTGGGTACAAGGCATAAGGCGAATGATCGCTTCATTACCCATGTCATCATTGCCACCCAAGAGCGAGGACTTCGGGAGATGATTTATCGCGTGCCATTCAGCGAGATTAGTCGAACTGTTGGGTGTCATGGAGGTACGTTTGGGGTTGTTTACACGTGGGGAAATGTCGATATATGACTAAATTCAACAATCAATTGAAAGAATTATGTGTTTTTAAAAAGGAATATATTCCATTGACCAAATATGATCAGTCTTTTGTTATGTTAATTGAAGTGTGATCTTATTTTCCCATCTTAACTCGAATTAGATATGTCTTACAAAAAGGAAACGCCTCGCATACTATTCGAATGACCGAATGATTTCAATAAAGCTAAAGAACCCAGAATGAGTGGCACACGAAATTCAACAGGTAGAAATATAAATGTCCATGAACCTCAGACGAGAAACCGCTAAATTAATATCCCCTGGCTGGAGTCTTTCGATTTTTGCCTTACGCCTTCCTGTAGGTATATTTCCTCTGCGAAGGAAACTGAAACAAGTGAATCAGCTTTCGCTAATGACTAATTTTGATGAGTTCGGCTGGAGCGCCTCTGTTGCTAATGTTGTATAATTTCTGGTCGAACGTGATAAGTCTATTAGAGTCGGGTTTAGCGAATGAATAAAAAAACCGCTCGGAAGAAGGCACGCAGGTGGCGGTAAGAATTGGCTGCGGATCATTCCATGAATCATTTCGCGCCTTAGATGCTTTTGGAAAGGCGCACGGATGGATGACCGAAGATAATCAGGCGATAACGTTTTTTTTCTTGGCATAATCTGATACAAGCTGACGCAAATAATTTCATAAGAAATTATTTGATTTAATTTTCATCAGAAAAAAATATCAGACGTTTAAATGATATATTGGTATGATACAAATAGTCCATGCATTTGTTCTTGATTAAATTCTTTTCAAGTATTGATTGTTAGCGGTGGATTAAGTGGCGAACTCGCCAAGGGCGAAAAGCCACTCAAATAAAGATAAAGAAGAAGTGTCAGTGGTGGATGGGAAACACTTCGGATTGAAATGGTTGTTGCACGCTTTTCACATGTTTATCTTCTCCTTTCTGGCGTTACGTCCAACTGGGAAAGAGCCTGCTTTCCACCTCAGTGTTCTTCTGAGCTCTTCCACAGTTATTAACTGAGAGCTTTTTTTTGCTGATTGACTTTTTTTGCATATCGTGTATATTGTGTGGCAGGTACGAAGAAACTCTAGGCTCAGAGAAGTAGAGAAAATGTCCTTTATGAAAGGATTCTCGACCGGTGCAGTGGAATACGAATCTTCGACCCTCAGATTGGTCTATGAATAGCCGCACGTTTACCGCTACGGCTATCTGGACCCTTACATGTTTGTCTGCAATTGTATTTTTTCAGCAGCAATATCTTCATAACTCGATAACTTTGTGCAAATAAAACATCAAATTTAATTGGTAGAAAAGACATTTACCAGAATAACATTCATTCGAATGACATTCACCTGAATGTAACACATACCGTTTCAATCACAGAAATAATGTTTAGATGATACCGTTTTGATTCATATTACGGACACTTAAGGCCTCAGTGAAGTATAACCCAGCATGGACCATACAAAATAAATCATTCTGTATGATTTTTTAGCGTTATCGAGCGTCGGAAGCCCTTAACTTTCGGATGGTGGGTAAAGTATACGCGTCCGCAATTTGATTAATTTAAAATAAATCAAAACGTGTGGTCTTTTCATGATTCTTATTCCGGACGCTCCCTCACTTTTGCCTCAAATTCCGGACGCTTTGATTCGAATTACGGACAGCTCATGATAATCATTAATGGAACAGTCAAATCATCAATTGAAATCGTTCAGCCACTTAAGAGACGTCTAAGGTAGCTGGGCATTATAAATTTGCAATGATATTTATGAAAAAAACCTAATAAAACGAGCCTCGAAAATGAGAACTTTTGGATGGCGACAATTGAAACATTTCGTGTGAAATGTTTCCCATACAAACGAGAGTGTCCGGAATTTGAAGCTGTCCGTAATATGAATCAAAACGGTATATGGTTAATTTGAGAAGCAAGCTAAATCTTTGATTATATAGTGCGTGTATTACAGGGTGTCCGCAAATTATCCGTACAAACTTTGAAGGCATGGCTGTATGCAATCAAGCAGAATAAATTCAGTATTCTTGCATGGTTTAAAACATTACCCTATTATATTATAAGGTTGTAAGTTTGACAAATTTCCTATTTCAAATAATTGTGAAACCAAGCCAAATGTGTTGAGGTGTCTTAAAAGGAGCTGTTTTTCGAGCTTTATGACGGAAGAGAAATGTCCACAAAACTCATTGGATTTGAACCGTAAAATTTTCTTCTTCCAGTCTAACTTGAAGCCATTAAACTGTAGGTTGCTTCAAAGAATAATGGGACATTTGGATTCATCTCTTTTAGATTTTAGGGACAAAAGATCTCTAGTATGACTAGCGGCCCTCAGGAAAAACGCCTCCGAAAAATTCAAAATTGCCTTTCTCAGTATGAAGCAGCAATTTCGAAATTATTTAAAGGTGTTTGCTGTGTCAACATATAGATGTATTTGAAAAGGTACATAGACATTGTTTTTTTTTATTGTTTTCAATACGAGATCATCTTTCTCATATATTGCTGTTCGGATAATTTACGGACACCCTGTATTATTGAAGGCATAACTCGGAAAACAACATTTGATTTAGAGTGAAGATAAATCGGAGCCGAATTTCAAATTTCCAAGAGCGCTAAGCTGGAGTACTAAATTATTGTTTATGCTGAAAACATGTATATCGCTAGTTCTGACCAAACCATCCAATGTGATACGCTATCTAGCTTTTCGGAAGTGGCCGGTGTTCAGACAGACTAGACCAAGTGATTTTTAATGGTTTCAGAAAAAAAAACGTACCCAACGCATTCCAAATATCAAAATATGTGCATTATTTGCTGTAATAATCGATTATCTGTTTGTATGAAAATAGCATCGACGAAATCAGAATTGTTGAAGTCCTGAACGTATCTTTAGAACGCCAAAAATATCATCTAGTCCCAGCCCTGTCATCATGAAATTTGAGTTTCTTAGTCGTCTTCTTTAGAGGAGGGCGTTGCTACAGCTTAGAGGGTATTAACGAGGGCATCTCATTAGAAAATTAAAATAAATGCATTAATATGTATTCCAAACACATAAGAACCAATATGCATTTGCACGTTCAGTCGACTCTCCATAACTCGATATTCAAAAGTCCATTTTTTTAAATTTTATATTTTTCAACTATAATTGCAACTTGCAAATATTTAGTCACTTCCAAGCAAGACTAAGACCAAGATTCCCCTAATACTAAGGACTTTTAAATTAGATATCGAGTTATGGAGAGAAATTTACTTCTCAAGTGACATTTGCTAGTAGAGATATCGAATTAATGAAATATCGACTTATGGACAGCACGATATATAGAAATTTAAAGTGATCGAAAAATCCATCGAGTTATAGAAAATCGAGTTATGGAGAGTCGACTGTATACTGCATAATCCAGTGCAGGAAAGTTGACGTTTCATAGCAGATTTGCGTGATGAAAAATAGACTGTCACGATGAGAAATTGCAAAAAAGATTATTTATATGCCATAGGAATACCAGGATATCAGAATTTATTGATGGCAAGGAGGTGGTAGATTTCATACAGGGCGTTAAAATGCTCATGATCTCGCGAAGATCTTTGTGAAAGAAAGTCATTTTACTTCAGGGTGCTACAGATCGATAATTTCGATTGCTGTCCTACAGAGCGTTAAGATGCACCTAATCTATGTTGACTAAGCTCAAATCACTGCAGGGTGTTGCTTTCAATTTTCAATTAATGTTCTACAGATCATTGAAATGATCGTTTCGATTCATATTATGGACAGCTTCAAATTCCGGACACTCTACTTTGTATGGGAAACATTTAGAACGAAATGTTGCGGAATCAAAATCTTTTCTCGCCTTTCGAAAGTTAAGGGGTTCGTAGGCTCGATAACGTGGAGGAATCATACAGAATGGTTTATTTTATATGCTCTCTGATAAGATATACCTCACTTAGGCCTTAAGTGTCCGTAATATGAATCAAAACGCTAACAAGACCAAATTGCTCCAAGGCGTTACAGCTTAACAATTTCGATTAATCTCATACAGAGCGTTATACCGTTTTGATTCATATTACGGACACTTAAGGCTGCAATGAAGTATAACCCATCAGGAAGCATATAAAATAAATCAATCCGTATGATTCCTCAGCGTCATCGAGCCTTCAAAACACTTAACTTTCGACTGGTGGGTGAAGATTTTGTTTCTGATACATGACTAATTTTAAATAAATAGAAATGTGTGGACTTTTCATGATTCTTATTCCGGACGCTTCCTTACTTTTGCCCCATATTCCGGACGCTTTGATTCTTATTCCGGACAGCTCATGAAAATCATAACAAGACAACTCAAATCTTTATTTGAAATTGGCAAACAACTAAAGAGGCGTCTAAGGCAGTTGAGTATTATATATTACCATAGATATCAATAGAAAATTTTGATTGAAACAAGCTTCAAAAGTGTGAACTTTTGAACGGCAAAAATTGAAACATTTCATGCGAAATGTTTCCCATACAAAGTACAGTGTCCGGAATAAGAAGCTGTCCGTAATATGAATCAAAACGGTACACAGCTGATCTGCTTTTATACGCCTACTTGGCTCATGTTCTATGTAAACCTTATGGACCGCGCGACAAAAATGCGTAGAACGGAATTGATCTAAGTATATTATAAGGTCAAATTACTCCAGGACCTACAGCTTAGTGTTTTCAATTGCTATAGGGAGTTAAGATGCAGATGATATATATAAGATAAGGTCACATTAGACTAATGCGTTATTGAAGCTTAATATGTCCAATTGATATTCCTCAGGGCGTTAAGATGCGCCTAATCTGGTTTATGGACAAAAAGTCGAAAGGACAAAAGTTCGAAAGACAAAAGGTCCAAAGGACAAAAGGACGAAAATGATTTGCTTGGTGGAAATTTTTTCCTTTTTTCAAAAAAAATTTCGACCTTCTGTCCCTTTTGTCTCTTTTATTCTTCGATCTTCATAGATTAAAATTACTCCAGGGCCTTGATAAACTTCAATTTTCAATTGATGTCCCTGTAGGCATTGATATACACTTGACCTATGTAGGATAAAGTCCACATACTCAAGGGCTTTGATACGGCTCGAAAATTTCGATTGGTTTTATACACCCTAAAGATGCTCCAGATCTTGCAAAGATCTGTGTGGAATAAACTAAAATTGCTCTAGGGCGTTGATACAGTTGAAGCGAATGAAATGATACAGGGCGTTAGGGATCTACGTGGAATAAGGTCAAATTGCACCCGGGCGTTGATAAAGCTTATAATTTTCTCTTTTGGTCCTACAGGGCGTTAATTGCACCTGTTCTACAAGAAATAAGGTCAAGTACTCCAGGGCATTGATACAACTTGGAATTTATAATTGATATTCCACATGGCGTTAAGATGCACATGATCTACATAAGATAAGGTAAAATTACTGCAGTGCATTTATATAGCTTGGAATTATTAAATGATGCCCTACATGGCGTTAACATGCAGCTGATCAACAATTTCGATTGGTGTCCTACAGGGCGTAAAGTTACATGTGATCTATATGAAGCAAAGTCAAGTTACTTCATGTCGATGATAGCTTGAATTTTCAATTTATATCCTACAAGGCGTTAAGAAAAAATCTGAGAAAAGCTTCATAGTCGTCGACTAAGCGCGACTATGTCAGCTGCCTAGTCCGGTCTGTTTGAACACCGACCAATTATGTTCCTAAAAATGTTAGGTATGGCCATAATTGGTTGGTCAAAATAGGACAGGAAAATTTATTGTTAAGGTGCATTAACTTTCCTGTCCTATTTTCCCCAACCAATTATTCGTAATCTTTTGTCTCTTATTTTCACAATTTCCGACCGATTTCGATGAAATTTTAATAACAAGTTTCATAAATTTTACTTGGAAATCAAGTCGGGTCGGTTTCGGATTTATACATCTCGTGGGGTCTGTACGAAGGTCATTTGAGACATTTCTACAATTATTTTCTATGGATTAAACGTTCCTTCGTTGAGGTGACTTAATCAAAGTAGCCGAGGTGGAAATCACCGCAGTTGCACGTAAGTCACACGCAGAAAGTGAAGCAAGAAGCTGATCCGACGATACTGGCATAGCAACCACGGGCGGCCAATCAAACTAAAGCTCAAGTTCTAGTTTTAAACCATTATGGCTTGATTCGGATTTTTTGGAACCGATTCCTAGGGTATCATTTGTGGACCAAAACAGCACAAATTAAATCTTGCGACACATTGTGTTTTAAAATATTCTAATGAAAGTGTAATACAATGTATATTGAGTAATTGTATGGAACATAAGGCCATTGACAAGTACTTCTGGTATATCCTGGAGCCAATTTAGATATCATTGAAAACGACGTCAATCCGATTAATGTAATTAATAGCATGTGACACCTCGATCTTCATGTTTTTTCGCTGTGAGTAAAGTATAAATCATATTAAGTAATTGTAGAGTAAGGTGGGGCAAAAGTTCGACCTTAGTGGTATAATCTAAGTTTCCAGGAATACAATAGCAATTGAAACAAAACAAACACCATACAGTGAACCTTCAACATATTGGCTATAATTTTGCTGAACAAACGTGTGTCAAAATGTTTACCCATTTTTAGTTATAACACACGGTGTGTTTCGTAGAACAAGTTTATTACAAAAAAATAGGTAAGTCTGAAACTTCTCCACAATAAAGTCTAGGTTTCTCGCGTCCATTTGCTGCTAAAACCAAAATAATCGGTCGGGGGGTCCAGAGTAATTTTTTTTTTGTTTGATTTCGAGAGACTTGCACATATGTTTGAATTTGCCTATCTATGTGTTTGTATACATTAGGGCGGTTCAAAATAAAAAATGTTTGAGAATTCAATCTCACATATGTTCCTTACTATCCTTACTATAAAAATAGTGTTCTGTGGAATTCGCAGCTTTCTAGGTGGTGATTTAAGGTGGCCCAAAGACATTGTAGGTTTATATGGAAATTACTATGAAGAAATTTTGAGGTATGTTCCAAACACGCTTGTACTGTAATGTAAGTACAAACTTATTATCCCATTGTAAAAGCTCATTCTTCAAACCATAATAAAGACATTTGCTGATGAGAGAAATTCAATTCGACAGATAGCAGAAGAGATATTCATGAGTTTGTTTGCTATTATTTAGCTTAACCCCTCTACCGGCAGCCTCATTTTTTCAGCACAAAAATATATTTGAATCACGATAACTTTTTTGTTTCTCTATATTTTTCCAATATTTTTTCACAACTTCTCAAAAAACTCTTCTACTTTTGGAATCTATGTCGGTATTGACCATTGGTCAACTGTTTTTAAAAATATTTCGGTGTTCCTTGGGGGACCGGCACTTCCCATATAAAATTTCAATATGATGTTTTAAGAAGTTTTCAAGATCTCGTTACGGCTAGAGTAGTACCAACAACATAAAAGCTTATTGCTCAAAAACTGTTACACCGATTTGTTTAATTTCTTCACAATAGACTTTCATCAAAGTTTAGTTTTGAAAAGCGAATAACCGAATATGAGAAAAAATCTGTAGCCAGCGATAATTACGAGAGTTATGGCTATGCGTCGGTCCCCCAAGGAATTTTGGAATATCTCCGAATATAGATGACCAATTCTCAAAACCGATACAGATTCTGAAAATAAGAGAGTTTTTTTTGAGAATTTGTGGAATTTTTTTTCAAAAATATTGAGAAACAAAAAAGTTATCGCGATTTGAATATTTTGAAAAAATGAAGGTAGAGGGGTTAATATAGGGTTATAGTACTGCAAACAAGTACAACAATCCCAAACCCATTTTAGCCTCATGATGTTAGTTTCTGATCTTTTCATAAGCACTGTGCCATTAAGAAAATTACATAAAAAAATATAAGATTTGAAACTTCTCAAATACCATCCATATTAGCGTATTTTTCAGCACCATGGGGCAAGTATATTACATGCCTTATAACAAGTTTTATCACATGCGAAGCCTGTGATACTAGTTACTTCGAATATCTGAAATTGTGTTGTTTGAAAGGCGGATAAGTCACTTTTGTATCTAGGGGTCATGCACAAATTACGTCACGCTCCAAGGAGGGGGAGGGGCCATGCGTGACAATCCTTACAAAATTATCGGAGGACTCATACAGAAAGTGTGACAAAGGGGGGGAGGGGGTCGAAAAAATTGAAATTTAGCGTGACATAATTTGTGTACCATCCCCTACGGGTAAAAAGAGAAATCTCGCATAATTTATGATCTCGTCCTAAAAGCCATAGCTTGTTATTACTGAGCAAACGAATGGATTTACACTTTATTTCACAATGCTACGACGAAGAGAAGTCCTCCTCTGTCTCCCAGCGGTGACAGTTTTTATTTTGGTCCGTTTATCTGCTTAATAACAACGAGCTACACACTCAGTTATCAATGGTTTTAAGGGTGAATATACATACAAGCCAAACCTCGAATTTTCAAAAGCACAAGTCTGGAGAAGCAGACAACCGGTAACTCACTGGTCACTCACTGGTGGCGACTAATCAATAAAATGTTCAACGCAAAAGGTTGTCAGGTTCTCAAGATACAAATCTTCAAACAAGCTCTTGAAAATTCGAGGTTTGATATCGATGCATCTTCACCTATTAAAAATATTTCCTAATAACTTCTTACATAATTATGACCAATTTAAGTACGATTTTCAAGGTTTTTCGTGGACAATAACTAAAATGACGTTTGAGACAGTTTTGCAATTATGCGTATATCATATGCCATATATGCTTATTACAGCTCTTTTGAGCAAGAACAACTTTACCTTCCAAACCAAGGTGTTCAAATGGTTTGATCTTGCAGTTTGTCCCGTATCTATGTTCAACGTAATGTGTGTCGGTACAAAAACACATATCCATGAATACTTCACACAAAATAAAAAAAAATGTTCTGGACCCCCCGACCGATTATTTTGATTTTGGTCGCAAATGAAAGAGCAAAGTCTAATTGTTTTTAGCTTGAAATTTCAGACTTACCTATTTTTTTGTAATAAAGTTGCTCCACAAAGACACCGTGAACAGTTTCAAACTTTTGCACCACCCAATACTTTCATGACAGACATACCTTATATCAGCCGTAAACTTATGGTTGCCGAGAAATACACACTTAAAGCATCCTTATGATGGGCTTAGAAACGCCCTTACATAAAATATTGGAATGATTTTATCTTTATTTGGTTTCATACAACGAAAGTTTGACCAGAAATTACAATATTCACGTCGAAAAACAACAAATAGCCATAACATTTGCAAATCTCAATTGATTTTTATGATATTTGGAGTGAAAGTCAAATACTTGAATAGCATTTGAACCACCATGACATTTATAAGTTTTGTTTTGAATTGAGCGAGAAGTCTTAAAAAGAAACTCTTACCCCACTCGAACTTTTGCCCCACTTTACTCTATGCAATATAGAATCACTTACAAATACTTCCGGGATGTTCTGGAAACCTAGAAAAAGACACATAAAAGTAAGGCATTGGATATCCTGCGAGTTATTCCTAATAGAGATGATTCTTTCAAATACTCATCGAAAAGCAAAAATTCAATTGCCTCACAAGTGAATAAAGACCAACATTAAAGTGCATGGGAATACATGATGTTGCTTCGAATGCTAGATGATTTTTTAAAAAGAAGTATCTAGGTCGAAAACAACACAACATGTATTTCATTTTTCTCTCGATGCTGATGCTCACTGCTTATTGTATTCTAGAGTTCTAAGTATCCTCGCAAAATTTGAGCTCATTTGGATGGAAAACGATACCGCATAAGCCCTTCAAAGTTTGTATGGAAATAATTTTGGGAAACCCAAGTAATTCACTCAATTGGTCATATTAAAAGCCTGTGTTTCCTCGGGGCTGACAGTTTCAACTGTCTAAGACAATTTTCAACCCAGACATCTAAAGTATTATTTATTTATATTTATATGAATTTAAAACCTTTGGCTATGATGATACGATTACTCTGTGTGCATCACTGGATATTAGCAGTGAAACATAATATCCATGATTGTTGTGTGCTATCTTGTCTATTTGGAAGATAAATGATCACTGTTCAAGATTATACAATTGGATGTAAACCAATAACTAATTACGGAGACTTCCGATTTCAAAACGGTCTTCAAAAAGTTAATAGATAATAGATTCACCTAATGGTATCAGCATTGTACCAACCCGCAAGGTCATATGGAAAAATACTACAATCGGTTAAGTGAATTACTTCGTTTTCCCATAGCAATTCCTATATAAACTTTTAAGAGCTTGTGCACCCTCAATTTTCATCCAAATTAGCTCAAATATTAGGAGGATACTGAACATTTGTCCAAGAATCGAATAAGCGGTCTGAAGTAAAACGACATTTTGAACCACACTACAATATATTCAATCAAAGGGAAAGGCACCTATTCCGACACCTCCTTACCCTCTTATATCCCTCCTTACCCTTGCCAATGCATATTATATCTCATGTGAAGCAAATTAGAGATAACATTCTACAATTTTAAAATATCACAGCCAGCGCCAACCACAAATTGCTCCAGTGTGATAAGAAATCGCGCATACATTTTGACAAAAAATATAAAAACCGTTTTTTATAAATTATGTGTAAAACTAGCTCAGCTTACCAATGGAATAAAAACTTTCAAAATCGTTGGTTGTGAACATCATGGAAATTTAGACATTTCGTATAAATTATATTTGCTGTACAAATCCAATTTGACCACAAAAAAAAATTACAAATGATTCTCTTAGGTTTCTTGTTAATGAATATACTGTTATACTGCTAAGGGGCCGACGAAGAAATAACTTGGGGTAGTTGAGGTGAGCAAAAAATTTTTCAATTATAGAAGGACTCTCCGAAACTGTCCAACTGAGCGAAGTTCCTATACCAAATTGCTAGAAGCTTACTCTTTCAATAACCATGTACAGCTTCAAATGCACGATCGATATAAAAAATACTCATGGAATCAACAAACATTCGAGAAAGATGCTGTTTATACCATTTTTAAGTATTTCAATGCCTAAAAAATTATGCGCTCTCGGGCTAGGCATTGGATATAAATAGAAAGCATTGTGTTTCAATTAAATTCGAAGACTTGCCGGAAGTCATGCTTACTACGGACTCCACAAGACCTTGCGGTCTGGTAAACTTCACTTCCGTACTAAGTGTACCATGTATAAGACGCTAATAAGACCGGCAGCCATGGACCGAGTTAATTGGCGTAACATTGTGGCGCAGGTCATGTCTTGAAGGACGTAGAGCCAGCAAAAGTAAAGTAAGTATTGTGTTTCAATGGGTATCTAATCCTTCCAAAAGGCACCTGCTTTGCAAAAAGGACCACGTGATTATTGAGTTGAAATCGAATTCAGGTTAACTTCTGCGTTCATGAGTCCTCTCGTTGCGTAGGGGTAACGCGCCCTAACTAGAGATCAGGGAGTCGTGAGTTCGATTCTCACCGAGAAGACGTGTTACTTTTTCGCAAAACTTCACATCAATTTGTCCATTAAATCTAATTGAAAAGTACTTGTAATGTTTAGTTTTTCGGTAGTTGTCAAATTTCCACTCGGCTGTTTAGCCGTAAACCACGAATCATAATTAATTATAAAACAAGCATTTTTAAGTGCTGCACAGCCATTTGGTATTTTTTATGAAATTAAAACACAAGAAAAGTTTTGGTCGGATCAGATATTATGTTTACCGAGATTGAGTAGAACAACAGTCAAACTACCCTGAAAAAGGTAAATAATGGATTTTTTCTGAAATTTGACTGTTACAAGCTAATTTTAATGCCAACCAAAAATACTTTAAATTAAGTTCGTGTGCCTCTTACTTATCTTGACTGTTTCATAGTAACTTTATTCCTCTTCTTTCTGGCGTTACTTCCCGATTGGGACAGTGCCGGCCCCTCAGCTCAGTGTTCTTATGAGCACTTCCACAGTCAGCTTTATTTGCCAATTGATCGTTTTTGTATTCGTATATCGTGTGTCAGGTTCGAAAATATTCTATTCCTTGGGAAATTGAAAAAAAAAAACATTACTCGTCCGATGGGATTCGAACACACGACCCTCAGCATGGTTTTGCTGAATAGTTGCGCTTTTACTGCTACGATTATTTGGGCTCCACAGTAATATTGCGGCTTGGATAAATGTCTCATTCAGGTTAATGGTGTTCGGGGAAATGTTAAGTTCGAAAAAGGGTTTTTGGGTATATGTCTTCCAAGTGAATGGGTTTCGGGTAAATGCCATAAAAACATTGTTGCACAAATTGTTAATGGTTTGTTTCCAGTAAAACACATAGCCTATTAAATAAAAACCTATACTGTCAGAATAATTTTTCCCACAATTCAAACTCATGCTCATTCGCAGAAGTAGGGACCCGAACAAGTTTGAGCTTAATTAACTTCGCATCAATTTACTGTTCTTTACCGTACCAAAATTTCCGCCTATCAATAAGCTGCCAATCAAAACGAAAGCCTATATCGACTTAATTAATTTGTTAACCAGATTCTACTCGAAGTGGAACGTCCACTTTTCTATCCAATAGAAACAGGTGGAGAAGGTATGAAATTTACTTTACAAGCAGTAGCCAGATGGCTACTGCCGACTATCCTTCTAGGTATGACCGTTCTACATAAGCATACACACCTCGGTCTATGACCTAGTAAATCAAGCTCAAGTTCAACCAAACACACGTTCTTTCGTTCGTCGTTGGAGAGGAAAGGTGGGCCGTTAATATTTCGACGCCCTCCAATATGTGCCGCGCGGCGGCGGCACTCGTCCACGTGTTTTGTATGTAGCTAACGAGATCCGTGAAAAACGATTGAGACGATGACGGCAGCAGCGGCGGCGGTGGCGTCGGTGGCCCTCTGTTTCTCACACAGTACCAAAAAATAATGTGATTTACGTCTTTTGGGATGCACATAAAAGAAGCGAGCCGAATGACGTAAATTGGTGTCCAATTTCAAATACGTTAGTGTCTGATTCGGGAAATGACGATCACAGTTCCATCGTTTTCGTGTCCTTTAACATTTAAAATTACATTTTTTGTTCAATACATCTTCAAGGACACGTTTTTGTGTCGTTCCATCACTTACATCATGTATCATTCAGTCATAACCAGAATTACGTCCAGAGTAATTTTCATTATTTTTAAGAGTGCATATATCATGTAAGCGCATAGATAAATCACAGCTTTCACGATTCTGCCCATCGGAATCTTCTCACGCACGTTGGCGTAGCTAGGCGGATGAGGTGATCAGGGTGACAATTTGTTTAGTGCGCATCGAACCTTCGTGCTGTGCGTACACAAATTCGCTCATTTCTTGGAAGTTTTGAAACTACCCAAAGCAATAAAACAGTACATCTCAAAGCAACAAAATAAGTGCTTTTCAGTCTTAAAAAACGTAACTTTTCAGAGATGCAAAACAGTTATTTTCGGTACTTGTTCCAAACGACGAGAAATCTGCATCCCGGTGCGACTGGGTCTCCCGTTTCACACGCATTCAACGCAAACTCCCACGCTGGAACATCTGGAAAGTCTAGTTGGATTTGGTTTGGCATACAAAAACCTTTGTAGCCATCTCCAAGTTGCGGGTCTGCACGACCATCTTTCGAACCCGTTGCTAGTTAGTAAGCTTCCAGCTACTCTCAAGCACAACTGGTTTCTCTTCAAGCATCAGCATGTCAGCGTTGACCTTACTACGTTCGGCTGCTTCATGGATCAAATCGTTACAGCAGCTAGTGATGTGATCTTTGCCAACTAACGCTGTGGAGGAGAAAAGGGAATGTTAGCAGCAACGATCGTAAGGATAAGTCCAAGCTCTGTGCAACCTGCCGGAAGGATGGTCACAAAATAAGAGATTGCTACGCCTTCCACAAGATGACACTTGAAGATCGCTCGAAACTCGTTCGAGAGAAGTACCTGTGTCGTCGCTGCCTGAGTTTCCACGGAAAGACTACCCAGACAACCAGAAATCGCATGAAAGTTCACGTTACAACTCGTTTATTTATACTAATTACATCAAACTCGCTAAACACCGTGGATAAACTCGTCAGATCGATGAGTTTCCTCGCATAAAACACTTCTTTTCTGAGTTCATTTGTACATTTTGTTTCGTCCCGTAAACACGTACAAAGTAAGTCGAACTAATTCGTAGCAGCTGTCAAATCATCATTTGTTATCATAAGTTAAGTCGCATAATATTGCAGGTTAGTTCGGTAGAATATTTATACACTCACATTGTATGTTATTATTCATCACATAATATATGCACGCATATCGCCTCCACTTTTGTACGTAGAAGGCCATTTCGCAACATCTTATAAGTGAAATCTTGCACATATAGAGCCTCCAGGTGATTTCGTTATACGTACATTTTTGTTGTCTGGGTACTAGTAAAGTGAGCAACTGTGGAGAGAAAATTTGTGAGGAGTGCCATCACAAGCTTCTTCATCCTAGAAATCCACACACAGCTCAAGCGACCGATTCTCCGAAGACTACAAGCACGGTTACCATTCACCGCCAATTCAACCAATCGGTTCTATGGGAACGGCAAAACCATCGAGACGTACGCGTTTCTGGATGACGGTTCCTCCCGGAACCTTACAGTTCAATCGTTGGATTTTGGCGAACTCTGCAAACAGTTTCCGCATCTTCAAAGCCTTCCGGTACAAAGCTACACCAGTGCTGTCCCCACGATCCTCATCGGGTTGTTTGTGATGGCAACGCGAAATACAAAGAAGAAGCCTAGTGTAGCCCGATCGCTGCCAAAACCAGAATTGGATGGACGGTCTATAGAAGTTCCGCAGCGGAAACTGGGCAGCCATCAGCTATTCCACATATCGGTTCGGTCTCCCGATCAAGAGCTACACGACCTCATGAAGGACTTTTTAGCGCTAGAGAGTGTAGGTCCTGGATCTTCTACGATGGAACCGACGTGCCAAGCAGACCCTCGAAAGTGCCACTGTGCGTAAAGAGTCTGGCAGGTTCCAAACAGGCTTACTGTTGAAGTTCTACAACGTGGAGTCCCCGGACAGCAGACCTATGGCGAAAAAGCGATTCCGCAGCCTTGAACGTCGTCTAGCTTTGAAGCCTGAACTGTACGACAACGCAAAAAATCAGGCCAAACAATACTCACATGAAGCGAGTACTGATGAGCTAGACAGTTTCAACCCAAAGCAGACTTGGTATCTCCCGTTGAACATCGGCACGAACCCCAGGAAGCCAAACAAAGTACATCTGGTGTGGGAATTCCAAGGCGTTTGTCGAACAGTTCCCACGAGCAGCAGAAGCGATCACAAAGCATCGTTATGTGGATAATTTCCTTTGCAGTGTCCACACGGAGGATGAAGAACTAGCCGAGCAGGTGAGGCTCGTGTACTCGAAGGCTGGATTCACCATTCGCAATTGGCTTTCGAGTTTATTCAATGTTCTCAAACGGCTCGGGAAACAGCAAACAGAACCGTCGAAAAAACTTCTGGTCGATAGGTCGACCGCTTACAAACGTGTCCTGTGTATGATCTGGAAGCCAGAATGTGATGTGTTCGTCTTCCAAGGTGTATTCCGAAATGAACTTCAATTTCTTCTACAGGATCTGGATTGCGGTCGAATCCCAGAGAATATTGACAGTTCGTAGCATTTAGGGTAACAGAAATTTACGACCACAAGTCAATGAGTGGTGGAGGGTACCAACCCCCTCGAACGTGGCGAACGAAGCCGGACTATTAGCCTCAGCAATAAATAAAAGAAGAAAAGAACCTTGAAGAACTTCGCCCAATCCACCTTCATTGCGGCGTGATCAAAGAGCAGCTACTGCAGTTTGGAAGATTCTCCAAATGAAAACGTCTGTTCCGAGCTGTTGCGTATGTGCACAGGTTCATCGACAATCTGTGATGCAAGATCAAGAAGTAATCAACGGGAATGGCTGAGACGGGAGATAAGATGGTCAAGGCAGAAGCAACCATCATCAAGTTGAGCCAGCAAAATCCTTTCGGTGACGAACTCGTCATCCTCAAAGTTAACCAAGACCTTCCAGTTGGAGAATAAAAGATGATTGAGAAGACCAGCAAGATAACTAGGTAATCTCCCTTCCTGAACGAGCAAGGTTCCCGTAATTCTTCCCAAAGGACACGAGGAGACGAAACTTCTCGTTGATAGCTACCATGGGCTGTGCAAGCATTGCAATGCTGAAACGGCGGTCAACATGATGCATCAAAGGTTCCACTTTTCTGAGATAACAGTCGTCTTAAAGCAAGCCGGAAAGCATTGTCAGTGGTGCAAGGTCTATATGGCAGTTCCGGCGATCCCGAGAATGGCTCCACTGCCTGGAGTAAGGGCTGCATCACACGTTCGGCCGTTCCTTCGTTGGCTTGGACTATTTCGGGCCGATGCTGATAAAGCAGGGGCGCATCGAAGACAAGCGTTGGGCCACGCTGCTCACATGCTTGACCATACGAGGTGGTGCACAACCTGACCACGGAGTCCTGCAAGATGGCGATTAGGCGGTTCATTGCACGGAGGGGGCAACAAAAGAAATATTCAGCTATCGGGGCACCAACTTTGTGGGGGCTATCCGGGACTTGAAAGAGGAGATACAGCGGATCACCACCAAACTCGCAAGTACGTTCACCAACACCGACACCCAGTGCCGAGTAACCTTAGAAAAGATCGAATAACCAACCCCGGTGGGAGCTCTGGTCGTATGCTGACCGGGAAGGGAGGTTTGTTCTGCAAACCTGGAGCGTCTGTACTCCATGTTAGGAGCGGCTCAGAAGCAGCGTCTGTTCCCCATGTCAGTGGCGGCTGATCATCGTCCGAGTGCCAGAAATAGACTCTAAGCTTAACTGCGCACTATGGTCCTTCGAACATTTAGGGGGAATGGTTCTCCGGAAATCTAGGGGGTTGGTGTTAGGCCTTGCAAGCCAGCCGTAAAAAATCAAGTAACGAATAATCAACGACAGAATACAAACCGGGACAATAGGCGAAGACCACAGTGACGTAAAGGGACTAGCGATTGGAAGCATAGTACGTGGAACTGTAAATCTCTCAATTTCATCGGAAGCACACGCATACTCGCCGACTTTCTGAAGGACCGCGGATTCGTCATCGTAGCGTTACAGGAAGTGTGTTGAAAGAGATGAATGGTGCAAACGTTTAGAGGTAACCATACCATCTACCAGAGCTGCTGTAACACACACGAGCTGGAAACAGCTTTTTTAGGGATGGGTGATATACAGAGGCGCGTGATCGGGTGGTGGCCGATCAATGAGAGAATGTGCAAGTTGAGACTTAAAGGCCGGTTCTTCAACTTCAGCATAATAAACGTGCACAGCCCTCACTCCGGGTGCACTAATGATGAGAAAGACGCATTTTACGCGCAGCTCGAACGCTAGTACTATAGCTGCCCAAGCCACGACGTCAAATCATCATAGGAGATCTAAACGCTCTTGTTGGCCAGGAGGAGGAATACAGACCGACTATTGGAAAGATCAGCACCCACCAGCTAACGAACGAAAACGAAATCACCACAGCAGACCGAATCACAAATCGACCACGTTCTGATTGATAGACAACACTTCTCCGACATTATCGAAGCCTTCGTGGCGATAACATCGTCTCTGACCACTATCTGGTTATAGATAAATTGCGCCCAAAACTCTCCGTCATTAAGAACGTACGGTACCGACGTCCGCCCCGGTATGACCTAGAGCGAATAAGCAACCGGATGTCACAACTGCGTACGCGCAGTACCTCAAGGCTGCATTACCGGAAGCGCGTGAGCTGGATGGAGCCCCTTTTGAGGACTGATGGAGAAAAGTGAAAGCATTCATCAACAATGCAGCTGAGAGCAACGTCGGGTACGTGGGACGAAGGCGACGGAACGGTTGGTTCGACGAGGAGTGCCAGGAGGTTTTGGAGGAGAAGAATGCAGCGCGGGCGGTCATGCTGCAGCAAGGGACCCGACAGAACGTGGAACGTTATAGACGGAAACGGCAACAGCAAACCCACCTCTTTCGGGAGAAAAAACGCCGCCTGGAGGGACGGAGTGCGAGGAGATGGAACAACTGTGCCGGTCTCAAGAAACGCATTATTTTTACGCATCCAGCAACGGCTTCGTGCCGCGAGCCGAGATGTGCAGGGATAAGAATGGGAGCATCTTGACGGACGAGCGTGGGGTGATCGAAAGGTAGAAGCAGCACTTCGACGAACACCTGAATGGCACTGAGAGCACAAGCAATGAAGGACGGGGCAACGGAGCAAATGCCTTCATCAGTACTGCGGGCGATTGAAACCAACCAGCCCTCATTTTGAGGGAGGTTAAGCATGCCAATCACCAGCTCAAGAACAATAAAGCTGCTGGTAAGGATGGTATCGGAGCTGAACTCGTAAAGATGGGCCCGGAGAGGCTGACCATTGGTCTGCACAGGCTGATAGGCATAATCTGCCCCATCTACAAGAAAGGCGACAAGTTATATTGTGAGAACTTTCGAGCGATCACCATTCTAAATGCGATCTACAAAGTATTATCCCAGATCATCTTCCGTCGTCTATCACCTGTAGTGAATGAGTTCGTGGGAAGTTATCAAGCCGGCTTCGTTGACGGCCGATCGACAAGGGATCAGATCTTTACTGTACGGCAAATCCTTCAAAAATGAGTGAATACCAGGTCCCAACGCATCACCTTTTCATCGATTTCAAAGCGACATACGATAACATCGACCGCGTAGAGCTGCGGAAAATCATGGACAAGTACATCTTTCCCGGGAAGCTTATGAGACTGATAAGAGCGAAGATACAAGGAGTGTGTTTTGATGGACTTCCGTATTTGTTGTTCAATATTGCGCTTTGTGTTATGCGTATGGTGTAAGGTAATATGAAGAAAGCCGTACTTAACAGTCGAGGTACGATTTTTACGAGATACAATCAATTTGTTTGCTTCGCGGATGATATGGACATTGCCGGCCGAACATTTGAAAAGGTGGCAGACCTCTACACCCGCCTGAAACGCGAGGCAGCAAAAGTTGGACTGGTGGTGAATGCGATCAAGACAAAGTACATGCTAGCTGGTGGGGCCGAGCGCGACAGGGCTTGCCTAGGTAGCTGTGTTACGATAGACGGGTAAACGTTCGAGGTGGAGACGAGTTCGTCTACCTTGGATCCTTGCTGATGGCTAACAATAACGTTAGCCGTGAAATATGAAGGCGCATCATCAGTGAAAGTCTGGCCTACTATGGCCTCCTTAACAAGCTGTGGGCAAAAACAGATTCACGCACGTATCAAATGTACCATGTACAAAACGCTCATGAGGCCGGTAGTCCTCTACGGGCATGAAACGTGGACAATACTCGAGGAGGACCTGCAAGCACTTGGAGTCTTCGAACGTCGGGTGCTCAGGACGATCTTTGGCGATGTGCAGAAAAACGTTGTGTGGCGGCGAAGGATAAACCACGAGCTCGCCCAACTCTACGGCGAACCCAGTATCCAGAAGGTGGCCAAAGCTGGAAGGATACGATGGGCGCGGCATGTTGCAAGAATGCCGGACAGCAACCCTGCAAAGATGGTGTTCGCTTCAGATGGTACAAGAAGGCGTGGAGCGCAGCGAGCTAGGTGGGCGGATCAAGTGCGTATCGTTTGGCGAGCGTGGGGCAGAAACGAGGAGGGAGAGATGCGGCCACGAACCGAGCATTGTGGCGTGAAATTGTTGATTCAGTGTTATCTGTGTAAATGTTAACTAAATAAATGATTAAATGACCATAGTCAGGCAACACATGGGGTCGGAGATGTATTTGAGTTTTGTATTTTCTTACGGAATAAAACGCGTTCTTGTCTTTTACCGTTTTTATGTAAGACCTTTTGAACTTTCAAAGAAGAGCCTACTGCCTTTCTATGCCTACTTGTTCCATGTTCTTTGTCAACCTTATGGACCGTTGGACAAGTGGGCGTAGAACGACAGCCTACTTCTCACCTAATTTATGAGCACTTCCACGATTATTTCCAGAAAGCTACTTCTTTGAAAATTGACCATTTTTGCATGCGTCTTTCATGTGGCAAGCATGAATATACTCAATGTATCCTGGAAAGTCGAGTCCAGAGTTCCTTGAAATTCTGAGGTATGAGTTTGTTGGATTTGACTCAATAGCAAATAAGGAAATGGTGTGCGACTCAAACACATAATAGCCAAATTTATTCAATGAGAAACGAAAATATGGCTTACTTATGTGAGCAAAAATTTGCTGTATGTTAACTAAAATTTCAATATTTTGTATTCTCTTCTTATGCTATTTAAGTTTGGAAATAATTATTTAAACTGTAATTTTTTGATTAAACGATTGTGAACTAGTTACACTTATGATCCCACCCATCTCCAAAGAAAAGTCGAAGAAGCGCCAACATTAAAGAGGATATGCCGCCTTCTACTCAGTGTCACCTTTTCAGAAGATGTGCCAGTCCTGCTGATTCTCACTGCACCGCAGCCTCGGCAGTGAGTACACGAACAGCCCAAGTGAGCGGAGGAGTCGATGTTGAAGTCGAGCACCGGTCACGATTCACGCAGGCCGACCTGTCGCACTAATTAATTGGAAGTGATAGACGTCACCCAAACGAAGCATGAAGCAGAAGCGCTCCGAAAAAAGGAAAAGCTAGCAGAATCTTGTTGATCACGCGCGATTTGAGTTCCATCGGATTGGTGCCTCGTGCCCTGGAATGAATGGCTGGATGGATGGATGGAGATGGAATGGCAGAAGATTCATGTGGCGGTAGTTTTGTCAGATCGGGGCGACTGGACGGGTTGTTAGGTGAATAGAAAATAGCGAATAAATTTTCGAATTAACAAGCATATACTGGTTGGCGACCCCCGTACAAGCGGAATGATTAATTGGTCTCTTTGAAGCCGTTTGGAGGATTTAGGATGACTGCGAAAAGTCCCATAATTGATGGTGAGGCTATCCCCGTTTTCTGTGAATGGATTTTTGATGGTGCACTGAAACTTAAATTTATGAGGTTTCGTGGCTAATGGCACATGCTTATTGAGGCTTTTTTGAATGATAAAGTGCTTTATTAGTTTAGTCACGCTAATCTCATTATTAGTCTATTTGGTATCATCCTCAAAATTTCATACACATTTCAAGGGAGAGAATTCTATTTACAAAACATAACATCCATTTACGTAATGTTTTCACTTCACTACACTTTTTTAAAATTTATGGGAGGAATTATTAGAGTACTTGAATTTTAACCCTTCACTTCACTTTTGTATTGCTATTTGCGTTTGACGTGCAAATCCAGTCTAACTGAGCTGCAAATGCACTAACACAAAGTAGCCAAAGGATACTTAGCAACCATGATTAAAATCACCGCCAACCCAGCAAAAAAAATCAATCTTTGACTTCGCCTTCCTTGTTAAAAATCTTAAAATGTCAAAAGAAAAATAAAATACAAAACATCATTAGCAAGCGAGCAAATACCTTTAAAGTTTAAAGTTTAAACTCGAATAAAACAGATAGACCTATTTCGTCTGTGACTTAGAGGCTTCGTCAGTTCTTTTGCAAAAGTGAAGTGAAGTGTGAAAGTTCAATTAGATTCCATTTCGGGTAAATATTATTCACGTATCCCTGAGCCAATGCGTAAATGGAGGCACCAGTGTGCTGTTAGTTCGTTCGCCCATTTCAATGGCTATATAAATTTATCTCTAATTTTTGCAACTCCATCCTATATTGTCCGGGCACATCAAATCCCAGCAAATGGCTTATTTGTGTGGTTCTTTCACCGAGCGACAGTAAAAGTGAATAAGAAATCGTCCAATCAAACTTTGCAACGTTCTCATAAAAGAGCCATACAACAATATCCCAGCACCCGTCAAAAACTACGCTGCTACGTCGTCGCATAAATGCTGAAGTATGTTGTAAATATTTCAACCCCATCAAAAATCTCACGATACTGCTAGCTAGCTGGCTGGTTGTTGTGATGACGGAGCATGATAGCTTCAGCGCGCAGATTTCGGTGAATGATGATGCTGAGTTGCCGTTCCACGTCTGGCTCTACCTGCAGTTTTGATATAAGATGATGCTTGAAATATCCGGCGGATCTCGTTCCCCCAAACCGCACCTCGCACTGATTTTGGCTCTTGGTAGAAAAGAGCTTCTCACAAACAGCTATCAAGCACAGACGACGCGTCATTGCATCGTTACTCCCAGCGTATCTGAAAACCCCAGCTGAAATTGATAACAAAATGATAAGAATGTTTATTGGTTATCATCAATTGATAACTAAATATGTATATTGTAACAAATTAAGCTGACAAATGATGAATACCATGTAACGTTCTAACGTAAATTAATGCAACTTATTACTACTATATTAGAGAGGAAGCTTCAGAATAATTTTCAAAATTATATTTTGAATCCTCCTTGCATATGTCTGGAAAGTAAAAGCATTAACCTAAGAATGCCAATGTCGCTACTGTTCGTGTTACCAACATTTAGTTTGCCACGCGCTGACAGCGTGAGTATTGGTCCTCAAAGTGTCAAATATTTTTTTAAAAACATAACAAATCATTCTCATGGCATTGAACAAACAATGAAAAACTATATTTAAAGGTAATTCTAAATAAATTCAGTTTTGAGACAACAGCGCCACTAGCGTTCTACTTCTAATATTTCTATTGTCTGGAATGCCCTCAATGTGATTTTTGAAAGCTGATTTTTTTGGATATAACAAATGTTATATCCAATTTACACCACGGAATATATTCATTTTTGGTGTAATCCAGTATTGTATAATTCTTTCAAAGAGCTCACGAGGAAAATCCATTGTGAATTTTCCACGAACTTTTCAAGTATTCAACCCAGTGCTTTTAAGAGATGCCTCTTCCTACGGAGATTTCTTAATTAACTATTTCCGTACTTTTACAGTACTTTCTCTAAGAAGTCCATTAAAAGGTTTTACCGAGTTCCTCCTGGAATTTCCACGAAAACCCATTTATTTGTTTTGCATGGAATTCGGAATTAACACACCTTTTTTTGTTATTGACATGGGTTCCGGAATCAACACGTTTTTTTGCGCGGGTTTTTTCAGAAAGGCCTACTTTGAACATTTGTTGAGGAATTCCAGATAGATTCGATCGTAAACGTTCGGGCTTGAACTTTGAACCTTAGGCTTATTCGTGCTTCGTGGTGTAGTGTGTAAGACGACAGGGACTTTTATTTTATATAGGTTTTGTTGAAGGCGACTTATATGCAAGTCTTGTATGCGGTTTTGGAAAGGTGAATTTAATTTTGAACTGTGATATGTAATACCGCATATATTTAAGTGAAATTTTAAATTTTAGTTAATTCTAACAATGAAATAATAAATGATCAAACGAAAAATAAATTAACACCAATGATAAATTAACATTGAAGAACATGAAAATATAACATAATTACATTACAAATTAAGTAGATATACATTTATATTGAATGATTCCTGAAACAATATTTACAAAAAGTGACCATGCTGACAACCTTTCATCTGCCTGGTACAAACCTCGACGATTCGTTTACGCGAAAGGCAATCCCAAAAGTTAGACTTATAGTTGCCCCAAAAATTTGCGCATTCAAACTTTTTGGTATCTTCTTTCACAGGGCAGATGTCCTTAGGATGAAAAAAACCTCCGCAAGTCATGTATTTAGCATCCATGTGGCAATTTTTTGTTCCATGACCCCACTTTTGGCACCGACGGCACTGAGTGAGGTTCTGGAAATTTACTCCAGGTTTCTGAAAATGTCCCCATGTCACACGGACATCGAACAAAATACTTGCTAAGTAAAAAAATGTGCTTCTTCTCTTCAAGATGTTTGAGCAGAAGTTCGCGATCTTAAAGGATTTCCGGCAAAATGCGACAGTCTCCTTTCTTTGTGATTTGGAGGGAAACCTTGATTTCCCTAAAAAAGTTCAAGATCTGCTGCCTAAATCCTCCAAATTCGGAGCAGCTGATCATGATAGGTGGCACTATTTGTTTCCTCATTTGAATCAAAGAGCCGGGCGAGAGCCAGCTTCGATTTGACGTTCGGAAAATTTGTCTAAAGTATCGAACTGATTGCTCATTTTGATGAAATTATCAACATTAACCATTTCAATCGTGGAAGAAAGCACGCATTCAGGAGGAACTGTAACCATGTTTAGTCAATAAACGATAGAAGAAGATAGCTTCTATGAGTTTTTTCCAAGACGGTGTCTGAGAAGATTACCCACTGCCAGCTTTCACTGAGGTCCAACGAAAAATCGAAGGCATGGGTCCTAACAGGAATCGTAAAAGGATCAATGGTAGAAATATAGTACTGAAATGTACTGTTTTAGTAGCACTGATAAGTACTGTTTTATTGATTTAGGAAATTTTAAAAACTTCATTGAGCAGAGAGAATTTGTATACGCACAGTAAGAAAGTACGATGCGCTCTGATTTAAGGTGAAGATAAATCGATGCCAAACCTCTAATTTTCAAGAGCACGGATCTGGAGAACCAAACTTCCTTTTAAGCCGAAAACTTAATCGATTGGTCACTAGCTGGTGGTGCGATTCATCTTCACCTTAAGAGCTTCAATACCGTGCTGCATCAATACCCGGACACTTAAGCTGTCACAAATGTTCAAACCGCATTTTCAAAATATTTCTTCGTGAATTCTATGAAATCTTTTAATGTAACAAACAGTTTAATGATAGATTTAAGTGAGAATGATGAACTTTACGATAAAGAATATTATTATGTCATGAAAATGGTTAAAATACAGAAGCTTCTCTTGTCCTTCAATCCGGACACTTCAGCAAGTCTTGTTTACACATCCGGACACTTCTGAATCAATATCCGGACAGCTCTATTTTAACGTTAAATTATCAAATCAAATCATGTTTAGGTTTTGAAACCAACAGTTTGATACACCTTAAATAACTTATGCAATGCGAACGCTGTAAAATCATTTTAACATTTAAATGTAAATGAAGTTTGTAGTTTGATTACCTGATCTGAAATGCCTGTGGTTCGAACTGCAACAATCACTAATTCGTTCAATTTTTCTGCAACAAAACGATGCACCGCATTATTCTTGTTATTCATTTCACATGATTAAAACATGTCAAAAGCTTTCTTTTTAATATCGATTGGTAAATATATTCCTACACTTTTAAACTACACGATATAAAACCAATGTCCGGATTTCAATACACTTGGTTCCAATGCCGGACAGCCCGTTTTTAAGGATTTAAATAAACGTTTAAACCATTTTTGTGGCAAGTGGTATCACTGAACTCTTCAACTAAACTTTGTAAGCATTTTTTCAGAAAGCACTACACGAATAGATTCATTTGAATGCATTAATGTTTGCTAAATGTTGTGGGTGCGTTCGTTGACGTAATCACAAGAATCACTTGTACCGCGAAGAAAGGGCATTCAACTGAAGCAACTTTTCCGTTTTTGTTGTTATTTATAAATAGGCAATGGTAACTAGATTATAAATGAATGTTAAATGATCAGCTATGTTTATAGAAGAAGCCAAGAATTAAAACTAACATATTAAAGTTCAATTTAGCTCTTAATTAATTAATATTACAAGAGTGTCCGGATATTGGTACCGTCCGGATTTTGATTCACCACGGTATCAGCAAATTATCCACTTCTATTCGGGAAGCGTCCCCGTCAGTATCGAATGGGAAGCTTGGGAGGTCCTGGGTGTAAAATACTTAACTTGCCATTGCTCCTCGAAGCCAACGGAGGTGAGACATAAATCCAGCGTCTGCTCGATATCGATACGTCTCTTGCACTGTCAGAATGTTATGGTGGGTGTCCCTCCCTGTATCTCTCTCCGTTAGTGCGCGGCAAATCATCCAAGAAGTGAAGGTTGTGTCGCAAAAGATGAGACTAGCACCCAAAGGAGGGGTCTGCTTTCGACACCTGACTGATGCCTTGTGATATCTTTTTCGTCTCCGAAGCCTCGTTTGAGGGGATTGCAAACGTTGCATGATGATGTTCAGTATTTCTGGAATAGAAAACGATATGTATTTTTGCATCTTAATGTACGGTTCATTTTGGTCTAGCATATGACGTAATGAAGACACATCATTTCAATCATGAACAACTTCATTTGTTAATCATTTGCATTAAGTTTCAATAATTGGTTTGATTTTTATGTTGCTTATGACAAGCTGGATGATTTCTTACATTACGGATATAAGCATTTTTTTTATTAAGTTTGTCGATGTTAAACTATATAATTTTTGCTTTTAAAAAAACAGTTCAGTGTGACGCACCACACTGATTGTGTCAGGTTACGGTGGTGGCTCTTCATTGTTAGCATCAACATGAGCATAAAATGACCGTGCAATTCCTAGCTCTTCTTCACGATCGAATTAATGGGACTAGGGATTAGATAACCATTCTTAATGTGCGTAGATCAAGAGTTCAAATTTCAAAATTGATCATCACGTCGGCCACGTCCAAACGGTCATCGAGAAGGGAAAGGGACGATAGTAAGGCAACCATTGTAACTGAAGACCGAATATACCTCTGCATCTCCACGTTTGTTATTGAAAGGTTATTGTGTTTTTGGGATAAGGTAAGGATCTTATCTTCATATATTGATCCATGATATGTATCCGTCAGAAATTGTGAAAAACTTTACAATTTTTTGTCAGGAATTAGTCGTCTCCAAAACTTCATGATATACTCTCATATTATTTTTAACCATGCGGTAGGTCCAATTGAGATCAACGCTTCTTCCCCGGTATTCAATTCCATCTACACCCAGACGGTTCTTATCTCTTATCTACATTTCGACATGCAGAACTGATCTACGACATTATCAGTGTTCGCTTATCAGTACAGTGACCAATTTGTCATCCACAGAAATGCACCCGGTGCGAGCTCCACATAGGCCCAAGGCCCCGCTGCTGTTGATTGCAAAGTCAAAGTCAAGGCTCACCGTTTGCACTCTTATCGCACCGAGCGGTCTCTGCATTTACCGGTCTGGTCGATTCCTAAAACAAACAAGGCGGCAAAAAAGAAGGCAACCCGCCTATATACCTCTACCCTGAGCTAGGGCAATAATGTGCAAAGTATGCTTAAACAAACCAATAATCATCACTTAGGCTCGGGCTAATCTTATCGCGCGCCACTTGCGGTCTCTGACTGCTGTCGTCTGCATTGCAGTGTTTCCCAAACCTTTTTAAATTTCGCTCTTTTAAGACCAACCTTCTTCTTCTTCTTGTCATAACGTCCTCACTGACACAAGGCATGCTTTTCAGCTTCGTGTTCAATGAGCACTTCTACAGTTATTAACTGAGAGCTTTTTTTGCCAAAGTTGCCATTTTCGCATTTGTTTATCGTGTGGCAGGTACGATGATACTCTATGCCCACGGAAGTCAAGAAAATTTCCATAACGAAAAGATCCTGGATCGACTGGGATTCGAACCCAGACTCTCGGCTAAGGAAGACCAATATATTTTGGAATCGCCCTCTAAAATGCTGTTCCATTTTGAACAATAACTCTTCAATAAGCGTATCGAAAATTGGTCAAAAATTGGAAAAAAAATGTTCTTAAAATGTGTATAAAATGTCAATCATATGTAATTTTGAAGCAATTATGCAGTCAGTGGCAAAAGTTAGTAATCAAATGCTGTTTTCCTTCACCCAATGCTCAAGTCTGGGGCTCTGTATCCCAGCTCCTAGAGTAGTTCGATTTGGTCGACATTTGAATGAATCTCTAAATCTGAAAACCACTCTCAGAGGAATCTGACAATCGTCCACTTTGGGAACCACTCTAAAGCTGCTGATATCGTAGTCGGTTTGTTGCTCCTGTTTGGAGGAACCTGTAGGAGTACTGCATCGGCGATAACGGCAATGATGATGATGGTGATGACGACGACATAAATTGACTGTTATCTGCAGGCGAAATCGAAACAACAATATTATCATCCAGAGTTGGCCTACTTTTTTTTCGCACTTACGTGATATGACTTATCTCGTCAATGCAATGGGGTAAAAATAAACGCTAGGGAATATGAAAGGTGTTTCTGGAAGCGAATGATAGCTTTTGAAATTTATTTGCAATTTGTTGTTGAGATGCGTTGTTTTAATTCAAAAGCTACTTAAGATATATTCACGTATAGTCGAAAAAATATAAATGAATCACTGGAAATTATGCTGGTGAAATCCCTATAACCCTTCTTGTTCAAAAATTTGAATGAGTTCCTGGAATAATCCTTGAAAAGTCAATTAGCTAAGAAATCTCTGGAAATCCTATAAATGAATTGCAAGGGAAATCCATAGAAAAAAATCTGGACGCATCTTTTAAAGGAATTACTTGTTTAATTCCTAAAGTAAGTTGTTAAAACAAAATCCCGCACGTAATTGTTGGGAAATCATACAGCAATCTTTGGTAGTTTCAATGCAGATTTTTTAGGTAGGAAAGAATCAATAAATAATTTTCCGTAAGAGTAGTTGACAAATTCCTGAGGAAGTCACTGGGTGAACTTTTGGAAAAATCTCTGTGGAAATTATTAGGGAAGTTCAGGAACAATTTTGCGAGATTTCCCAAAACAGTTCACTCCAACATCTTTCTATGACGGTTCTTTTTACGACCGGAACTCAGATTTACGACCGCTTTTATAAATGATTAATATCTTGTAAAGTAATCAAAAAAGAGGGTCATGATGTTCAGCAAAATTGTTCAGTAGATTAAGAGCTAATATGCGGTGATCATTTAAATTCGGAATTCTGTCACCAGGTGTCACTAATGGGCATGAAATTTTGTTTTTCTGATATTTCAGGATCCTGACCACTTAGAAAGATGACGTCTTTGGCAAACTTGTTCGGTAGCTCAAGGACTATCATAATTTGAGCCTTGAAATTCGAGATATTGCCACCAGGTGACGCAAGGGTGCATGAAATATTTGTTTTGCGGATCTCAGGATCATGAATGGCATCTTCGGCAAAATAGTTTAAGCGCTATCATTTGAAACGAGCAACGATCGTTTCAAAGAAAAACGATAAGTTTTACCTATAAAATGCAAGTGCTCGAATCAAGCAGTGCGGCCAGTTTGCTAATTGGGTGAATAAATAAGTGTTGAATAAGGCTAGCTACTCGATCAACCCAGAAAGATAATTCATTACAAATAATAAGGAATCAAGAAACCGGAAATTATATTACGTATTAGAATATCACTGAATAATAGAAATAGGAGGTCTCCTATAGGGGACGGAATACATACTCGGTCTTTCCTTGCTGGACCGCCGAGTCAGAAAGACAGTAAAAGTTATATTCAGTGAAGTGAGATCGTGAGCGAATAATATAGTTAATCTAGTATGAAAGAGTTTTTATATAATTGAATAGTGATTCTAAATGATTTATTAGTTTTTCAGAGGTGTGCTACCTTTACGTTTCCTAAATTGATCAAAACGTGAGTTGTGTGAGAATCAAAACCGATCAGTAGTAAGTGGCAAATCATTAAAACATAATAGAGATTGTAACAAGTTAATTTAATAGATTAGGTAACAACTAAAGTGAATCGTGAGGAAAACTGGAGAAAACATTGTGGAAAAAGGGAAGAAACGAAAGGTAATTGGGTACATGTGCATTAAAGTCAAGGTTGTTCTAATGTGAATTCATGTGATACAGCTCGTGTGCGCCGGCGGCCAGCCGATTTGGGGTTATCCAAGATACGGCACCCCACCGTTAAAGAGCAATTCGGTGGATGTAGTGGAAGGAAGCTGGATCAGTCCGCCTGGGTGCGCCCTATCGTCTTGTGGCGCCGCGCCATCATAGGCCACTTGGAGAGCGTCGGCCAACGAACAAATCTCGGCCTCGCCTTTCCACCTACCATCACGGTGGTTCCTCACTTCTTACGAGTAGCGTCTAGCAAGGGAAAGATTGCCACGCCAGCGTGATTGATCCTTTTGCTCACGGGCTTCCCATCGTCTAGATCTGTGTCATCCTGCCACACGACAACAACGTCGGTGTCCCTTTGCTCAACGTCGCTATTGCTTCGACGACGACGCTGAACACGTGCTTCGGCTCTGACTACCACCAACATTCAGAGAACATCCAGCGGCGCCGGGGGGGCGGTACTCCCCTCTGCCGGGGCAAACCGTCGGAAAACACCACCACCACGAAGGTCATCGTCTATTGCTCGAGCAAGCACTGTTCCCCTCAAGCCATCCCGAGGAGGGGGAGTGGCGGTGACGCATCGGCAGATCGACTGTAAGTACCCGATTGGAAACCGAACACCTTGCGAAAATACTCTAACCGTACCGAGAGCTAAACCATTGTTAGGCTAGAGAAATCCTATAAGAATCTCCAAATCACACAACCAAAATTGAAATTCAAACCCAGAAAACGTGACGTCACTGTTAGGAGGCACTTTGCAGAAATCGATCGAAAGCAATCAATTAGGAACAAGACAGAAACGAAATGCACCTGAAAAATTTAATAAATTATGTTTTGAAAACGCGATCGCCTAGCATGCAAACTTAGAATAATTTCGCTGAATAAAATGTTTACCACTCAAATTTTACCTTACTAATATAATTGGACTTAATTTTAATTGAATTATCTTACTTCGATTGAATCTTTGGGAATATTGTTGGCTGGTCTGACAGGTTGTTGGGATCAAATCTCGGAGGTCGGTCTGATAGTGGGGTTGGATAACTAGGCTAGCTGGGCAAACCGATCTGTAATTCCTAGCAGACGAACATAGATCGTCTGGCGCATAAGCTAGGAATTTGGAGGCCCCACTAAGGCCCTCCTTACACATTATAAAAGCCATGAGATTCAAAATTTAGCCACAAGGCGGCACTCAAACTTTTGTTTTGGGGATATCTCAAGATGCTGACCACTTAGAAAGATGACGTTTTCGGCAAAACTTTTCAGTAGCTCATGATCTATAATTTTTTCTAGCAAAGAGATGCGAGAATTTGCTACTAGGTGGCACTAGTGAGCATGAAACTTCTATTATGGAGATATCTTGTGATCCTGACCACTTAGAAACCATACTAGTACCGTCTGGAGGCAAAATATTGATATGCATGGCTCGAACAGTGATAATCCTTAACTTACTGGACAAGTTTGCCAAAGGCGTCATTTTACTAAGTAGTCACCCGAGTAACACACATGTTATAATTGATGCATATTAACTCTTATATGACAAAATCTAGTCATATAAGAGTTAATATGCATCAATTATAACATGTGTGTTCCTTGGGCAGGTACCGTTTTGATTCATATTACGGACAGATTCTTATTCCGGACACTCTACTTTGTATGGGAAACATTTCACATGAAATGTTTCAATTTTTGCCGTTCTAAAGTTCACACATTCGAAGCTCGTTTTAATCAATATTTTCCACAGATATCTATGAAACTTTATACTACTCAACTGCCTTAGACACCTCTTTAGTGGTTTTTCAGTTTCAAATAATGATTTGACTTTCCTATTTATGATTTTTATGGGCTGTCTGGAATTCGAATCATAGTGCCCGGAATATGAGGCAAAAGTAAGGAAGCGTCCGGAATAAGAAGCATGAAAAGTCCTCACATTTCTATTTATTTAAAATTATTCATGTAGTTGAATCAAAATCTTTTTCTACCATTCAAAAGTTAAGTGTTTTGAAGGCTCGATAGCGCCGAGTAATCATACAGATTGATTTATTTTATATGCTTTCTGATGAGTTTTAGTTCGTTGAGACCTTAAGTGTCCGTAATATGAATCAAAACGGTATCTAAGATATTTGCAAAATGAAAATTTATTACACACTTGCGCCACCTGTTAGCAAAATTTCGAACCTCTTGGCTAGAATAATCAGTTTTACTCAAGACTTCATCTTTCTTAGTGATCAGGATCCTGAGATATCCGCAAAGCAAAAAAAAAATCATGCTCACTAGCATCACCTGGTGGCAAAATCTCGAATCTCTTGACTGCGATAATGAAAACGCTTGAGCTTCTGAACAACTTTGACGTAGACGCTATCTTTTTAAGTGGTCAGGATCCTGAGATGTACGCAAAACAATACTTTCATGCACACTAGCACTGCCTGGTGGCGGAATTTCATAGGGACAGTGTTGTCAGCTACGAAAAATATTAAACCTTTCATAAAAAACTGCATTTTAGTTAAGGAGTGTTCCTATGTTGCTCAGCGCTCTATTTTTCTACTCTACCCAAGTTTTATGGTTATGGTATTTTTCTTGATTCTTCTTGAATAGTGTTGCCAGCCACATGCACATTTATGCTTCGGCCGATAACGGTCGTAAAGCAGGTTGTTGTGTATTTCATGTAAGATTCTTTGAATGTTTTTTGGAAGAACTCTAGAACATTTTGTTAAATTCTTTATTTCTTTATTTCTTTATTTCTTTATTTCTTTTATTTAATTCAACTGACATTTGGAGTCTTATTGAATATCTTAAATCTATGCGATCAAACAAGAACAATACGTTTCTACAGCACATCAATAAACCAAACTTGCAACAACTTAACATAACGATTTAACGATTTCAACATCATATAACAGTCAGAAAGTAATCAATACAATACATTACCATTTTGATCTCAACATATGTTTTTTTTACATTGAAGGACGCCAAGTTTCATTATGTACATTAACAAACTCTCTGAATCTTATATTAGCAGGCCATGTCGAAGCAGCAAGTCAAGGGACTGGCAGCACTATACCAACCAACACAATGTTTCCGTAGCCAGCATTACAAGGCTCAAGCCAAAGGCCCAAGCTGACAGCCAACCTCAATGCAGTGTTGCATAGTTTTGATGCTGGCTACGGAAGCATCACAATCTGACAGCCCCTTGTGTCAAACTATCGAGGAATTGGAGCGATCGAAGGATGCTGGATTTCATATCTTTCAAAGTAGTTATTGCGGGGAAATTTAAAAAGCAAGCAATCTCCGCATAGAGCATTTGAACCACAGTAAGCATTGCAGTTTTCAATATGATTCAATTCGTTGACATTACTGATTTTCAACATAACGATAGTTGAAATGCAGCACATTATTTTGGGCGCACTAATCGTAATTACAACTACCCATAACGGCTAGCCATTGCTTAAATTCGTGCATGTATCTCGGAGTTTTTGAGCAACGGACCTCCACACATGTGGTTCGACACAGTCATCCCACAAACACCTTTTTCCCCCTATGTAAGACGGTCCAGAAAATTTCCCGTATCATATGGGATTAGAACTAGTTGGTGGCTCCTATTTGAAAAATATGCGCTAGCTGGCATCAACATTAATATTGTCATGAAGCGTCATGTTCAAACCAAAAGCCAAAAAGCCTTACGCTGCAAGTATGTTATACGTAGTTTCTCCAGTTTTCGGATGCTATATGTGTCCATTGTGCGTTCCAGCTATGTGATAACTAAATAATTGACTTCCCTCATATAGGAATTGCCAAGACTTATTTTCAGGCTAAAGTTTTTGAATACGTTTCGCTCATGACATTATGACAGCAGATTCATCATAAAGAAGTAGTACGTTCTACAGTCAGCGGTGACTATGATGATCTTGAAGGAAAATTTAGCGATCAGTAACTCTGGATTTTCCCGGAATCAAAATTTTTCTTGCAACGCGTAATATTAGAAGCAAATGGAAAACTCGAGCACTTGTGGTTTGACAACATCTACACGTTCGCATTCAGGAGTACCTAGTGCGCAAGATACCATGCGATGAACATCTCTTTCAGTGGCACTTGGATCAATGTTCGAGAGATATAAACGAAAATATTCGTCGTTGGCCGTACCATCGTTGTTCTCATTGGTGTCACTTCCATTCGTTCCGTTGAAGAGCGTGTGCGACGAAATAGGGGTTGAGTGCAATACTTTTGATGCGTTCGGAGAACCCACCGGTCCTATTTTTGAAAGAGAGTCCAAAATTCCTTTAACAGCAACCTTCAAATCCATCACTTCTTGTCGTATCGTTTTCGGGCTTTCCGCGTTCGTGCTCTCACCAGCTGGGTTAGACTGAATACAATCTCTCATATTACGGTACGCACTCATACATGGTTCACACATCCAAATTATATTTTGCGAACGCGCGAGTGTGTCGATATCTCCTTCCTTCAGACCAACGCAATCGGCATGAAAAAAACACGCACAGGCACCTTCGAAAACTGTGTAGAGATCAACTTGGCTATCAATACACTGAGAGTATTTCTTGTACGTTTGTTCTTTCGCCATTGTGAACCGAGAATTCGGAAGCCACCGAGTCAAAAAATAAAGTCTATTTCTTGAGTTTCAAGGGGCTCTTATGCAAACTACACGAAGAAGCAGAAAACGTTAACAGCTTAACTTGCGGTATTAAGGAATCAAACACTTTGACGACCAAATAATAGCAGATAATCCGTTACAAATCAGAGCGACGGCAAAGACGACTACACGTATTCAACGATGTATCTATCTTGGAGGTCTTCCGAAAAGAATTTCTGAAGTAATCCCGTAAGATATCTTTGAAGGAACTCTTGGAATAACAATAGAAATGCCAAGGAGATTTTGTGAGAGATTCCTTGAAAAAAATCTTGCAAAGTAAAATAACTGATAGAAGTTTCTCTAAAGAAAGCCTACGAAGACGATATTGAGAATTTGCTAGAGAAAACAAGAGATACCCTGAATGAATCATCGTAAAAAAATCAACCACATTCATCATGGATTTTGAAAGAATCCCTAATGGAATTTCTTTCCAGAATTTTCTGTATGGAGTCCTCCATGAGCTAATGCATAACTTTTATGAGGAATCCATGAGTTTAAATTTTCTGGAATTATTCCAAGAACTGAATTTTAAAATTACGCATCTGTTCTACCTGTGATTCCATCAACATTTAAATATGGAATTCCTCAGGGAAGTGTACTAGGAATTCTTACAAGGATTGCATCAGGCATTTCACCAGAAATTCCTACAGGTAATACGGCAGGAATTTTTTTAGCAATTCTACCAAAATTCATTCATGGATTTCATCAGTTATTCATTCATTATTTCACCAGGTGCTCTTCCAAAATTTCAATCAATATTTTTTCCTGTTCGGAGTTCCTATAGAGATTCCTTAAAAGTTTTTCAAGAGAAGCTGGAGAACTTCAAAGTTTTTATCAGAAGTTATTGTTGGGATTCCACTAGGAATTCCTTTAGAGATTGCACCAGGAACTTCATCTAAAGCTCCTCCAGTGAGCGTTTCTAGGGATTCCAGAGGAGCTTTTCTAGGGATTTAAACACAAGTTCGTCCGGGAATTCCATCAGGAGTACTTCTACAGATTTAATCATGAATTCCACGAAATATTGCATCAGGAGTTTTTGAAGGGTTTCCATCAGGAGTCCCTCTGAGGATTCCATCGGAAGTTTCTTTCCCTTCAAGAGTGCTTCTGAGGATTTCATCAGGAGTTCCATTAGCAGTTTCTTCATGGATTTCACCTGAAACTCCTCTAGGGATCTAGGGATCCTCTAGGGACAGGAGTTTCTCTATCAATTCTTTCATAAGTTTCTCCAGGGATTGCATTAGGAGTTCTTTCGGAGATTCCACCTGAAATTCCTCCAAGAATTCAATCAGGAGTTCCTCTAGAGCTTCCATCAAGAGTACATTTAGGGCTTTCACCAGAGTTTTTTTTTTTGGGGATTCATCAGTAATTTCTTCTGAAATTTCATCTGGATTTCCTCAAGAGATTCTATCAAGAGTTCATCGGGGAATTCCATCAGGATTTCTTTTAGGGACATCATATGGAGTTCCTCTAGGGATTCTATCGGGAGTGTCATCAGGAATCTTACCCCGAATCTCTTCAAGGATTACATTAGGATTTCCTCTAGGTATTTCATCAGGAGCTCCTCCATCTGGAGTCCCTTCAAGAATAACTTCAGGATTTCCTCCAAGGATTCCATCAGGAGTTTGTATAGGCATTATATGAGGAGTACCTTTAGGGCTTTCATCAGAGTTTTTCTGGGGATATCATCAGGAGTTTCTTCAAAGATTCTACCTGGAGTTCCTCTAAAGATTATATCAGGAGTTCGTCTAGAGATTACATAGGGAGTTTCTCGAAAAACTTCATCAGGATTACTTGTTTTTAATTATGAATCGTGGTTTTCGGCTAACCAGCCGAGTGGAAGTTTAACAACTACCGAAAAGCTAAACATTACATATAATTTGAAATTGGATTTGATGGACAAATTGATGTGAAGATTTGCGAAAAAATTACACGTCTGCTCAGTGAGAATCGAACTCACGACTCCCTGACCTCTAGTTAGGGCGCGTTACCCCTACGCCATGAGAGGACTCATGAACGCAGAAGTTAACCTGAATTCGATTTCAGCTCAATAATCACGTGGTCATTTTTCGCAAAGTGCACCTCTTTCGGTAGAATTAGATGCCCATCCAAACACAACGCTTTCTATTTATATGCAATGCCTAGCCCGAGAGCGCATTATGTTTTAGGTAATGAAATAGCACACAACACTAGCCAGCAACTGTACTGGCTGAGGTTTCTATTGTGTGGGATTCCAATGGGTCGCGACGTTCTCAAACGACCGGTTACGGAACATGAGTCCGTTGCTCGATAAATACCTGTTTTTAATTATGAATCGTGGTTTACGGCTAGCCAGCCGAGTGGAAGTTTAACAACTACCGAAAAGCTAAACATTACATATAATTTGCAATTGGATTAGATGGACAAATTGATGTGAAGATCATCATCAGGATTTCTGCTAGGGATATTATAAGTAGTACTTCTAAGAATTCTATCAGAAGTACGATCAGGAAACTTATCAGGAATTTCTCCAGTGATTTCATCAGGAGTTCCTCTAGAGATTCCATCAGGAGTTCCTTCCGAGATTCCACCTGGAATTCCTCCAGAGATTTTATCAGGAGTTGCTCAAAGAAATGCATTTGGAGTTCTTTTAGGGATTGCATAAAGAGTTCCTTCAGAATCCCTGCAGGAATCACGGATTCTTTCAGGAATCTTATCAGAAAATTCATAAAGAGATTCCATCAGGTTCTCTAGAGATTATTTAAGAAGTTTTTGTTCAGAGATCGATTTTGTTCAGAGAGAGAGACCAGGAACTCCTCTGGAAGTTCTTCTATCCGGAGTTCCGTTAAGGATTTCATCAGGAATTCCTTCAGGGATTCCATAAGAAGTTTCTATGGGAATTCAATCAGTTATTCTTACATTGATAACATCAGAAATTCTTCTAGGGATTACATCAATAGTTCATCTAGGGGTTCCATCAGGTGTTCTTTCAGAGATACCGCCTGGAATTCCTACAGGGGTTCTTTCTGAATTCACTATAGGAATTCCGTCAGGAGTGTCTTTGGAAATTGCACCTGGAGTTTCTCTAGATATTGTATCAGGGGTTCCTCAAGGAATTCCATCAGAATTTCTTCTTGAGTTTAGATAGAAGATAGAGATAGAAGATAGAAGATAGAATATAGAAGATAGAAGATAGAAGATAGAAGATAGAAGATAGAAGATAGAAGATAGAAGATAGAAGATAGAAGATAGAAGATAGAAGATAGAAGATAGAAGATAGAAGATAGAAGATAGAAGATAGAAGATAGAAGATAGAAGATAGAAGATAGAAGATAGAAGATAGAATAGAAGATAGAAGATAGAAGATAGAAGATAGAAGATAGAAGATAGAAGATAGAAGATAGAAGATAGAAGATAGAAGATAGAAGATAGAAGATAGAAGATAGAAGATAGAAGATAGAAGATAGAAGATAGAAGATAGAAGATAAGATAGAAGATAGAAGATAGAAGATAGAAGATAGAAGATAGATGAATTTATTCCTAGAATTACTACAAGGTTTGCGCCAGAAATACATTCAAGAACTCCTCTTATGATTCATTTAAAAATACAATTTCGAATACCTTCCAATAATTTATGAAGAAAGAGGCTTTCTTGCAAAACTATCCGCAAAATGTGTTCAAAAATCAGCCTAAAGGGTATGCCAATAATAAACTTTGGAGTCTTGCTTGAAGCATGAAATTCAGAGTCTTGCTTCGATGAAATTCTAGATACAGCACAACTTATAATCCTAAAGTTGTAAAACATGAAAAGCTCAGTATGTGCAACTCATGGTCCTTTTCCTGTAAATGGGAATTTACTTTAATCTTACACTGAAACATCCACTGTTTATTCAAACGGATGGTAATACAAATTTTAAGTAAATGCTCTAACCCCACTTTTTTGACAGTTCGACGGAATGGTTCATTTAATTTTATTTATTTAGATATACCAACAGGCCGATAATGGCCCCAATGGTTCTGCCCTAATATTCAAATACTTAAACGAAACATACATTGCTTACGTAACGATAAACAGAGAAGATGATTTACTAAATTTCTCTGACATCAGTCAGAACATCTGAGAATATGCGGCGTAGTGTAGTCCGGGGCATGTGGCAATCGAACTTAGATAAGACGAGGTTAGAAGTCCTTTGAATTCCATCGATAGCGGTGTTCATCCCGTTGTTCGTTCTGCGCAGTGGAGGTCGTAGCATTAAATTATTCCGAAGTGCCCGAGGTTGGACGTTGAAATAAATTTCATGGAGAATCACTAGACAGTCTTTTCTGTTTTGTAGAACGTCTGCGGCGAGGTGTAAGAATTTTGAATCGTTATTACAATTTCCGGTTGAAAATGGTACTGGATAGCGATAGAAGATATTGGTGATATTATGCAATATTCACACAAAAACAATCATTATTTTCCCATTTTACCGAAATTCCCGTCGAAAAACTGTTTTGAGAATCCTACGCCAAAAACTAAGTGCCTGCAAACTGTTAAACGCTGCCTTCATGATGACATCTTGCAGTGACCCACAACTAGATTTATCAATTTCAGTCGAAATCCACCCACAAATGTCCATTTCGGCGATTATAAATAAGATCGATAAATAATATAATATGTTCTTCTCCCTTCACCTCCCAAATACAATTTTTGCTTTAGTTTTTGATGAAATATTTTTGGAGTCGCATTTGCAACTAGATAAAATAATAAAAAATCAGAATTGTGCAAAATATTTGACTGGGTCAAGCCACACATCCAAATAGGTATTTGAGTTTGAATGCACGAACATCACTTCACATACAGTTTTTGAATACACTGACTGTTTGTATGTATAAATAGAAAGAGTAAAAGACTGATCAAAAATGCATAAGATCCTGAAATGAAAACTCGGCAATGTATACTGCTGCCATCATGGAGTTTTGAGGAAAGACCAATTCCAGAAGCACACATCAGCAGATCAAACCGAAAGCAGCCCACCCACGTCATGCAATTTTCACGATACTATCCTGTGACTAGAATCGCACGACAAACAACTTGTTTTGAACTATGTAAGTATTGGATAGACTGCAAATTGAACGACACAATTTACTTCGATGAAATGACAACCCCTTTGCTTGCATCCCACAGCTCTCTACATTTCTCACCTAGCACAGAGCTCAAAACATGGCAAGGAAAGCAAAATCGAATGAAAACACCCAAGATGGTAAACATCCTACGTCCGATTAGACTGCTATCTTATCTAGCCGCCTCGGCGAGACTTCCATGTGAACAACAATTCCACACTGCCAGCAGGCGACCGATATTTTCCAGCAGAGGAGATCGACGTGTTGTTCGCCAATCCAGGCATCCTTCCCGGAGAGCTAAGCTATGCACAACGAGAGTGCGCAATTTCATCCTCCATAGCATCTTGGACTCGTAACATCAAGGTTTTGGAGAAACTATTTGCAATGATTTCAAATTTTTAGGTAAAGTTTATTATTATTACAGTTATATATGGTGTAATAAATCCTTTTTCTCATTTTGCAATCTTTATCAATTTTTTATCAATTCTCCCTTACAAATTTCTGAAAATTCATTCTAATAAGTTTAAGTAGTAATAAGCTTAAGGGTTTAAGGGTCTTTCTAATCATTATTTCATTAATACATGTTTTGAAACAGAAAGTGTGATTTCATCAATGCTTGTTTTTTACTAGATTTTTTAATTGAGTGTTTGATGATAAAAAGCATTATAATTATTAGTAGTATGAACAGTGAATCAATGGTCAACCAACTTGCAGCAACAAAGACATTGTCCTTTCCAATTCTTGTCGCAACAATTCTATTCGGCAATAACAGTTTATCACCACTTGAACAGAATATGACAATGATCGCTCACCGTGTGCACAACGATTTTCAAGACTTTGCATTGCAACTTTCGAGAACTTTCTCCGTGTTGGTAAACATTGCCACATTATCGAACAGCATCCATAAAACAAATTCTATTTTATGTTTAAAATAACTGATTAATCAAGGAATGAATAGGTTGCAGGTTGTTGTCTCTTGTGATTGTCACGACAATTCTTCTTTGGATTGTATCAGAATCCGCTAAATATGGGACAAATGCTTTTGAGTGCGCCTACTTTGTTGTTTGTTTTTTGTCTGTTTTGATGAAAATTAGATTCACTGAGTATGAACTAAAATATCAATTCTTCTACTTCCTGGAACCACCCTGTTTTGTCAGCTGATTTAGCATTATTAGATAAAGTGAAGTGGCTTAGCCACTGGAAAATTCAATTGATGGGTCAAGTATATGGAACAGAAAATTTGTTTAAATATTAAAAAAACGTGACTTGAAATAAATACGTTTATTTGTTGGATTAGATACTTCACAGCTTCTTATTCCTTGAACAACTTTCTGATCTCTTCTGAACAACTCTTCAATGCTGTTGATGTACATGTACATTGTAGTGGACTAGTTTGTACGTTCGGAAGGTGCTAATTATCACATACATATATGAATGTTTTGAGTGACCAATTCACTAACATGCGAAAATTAGCCAGAGTTGTTTATCAACATTAGCAGGTGTAAGTCAGCTTTAGATCAAGCCTTTGCCAGTTAATCTATTACTGCTCTCCTCCTCCTTGTAGACTTCGTGATTCATGAACAGCTTCTATTAGTTTGGCACTCGGTTGCATAGCAATTGCACTGCAGATCAGTCGGCATTTTCATGTAATCAAAGTGAGGACAGTTAATTTACCAATGCAATTTGGAAGTTTCCCATATTATCAATACGAACAAAACATTAAAAAAACGAAGTGACTGTGAAAGTTTAAGAACAACATATACAGGAGTTTTATGAAAATGATTATTATACTCAATAGAGTCAACCCACTCAACTTGCACACAATATTTGACACACTTTTGTTAAATAATTAATACAAAATGACGGTTGAAGTAACATAAAACAGTGAGAAGCGAAACTGAGTATTGAAAATTGTTAAGTAATGATTCATTACGCAATGAATCGCGTAATAAAAAGGCGTTGCGTAATGAAAAGGCGTAAAGTAATATTCATTAAGCAACTGGTTCAAATTTCGCAAATTTTTCTAGTATTTTTAACCAAAATAAGAGTCTTCTTACTTTGGAAAAAAGAACTGCCAGAGATTGATATTTAAATAAAAATCAGCCAAACTTGAAGAAAATATAATGTTGTTACAAATTTGTGGCTGGATAGAAATAATTGCAAGAGAAACGCTCGTATGCCTATTCCTATGCATGCTATCAAATGTTCTTCTTATGCATGAACAAAATCTTATTTGCTGATTTTATATAAGACTCAAAAACTCCTCCTTTACATACGTTATGGAGGTCCCTTTTATACTGTCAGTTCTGGTATAACACTTGAAAAGGGACCAAGAGGTCTCGAGCCTTTTTTTCAGAAACTTTGTTGTTGAGCCCTTTTTAGCCCGCCCACGCAAACTAACACCATTATCAGAAAGATTGGTGTTAGATCTTCTTGATGGTGGTATTGGTGAGCGTGATCGAGTTGAATTTGGCTCAACAATGTCTTGCAAAGCCTATTTTACCGATTTCAATGTGCCCTATTGAAATATTTGTCCAGAGTTGACGGAACAAGGAACAAGCGGAAATCAGAAAACGTCAAAAACACAAGCTATCTCTCTACACGGAGAAAATGAAGTACTCAAAAGTGAGTTCATTCCACTCAATTCCGGGGGTTCGTGCGTTAACCTAATTTTGGGTTGACGGGGTAGAAGTTGTTTTCATTTGCAGCCGTGCGAACAAATACCTACTGGCTAAGTTCTTTCCACTCAACCGGCAGATCAAATAACTCAACTTCCAGTACTGTGCCACTTACTCAAATTTGAGGTAACGCACTAAGGTTCGATTTTTGGGTTGTTTTGCTCTTCGCTCTCTGACAACAATAGAAGGAGCGAATGAAATGGGGAGAGAAAAATAACTCAAAAGTAAGTTAAAAAATACTCAAATATGGGTTTTCCGTTTTCTCCGTGTATGGTCGAATCGGTAATTGTTGAACGAGGGAATGACCGCTGGAATTCGATGAACTGCGCTGACTCATAGGTGTCGCTTCTCGCATATGTGAACACCAACTTTTAATATGGTTTTCTTACTCGATATTGCGACACCGAATATCGAGTAAAAGAGAGTTGATCGTAGTGTTTTTATTGGCTTCGTGGTCGTGTGGTTAGTGATACCAAGTATTTTGCAGCATCGAGTCAAGGAGTGTGAGTTGTATTCCGGCTGCATTCCGGGAAACTTTTCGTCAGGAACGTATTCGACTGTGTCACTGGGCGTTGCATGCTAGTTCATTGTCTAATGTGCAGCTTTCTTCAAAGGACAAATCGTCCAATGAAAGCATTAACGTGTCGGTATCTTTTTAGAAAAAAAAACTTTTGTTCCTATTATAGTTGTTTATATTAATTTCCCACTAAACTCACTATTATATGAAAGCACAACTATTACTGGTACAAATGAGTAACACAATTAAGGGTTCTAATTGTTTTCTACTAATTCCTTACTAAATACCAAATTTTTTTCTATTACGTGGTCTATTGATTCTGTTGCATGCTTCTGTAGGACAAGCGACGGCATTAAGCTAAATCGTGTTATGTTCGCGTTATGCGAGTGTGAAAAGATATTCGTGTTAAATCGAGGACTGGTGAGCTCGTTCCATGTTAAAGATAATATATAATAAAACTAGCATGGTTGGTCACTACAAGTGTCAACATAAACCCTTATTCCTGTTTCATAGTATATAAATATACATTTACTTTTCTCACAGACAAATAGTCGCAACACAAACGAAACTACCATCGACGACGCTTTGGACAATAATTTCAAATTCCTTAGGTTTTATATTTCACAAGCAGGGGCACGCGTATCGTTTAACTTCGTACTTACTTGATGCTTGATGGGCTACAATCCGCTACATTGAATCTACGCCAAATGGATAATTCTTCTCCACTGGGCTCGGTCCTGAGCCAATCGCTTCAATTCGTCCTGAACGTTAAGTGCCCAACTGCAAAAAGTCAATGTATGCGCGGCCTAACACGAAGCCGACGGCCTCTTCCGGGTTCTCTACTGAATATTATTTTTGATTGTCGTTCTTCCGGCATTCGTACTACGTGATCAGCCCAACGCAACCTGCCGTGTTTTATGAGCTTGATAATATCCACTTCTGTGTATACTTGGTACAACTCATGATTCATGTGACGCCGCCAGATGCCATTTTCTTGTTTACCGGTGAGTATTGTTCGCAGCACTTTACGCTCAAAAACTCCAAACGCTTTCCGGTCGACCTCTTTTAACGTCCAGGATTCATACCCGTATAGAGCAACCGGAAGGATTAGTGTCCTATATAGCGCAGGCTATGGGACTTAAGCTGGTTACGAAGCCTGTAAAAAGCCCTATTCGCAGCTGCAAGATGCCTTTTCACCTCGCGGGTAACATCATTATCGCACGTCACTAGTGTACCAAAATGCACAAATTCTTCCACTACTTCAAATTTTTAACCACCCAGCACCACTTTACTACCAACGTCACGATTGGAACCACGCTGTCTACCAGCGGTCATGTACTTCGTTTTGCTGGTGTTGACGGTAAGTCCAATCCTCGCTGTCTCCCTTTTAAAAGGCACGAATGCCTTTTCTACGGCTCGACGTTCAATTGCGATTATATCGATATCGTCCGCAAAACCCAGGGGCATATGCGACCGGGTGACGATGGTACCGCTTTTTTGCACGTCCGCTCTCCTTATAGCTCCTTCGAGAGCAATGTTGAACAAAAGGTTCGAAAGCGCATCTCCTTGCTTCAATCCATCCCAAGTAACATTTTTAGTTTTTTCATTTACTACAAGCTGTTGTTATCACCATATCGTTAAAACTCATTTTAAAACTTTTTAGTTTTAATAACCTTAATAAACCTTTGATAAAACGCCGTTAAGACCGAAAAGGCCCACACTACAGGAGGTTTTTAAGACTATACCTTAAAACCGTTTCTAAACTTCTTCGTTTTGTACCGTATGAATACATCTACCCTTGTAGTATGCTAGAAAACATTCATAAGAGCTATTGTATTGCCTTATTAAGCTCAACTAGCGGTATTAGATCTTTTACGATATCCTAATACACGGAATAAAACCAATATTAAGAGCTTATGATTGAACAATCATCAACCAATAAGTTTTTTATAAACCATAACCTTTTTTTATATTGAAACCATCATGATGTCTGCCGACTCATAATAATCAATTAAAATAATCATTTTTGGCGTGGCAGAAAATTTCCTTACGATCGCGTGAATTTCCTGCCAATGAATATTTACTGGTGAAATGACATAAAAATTTTCGATTTACAGCAATGCGCCACAATTACGACATCATAATTGGCTATCTAATATTTTACTCTATTCCATTTTCAAAATGATTTCATGCTCACCTCAATCATAAATTGAAATTTCCCACGCATATTGTAATTATCAATCCGAAACGGTGACAATAAAAATGAATTCCATCCAATTAAATCTTTCAGGTCTTGTCGGGGATGGTTTAAGATCAATTGGTGATTATTCCGAATAATTAATCATTTATAAGCGCTTTTGATCTTAAGAACCCGTGCGCAAAATCCTTCAATGGCTAAAATATTCCTGAACCAGAATATTTGTTCTGCACTAAGACAAATAGGTTTTTTGGGAGCCTTGATTTAAACTAAATGTACTTAGGAAAGCTAGCGCTGTCAAAAACGTAAACAAATCGGAAGGTTGAATTTTATGATGAAATTCATTCTATTAAATTCGTGCTGTTATGTACCTAACTGTTTTTATTGGAATAATTTTTTACAATGCAGAAAACGGTAAGTGATAAGAGCCTGAAAAATGAGAGCTTTTTTCGTGTAGCTCAGCTGTTGGGTACAGCATAGTTGTCCCACTAGAACGGGAAGTGCAAGCAAGCATGGGAAAAATATGCTTTATACGCTAGTCTGATAATTCTACAAGAGGAATATTTGCCATTTCTATGTTCTATGTGTTCAGATCAACTCATAATTCACTACATAATTATCATTATCAACATAATGATATTGATAACCACTCGAAGACTGCATTCCAATAACATGCATTAGGCAGTTGAGATTTAAGAAGGCTTTAACATGACTTAGTGCAGTGTTAGAAGTTTTACCTATGCCTTGATAAGACAAGTAAGATGAGGTTTTAAGTATAGGTTTTAATAGACACTACCCAGCTCCTTCAAAATACAATTTATTATCAACAAATATGGCCAGCAAATAAGTTTTAGCGGGAGCTCTTATAGATATCTACTATGTATTTTAAAGTGGGTTTTACCGAAAAGAATGTTTAGCACTTTGCAATGCTTCATTACATCTGTTAGGAATTAATACATCTCTAATAAAACCTCCATAAATAACATTTAAGATCAAAAAGCACTGAAATTGTTACTTGGGATCTAAGGTTACGAAGGAGGTTGAAGTCTCATCCGCAACCCGCACACTTGATTTCGATCTATCCAACGTTGCACGAATCAGTCTAATCAGTTTCGCCGGAAAACCGTGTTCTACCATTATCTGCCAAAACTCATTTCTCTTTACTGAATCGTACGCCGCCTTGAAATCAATGAACAGATGGTGATTCTGCAAGTTGTATTCCCGGATCTTATCAAGGATTTGTCACAAGTTAAACATTTGATCCGTCGTTGATCGGCTCTCACGAAAACCAGCGCGGTATTTGCCGACGAAGGACTCCTCCAGCAGTCTCAATCTGTTCAACAGAACACGCGACATTATTTTGTATGCCGATTTGACGAGCGTTATTACTCGGTAATTGGCGCACTCCAATCTGTGTCCCTTCATATACAGAGGGTGAATGAGGCTCTCCAGCCAGCTAGCAGACAATTCTTCTTCCTCCTATATCCTTAACAGTACGGTGCAGTATTTTGTACAGCTGCTCACTACCGTACTTGAAAAGTTTGGCCGGGAGCTCGTCTTTTCCAGCAGCCTTACAGTTCTTCAACTCATTGATCGCTCTTCTAACCTCATCTAGCGTGGGGGGCTCCACAGCTTGTCCATCGTTGCTGATGATGAATCTGATCTCAGACGCGCTCGTGTTCTCTCCATTCAACAATTGCTCGAAGTGTTCTTTCCAACTTGCAGCCACCAAGATTTTGTCTGTCAGCAAGGTACATTCGTAATCATTGCACATGACGGAAGACGGCGCATTTCCGCATATCATTTTGTTCCATGCTGTTTTGCGCCTCAGTAATGATGTCTTCTTCATACTGCCTTTTTTTCTGCAGTGAATTCGTTTCTCGGCTGCTCTCTATTCTGCCGGATATCAGACCCTAACATCCGGCCTCTGGCACATTCTTCCCATCCGTCACATTCCTGCACTCTTTATCAAACCAACCATTTTTGGGTCGTCTCTGAGCAGTACCTATCACCTCTCGCGCTGCTGTGCTCATCGCACCGTGTATAGACTCCCACATATTGTTGAGGTTATCGCCTACGTTGTATCCCTTTATCCGCTCATCAAGCTTGCGGCGGTATTCGTCTGCTACACCTCCTGTTAATAAGCGCTGGATATTAAAACGGTCGCTGTGTTCTTGTGTTCGCCACGGTAGACAACCGTGCATGAATTTTACTAACAACGAGATAGTGATCAGAGTCGATGTTTGGCCCTCTAAAGGTCCTCACATCGATGACATCCGAGAAATGCCGACCGTCCACTAAAACGTGGTCTTTTTGGTTGCAGAGCTCGCCATTTGGGTGTATCCAGGTGTGTTTTCGGATGTCTTTGCGTGCAAAGTAGGTGCTGCTGATGGCCATCCCTCTAGCTGCAGCGAAAGTTATTAGCCTTAGGCCGTTGTCATTGCTGGCGGAGTGAAGGCTCTCCGTACCAATTATTGGGCGAAAAAAATCCTCTCTTCCGACCTAAGCGTTGGCATGCTCGATTACAATTTTTACGTCTTGTTTTGGGCACTCTCCGTAGGTCTTGTCTAGACTCGTCCGGGTTCATTAAACATCCTGACATTCCAGGTACCGAGTTTCTAATCATAGTCCTTATTTCGTTGCCAGGTCGGTTGCCGAAAATATCGTTCGTTACTTATCCTTTCTCCATTTTTCGTGGTAGGTAAGAAATTACATATGCTACCTTACCAGGGTCGCGATACCTACATCACGATGGTGGGGCTACCACCTTAGGTGTAGCTGACGTGATACAGCCTTTCATACTCAGCCGCTGGATGCCCGAACAGACACTATTTGAGCCGCACCTCCTTGGTGGACAGACGCTCGAGACGCACCTCCTCACTCTAGCTGATTTCAGAAGGACAACAGTGCCCAGGCTGCACTACCAGCTAAGTACGCAACCCTTAGCTGGCAGTCTTTGTCATCGTTTGACCCGTGGAAGCGGGAGGTAGGGACTTGTGAGGACCAGAGCTATGTTGGACGCTCCTTCCTAGTTGTCGGCTGACCATTTCATAGCCCAGTTTTAGACACATCCTCCGTTTAATGCCAACACGGTTTTCTTAAGACCGGATCGATCACAAATTGATTGTACACACTAAAAAATGTGATTTTACATCATATTACGCTAATTATTCAAGCAAGCTTTATAACTTGAATATAGAGGTCCAAGTGAGAAAGTTTTCCGGTACATTGGACATAATTTTGTTTGAATCACAACGTCGTTAAGTTATTTACACTGAGTGATTTATTTATGATGCATTTAATGTTACACTCAGCCACGTAAAGACACATAATTTCCAAATTGGATTCAATTGTATTGTAAATTTGTAAATTGAAATGAACAGAAATCATCTTACAGGGTTTCTGTAGACAGCTTTGTAGCAAATGTGTATATTATAAGAAGACAAACTTCTGCTCAAAATTTATTAAACTCCGAGACGTGTTTGACGAGCTTGTTATTAAATCCATAGAAGCAGAACTTTCCCCATGGATGAGAACGCGAAAGAACGCAGCGACGCTTACAATAACGACGAAGCTCGATCCTTCGTCACAGCCATTCCCTGTGGATAAGGAAAACCCGCAGTTTCCTTTGCCATCGTCATCGTCACATGCTACAATAGGGCGGTTTAAAAAAAGGTTGAAAATCCAACCTCCCTTATCATTCCCTATGACAAAAATAGAGTACATAGTCTTTTTCAGCATTATTTGTAGAAAATTAAAGGAAACTCAGAAACGTCTAGGTTTACTTGAAAATAACTATAGACAAATAAAGAAAGGAACTTTTAACTCAGTAGTAACTTACTAAAAGTACAATCTTATCTTCTCAAATTTAAAACTTATCATATATATAAAATCCCAGAGTTGTCTGTCTGTCAGTAACGCTTTGAAATGTTTCGCAGAAAAGTTTCATTGAGCACTACAACAGCAATTCTAGAGCATTACAACAGAAATTTTATTGTTAGAACATTACAATTTAAAATTGTAGAGTATTACAACATGTATTAGACAGAATGTTCTAGAATTTTATGGAACACATGTTGTTTTCGCAGCGATCTAATTTTCACGGGGTGAAGAATTTAGGACACTGGGCAGCAAAGGGTTAATTAAAAACGGTCACCTCTTCACGAACTTTGACTTTCAATTTCGACACTGATCCGAACTAGCGCGACTATACGGTACGGTATGACGATTCCGACGGTTTTAAATGATAAGAACTGGGTTTATTCACTTTGAATACAAGATTGTATTTTCGACTTCGATGCTGGTTTTGAACTGAATTGTACATGATTTGGGGTGCGTATTTATATCATTTTTCATCCATGGATTCATATGGGACCTATTGTGATAGATCTATTTCATTTAAAGCTGTTGTTTCAACTTTCATTTGTCTTCTAAAGCCTTTATAATTTTCTTTTGCTTGCGTGATCATGATTGTCCAACGGTCAATTTGTGTATATGTAAACACATACTTTGAACTGACATTTGCTTTCCCTGTCTAGAGAACTTGTATGCAAGTTTTAATGATTTTACAGCGGCACAGTTCTGCCAACGCTCTAATGTGTGGATGGTAACTCAATTGCCTACTACTACTATTGCGTAATCATATGTTGCTACTGTCAACTCGGCAGAAAATAAACAAACATAACAATTTGGAGTGTGAATGATTTGGTTGGTAAGTAGCTAATCGATTTTTAATGATTTACTGTCTTCTAATTCAACTTTCTCTTCTTTCTAGGGACCTAAACTGCTCGGCCAGAACACATGTCTTCCTTATTCGTAGATTGTTCTAGAATTTTTCATAATTGTTGTTTTCATTTTTGGGAACTTCTGTTAAAAAAAAGTTGAACTTGACTTTGAAGTGCAAATATAAGCTTATATATTTCAAAAATTTCATGTTGTGTTGAAAAGCTACACATTGCAAAGCGAAAGAAATCAACAAAAGAGCAGTTTTCCAGAATGTATTGATATTACACACATGATGTGTTGGTTGAAACGCTCGATTTTGCTTGAATCGTTCTCAATTTAGTGTGTCTTCGATTAAACGTGTTTTTTTCGGTGATCAAATCGTAAATAAACCAACTTCTAGCAAATTGTAGTTCGGTCGAACTTGGATTGGATTGGGATCAGCGATTGAATCCTGAGAAAACTGAAAGAATCTCTCGCTTTTCGCTCTCTGTAACTATCATAACATGCTGCACATTATGAGAGACTGTTTATCGTTTACTGCTACACGGAGAAAAAAAATTGGTAAAAACAACCAAATTGTAGCTATTTTCAAACTAAAGTTTAGGTTAAATATTGCACAACCAAAATTTTAGTTTGATTCAACCTCCCACGTTGTCTGAAACAAACATTTTGTTTGTTTGTTTTCATCTTGACTTTGAATTTAAACTCAACAAAAGCTTGTTTGAAACAAACTAAACATTAGTTGTTTCGTTTGACATTTGTGAATACAACCAAGGCTTTAGTTTGTTTCAAACTAGAAAAATCAGTTTGAGTTTGCCAATCTTAAGTTTGTTTCAAACTAATCCGTTGTTTGAAATTAACAAATCCATGGTTGTTTGTAGGTTCATTCCATTTCTTTTTATTTTTTTGTTGTAAATAAAAAAATGCTGTATCATATAAATATATAATTATTTTCCAAAATTTAATTTACAAAGCTTATGTATGCAACAGTTCATTGAAAAAAAAATTGATGCTGCTGTTGCTATGGCTTCCGGAATGCGAGAATTACACGAAAGGATTCCAATTCATGCCTCTGGCTACTGGGTGTTTCCAACGAAGAAAGAAAAAAATAATAGATATTTAGTCTGAGATAAGACAGTAAATATGTAATGCACTTGATAATTACCTTGTTTCGTCGTGCGTATTCATCACAGTATTTGAGGAAAAAACCTGGTGCTCCATATCCGATGACATGCAAAGATATCGTCGGATAATGCAAGCAGCCAAAATCCCTTAATGGTACGATTCTCTGTCTCATTCCTGATATAAAAAACACAGTACACTATAATTCAAATAAATTTATCGCTAAGCGGAAATAATGAGCGAAGTATTATTTGTAACTCACCTTATTACAGAATTATCGAAAATAATTTCGCTATAATATTTGCCGTCCAACGAAAAATTGTCAAACACCGAGAAATCCTTCTAGTAACACTAATTTTAAACAACCTAATTATTGGTGAAATCAAACTAGATTTTGGTTAGAAGAAAGGCAAATCTTGATTTGAAACAAACATAATCTTTGTTGAATTTACAAAGAAACTCTACCTTAAAACAACCTAATAAGCAACATTGAATCAAACGAAGGTGGTGAATTAAAAACAACAAATTATGGTTTAGGAACAACCAATTTTTTGGGTTGAATATCAACAAAAAAATTAGTTGTTTCAAACTTGTCTGTTTTTTCTCCGTGTACAGCTTTGATCAGATTGAGGGGATAGTAGCGTATGATAAAACCCCTCTAAACATGCTCCAAGCCTGGGGGACACTATTGCTATTGAAAGTTTGTGGATTGTTTATCGTGCCAGTATAGAAAAACACCTATCCCCAACGGCAAACTAGCGAGAAAAATAGATTTTATCATCGCTCTCTCTTTGGGGCTCTCGCTCGCTGCTTCCATTTACACCTTGCGATACAATAACGATTGTGGATCGCAACAGATGGGATGTTTTTCTTTGCTTGCTTTGATCGTGCTTCATACTCAAATGAGAGCGATTTCTGCAATGCCTGGTTGGGATGAAATATGTGATTCAGAAGGGATTTCAACAGTTCCAACCTATAAACACGAGTTTGACAGGTAAAAAGCAATAAACACATGAATCAGATTATTGTTTGCCAAATCAAGTTTTTATTTTAATTACAGTTAAAATAAAAACATAATAAAAACACAATTTCATAGTTGCTAGGATGGTCCCCCATAACAGCTTTCCATAGCATTCCTGTTCTATGAGTCGATATTTCCATGCGTCATAACAACTATGATTTTGAAAGAAAACAATAAATTATGGAACACTGCAACAACTATTCAGTAGAATATTCGAGAATGTTATTCTCTCTCATTCATAGAATGTTCTGGAATTTTCGAAATGTTTCACAATTGAAGGAACGCTACAACAGCATTAGAGATGTAATTATTCTAGATTAGAACATTACAACAGCATTAAGGACACGTGCACAAAAAAGTATGGTCAGAGCATAAATTTAGGCGATTTAGCGGTCATTATTATCATGCGTGGCACTGTCGGGTCATGTTAAATAAAATAATAACCATTATCCTTTACTTCTAACGTTACACCTCCACTGGGACGAAGAATGTTTCTCAGCTTATTATTTATAGAGCGCTTTCACAGTTATCAACAGAGAAATTTATTAATCCATGTTGTCATTTTGCAGTTTAACATAAACATTTTCAATCTTTGGAAGATTATATACATAGCTTGGGGCCCAGATAGCCGTAGCGGTAAACGCGCAGCTTTTCAGCTAGACCAAGCTGAGGGTCGTGGGTTCTAATCCCACCGGTCGAGGGTCTTTTCGAGTTGGAAATTTTCTCGACCAGGGCATAGAGTATCTTCGAACCTGCCACACGATATACGCATGCAAAAATGGTCTTTGGCATAGTAAGCTCTCAGTTAATAACTGTGGAAGTGCTCATAATAACACGAAGCTGAGAAGCAGGCTCTGTCCCAGTGGGGACGTAACGCCGGAAAGAAGAAGAAGGTACATAGCTTTCCGCAGTAAAATTTTGTTAGAGCGTGGCTAGCCACGCTGGGTAAGCTAGTTCTTAAAATAATGTAGTAAGAAATTACTGAACAGAGCAGTTATATCACACGAATTGGTGAATTATTCGGCTCCTTATTGAATTACTCTTTCTAAAACTTCTGTAAAACTCCAGAAAACAATAGCCTAAAACTTATTCGTTAGTTCAGCAAGTTTCTTCATACAGCTCACTATTACGATTGAAAATTGGAGCGGACTCAATTAGATTGTTATAAAAGATCGTAATAAATGATATGGTAGGTAACATTTAAAAACTTTTCTGTGATTTTAACCACCCTAATGTTACATGCATCTAGTCCTGCACCATGCAAACAAATAAAACTCTCATTCGTCTTGGATTCAAACGGTGCCATTCGATGGCCATGTTGTTTAGGTTGGATTCCGTGAATAAAAATGTAAGTATAAATAAATAATTTATCCAAGTGTTTGGCTGGCTAGGTTGAGCTTCCTGCACTGCCACCGGCGTTCGCCACGAGGAAACACGGAGACAAGCAAAGTCGGTGCTCTTTTTCCGCCTCAGGCCGAGGTAGGTATTCCAGTTGGGGAAAAATAATAATATAATTAACACTTCCTTCTCCCAGGCTGCTTGGTCGATGGATGGATGGATGGTCGACTGGGACCGGACGTAGAACGGATAGATGGATGGCATGGGATGGTTGGGACACCAATTCATTGCTCACTAGCGTAGTCGTCGTAGCCGGCAGCAAAGTGCACGAATAGGGTAAGGTGGGTCAAAATGTCATCTGAAGAGAGTAGATGGCCGACCATAAACTACGCAGACTCTAACCATTCAGCTAATGCTTTCCTTAGCCGAGTGGTTACCTAAGCAGCCAATAGTTCGGATTGTACTTAAGCAGTGAACTCCGGAGATAAAATTTGGTATACACCTAGTTGCAGTGGAACTCTCTCGCTGATTAAGAGAACACTACGGATATTAACGGAACTTGATTCTCGAAAAAGTATTTCGGGTACTTGTCAACAACTAGGACGTTCACAACAAGTTTAAATTGTACTTCTTTCATACTTGAAAGTAAATATCATTCTCTAATGAACTTAAACGTAGTGTATGTAAACTGTAACGTTCGATTAATTACTTAAAAAGTGAGCTGATTAAGCCAAAGCATGCCCTTTTATCCGATCTTTTGGTTGCTTGGGTAGAGTCCGGGGCTACAAAGCAAAGCCATGTTGAAAATGTCTGAGTTCGATTTCCAGCCGGTCCAGGATCTTTTTGTAATGGAAATTTCCTTGAATTCCCTGGGCATAGAGTATAATCGTACCTGCCACACGATTTACGAATGCGAAAATGGAAACTCTGGCAAAGAAAGCTCTCAGTTAATAACTGTGGAAGTGCTCATAAGAACACTAAGCTGAGAAGCAGGCTTTATCCCAGTGAGGACGTTAATGTCAAAAAGAAGAAGAAAAAGTCTTGAGTAATTAATAACGGCTACCAATTTCTGTAACAATTTTCCATTTCTCTGGGAATGATTTTGTTCTACAAATCGAGTGATTTTAAGTATTTTCTAATCGAATAATGCTGTAAATATAGTTAATTTCTTGAAATGTAAACCGGGCCATTTTACCCCGTGAGTGCCTTCTAAACCTCTTTTCCCTACCAATGAGAGAAATACTAGCACCCGATATTGTTGCTGCTGCTACTTTTGCAGCCTGCCGTGTTGGTCGTCGTCTGTCGGGGAAGTCGGTCTTCAAGGAGAATTTCATTAAATTTATATACCATTTTATATTAATAGTCTAGACTGGAGCTTTGAACTCAGCTTTTGCAGAGCTCTCTCCATGCTGGGTTCGGTCCCAGGCGGCGTCATTAAAAGCACTGGCTGCGACTAGGGGTGTAGGTTGGATTTTTGGGGTCTAGGTTTCTTATAAAAATTTACTTTTATTTTGAAACATCAAACATTATTTCAGGAACATGAATTAGACAAAACATTTAATTATTTAAAAAAATATGAATATTCGCACCCCGTTACCCTTCGGATGTTAATTTCACCACACAGCACAGTTGCACCCATTTGCCAGTTTGAGTATCGTCATCATAGAGTGGTTCGCTGGCTGGGCTCAAAGTTTGTGGGAGGGATGTGCTGGCGGTAATGTTATTTTTTTGGTAAAGAGTTTCACCCATAAGCGATTCAATGTCGATTGCGCTTTGTGTTTGTTGTTGGGGTAGGTTCGAGATGTATTCAAACTTTTTTTGTTCGCCCCGTCGTCTGTTGACGAAAGTTTTTCTGCTTTTCTGCTGTATGGTTATATGGTTGAAACGGTTGGATGAACCATACGCTATCCAAAGTGATATTCCATGTTAACTGTTAGAATTAAAAATGTGAGTGTGCTCCGTGCAAGTATAAACTATTATACACATATAAAAAGTTTAAACTTTTATTACAGTACCGTAAAATGAATGAAAGCGTTTGTGAAGCTTGGGAAGCAATAAACAGTAAAAGGCTACATTATGTTAAACTGATTCACTTCGGATGGGCCATTTATAACCCATTAGACTGATGCAAATTTCGAAGCTTTTGTTCTCATTTGCTTTAACGATATCAATTATGGTGAAGATCTGGGAGGGAGGCACCGATACTACACACTAAATATGACACAACACTTTTCCAAATTGCAAGATAACTCCCGCTCACCAACGACAATCAAGGCAGGCTTGGGGAAAATCGCTAGTTTTCTTTTATTGTGTACCTTCGATCTTTCTGGACAAACTTGGAAAAAGGGCCGTAGTTTTATGTGCATTCAATTTTAATGATGATTGGAAAAAAGTAAAAAGATGCGTGTTTCATTACTTTATAATCGATCAAATTAAAAGGTACTATCGTGGCATTGCTTTTGGGTGTTGCAGGAATTGATTTTCAACCGACTGTTGTCAACTTTGTTGGAATGCAAAAAATTGTATTGATCAATTACGCGCTTTTATCAAGTTTGTCCATTCTTCAAGATCTGGGCTCACAGTGACAGTTCGTGTCAGCAGAATCTCGGCTCACTATGACGTACATAAATTTTGTATCGGTTTCTCCCTCCCAGGTGAAGATCATCTACTCAACGTCTGAAATAATTTCTAATAAATTTTACTACACACATTCCGTTAGAAAACTGTTTTGAATAAGTACTCTTATTTACACACTACATAATATATCATTATATCCTGTGTTTGAATTCGACCTTTTCATATGTATATTAGTCTGGGACACGGTTATATGAAAAAATTAGATTCTCGCTCCAGTCCACTTTTTTGATTGCTTTTAGGTCCCATAACAACTGTGCAAAATTTCAGCACGATCGGAGAAACTATATTTTAGCGCCAGCCGTTCAAAGTTTGTATGGGATTTACTATGGCAGAAGTTTTCAGTCTTTTTATCTCACGGAGCACTTTTTGAAATAAAATTGTTGTGCGGAGCACCTGTACCTCATCACTACTCCGTTCAAATTCCGGATTTTTTACACGTTTAAATCAACCCTAAAACTCCTAATAAATCGTAAGGTGAGATTTGTGTTGGTCAATCTTTCAATAATTTTGATTTTTTTGCGAACTTTTTATTCTAATTTAAAAATAAACGTTTTATTCGTTTGAGCATGTATTTTTTACTTCAGGTATAGTATGTGACAATTGGGCATCTAAATGGAATTAAGTTTCGTTCTTTGTCAAATATTTGATTATTTATTGGTATAAATACGGCTTTGTTTAGAAATCGTTCGACTTCTGATTTGATTTTAAACAACTGGGCGAAATATTTTTTTAGCTTTTATTAATGTGTTTGAATCAACACTCGCGGAAATATGCATAATTTAGATAAAACTCGGGAAATATTCCTAATTTCAAAATAAGGCGTCACTTTTTTTTTATTATTTAGGTTGCATGTACCTCAGATTTGTTTCTGACAAGGATAAGTATCCAGACAAAATTTTTATATTCTGAAAATTTCAAAGTATTCTTTCTGGGAAACTTGGATTTCCTCCATTTTAAGGGTTGTTTTCCACACTAAGTTCGAGAAAACAATATTTTGCAGCTAATATTTCTCGCCGATGAAATATTTTTAACATTTCAATTGAAAAATCATTGCCCAAAAGCTGAACGTTTTCGTAAAAATATCTAGGCTAATAGTGATATAGATTTTGACACAATGAGTATAAGACTCGTATAAACTGTGATTCATCATCCACCATAATGTCAAAGCATCATAAGATGATAAATAGAAAGCCCAAACGCAAAGGAATACTGGTCAGCTTTGCGTTAAGTATACTAAAAAAATCTACTTTCATCTATCTAAGTTTTCCAACGACATTTTAGGTGAATTTCCATCCAACGGAAAAACTAACAAAATTCGTAAAAGATTGGCTTGTTTATTTTTAGTTCCCATACAGTGTTGTAAACATTCAACATTTTTCACGACGTTTGTTCCACTTCCATGGTAAGCAGTCAAATGATTTTTCTACAATCATCCATTACCGTCACAGCACAAGCGATGGATTAATTGTCACAAAGAAACACAAAAACTGTGTAATGAATGTCGTCTGACACGATGACATTTTAATAAACCTTGAGTTTTGCATGGATTTCAGAAATGTCCGATCATAAACAACAAGAATACCGTAATTTCGGGTGAAATTCATCACTTTTAACTGTTTTCCATGTCTGATTTCTATTACGTTGCCAATTCCAAACAACTTAATGCAGGAAAACAATTTTCATACAGTTGTGATTTTAGTGCTGAAAATCGTCTCTAAAATAAAAAAATCAAGGAATTCCATTTCGGGGTGATATTGATCACCTGTCAAACCAATTATTGTTAGTTTTGAAAACAACTTTTCTTATTTAATTTGGGCCTCCTGAATCCAATTATGCTTGCCAAATTCTTAACAATGCAAAATTTATGGAAATAAAAAGCAATTAATTTTCAACAATACCGCAGAAAACGCCTAAATGTAGGCAATTTCCGAAGGAATCTTCTGATATCTATAAAAAATCAATTATTACCAAAAAAAAAGGACAAATTGGTACCAATTTTGATGATAAAATTCGTTTTGGGGATATATTTCAAGCATTTTTACAAATTTTCAGGTTGACACCATGTCCAAAGCCTTGTTTTAAACTATAAGTTCATTGATGTCTGCCAATACCACACAGAACACGAATATGGAATTTTCTATTATTTTCAATAAAAACATAAATAAAATAAACATTCCTTAACACAAAAAGGCTTCACTACATGCAATTCGACAATAGTTAAGACAAACAACGTTTATTTACATAGATTGCATTGATTTCTGTGCTCTATTAGAGGGAAATAAAATCGTGTGACACAGAGATCAATTTCACCCTACTGATCAATTTCACCCGAATTTACGGTAGTTTATTTGTTATGTGATTCACATGCAATTAAAGCAGCTCTTATTAGAAAAATGATGGAAATAAACAAAACTGTAACGTTTTCAGATGACGACATCGTGGTTCGCTGCATTCAACTGGCATTTTTTTCTTCGAACGTTCCTTGAATCGCTCGTGTTGTAAATGCTGAAGGTAATGACTGTCGAATGCCAACGAAAACGTGTTGAGTATTGTGATTTCCAAAAACACTGCTCCCATACAATTTGTATGGAATGGAAATATGCTGGAAAGATTTCAATACTTGGTTTTTGTCACTTACACCCCTCTACTTCTAACCCCCTCAAATTACACCACTCCTAAATTTTCAAGAGTGCAAATGTGGAGAATAAAAATAAAATTAGATCGATTACTTGCAACCAACAATTTACTATTCAATCGAAGCTTTTAACACGATTGGTTGTTTTGTTATCTAAATCTGTACCCTTGAAAATTTACCAATTTTCAAAACCGTCGCGGAGCATCTGCCAAGACTTGGCGGAGCACCAAGTGCTCCGCGGAGCACGATCTGATAACCGCTGTACTATGGGAAAACTTACTTTTGCAAAGAAAAATCGCCAGAGGTCGCCCATTGACCTCTATAAAAATTCTGAATGCAGATCTCGATAGGTATTTCTACGATGAACAACATTACCGAAGATTTCAAAGCGATCCGTTGCTTGTGAAAAAAGTTATTAAGCAAAGACTATTAGGAAATTTTGCCCGATTTCGTTATTATTGTTATTCCTTTACGTGTTAATCAACGTCGCCTTGGTTTTCATTGAATAACTTTTTTCAAGTGTCGGATTGTTTCGCGGTCTTCGGCAATATTCTTCATCGTAAAAATACCTATCTAGATCTGTATTCAGATTTTTATAGAGGTCAATGGGCGACCTCTGGCGATTTTTCTTTGCAAAAGTAAGTTTTCCCATAGTAAATCCCATACAAACTTTGAACGGCTGGCACTAAAATAAAGTTTATCCGATCGAGCTGAAATTTTGCACAGTTGTTATGGGTCCTAAATGCAATCCAAAAAGTGAACTGGAGCGAGAATCTAATTTTTGTCCCACACTAATGTATATAGGGAAAGTGTACCAGTTATGGTTATAGTGGTTCCCTATTTGGTCATATGAGAAATTTCGATAACTTTTACATTCATTAGCTTTTTGAATGTTTTATCATCAAGATACATCCTTTACCTTACTCCTAAACCACACAAAACTTAAAAAAAATGTGAATAAATTCAAGTTTTCACGTATGGCGAAATAGGGAACCACTATGGCCATAACTGGTACACTTACCCTATTAGAAGCCAACACCTATACCTAGTACTGATGTATAAATCTCGCTCATCTCTCTTCTCTCATCAAACCACATCTTCGGTTGCTGGGCACGATTGTATGCAGTGTGCATCGTACCTTCGTGCTGCGCGTACACGAATTCTCTCTGCTCTTGGAAGTTTTTTTTAACTACCTAAAGGAATTAAACAGTACTTTTCAGTGCTAAAATAAAAAACGGTACTTTTCAGTGCTACTGAAACAGTACTTTTCAGTACTATTTTTTGTACAATTGATCCCTTCACGATCCTTGTTTGGACCCGTGTACTGTGTTTTATTTTCTCGATTTCATGCGCTTTTTGAAAAGCGCCCAAACCGTTGATTTTAACGATTTAGTTTGTTCGGGGAAGTTTCTTGGTATATTAAAGCACAACTTTTGACGAAAATGATCAATAGATTGTGATCAATCTACCTAGCAGTGAGATAGAAAAACTATTTTTTCAAAACAATTAGATAGACAAATGGTGTCTTCGGCAAAGTTGTAGAATTGTTAATTTGAAACAACTTTGTCGAAGACACACACGATTTTTCTATCTCTTTTACTTTGAGATATATGCCGTTGTATGTGAATGGCCCCTCAAAATCATATTTATTATCATAACTTTTTTCTAAGATTTTTAACATTTTTTGTGTTTTCTACAAAGTTGTTTGTCATAGAAAAACCCGTGTTTTTGCTGAACATAGCATCACCTTATATTTTGAAGTAACAAAGTTATTCATGAATTACTCTTTTTTTCAAGGGGTAGTTTAGGCCTCTATAACTGGCTTCGGCGCAAAATGGCGCAGACAACTCTTACAAATCATGAAAGTACCATATCTCCCCTTTCGGCATTTGATAAAAACTTTAGTCTATAAGCGTCTTGGCATGGGTTTTCACTATCAAACAAATAAGCCTTATTGAAACGAATTCGACTGATAATTATTTTACTTTAAGAGATAATGAGGTGCGATATTCAACAAAAACACGCGTTTAAAGACGTTTAACAACTTTGTAGAAGACATGAAATATGTTAAAAATTTAAGTAAAAAGTTATAAACAAAAATGGTTGTAAACGAGTTTTTTAATACAAATTTGTGTACTTTATGTTAAAAAAAATCGTAACTTTTTTACAAGATTTTAAACATTTTTCATGTCTTCTACAAAGTTGTCAAACATCTTTAAACGCGTGTTTTTTTTGAACATCGCACCTCTCTATCTCTTGATTGTTTGATATTGAAAACCCATGCAAAGACGCTTATAGACAAAAAATTTTATCAAATGCCAAAAGGGGAGATATGGTACTTTCATGATTTGTAAGAGTTGTCTAATTGCGAAAAACTTGCTATGCAGTTTGAAAGCGCGCACAATTTTAATTTAGGACTTACTAGTCCAATTGAACTTCCAATCCAGGACTTTGAAAATATTCTCAATCAAGAGAACGTTTTCGAAAATACCTGTGAGACTGCTTTGGAAGAAGTGAGAACTATTATTAAAATATTCAAAAATATGAAAGCTCCTGCCGATAATGGAATTTTCTACATCCTCATCAAGAAACTTCCAGAAAGTGACTTATCATTTTAAGTTGATATATTTAACAAATGTTTTCAATTAGCATATTTTCCTGATAAATAGAAAAATGCTAAGGTTGTTCCAATTTTAAAACCAGACAAAAATCCTGCAGAAGCTTCTAGCTATCGTCGAATCAGTTTGCTTTGTTCCATCAGTAAACTGTTTGAAAAGGTCATTTCGAACAGAATGATGGTCCACATCAATAAAAATTCAATTTTTGCCAATGAACAGTTCGGATTCCGCCATGGACATTCGACCACTCATCAACTTTTATTTGAGCCGTTCCAACAAATCTGAAGCCTATTCTACTGATCTTGCTCTTCAAGACATAAAAAAAGCATTCGACAGTGTTTGGCATGAAGGTTTGATCGTTAAATTAAAAAACTTTAATTTTCCAACATACATTGTTAGAATAATTCAAAGTTATCTGTTAAACCGTACACTTCAGGTTAATTATCAGAACTCCAGATCTGAAAGACTTCTTGAAAGAAAGAGCTGTCGTTCCCCAAGGCAGCATTTTGGGACCAATATTATACAATATTTTCACATCTGACTTACCATCATGTCAAAAATCCTTGTTTGCGAATGACACAGGCCCATCCTCCAAAGAACGAAGTCTGCGTGTCATCTGTAGTCGATTGCAAAAAAGTTTGGATATGTTTTCTTCATACTTGCAAAAATGTTAGATTTCTCCTAATGCTTCCTAAACCCAAGTAATAATATTGCCACATAAACCAAAAGCTCTTTATTTGAAACCTTCAAGTAGACTTGTTGTCACGATGAGAGGGGTTCCAATAAATTGGTCAGATGAAGTTAAGTATCTAGGGCTCATGCTAGATAAGAATTTAACTTTCAAAAATCACATTGAGGGCTTTCAAGGCAAATGTAATAAATATGTAAAATGTCTCTATCCTTTTATCAATAGCAAATCAAAACTTTGTCTTAAGAACAAGCTTTTGATATTCAAACAAATTTTCAGGCCAGCCATGTTGTATGCTGTACCAATATGGACTAGCTGTTGTAATACCAGGAAGAAAGCACTGCAGAGAATTCAAAATAAAATTTTGAAAATGATTGTGAAGCTTCCTCCCTGGTATAGTATCAATCAATCAATAGAATATCCAATGTTGAAACATTGGAACAAATGTCAAATAAAATAATTGATAATTTCAGGCAAAAATCGTTACAATCTTCTTTTGTCACGATAAATGCGTTATATGTTTGAGTTAAGTTAGGTTAAGTAAAAAATCCGAACTGCTACTGTTAATTAGTTTAGTTTAGTTTAGTTTATTCAAACAATTTCGTTATCAATCCCACTCTGCAACAATCATCATCCTCAATGATGATTGTGAGATAGATATAGCACTCACTCTCGCAGCATCCGTATTACCAGCATATGAAGATCATACACTGTAATCGGGAGAATTGAGAAGAGTCTGCGATCATGTAAAATTGAATGTTTCGTCAGTCAGAAATAAAGTGTGCTCATGAGCAGTCGCGTTTGTATTAGCCGCCGTGTATCATTTGTCCGCGTTCCGTAGTGCATCAGTCCGAATATCTAAAATCCAGTGACCTTAGATCGAAGAAGCTACATATTTATGGTCCTTCGAACCGGATGCGGTCGAAGTGGAGAAGATTTGGTGCTTCGAAGTGTGGAAGTAACAGCGTGTTCGAGCCAACGTGTACTCCACCAAGCGGCATTGTTCCAGATTCTTTGTAAAGCCTTTATCTCAGCGAACGTGCCATTGTTCAACGCTACAACGTAGTTGGTGCGACGGTGCGGTGGCGGTGCGGTGGCAAGGCGACTATCCAGCTTCTTTGTTCCTGATTCCCGACTCATCTGTGGTGCATCAAATTCGCTACTCCGAATGCATGCAGCGATCAATTGACGAGCTAGCTTCTATGATCCAGCCAACGGATAGATCAGCCAGATAAGTATTTCTCAAAGGTTTGTCTGTAGTGGCGATTGAAAGCATGATCAGTCGTCTTACATCCCGACACTGATGCCAAGTTGCATGTGGCTTTGAAACGTAAAATAAACGATAAATTGCATGATTTGCGTTTCTTTTGGAATAAGTGGTTGATTTGTCTGCTGGATTGAGTCTGCTTTGAGGTTGATTGGCCAATTTCGATCGATCGATACATTTCTGTCTGTTGTTTGGGTTCTGTCAATCGCGATCCATTTTGCCACGCGTTCGGGTAACTGTGGAGTTGAGTCAAGTGCAGTGTAGCCGTGCAAGTGCACAGTGGTCAAAATGGCAGATCTTCGGAGATGGACGAAGAAGGAAAGGCTGTTACGAGATGTAGTTGAATCGATCAGTGAGTTTGTGCAAAATTATGATGTAAACCGTGACAAGGGTTCAGTGGACGCTAGGCTCAAAAAACTTGATGAAGTTTATAATGACTTTTGTGAAGTGAGAGTGAACATTGAGTGCATCCTCGAAGAAGATGAAGAATTAACCGAAACAGATGAGAAAGAAGAAAATACAGTTAAGCGGAAAGCACTGCAGCAGAAGATGGATGAGTCGAACCGCAAGGTCATGAAGGATTTTGCTAACAACTACTTCAACCTGAAGAATATGCTGCAAGCATTTCAGGCCTGCCCGGTGGCAAGCACCAGTGCATCGTCAGCTTCGTTAGTGCAGCAAGTCCCTTTGTCATCGATGCGCGTGAAATTACCAGAACTCAAGCTGCCAATTTTTCGTGGCTCTCTGATGGAATGGGTAACATTCAGAGATACGTTCCAGAATCTGATTGTAGATAATCCCCATCTGTCAGACATTGATAGGTTCACCTATCTACGTTCGTCGTTAGCTGGAGAAGCGCTTGAACAGATAGCTTCGATAGATCTGACGGCAAACAACTATTCCATAGCGTGGAGATCGTTAGAATCACGCTATGAGAATAAGAAACTATTGGTAAAATCTCATCTCGATGCATTATTCGCGGTGCAACCCATGAAGAAGGAGACGTTTGATTCACTCAACCATGTGATAAATGAGTACGACAAGCACCTACAAATGCTGGATAAGCTTGGGGAACGGACAATCAATTGGAGCACCCTCTTAGTCCATATGCTATCGAGCAAGCTGGATGCAACAACGCTTCGTTTATGGGAAACGGAGCATCGCTCGAAGGAAGTTCCCAAGTTTGATAAACTGATGGAATTCCTGAAAAATCATCGTACAGTTCTACGATCGATCACCGGAGAGACGTCCGGTCCAGCGGAACAGAAGAAGGCACCTCGGGTAAGCAACAGTTACGCCGGTGTGCAGTCCACCTGTTCGTTGTGTGGTGAAGGACAGCACCCGCTGTTCCAGTGCAAGCGGTTCAAGTTCATGAAGGTCGACGACAGGAGAAGCACTGTGAAATCAGCTCAGCTTTGCTTCAACTGTTTGTCACGAGGTCACGTTGCGAAGGCCTGTACACGGGGAACCTGTCGCGTCTGTGGTCAGCGACATCATTCTATGTTGCACTTGAAGACGAACGAGTCGTCGGATAACCAGTCAACTCCACAGTCGAACAAGCGTTTCCAACAAAACTCACCGAACCCAAAATCAACACAGACACCCACAACCTCACCAGTCAATAAGCAATCACCCAATACTCTCCAGAGTTCCTCAAATTCCACAAATCTTCCATCCACAATCTCCACTCCAGCTATTTCCAATCCGCAAAGTTTTTCGCCACTTGCCACAGACATTCCTAACGTGGTACTCTCTGTTAATGTACCCAAGAATCCACGATCGGTTTTACTTGCCACTGCGGTCGTGGTTCTTGCTTTATTTCGGAGCACGCGTCGCAACGTTTGAGATTCAAACGATCACGCGAGGCACTTTCAATCAGCGGTATTGGTCAAGCTGCAAAGAAGTGCAAGCAATCTGTTTTTGCACGAGTTCGTTCTCGTGTCTCGTCCTTCTCCGGAGAGGAAACCTTCTATGTGTTACCCAGTGTGACGCTGGATTTGCCCCCCAGGAGGGTAGATGCATCCAAGTTGCGGCTTCCTGAAGATATTGTGCTGGCTGATCCATTCTTCACCGAACCGAGCAATATTGATATGATTATTGGAGCAGGACTTTTCTTCGACCTGTTACGCAACGAGAAGATCAATCTAGGAGAAAATGGACCTGTGGCGCAGAACACCACCCTCGGCTGGATTGTTTGTGGAAATTTGCCGGATAGTCCAGATATGCGGAGACCCCAAGTGGCTAATATGTGCACGGAGAATCTGGACGAACTTCTGACACGCTTCTGGGAATTAGAGACGTGCAAAACGGACAGCATACTATCGTTGGAAGAATACGCCTGCGAGAAATTCTTCGATCGTACGACAATACGAGACGCAACTGGAAAATTTGTGGTCACGCTCCCAAAAAAGGATTATCTCATCCAGCAGCTCGGGGACTCAAGATCGACGGCAACGAAGGGCTTCCTATACCTCGAGCGTCGATTGACTGCGAATCCTGATCTGAAGCGAATGTATCGTGATTTCATACACGAGTACCTCCAAATGGGGCATATGGAAGAAACTGTTGGAGACGAAGGAGATGCGGCTGTCCCGGAATATTTCATTCCTCATCATTGCGTCATCAAACCCGATAGTACGACCACTAAATTACGGGTTGTGTTTGATGCGTCGTGTCCAACATCGAGTGGCGTCTCGCTGAACAACGCACTGATGGTAGGACCTACAGTGCAGGACGACATAATATCTATCGTTCTTCGTTTTCGTTTCCACAAGATTGCCATAGTAGCAGATGTAGAAAAAATGTACAGAATGGTACAGCAACAGTTGGCGGACAGAAAACTGCACAAAATCTTGTGGCGGGATAATGAGAATGATCCTATTCGAGTGTTTCAGCTAAACACCGTCACTTATGGGACGGCTTCTGCGCCGTATTTGGCTACCAAGTGCCTCAAACGGCTTGCAGAGCTAGACGGGAACAAATTCCCAGAAGCAGCCAAGATTCTCTATAATGATTTCTATGTCGACGACATGATGTCCGGAGTTGATGATGTTGAAGAAGGGAAGAAGATATGTAGCGACATTCAGCAACTCCTGCAAGGAGGAGGGTTCAATCTGCGGAATTGGAGCAGCAACTGCTCAGCTGTGTTGGAGAATATACCTGAAGAGCTCCAAGATGATCGAACCTCGTTTGAGCTGGACGACTCAAGTGCAACAATCAAAACGCTAGGTCTCGTGTGGGAGCCTAGGTTGGACGTTTTCCGATTCAAGATACCTGATTGGAATACCTCGGAGATCTGTAAACGTACGGTCATATCTGATTTAGCTCGAATATTTGATCCAATCGGGCTACTTGGAACAGTGATCGTTTCTGCCAAAATATTCGTCCAGAATCTCTGGAAACAGAAGATTCCTTGGGACGAACCGTTATCACCCGAACTTCAAGCTCTGTGGTTGGAATTTAGAACAAGCCTGACCAAGCTTGAAACATTACAGATTCCAAGGTGGATCGCATTTAGAAAGGAATGCCTTTCAGTAGAACTCCACGGCTTTTGCGATGCATCGAAGAAAGCCTATGGAGCGTGCTTATATGTGCGATGCACACATTTCGATGGCACTGTCACGTCCAACTTGCTAATAGCGAAATCTAGAGTCGCTCCTCTGGCGGAACTAGGAAAGAAAAGGAAGAAACTCACGATCCCTCGCTTAGAACTCTCCTCGGCTGTATTATTGGCTCATCTCTACGAAAAGGTGTCTGCTAGCATCAAGGTTTCAGTGCAATCGTACTTCCATACCGATTCCATGATTGTTCGGTATTGGCTATCTTCTCAACCGTCACGATATCAAATGTTTGTCGCAAACCGAATATCGGAAGTACAACATCTTACGAGGGCCGGAACATGGAGACATGTAGCTGGTACGGAAAATCCTGCGGACGCTTTATCTCGTGGCATTCCGCCAGCTGAACTGGAGCATGACTCGCTATGGTGGCATGGGCCACCTTGGTTAAGGGAAGACAAGAATCGCTGGCCCAACACACAAGAAGTTGTACTGGAAGACTTGGATGAAGCTAGTCTTGAAGAAGGGTCTACGGTGGCAGTCGTTGCTACCACATCAACGGCCAGCGAGATATTCGGCCTACGATCAACTCTGCACCGATTGGAGAAACTAGTATCATGGTTGCTACGGTTCAAGCATAACACACTCCGTTCTCGTGGTACGAAGATAACGGGGCCGTTGACTCTGAAGGAACGAGAGGCAGCATTATTGCAACTGGTGAAGCTGTCACAACGGGAGTGTTTCGCCCAAGAGATTAATGACTTGGAACGTAAAGGAGAAGTGCGACCGACTTCTCGCATTAGTGCCCTATATCCACAATGGATTGACGGCGTACTCCGGGTTGGCGGCCGGCTCGAAAACGCTCGGATTTCGATGGAGAGGAAACATCCTATACTACTAGACAAAAATCATCCCTTGACTGTCATGGTCATGCGACGCTACCACTTTGAGCATTTACACGCAGGCCCTCAACTGTTGGTGGCTAGTGTACGAGAGAAATTCTGGCCACTCAGTGCCCGCAGCCTCGCCAGGAAGATCGTACACAAGTGTATCACTTGTTTCCGGAACAAGCCAACTTTGCAAGACCAATTGATGGCCGATCTGCCAGCTGAACGTGTCACTCCAGCTCCACCCTTTTTGCGAGTTGGGGTCGACTATTGTGGTCCTTTTGCAGTTCGCTATCCAAATCGAACAAAAATCTCCGTCAAGCATTACGCTGCAATCTTTATATGCCTTGTCACAAAGGCGATTCATATTGAAATGGTGGCCGATCTCACAACCCAAGGATTCGTGGCCGCATTGAAGAGATTTGTTGCGAGACGGGGAAAACCAACGTTGATCATGTGCTACAATGGGACGAATTTCGTTGGTGCACGGCGGGAGCTTGACGAGCTCGCTGTCTTATTCAAAAACCAGCAATCTCAGCAGTCCATTGCGCTAGGAGCAGCAGATATCGGAATCGAATTCAAATTCATTCCAGCCAAATCCCCAAACTTTGGCGGTTTGTGGGAGGCGGCTGTAAAGTCAATGAAACAGCATTTACGGAAAACAATTGGCTTGAAAACAGTCACACCCGAAGAATTGAACACGGTGTTTGCACAAATCGAAGCGTGTCTGAATTCTAGACCACTTACCCAGATGAGCAGTGATCCTAATGACCTTAATGTACTCACCCCTGGACATTTTCTTATTCAGCGACCGCTGACAGCGGTGGCCGAACCTTGGTTGCAACATGTCCCAGGAAACAGGTTATCTAGGTGGCAGCAAGCTCAGGAATTTGTCCAGCAAATTTGGTCCAGGTGGTCAACTCAATACCTGTCGGACCTCCATAACAGGACCAAATGGACGCAGCGGAGGAACAATTTGTTCGTCGGTTCGATGGTCCTAATAAAGGAGGACAATCTACCTCCACTTAAATGGCTGCTTGGACGAGTAACTCACATTCACCCGGGTGCAGACGGGAACGTCAGAGTCGTCACCGTGAGGACGAAGGACGGAAGCGTTGTTTGGGCAATTTCGAAAATATGCATCTTGCCTATCAGCGACAATGAGAGTTCGCAGACGCCCGGGGAGAACTAGGCCTTCCGCATCGGAGGCGCAGGGGCGCCTGCGGGAGCCACCCGGCTCCCGCACTCCAGTTAAGTGTTGCGTTGTATATATATTTCAAAAAACTCAAGGAATGTTTTGTCCTCATAGCCACCTCCGTCCGGAGGCCGCCGGCCTTCCAGCGAAGTCACCCTCTATTACGCCCTGTTGATGGATACCGCACACCTGACTGCTCAAATCACCTCTTCAGTTGCTCAACCAATCGCACTCAACAGCGCATCCAATGCATCAATGGAATCAAACCCACTTCGCAGTGTCCGTCTGCCTTGTAGTAATTAAGTAGAGTAAGTTACGGCATTCCTCACAATAGCACACTACACTAAACATAGTAGCCATCGACATAGAGTATTGAGTGACGTAGGAAGGAATAAGATTATTCTGTAATAAACCATCAAACAGATAAGACGCTTTATTATTCTGCGTACCACATGCCTTCAGTACAACTCGTTGGTCACCAAGAGCTGCGTACATCAAGAATTTATTAACTACCAAACCCCGGTCAACCAGGCGATCGCATCATCATCGGCGCAGGAGCGCCCGCGGAGGCGCGCAAGCCTCCGCGACAGGGAAGTCTTTGTAAGCTTGTTAAATATTTGTAAAAAAGCGTCTCTCATATGTTTCAGTTGTCCATTCCAACCGCGGCGAGCCTGCAGCTCGAGCAAAATCTGCGATGTCGACCCGATGTGCTCTGTACGAGAGGATGTTTTCGACAACGGCGATCGAGACGAAGACCCGCGTGAAGCAGCTGATGAAATCATACAACAGACGAAAGGAAACCGCCGAGCGAAGTGTTCCGTATGTTCCGTATCACCAATAAGATCTACCCTTGTTTCCACGAATAGAATGTTAAACGTTAATCTAGTCTGTAAGACATGTGTTAGATAGTAGTTGTTAAATATTTAAAGATAGCAAACATATTAGTCGACAATGTTGAAATTCCGCGTATTTCAAGGCGGCCGATTATGTTAATTAGTTTAGTTTAGTTTATTCAAACAATTTCGTTATCAATCCCACTCTGCAACAATCATCATCCTCAATGATGATTGTGAGATAGATATAGCACTCACTCTCGCAGCATCCGTATTACCAGCATATGAAGATCATACACTGTAATCGGGAGAATTGAGAAGAGTCTTCGATCATGTAAAATTGAATGTTTCGTCAGTCAGAAATAAAGTGTGCTCATGAGCAGTCGCGTTTGTATTAGCCGCCGTGTATCATTTGTCCGCGTTCCGTAGTGCATCAGTCCGAATATCTAAAATCCAGTGACCTTAGATCGAAGAAGCTACAGCTACGGTAAATACAATGTAATATGTTAATAAAATCTGAAATTGGTTTCACCAAATTAGGGTCTTAGTGTTGTCTAACACAGAACACCTAGATATAAGAAATCATTGTAATGTTTGAAATGATACTTAGGGGTCTATTTTGTAAATCGAGCAGATTCATGTGACTCGTCTGTAATCACTGTCGATCAAAGCAAGCAGGCATATTTCAGATGTCACCCGTCGACTCCAATAGTAATCTAGTCACATAGAGTGACAATTGTCGAGAAACTCGAGTGACAAAGCCGTGTCGAGCGAATTTTTTGGTCGACAGTGACTCCAGTCGAGTCATTCTGATCGACTCGACTTATAAAATAGACCCCTTAAAAAAAGAATAAAAAAATTTTAAAAAAATATATAAATCTAGGAAATTTATTGGTTTCTGGGGTGTTATCCATAAAATTGGCTCTTTTGATAACGTTCAAGCAGTGTTGCCATCTTTAATCAGAATATGAAATTTGAAGTGGCCCATTTTGGTAGGTTCTCAATCAATGCTTAAACTCTCGGATCAGTATTTCCATATCTAGATGTTGCAACCCCCCGATAACGGTCGTAAAAAGAGGTTGGGGTGTATTAATTCTGGAAAACCCTATATGTCACGTTTTGAACTGTATATCCACGTACTTTGAAAGATATGGGATGGTGGATGTTATTCATAAAGTTATGTTATAACCCTACAATATTTATCAGAAAAAAGCACCAAAGCAGTTTATAGAGGTTTTAAATACCATATTTTTGAATTGTTTTTTAGAGGAAAACGCCGTAACGCTTTTTGTATAAAAAATTTCTCATTTGTGTACGAGTTGTAACGCTCACTTCCTTCCTTCCTTCAAACATAACGTAATTTGTGTTCGGCGGCTTTCCTATTCCATGTTTAACCCCTCTACCGGCAGCTTCATTCTTACCGCAAAATAAATATTCAAAACGTTATAACTTTTTTGTTTTTCAAAATTTTTGCGCCATTTTTTCACAAATTCTCAAACAACTCTTCTAGTTTAGGAATCCGTGTCGATTTTAATTATTAGTGATCTGGTTTTCAAGATATTCCGATGTTCCTTGGGGTACCGACATTTTCCATATAAAATGTCTTTGGCGGCCATTTTGTTTTTGATCAATTTATCAAAAAAATAAAATATGGGCTATATAACGCCAGGTAATAAAAATAAAAACTTCAAAAAACTCATATCATAATTTTCAGATATCTTCAAGAATACTGAACCGATTTGTATGATTTTTTCAGAGTAGCAAAAATCATACAAATCGGTTCAGTATTCTTGAAGATATCTGAAAATTATGATATGAGTTTTTTGAAGTTTTTAAGATCTTTATTTGGCCATCGTGGTTCCAGAAACCTAAATGCTCATTACTTAAAGATGGCTGCACAAAATTGCTTCATTTTTTCACAACATACTTTCATTAATGAATTGTTCTGAAGAGTGAATATCCGAATACTATTTAAATTCTGTAGCCTGAGAAATTAACGGGGGGTACTAGTTACGGGTCGGTCCCCAAGGAATTTTGGAATTTCTTCAACACCAGATGACCAATGATAAATATCGACACAGATCCTAAAACCAGAAGAGTTTTTTGAGAACTTGTGAAAAAATGGTGCAACAATATTGAAAAACAAAAAAGTTATAACGATTTGAATTTGAATTTTGCGGTTAAAATTGAAGCTGTCGGTAGAGGGGTTAAGATGAAAATAAAGTTCTATCATACTAGTGTACTCTTATATAGATGTTACTGTGTATTGTTCTAAATACGGTATTATATTTTTGTTTAAGTAAGAATGTATTATTGTTCTTCTTTTTATATCTGGCGTTACGTCCCAGCTGATTATGCTATGCCCGGACCGATTATGCTTCACAGCTTAGTGTTCTTATGAGCACTTCCACAGTTATTAGGGTGATCAAAGTATTTGAGACAGACCGTTACGCGTATATGATTTGGCCATTTACTGCAAAATCAAATGGATCTGGCCAAATTATATACGCGTATCACTCTGTCCAAAATACATAAAACACCCTAGTTGAAAGCTTTCTTAGTCAATTGACCATTTTCGCCTTTGCCAACTCAAAAAGATCTTCGGTTCGGATTCGAACCCACAACTCTCAGCTTGATCTTGCCTCTCATCAGACGTTATGTACGTCAAAGCAAATATTTTTTTGTACGGACAAAAAAAAAGATGTGGCATATGGACATCTTCTATGTGTATTGATTCACATTTTTTATCTGTAACTTTTGAATTCATAACTTTGTTACATATTGCAGGAAAATTGAAATATTTTCCCTATAATAACTCACACTGTTTGCATCCTGTGATGTATTCCGTCGAACGCAGTAAATCAAAACTTGATTGGCCGTAACGTCCCCACCGCATGGCTAATATTGGAAATCCAATTCCGTTTTACGACTTTCCAGCACTTCCAGACATTACTGTTGTCGAGCTCCATGATGATACAACACAGCGTCGCCGTATAAAGAAGATGAAACACCCAAATTGTTTATCTTTCATATTCGTGTTCATTTTTTATTCATTGTCTGCACACACTATTATCACAGCCATTACCATCGCCGCCATCGTCATCATCACCAACAACAACATCATCATCATCATCATCACTACTCCGACCCGGACCTACATCACGACGTTTTACGATTGCGTAGTGTCTGGTCTGGCTACTAATGAAAGTATAATGGCATTGTCGGGGGGTACGGAAAATAAAAATATCTTCAGCACACATGTTTAGATGTGTGAATTCGGAATGGGTGTCGAGTTTGTTCGGAAGAATTGAAACAAAACGATGAACGTTTCCGAAGTGTAGCTGCAATCAAGGAGCTTCCCACGAATACAACTGACCCATGTGCAGTCCCATCTACGGTGCTCCCTAGAATGATATTATCAGAAAAAGTCAATTAAATCTTAGCTCATAAGTCTACATAATTCTTCAAATATGCAGGAAATCAGTACACAAGTAACTTAAAAGTACTTTTATCAGCACTCATATTAGCTCTTTAAGCCCAAAAAATCGAATTACTAGGTTATTTATTATTTAGACAATATTCATACGAATTTTCATTTGCCGATGTTATAAGAAGAAACATTCCATCAAAACGTGCTTCAAAGTAGAATTGTATAAATATTGTTGACTTCTGAAAAAAGTAACTGTGAAAAATAATTATTTAGAATGAACAAACATAGTTTTTGAATACCTTTATTCCTCTCTTAATGTGTTCAAAAGCTAATCGCAATGACATGATATTGCTGTGTGCGTTTGAAACGCAAATATCAAATGCGGGATTTTTTTGTTTAAAATCCTCACAGAAGTACACATAAAACCGACTCTGAACCCAGATTTGAATAAACATACAATAATAAGCTTGAATGAAAAAAAAAACTGCGAATATAACTGATTTCCTTCAAATATGTAGGTTTATGTCATTCAAAGGGCGTGACTTTAATTAGGACCTCCCGATTTTTTTTTAATTCTGCTCACACATACAGTTTACCTTTAGAAATTCACTTTTGAGCATATTTGATGGAAATGTTTTCCTGCTACTAACGGTCTGGGGAGCACTGTGCCATTGAGATACCACATTATTGCAAAGAATGTCATCAAACCCATCACGACTGAAACGATAATGGTGCCAATTTGGCGACGGTAAACTGACCATCTCAGTGCCACATTTAACGATTCAAATATCAATAAATTGCCCTCGCTTCCAATTTCTCCAACCAGACACCATCCGTCTCCATGACAAGATAACACACGTTTGTTTGGCTGCTGGGGAAAGACATTGAGGACTGCCCACTTTCTGCGATCCGAGGATCCGGCGTTTCAAATCACTTTGAATAACCTCTCTTAATTCCTCGTTTTGTTTGAAATATTGCACAGTTTATGTCGCGCGTTTTGAATTTATGTCTGGTAGTTTGACGTAATTTGATGCTTTATTGTTTCCACATTTCGCATCACTTGCTATATGGGTGATGGCTGGCAGCGTCGCGATGACGAAGAACTTCGGAAAGTGGAATGTCCTCCAAGTGTGTCGCATGGCGTTTTGGAAAGTGTTAAAGTTAAAAATGAACGGTTTGTTATTTAGGGATTTTTGTGCACATAGTCCAATTTAGTTCTGTTAGGCTTGAATGAAAGGCACACGTGTCTTGTTTTTTAAACCCGCCTGGAGACCCGGATTTGGTCACTGTGGCCACCGGGAACTGCTACATCTAAAAAAAAGTCCCTTTAGAGACCCTTACTTTGACCATCTGTAGTTTCGTAACTTAACAAGTTATCTGAACCGTCCTTATATTGTTTAATAGGTATTCACGTGGACTTTGAACAAAGATTCTCAAATCCATTAGTAATTCATACCGGTTCCGGAAACCCGGAACATCCAAAAAGTAAGTTTTCATCGCAGTTTTATATATGTGATTCACATCGGTACTATTCGGTTGATGGATATTTTGGCATAAAATTTCTCTGTAATAAGGAATCAATAACCGGCGCACATCCTTTGACAAATTTGGTCCAGTATGGTCCATGTGGAACCGGTTTCTGGAGTCCCGGAAGGATACCAATCTGGACAATTCGATGGCATGGCTCGGACGTATGCCCTAAAACCAAATTGATTGTGTCAAATTCTTGACGATTTATTATGTTTGGATAAATTTTGCCAAGAGAATGAATGCATGGCTATTGTGATCCTTTTGGAGCACCGGTATGGCCACCGGGAAACCCGTAATTTGGGACCACTAAATTTTAGCACCAAAACTAGGCATGCGACTGCTCAATCTTAATGATTTGGAATATCTGTAACTCTTCAAGTTCAATTATAGATTAATTACCACTCTGGCTAACTGTAACCAAAAAAAAAACCTGAAGTTCGTAGACACAAAAGTCAATTTGTAAAAATCGAGATATAAAATTGTGCAAAATAATGGACTCGTTCTGGTGGGCTTCTATCCCACGACTCCCAATACGCAAGACTGGGCGCGTTAACCAACAACACCACAGAACGGGTAACGATTCTGCAGCGCCATAGGCCAACCTGAAACTTGAGGACATATTATTTTTTATGTGAGAAAAGTCACATTTCCGAAAAACCAGGGAGATTGAGCCGTTGAATGTCTTGTTATGGTAAATAAAAACTAATGTACTCCACGATACGGGTTTCTTCGGTAATCATTTCTGGGTTATTTCAGTTACAGAAAAGGACCAGGCTGGCCATCCGTTCATTATTATGTAAGATGGGTCACGTACTCAAAAAAAAAAAACAGGAAAATTGACCCGTCGCATGCCTAGTTTTGGAACAAAAACTTAAATATCGTACAATAAGGGTATCTCCATTGGCCATTCCTGGGTAATTTCGGAAGCAAAGAAGAACCAAAATAATTTTTCTTTAATTATACTAGAAGAGTCACAGGTTTTCAAAATCATGAACATAAAGCCGTCACATACCTAGTTTTGGTACAAAACTGAAATGTCCCACAAGTCGGGTATCTCCGGTGATCATTCCTGGATCATTTCATTGGTCCTGAAGAGCCAAAGTGCTCATTCACCTATAATTGAATAAGAAGAGTCACAGAGACTCCAAATCATGAAGGGTCGCATGTCTAGTCAAGCGGAACTGCAGAAGAATCAAGAAATTCTAAAGATGAACGAGTTCAAGCTTGGAAGTTTCGCATGGATTTGGGTTTGATCCAGAAAAGATTGAAGGCCATCGTTACGGAACCGAAGCCGGACGAAGTGGATGCCACCTAGACTGCTAACGACGCGAAGGCATGGGCGACCATCGGATTGTTAATCGAAGATGGTCAACTATCTCACGCCATTCGAGCTGCCACAGCGAAGGATATGTGAGACAGTTTGAAGAAGTATCACGAGCGGTCATCTCTCTCAAGCAAGGTCCATGTGTCACGGAAGCTTTGCTCGTAGCGGTTACTGGAAGGCGGAAGTATGTCGGAACAATGAGGTAACGGCGCTAACGAACAGAATGACTGCGATGGGAAAAGAACTCAAGGAGCATCTGGTCGTGACGATGCTGTTTTCAAGTCTACCGAAGTCATATGGGGCTCGGTCACGGTACTGGAAAGTGGACCAGAGGAGGACCTTACTCTCGAACTCGTTAAGGGCATGTTACTGGACGAGTGGAAACGTCGTGAGAAGCGCCAGGTGGCAGAGAAAGTACTGCGAACCGGTGGCAAATCTGCAAGACCGAAAGTAATGTGCTACTACTGCAACAAGGAGGGTTACTACCGTCGTGATTGCAAGAAGCTTGCGAAGGATAGTAAGGTTGCTGATCAGAAGAAACCGAAGCAGAAGGTGAAAATGGCAACTACTGACGAAACGTGCCTTGCTGTAGGAACCGGTGATTCTTCTAGAGGACTGGAAGTCCTCGACTCCGGAGCTATTTCACACATGACTAACGATGTGGATCTGTTGGAGACTCTGGACACATCACGAAAAGAGAATATTACGGTAGCAGACGGAAAGCGAATCAGGGCCAATGGCATTGGCGTAGGCATGTTTCAAGGCGTCGACGGTGAAGGAAACTCGAAGAACTTCAAGCTGAGTCAAGTTTATCAAGTTTCGGTACTAGCTGGAAATCTTCTATCGATAAGCAAGATCACCGATCAAGATTTCTCAGTATTTCTCGACAAGAAGTCATGCAATATCCTCAAGAACGGAGAAACCCACATTCTCGGAGAACGGAGAGACAACCTGTATCATCAAAGAAAGGATCGGAGAAGACAATGCTAACCACCGACCGTCATCAAAAGAAATGCGTTCATTTGTGGCACCGCCGGTCGGGACACCGGAGCATTGATGCAATCAAGAAAGTCGTGCGTGAAAGGCTATGCAATGAAATCACCATGCAAGATTGCGGCGTACAAACGATGTGTGGAACACGTTATGAATGCAAGATGGCAATGACATCCGAAAGCAGGAGCAAAGCAGTAGGAGATCTCATCCATTCGGACTTCGCTGGTCTGTTCGAAGTGAACACTCCGGGTGGAAACCGTTACAGTATGGTACTGGTGGACGATTTTTCTCGCTACACGGTACTCTATCTACTGCGATGTAAGTCGGAGGTGTATTAAAAAATCCAGCAATTCGTCAGTTTGATCCAGAACCAGTTCGGCCGGAAGCCGAAGATTTTCTGGACCGTTGGTGCAGATGAATACTCTAGTGACAAACTGAAGAAGTATTTCGTGGACAACGGCATTCTGCTACAACAAACAGCACCATACAGTCCCCAGCAAAATGGGACCGCTGAAAAAAAGAACCGTTCGTTGGCATATATGATGCGGAGCTTACTGACGGAAGCTAATTTGGAGAAGGAGTTCTGAGGTGAAGTCATTTCAACAGCTAACTACCTGCAGAATATTCTACCTACGACGGCAGCAAGAGTGACGCCCTATGAGCTATGACATGGTCGCAAACCTTCGTATACCCATCTCCGGGTGTTTGGATCGTTGGCAGGGGTTATATTCCAAGCCAGAAGCGAAAGATGCTGGACCGGAAAGCTGAAAAACTTGTGCTGGTGGGCTACGCTGAGGGACGCAAAGCTTACCGTCTACTGAATCCGGAAACCTACGCTATCAGCATTCCCAGAGATGTCAAGTTCGACGAGTCAATTGAAAACACCAGCAACATGAAGACGGAGAATGAAAATCGAATTCAACGCCGATGACAGCAAGATAGCGAAGAAGAGGATAGCGATGATGCTGCTAGTCGTCAGAAAGAAGATTTTAAGGTTTTCCCGAGCAGCATGCTGATTGTATGACTGAAGCTGATGCAAAATTCGTTCCTGTACTTGATGATGGCGTGCCGGAGGTTGCCCCAAATGGCGACTACATGCAAACCCTACGAAAATCTCAAAGGTGCAATCAAGGCATTCCGCCAAGGTGACTGTTTCTGTGTACCGGAAATGATGGACTCCTTGAACCAAAGACATTCACCGAGGCCATGGCAAGTCCTGAAAGTGACAAGTGGCGTCCCGCCATGCAAGAGGAATTGCAGTCAATTGAAGATCACGAGACCTGGAACCTGGTGAGCCTACCACCTGGACAGAAGCCAGTCGGATCGAAATGGGTCTTCAAGATCAAGCGAGGCGCCGAAGCTGAAGTTACACGATTCAAGGCGAGATTGGTTGCACAGGGGTACAGCTAGCAGAACGGAACCGATTATGATCAAGTTTTCGTGCCTGTTGTTCGACAAACGACGTTTCGGACTCTGTTGGCAGTCGCTGCGAAGCATGGTATGATGGTGCGTCGATATGATGTCAAGACTATCCTACTATACGGCACTCTTGAGGTGGAGATTTACCTCCACCAACCGCCTGGATTCACTGTGCACGGATACGAAAACAAGGTGTATTGACTCAAGAAAAGCATATACGGACTGAAGCAAGCCGCACGATCTTGGAACCACATGCTGCACACTGAGCTGCTGCGACTGGGGTTCCAGAAGTGTAATTCTGACCCGTGTCTTTACCGGAAGAAGGAAGGTAACCGGTGGTGCTACATTCTTGTGTACGTCGACGACCTGATCATCGCCAGCTGCAATGAGCGTACCATCAAGAGAACTGCCAAAGGACTTCAGAAAAGTTTCAACATTTCGTCAATGGGAAACGTACACTGGTACCTTGGGATCGAAGTGGAGCGTGACGAGAACGGCGTTCTTAAACCAGAAGCGATACATCGATGAAATTTCCAGAACTAATGGACTAGGGGAGGCCAAGTCGTCCAAAATCCCTATCGATACTGAATACTTCAAGCAAGATGAAGGAGAGCTACTTTTTGACAACGAAAACTACTAGAAGTTAATTGGTCAGTTGCTTTTTGTGTCGGTCAACTCTAGACCGAACATATCGGCGGCTGTCTCCATCCGCAGTCGTAAAACGGGGTGTCCAACGAAAAACGACTGGAACGAACTCAAGCGGGTGACGCGTTTTACTTGAAGGGCACCAAAGAATACAAGCTGCGAGTAAGTAATAACTTGAAATCGGAAAACCTGGTCGGATTCTCTGATGCAGAATGGGCCGAATGCACAGAAGATCGGAAATCTAATACCGCCTTCGTCATGATGTTTAACGGTGGAACTATTAGCTGGGCGTGCAGGTGTGTCAATGTCAACCGCGGAGGCAGAGTTCGTGGCGCTCTCGGAGACCACACAGGAGCTGATTTGGCTCAAGCGTCTTCTAAACGATTTCAACGAGCAGCCGAGCAACCCTACCATTTTGGAGGATAACCAGACCGCACTGAAGATGTTGGAATCCGAAAAATTCAGCAATAGAACCAAGCACATTGCCACTCGGTTTCAATTTGCACGAGACGTGAAGGAGAAAGGAGAGATTCAATTCGAGTACTATCCCACTGAAGAAATGGCTGCTGACCTGCTAACCAAACCTATTGGAGGAGTTCGGATGGCCAAGCTTCGGACGATGTGCGGACTAGAGGCCCCGTGTTGAGAAGGTGTGTTCGTGGATCGAAGCAACACTGCGCTCCTAGAACATCATCACAGCAACCTTTTGTTTTATACCATGTCAAATCCACGGTAAAAATAAGCAAGGTATTATACTCCTAAAAATGACATTTGGCAGTGACGTCATTCCTATCGCAAACTTGAACGATTGCAAAAGAAAGCAAGGATTGCTCTCTTTTACTATCTTGTAAGTGTCATGCTTGACGATAGGAATGACGACACATGATTTGATTGAAAACCGTTGTTTACACGTGGGAATAGCCTACCTTGTTGAGTATACCGTGGTCAGATCAAATGAAAAACTTTTGTCATTCTTCATAACTATAACAGTTGTCTTCCACTTAAGCTTCCATATTCCATCAAAAATATCCATCAACCAAATAGTACCGATGTGAATTACAAATTCAAAACTGCGATGGAAACTTACTTTTCGGATGTTCCGGGTTTGCGGAACCGAGTGTGAATAACTAAATGATTTGAAAATCACTATTCACAGCCCACGTGAATACCTATTCAACAATATGAGGACTAGGGTGTCCCATTTTTCCTCGACCATCAAGAATTTAAGCTCCCCCTAAATCCACAGTTTCCTTTTGTTATTCATATACTTCCTGCAAAGTTTCAGCTCAATCCATTGTAATCTCGAGCATCGCAATGAGTTTTTAGAAATCTGCTACTTTTTATACTTTGTGCATGAAATTGTATGTGAGCACCTTGAATGCAAGAAAAATCTACGCAGTGTGCGGTGATATTTCAATAGAAAACAAACATTAAATATGTCTGTGTCTGACACATAATACTTTGGGAACGGCATTTATAGTAGCACAATTTAATTTTTCATCAAACGACTAATAATATTTCTTTCTTTCAGCATTTGCAGACATATTCGATTATTGGAGTGATGAGTCGCAAACCAGGATACCGTAAAACGGGGTAACTTTGATAATGGCGAAAACTTTGATAGTGCGAGACCCACAACATATTAAACGAAAAAAACGAAGTTTCTGTCAATCAGTTAAGAAAAATGAATGAAATAGTAAAAAGTAATAGTATGACACTTCATGTCAAAGCTATTTTCGTTGGAATCAAGTGCATTTGAGGATTTATATACAAACATTGAAAATTTATGAGATTTTAGCATTTTTGCAACGCTTACAAACAATCGGTTCTGCGATCACTATTTGATGACGTCATAATGAGTTCGTCACTTATCCTTGACAGCCTAGTTATAGTAGAACATGAATTCGGTCTCAAATCTCTTAGCGAAATCCATTTTTACAAACTGGGACCATTTTTGTAATCTAAGTCAGAAATTTACATATAGCGTTAAACGCCTAGAGGTATGTAACGCCCTATAAATGTTCCATAATTCAATAAATTTTGTTCGATTATCAAAGTTACCCCAAAACAGAAAACCGATTTTCGATTATATGGAACATAATATATCCATACAGAATAAATCTTTTGGCAATCTATCAAGTACAATCGATAGCTAGGATGTCAGTACTTGTTTTAAAAATATAAAATGTAATTCTTTGAAACAGCATGCATAAATATTGAAGTTTTCTTCCAAAAAACTATCAAAGTTACCCCGTTTTACGGCACCATTATTTAACAGTCAAATGTGCTGCTGACATTTTCTTCACTGGAAACTTTAATCTGATTGATTCAGTCATCAACATTAATTTAGATGTTTCTCTAACCATAAATAAATTTATAACACTTCTATAATGTACATAGCTTAGATGCTGTGTATCCACTTCATTATAAGAACTTTGCCTTTTCCTCAACTAAATCTGAGAGCATCGGTATGTTCAACTGATTCCGAAACTGAAGATTCGTTCGCAAAGCGCAACGATACATTCTAAATGTTGGTTCCATATAAAATGTCTGACATAGAGGAGAGGAAGGTTAAACACCAAAATTCACAGAGTTTAATACGCTTGTAACTTCTGGGATTCAAATTGATACTATATGATTCTGAAGGGAATCTTAGACATTTCGTGAACCTTTGATATATTGGTTAAAATTTTGACAAACGGAGGGAAATAATGGAATCCATGGGGAAATGTTCAAATTTTTTATGAAAATTGTTTTGACTCCACTACAAGTTGTCATATTCTCACCTAAATCCAAAAGATTATTACCGATATTTTCATGATTCTTATAGTTATCCAGATAGTTTATAAAAGATTCAAACCAGAATCTCAAAGATTCATTCATGGAATCCCAGAAACTAACAAGCAATATTTTCAGTATTCCAATTAAAATCCCAAAGATTTCAAAAAAAAGAACACAAAGATTCCAATAAAAAAAGATTTAAATTAAAAAAAATCTCACAAGCATAGCAAAATAGTTGCTAAAATTCCAGAATGTCTATCAGAATCTCAGCATTCCTACAATGATCAAAAAATCGTCTCCGAATGTGAGTCTGTTTGGAATTTGGAACAAAACGGCGTTCTGAAATTTTTCTTTTGATGAGCTACAAAATAGTCGAATTCTAAGGGACAAATTACCGCTGTGTCTCAAATTCCCAACATGACTTAAATTCGGTACACTCAACTTTTTTTAGCGATTTTTCAAGAAAACTACTCAAATTATTTCACAGGACGATATACCCTTCCATAACAAAAGATCTCTACATAAAAAGTTGTAAAGATATAAACTCTTACCTTTGAAATCATCACTGTTTGGAATATGAGACATATTATGAATTTGAGACAAAATGGTATTGCATAATTGCATTTTAACGTCACTTGTTTAAAATTGCATGACAGACTACATTGTAACATAAAAACCTTTTTCGTTTAGTATAAGCTTGCGCCTTCCTTAGCCGAGTGGTTAGAGTCCGTGGCTACTAAGTAAAACGATGCTGAAGGTGTCTGGGTTCGATTTCCGGTTGATCCAGGATTTTTTCGTAATGGAAATTTACTTGACTTCCCTGGGCATAAAGTATCATCGTACCTGCCACACGATATACGAATGTGAAAATAGCGACTTTGGCAAAAAAAAAGATCTCAGCTAATAACTGTGGAAGTGCTCAAAAGAACACTAAGCTGAGAAGCAAGCTCTGTCTCAGTAAGGACGTTTATCGAATAAGAAGTAAGAAGATCAAGCATGCGAATGAAAGTCCAACGTCGTCTATGAGAGTTTAACGCTCCCAGTGATTTGTTTCGGGCATAAACATATCACAATAGATTCGAGAATTAAAATGTCTTTCGAAAAGCACATCGCTTAGTCACTGCTTCTGCAGCCAGCGACCACAGCTTCCAGACCAGACATCGCATCGTCTGGCAATAGTAACGAGAATTCGTCCGTGCATCCGATATGGGTGGTTTTCTTGGTGCTTTTTTACATTTTTGGAACCATCAGGCAGCCGAGGAGAGACGCTCTGTCTGGCAGAACTGTGCTTGCTTGCTTGCATCTTACATAGTCATCGTCGACGTTGTTGTAACCAGCTGACTCTGGAGCGGTATCTCGTATAGTCGTCGCACAGCACCAACGTCCTGTGGAGCGGAATGAATTTAGATAAATTACTGCAAACTTAATACGACATACTCGCGGTCACACAGACGACGACGACGGTGGCGACTAAAGCGACGGGACAAGTTTTACATAGTTGGAGTAGGTCCTTATCGGAATCGAGCTCTCTCGACTGTCTTACCGTGTGGGACGAAAAGAGCCACCAGACGTTATTATTTGATTCTGCAGACTCAGCTGCGGCGCACTGGAGAAAAAAGTAGTCGCAAATGGGAACGTTATAGCTTTACGAAAGAGTACACGGTGGATTTAAGAATCTTGGAATGATGTTACATTTTAACGAACTGTTCTTCAGCATCAATAGGTAGTCACAGAAAACTTTATTTAAACTTGAAGCTAGTAGTGTATATTGTGAAAAGGTATTTCATACTGGTTTTCAAGACCACAAATTCAACATTCGTTTCAACGTTGCTTTTTATTGAGGCTTTCAGCCATATGCGGGTTTATCTCAACACTACAACGGCTATTCAGCAGCACGTTAGAGAATTTTCTGTAACGTTCTCTCTGCTTCGTGGAATATTCTAGATCAGTAGAGTCTCAAACTTTTCAGAGCCACGACCCCTTTAAAGCTTTACTAACGTCTCACGGACCCCTAAAGATGAATGTTCTTAAAATCAATACACAATGCGACTATTGAAGTGTTATCTAATGTACTGGGAAGGTACTCCTATAAATAATGTCAGTAATCCACAACAGATCTCAAAGGAGAAATCGTCAATGTAAGAATCCTGCTGTAACTTTTGGAGGAGTCCACTATGAATTGAGTCAGGAATTCCCAATTTTTCCAATAATATAACAAGAAACTTCCATAAGGGAACTTGACAAAATTCAACAATTCATGCTAGGCCAGTAGGATAAACCACTTGGGGTTCACGCCATTCAATTGTCTGAAATACAACAGTAAGCCGCATGTACAGTATGGCCCGTAAAAAAATGCGAAAAATGTTTGAACGTGAATTTAGCATCCACAAACGTCATTTCCATTGTTTTAACTAGTGAATGTTATTTCTGATTATTGTAGTATATTCTAACATAACTTTGCTATCCAGGATAATTGTTGTCGTATTTTTTTTACTGTCCTAAATAATGTAATAAAGAAAAGAAGTTCAAAGGTTTTGTCCGCCCAAAGCTAGAAACAGCGTCTGATTGTCGTATACTCTGGTTTCAAACTTTCCACCTTCAAAAATCACACTTGATTGTTGAAAATGTAAGTTTGTTTGGTATCAGGGGACGGAGAAGTTCTTAGAGAACGTGTTTTTTATGATCACAATAAAATATTTTGCTAGGCTCATAGTTTTGAGAGCATGCGTCTTATGGGTTTAAAATTCAATCTATATATATATATATATACATAAATAAAAATGAAGTGGTATGAAGTGGTTTGTATGTCACGAAATGGCTTCCGAACGCGTCAACCGATTTGAATAATTATTTTTCCGTTTTGTTCGTCAAGTGTTCCGACGTGTTTGTGTGTATAAAATTCCCAGGATATTCACCGGGAAAATCGGAAAAACGAGCGTGAACGGACCTATCATTTTGTATGGGACGATACATAGCGTTTTTTAACAGCCTACTTGATGGCAAGACGAAGTTTGCCGGGCCCACTAGTAAAAAATAAATACGGAGGCTTATAACAAATTTTTGAGGATTGAATTTGTTCTTTCGGTTAGAGGCAGCTTATATCAATACTAGCTCATAGGTTTTGAGCAAAACGGAGCCGGTTATCACACTTATATGAAGGTTCAATCAAAGCTTTCCCAAATGAGCCGTTTTTTTTCTATAATAAGTCTCCAATGACCCAGATATGAAACAATTCTATCATTTGATATGGGCGTATGCTGGAGACAAGGCCTGTGAAGAATCTCACGCCATCGTTGAGGTTTTAGAAGCTTTCATCACACATATATTGAACTCGAAGTCCGCATGATAAAATTTAAAGGAATGTTTCCAATTTCTCTCTGGTAAGGTGAAAGTAACAGATAAAAATCATGTCCAAAGCGAAAAAACTGAGTCTAAATAGATAACACAATATAAGTAATGAATAATATTTATGTTTAATTCACATTTTCCATGTAAAAACTACCATAAAACATGATATGACTATTTTCGCATTTTTTTTATGGGCCATACTGTATGTACCATTCATAATGAAATAAAGAACTTTGGCACTTCCAGGATCCACTTTGACAGGGGGAATTTTCTCAGACGATTTGTCTGAAATTTGGTAGTAAAAAGTATTTGAAAGAAACGCGTATTGTGATCAAATATGAACTCAGTGGTTCTAAAAAACCTATGTCGAAGTGAGTCATGAGTGCAAACAATAAAATACTTCACATGGATATAAATCGTCAAAAATTTTGCCAGATGTTATTTGCAGATTTCATGTGTTCCTTAAAAGCCGTAGGGAGAACTTTCAATAATATATTGTCTGTAAATCTTCGAAAACATTGGATCTCGTCAGTATGCTTTCAAAACCTACTAAGGATTAAGCCGCAAATATATCAGATATTTCCGATGGATACCTGCAGAAACTATTCTTGTTTTTAATGTTCAAGATCATACTGGATGGATCTTGCATAGATATGCGTTGATTAACTATAGTTAACTTGCAATCTTTTTTCTGACAAGATCATATTGATGGTATTTCGCTGTATTTTCACAGTTGAAAGGAACAAAATAGGTTTCAGTTTTAAAGTATTTCACAGATCAAAAATTGGCAATCAGTGCTGGGAAAGGTAATAGTAGTAGGCTTGAATTTCGCGAAAATCACGTGGCTCTCCCAGTACAGTAGTTCAAAAACGTGAATTTCATCAAGTAGCCTACGTTGGGTATATGAATTTTTCTAAATCATTAGTGTCATTGAAGGCTCTAAATGCGGGAAATGCAGCGGAAAATAGAACATTTTTCTACAGTAATTTTGGGTTGCCCTTAGCAACGGGTGTTTTGCTATTTTCAAGGATTTTTGCTTACAGCAGCGATGGGCGTGAGTTTCACTGGCTCCGCTGACTGTGATTGGTTTTGTTTGGCTACTGTAGAGTGAATTTTAGATTTTTTCCCAACCCTGGTTATAATGTTCTCTTGAAACCAAGTTGGATAAAAGATTAACCACATTTCTCACGTTTCTGTCTGTGGCCAATGATCAAATTGTGAACAAATCGGGCACTGATACAATTCTATAGTATCTCCCAACATCCACTAACTATGCAAAACTTGTCAACATAAGCATTAAACTTACCGTTATAAACTCGATTTTCTAAATGGCTAATAACCTTTTTTTCCAAATCATTCATTGATCCCCTACTCAAAATGACCAATGATCGGATCTCCATTCATCAAGAGAACTTTCAATCGGAATATTTCGTAAATTGTCATTGATATTAGCCTGGTGAGATGCCGATGACTCTCTTGCTCATTTACTGAAAACTAAAAGGGCCTTGCCTTGGGCCATGGCACGCTGACAGTTTATAAATAGGCCAATGCCTGCTTTAAATTCAAAAAATGGGCCAAGCATTTAAGGCTCAAGAATCCATCATTCAATCATCAGCAATCATCAAAAATGAAAAACTAGTTTTTTCGTTCAAATTTGAAGATATGTTCATGAAAATCTATCACTGTATTACAGATAGCAAGTGCAATTCAATGATAGATTTTGATAAACATTGCTTCGGGTTTGAGCAAAAAAACTGGTTTTGAAAAATTGTAAAATGATGATGGTTATTTTCCTCTTGAGCTTGTAATTTTTACCACATTTTTGGCAGTTTTCAGAATAAAATCGATTATTAACCTGTAGTAATAGCAGATTATCAATTATTGAGCAAGAAATCATATACACCCCATCCTCTTTTTACGACCGTTATTTGGGAGTAGTAAAAATCAGGGTTATAATTAAGTTTTTGAAAAAAATACTACATCTAGATGTGGAAATTCTGATCCGAGATGTTCGACAAAGTTGAAGCATTGATTGAGAACTTTCCAAAATAGCCAATAAAAATTTCATATTCTGATAATAGATGGCAACACTGCTCGATTGTTATAAAGAGAGCCAATTATATGGGGGTGTTAAATGCAAATAACAAAAGTTTTTAAAGATAACGATACTGACTGTTGTTATTCTTAGGAAGACGATACATAGTTTTTCGCTTCCATATTCCGTTGGATTAGGACAAGTTCAAACAAGAATGAATAATCTTCTTTGAATTAGTTATAGCGAATAGAAATATAAACACAAAAACAAAAAAAAGGCCTGGTGGAAATTTTGACACAAAACTACTTATCACAGTTTTTTTTATAGACACAAAATGGATAACTGAAAAGATCCTTAACCACCTTTGCGTTTGTGATGTTATTTTGAGACTTATAATAAAATATTTTTGAGAAAAAATCTTGTTATGATTGAGGGAAATTTATCGAATGTTTTCAAAAGAAATTTCACAAAACAATGATAAGAAAATATGTTCAATTAAGATTTATAGGAACATATTTAGCCGAGTGGTTAGAGTCCGCGGCTACCAAGTGAAGCCTTGCTGAAGGTATCTGGGTTCAATTCCCGGTCGGTCCAGGATTTTTTCACAATGGAAATTTCCTTGACTTCCCTGGGCATAGAGTATCATCGTACCTGTCACACGATATACGAATGCAAAAATGGCAAATTTGGCCAAGAAAGCTCTCGGTTTATAACTGTGAAAGTGCTCATATGAACACTAACCTGAGAAGCAGGCTTTGTCCCAGTGAGGACGTAATGCCAAAAAATGTATCATTCCAAACATTACATTCATTTATTATATCTAGGTGTTAGTGTTAGAAAATACTATTATCCTGATTTGGAAAAACAAAATTAAGCTATTATTAACATTTAATCAACAACATACTACATTTAATTTGCTGTAGCACTTCGCAGGTGAGTTTATTTCACCTGCTCATAAGACAAAAAAACAATAATATTATCCTAGATATATAACGCATTTATCGTGGCAATAGATGAATCTAAAATTATTAATAGTTTCATTTGCCATTTGTTCCAACATTGGATAGAGGAAGGAAGCTTCAGAATCATTTTCAAAATTTTATGTTGCATTCTCTGCAGAGTTTTCTTCCTAGTGTTACAACAGCTAGTCGATATTGGTACAGCATACAACATGGCTGGCCTGAAAATTTGTTTGAAAATCGAATAAGAGAGCCTCGGGCTGCAAATCTCTTGAATAATGATATCTATCTATTTATCTTGAAGATCAAAAGCTTCTTTTAAAGATAAAAATTCGATTTTCTGTTAATAAGTGGATACAGACATTTTATATGTTTGTTGCCTTCAATGTGATTTTTGAACTAGTAAATTTTGATTCAGCATACCACATGCCATCCATGCAAAATTGTATGAAGATCAAAAGGCTTTTCTCAAGACAAAGTTCTGATTTTCTGTTAATAAGTGAATATAAAAATTGTATTTATTTGTTACATTCTGGCAACACTGTATGGGTCAATTGTTTACTGATACACGCCATAAGTGTAACGGAAATAAAAAAATACCTGGACATCTGCAAAAGTTCAATAAGATTTGTTTCTAGAAAAACTCCCCAATCATTATTCACTCGAGTCTGCAGCCGACTGACGTCGACCAACCACGGCACTGATCTAGGTCATTTCGATGTGGTTTTCAGTTCGATCAACCTAACCGCTTCCTTTCCTACACCTGCCATCATATCGGTTGCTCACTGCCGCCGCCGCGTCAAAATAAACAATCTGCCGCAGTTCCTCCGTTTTCGCGTTGGCCGACCGACGCACAGAGGTCTAGTTAATTAAAAACCTGGCAAAACCCAATATCTAAACATTATTTTAAGATGAAGAACAGGGTCAAACATTCATATTAAGTACCACATCATACGAGTTTTTGTAAAGAAAAATGTTTGATATCATATTTGGGCGCTAAATAGCTGCAAATATCCAAAATTGTTGCTCTGAAACTTGGTTAAGTCGTGGTGTTAAGAACCGCTGCAAATGAGGATTTGAACATATTTTTTATATTAACTCAATGTTTCTTGACTTTCCAGCTTTCAAGACTGGGCACCTTTTAGAGAAGATTCCTCTTGCCGAAGTATGGTGAAAGATTGATTTTGAAAATGTTAGGAACCTTTAAATTTAAGAAAAACAGCAATTTTGTTAGAATTTTGTTCTATGAAAACCAAAACAAGTTGACTATTCCAAAACTAAGAACGTCAACTCCAAATCATGTTCTTAAATACTTTATCATGACTTTGCAACAAATTTCCAAATCAGGATCACTGTGCGACGTCCGATTGGCGCATCATTATTATTGGAAAACACCAGCCAGACTCAAACAGAAGTCGAAGAAATGAATTTGTTTATCATCAGTCTCGGCGCAGTTGCGTTGCAGCAGATAGGTAGGAACAGGAAGGTAGCGTGATGCAGACAGAGCCGTTGAGGGAGGAAAGTTAAATTTACACACCGGGTGGAAACGGAACGGAAGCGTGACTGAGCAAACTGCTGGAAATCGACGTCGACTTTGCGAGGCGGAGGAGGTGGACGAAAGGAAACTGAAAAGGGTGGCGTGCTTTTAATTACTCGACACGATGAAAAATTCATATTCCTGGACGGACGAGCGAGAATTTAGCCTGACGTTTCTGGTGCAAATGTTGTTCTTTTCTAACATTTTTTTTATGGTCGAGCTGTTTCATCGTTCAGCTTACGCTCCTATTTGAAACAGACGATTAAAAAATAGTTCTTCGTTGCTAATTTGTGATCAATTAGGAATTAAGATTTGAAAACATACCATCTAATGAGAGCTTTTTAAAACGTTAATGGTAGGGTAAGATTCTTTACAGGTGTTGTCTGGAATATTTGCCCATTGAGATCGTACTCACGTGATCCAAATATTTGCTCCATATTAAGAATCATTATCATATTGATTTGGGAGAGTTGGAGATCCTAACATAATTTTGCTCAAATAGCCTATTCTTATGAACAGTGATTGAGATTTAATTTAAGTGTGGTATGCGGCTCTGCCTTGCTGAATAACTGTGAGCCGGAGTTGCTCTTAAATTCTCCTACCAAAGATATAAATTTGTTCTCCACAAAAATCTTATTATTTTAATAAGACTCGACAAATAATGAAGGTATATTGAAACTATAAGACGCAACTGCCTCCAAAACTATGACTCTGGAATAAGATTTTATGGTAACTACAGAAAACACGTTTTCTAAAATCTCCTCCATCATATGAGACAGAGGATACTTTCATTTTCAACAATTAGGATAACGTTGCCAATAGTGTGTTACCTAAGCTAATAATAATATAATAACAAAAAGTCCTAAAAGAGTTTTAAATGTTTCAGCCTCTACTATAAGGTGAATATATTAAAAATCGATAAAATAATTTTTTGACCATAAAATCGCTTGAGCCACGTGTTCCAGTAGTTGAGCTTGTGCTCCAGTAGTAGTCGTTAAGTAATGATGCAAAGGTTTCCATACAATATGATGATGATTTTCACTTGAGGTTAACATTTTTATCTAGGAGCAGCAACTAAAATCCTTCGAATTAAGTGCAAAGATCATCTCTAGGCCAATTCTTCATTTTAAATTTAACAAATTTTCCTTTGTCAGTTGATCCAGTACTGAAACACGACGATAACTACTGATGCATGCGATTTTTTGCGAAAACTTTATTATTAATATGATTTTTTGATTGGATAAGAAGCTGTAATTTGGTAAACCGACTAAACTAGAGGCAATCTGTTACAATAATTGATACCGGCACCCTTGATGCGGATTTTAAAGAATAAAAAATGCGGTAAATCCTTAGGAAGCGTGGACGAGTTTGTAGCACACTTTTGCTCATATTTCTTGACTAAATTGATCAAATCTTAAAATGTTAACAGTATTAACAAAGCTTAAAAGTTTCCACAAATATTTGGATACCGGTAGCCAAGCAGTATACACGGTCGAAAATGTAATGTATTCCTATTATTTCACCAGTGATTGTTGGAAAAATTTCAATATACATAAATGACCCGATTTTGTCAGCCCCTTTTTGAAAACGTTTTTCAGCTCTCCTTGAAGAACCTTGAAGTTCTACGTGGCCACAATTCGGAGACTAGTAGGTCAATTAATTTGAAATAAACTAAATGCGATTAGTTGGTCTTACCATCCTTGGGTGAGACATTTCCCCTGACCACTCTCCCTTCTCTTGGCAATGGAAAAAGCGTGGACACGAGGGGTCAAAAATTGGTTTCAAATGGTTATCTCAACATCCAAAGGAGCTAGAAGGTTGATGTCTTCGGCAAAGTTATTCAGCAGATCAAGGGCTATCTCGCGATCGGTGCTAAATTGGTGATGATTTTGATTGAGAATTTTTCCGCTAGGTGGCGCTAGTAACAAATTTTCTTCAGTTGTTTCTATCTCAAGTTTCTGAACAGCTAGTTATTCACCAACTTGAAGGCTATCTGGTTGTATAGGGCCTGAATGTGAATTTATCCACAAGGTGGCGTTAGTAATAAATTGATTCCGCAAAATTTTGCTAAAGTTTGCCTTGCTGAAATTTTTAGCGAGATTGGTTTATGGAGATTTATGGTAATTTTTATCGAAATGGTTTAAGCAGGTGAAGAATCTAATTGAGAATTTATTCGCTAGGTGTTTATGATGATGCTAATTATTGTTCCACCACACACCCCTACAAGGGTTTGAACAAGACGATATATCTTTAAGATAATTCATTCTGATAATTTTAACCCGATTTGCAAACAATAAATGGTCCCGGAGTATCGATTTTTTTCACCCCGGATAATCAATTCCTTAAAAGAAACATTAAAATCTGCAATGAAAGAATTTCAATATTATCTTTTTTAGTAGTTTTATGAATGTGAAGCAGTGGCGTAGCCAGACATTATTTCTAGGACCATTGAGGGTCTTAAGAAGAATAAATTGTTTTTGATCAGCATACACAAAAATCCCCTTTTTCAAACCCCCCCTTCTCTTACATAAGTCCAAAACAGCAATAGAAAATTATCTCGAATTTATGCAAAAAAAAAAAAAAAATAAAAAAATAAACAAAACCAAAAATTCATACTCCGGATAATCGAGTCCGAAAATTCGGATAATCGAGTTGCCTGAAAATTTAGTCTCCGAATAATCGATTTCGACCTGTATACAGCAAAAATAAGAGTAGCAAAATATGGCTGGTCTCAAACACAAATTTACATAAACTTGACCAGTTCAACAAAACTTAAAACATTGCCAGAATTGATAACCCCTAAGTTAATTTCAAAGCTATCTGTTACTAGTGTTGACCAGACTCATTTCCTCGAAATTCGAATTGTGAAGCCATGAACTGTTATAACTGTGCGTTGTATTCCTGAGATGGAGGGGGAGGTGGTTGGGCTTGAGTGTTGCACATAGGATCCGACAGTTTCGATCTCGGTGGGCCGCAATTCAAGTTTCGGTGAAATAATTCGCACTCACTCACTCACTCATTTCATTTCAACTTGAATTGTGGCTCTCTGGGATCAAAATTGATCGATTTTGTGTGCAGTACTCAAGCTTAACCATCTGCTTTTCTATCTTAGGAGGATAGAGCATGGTTATAGTAGTTCATGGCTTCGTAGTTCCGAAAATGTTATTTTCGGGGAATTGCGTCTGAGCAACACTGTCTGTAACATTCGCATTTTCAAGAAATCACTGACATTCGACCAGAAAACGTACCACTGATGCATAAAATCTTCGCACAGCCTAAATACTCAATTCAAATTATAGGTAATCACACAGTTGGTTATATCTCTGTACCGCGCGCTGGATTTTCCTGTATCTCAAGAATTTAGAATCACCACCAGATAGCCCTTCATAGTCTGAACAGCCTTACCGAATACACCAACCTTCTAGCTGATAAGGATGTTAAGATACAGGCAATTGAAGAAAATTTGTCACTAGCCCCACCTAGCGAATAAACTGTCATTCAGACTCTTCACCGACAGATAGCCCAAAATCTGTTGAATATCTTTGCCGAAGCTAAACATCTCTTCCGAAGACACCAACCTTCTAGCTTCACGATACACACAATTGAAGAAAAATTGTTACTAACGCCACCAAGCGGATGAATTTCCAATCAGACTTTTCACTACCAGATAGCCCTTGAACTGCAGAATATCACAAGTAACCACTAGCCCGGTCAGCTGTAGTATAACATTATATTGGCACGCCATTTGAAACCAATTTTGGACTACGCTTTTTCCGTTGCCAAGAGAAAGGGGAGAGGTCAGAGGGAATGTCTCACCCAAGGATTGTAAGACCAACTAACCACATTTACTTCAAAATTTCTTTCAAATAAATTGATATACTAGTCTCCGAATTGTGGTCATTTAAAAATTCAAGGTTCGTCTCGAGGTTTTAAGGGTTAAGTTAACAAGTTTGCAGAATTCTTTCTTCACTTAATTATGCAAATTTATAACAACTTTAACTGAGTGCAATAAGATTTGGAGAAAATTTGACGATGAAACCGTTTGAGAAAAAAAATCCTTGCAAAAGTGGCAAAAAATCGGGTTAGTACTGTAGTTCGAATGTATTCATCTGAAAGTATATGAACAAAGATTTTTTTTTATTTTTGAACCACTTTATTCATATGGCCATTTGACATGCTCAAATACAAGAGACCGGAAGTCTTAGTATGCGATCCCAGAGAACCAATCCAAATCAAATAGTGATTTTTCCATACTGCCGTTCTACGCATATTTGGCCCCCGGTCCACAAGGTTTACGTAAAACATCGGACAAGTAGTCGTAGAAGGGCAGCATACTGCGTCATGTAAAATCATATTTAGGGAAAGGATACGTGCAAAATGTTTTTATTGCATTTCCAAAAAAATATCCATAAATGATTGTAATCCATTCAAAAACAAATCTAAAGGTATCAAATTTGACATCATATTATAACGATATTCACCTCATTGAAAAACCTAAAGATTTCCTAGCTAAATTTTAGGTCAGTTCTAATTTTTAAATGTGGTTTTCTAAAATCTTAGTTTTGGTTGATATATTCACTTCAGTTGATCTCGTGGAAATCCCCAGATGGTGTCAATAATAATCTTGAAAGAATTGTAATAACAATCCTGGAAGAATAATTTTGTGAATCCTTAATGAATTGTGTTGAAAATCCCGATTTCAGATGAGAACTTTGAAATATGTCTTATGAGAATCCTAGAATGTTGAGATAAGAATCGTGAAAACAATTATTGTGAATCCTGGATGAAGTGTGACGAAAATCCAGAAACAATTCTGATAATATCCAGGAACAATTTTTATAAAATTGTAAGAATATTAAAATCCTTGAAAGATTTTGATGCGATTCCTCGAAGGTTTTGGATAAAAATCCTGAAAGGATTCTGTCAGGAATATTCAAAGGAGTTTCTTCGAATCATGGATGACTTCTGACAGGTATCTTGGAAGGTTTCCGTTAAGAACTCTGGTTGGTTTCTGTTCAGTATTCCGGAAGGACTCTGATGAGAATCTGGAGTTTCCTAGAAGCATTTTGTGGAAAATCTGTGAAGTGTGATTAGAATCCTGGAAGGCAAAGGGTGAGATGAGTATTCTACAACAATTCTGATGAGCATTTGGCATCGATGCGGATAGAATTGGAAGGATTTGGATGCGAATCCTGAGAATATTTCTGATATATATCCTATGATTATTCTAACAGTCATCCCGAGAGAATTCTGAAGAGAATCCTGAGAAGTTTCTGAGAAAAATCCTGAGCGTATTCTGATTGGAAAACAGAGTGAATTCTGAAGAGGATTCTGATGAGAATCTTGAGAGGATTCTGATGAGAATCCTGTGAGGATTCTGATGAAAATTCAAGGATGATTCTGATGAGAATCATGAGAAGTTCATGAAGAGAATCCTAAGAGAATACTGATAAGAAACCTGAGAGGATTTTAATAAGAATCCTGAGAGGATTCTGATGAGAATACTGAGAGGATTCTGATTTGAATCCAGAGAGATGTCTGATAAGAATCCAGAGAGGATTCTGATGAGAATCCTGTGAGGAGATTTCTGATATCTATCCTACGAGAGTTCTAACAGTTATTCTGAGAGAATTCTGCAGAGAACCCTGAGAAGTTTCTTAAAAAAATCCTGAGAGGGTTCTGATTAGAAACCAGAGAGTATTCTGATGAGAATCCAGAGTGGATTCTTATCATAATCCTGAGTGTATTCTGAAAGAATCCTAAAAGGATTCTGATGAGAATCTTGTGAGGATTCTGATGAAAATCATGAGAAGTTTCTGAAGAGAATCCTAAGAAAATTCTGATGAGAATCCTGATAGAACTTTGATAAGAATCTTGATGGGATTCTGATGAGAATCCTGATAGGATTCTTATGAGAATCCAGAGAGGATTCTTATGAGAATCCAGAGAGGATTCTGATGAGAATCCTGTGAGGATTCTGATAAGAATCCTTTGGGAATTCTGATAAGAATCCTGAAACGATTCTGATGAGAATCCTGATGAGTATCCTGAGAGGATTCTTAAAAGATTCTGATGTGAATCTTGAGGGGGTTCTGATGAGAATCCTGTGAGGATTCTGATGAGAATTATGAGAAGTTTCTGAATCCTTAGATAATTCTGATGAGAATCCAGAGTTTATTCTGAATAAAATCCTGAGAGGATTCTGATGAGAGTCTTGTATGGATTCTGATGAAAATCATGAGAAGTTTCTGAAGAGAATCCTAGGAGAATTCTGGTAAGAATCTGATGAGAGTCCTGATAGGATTCTGATGAGAATTCTGATATGATTCTGATGAGAATCCTGAGAGAATTCTGATGAGAATCCTGAGAGGATTCTGATGAGAATTCTGTGAGAATTCTAATGAGGATTCTGATAGAATTTTGATGAGAATCCAGAGAGAATTCTGATGCGAATTCTGAGAGAATTCTGATGAGAATCCTAAGACAATTCCGATTAGAATCCAGACAGGATTCTGATGAGAATCCTTAGTGGATTCTGATGACAATCCAAAGGGGATTCGTATGACAATTCAAAGAGGACTCTGATGAGAATTCTAAGAGAATGCTGATGCCAATCCTAAGAGGATTCTGATGAGAATCCTAAGAGGATTCTGATGAGAATCCTAAGAGGATTCTGATGAGAATCCTAAGAGGATTCTGATGAGAATCCTAAGAGGATTCTGATGAGAATCCTAAGAGGATTCTGATGAGAATCTTAAGAGGATTCTGATGAAAAACTCTGAGTGGATTCTGATGAAAATCCAGAGAGAATTCTAATGATAATTCTGAAAGGATTCTGATTAGAATTAGATTACAAACCAGAGAATAGTCTGATCAGAGTCCTGAGTAAATTCTTATCATAATCCTGAGTGTATTCTGAAGAGAATTGTGAGAGGACTCTGATGAGAGTCTTGTAACGATTCTGATGAAAATCATGAGAAGTTTCTGAAGAGAATCCTAAGGGAATTCTGATGAGAATCCTGAGAGAATTTTAATAAGAATCCTGATAGGGTTCTGTTGAGAGTCCTGATAGGATTCTGATGAGAATCCTGATAGAATTATGATAAGAATCCCGAGAGGATTCTGATGAGAATCCTGAGAGGATTCTGATGAGAATTCTGAGAGGATTTTATATGATATGATGCGAATTCTGAGAGAATTCTGATGAGAATCCTAAGACGATTCCGATTAGAATCCAGAGAGATTCAGATGAGTAATTTCATCTATAATCCAAAATTAGGATGTCTTCTTCATTCTCCAAGCATAAAAGCAATCGAAAAAAAAATTGGGTGATTTAAGGTCGGTAATCGTGATTCGAAGCTTCCGGACACTTCAAATCAACATAGTGCATTTTTGAGAACGCTCTGGAAAAATTGGTTGAAGTGTTTCAGGACGAATTTTTACGAAATGTTTTCGGGAAATCCTTAAAAAACCTGTGATGTTACAGTTTCGCTATATTTCGTTCTCAAAACCACGTGGTCATAGGGAAAGGGGGGTATTGGCAAAAACTGCGCAGAGCCATGAAGGGGTAGGGGTTGAAATATCAGAAAAAGTTTCCCACGTTGTTCATGGACGCCCCTTAAAACATAAGAAAGAAGCAGTCAAAACACTCCAGCGTCTTCAACAAAGTGAAAGTGAAATAAAAATGTTTAGCTCAGCTAGTGGTTTGTTCAAATAGTTTTTAATGTTTTTTTTTGCATATCAAGAAGCCCAAAAACTTAAAAAACTTGACCAGGTTGGTTTATTTTTGAACAGCTTACCTGTTTTGATAAATAAGTTAAGATTTTGTTGTGAAACAAAAGTGTGGCATATACCTACGTAGCTATAGAAACATTCTTGTAAAAGAGTTACAATGAAATAAACGCTGAATTACGAAATGGATCGATTTTATTACTGTATACTATCGAAAATTGATATGCTATAACTATGGCAAAGTTTTTAGCGACACCGCCTCTAAGAAAGTGATTTCTGCATAATTACCGTGTGCAATACCAATCCACGCCATGTCTCTTGTTCCGTTTTGCGCCGTCATATTTATTAAATATTCAATACATTGCGGTCACAGGATGTTGTGATTAGGATGACGTCTTCCAACATGTACACGTTAAAGTGTCTACGTGAGAATTTGAAATACCATAAATACCGCGAAAGGAGGTTTGCCCACTCCTCTTCTGTCCGCACGGGTGAGGACTCACCCAAAACACAATTCCGCTGTACAACTGCACCACTCATCAGCTAGCCTTAACCGCAAAATAATAAAAAAAAATATACACACCTAACGAATACGGCGCGAGGGCCAGATTGGTGCGGCACCTGCAATTTCCGAATGCAAATCAGTTCTCTTCTCCGACGATTCCGTGTTTGAACCTCGAGGCGTTACACAGTCTGGCCATTGCCATCGCCATGCCGTCGCACTCCACCCACATCCCGCCATTTGTGGTTACCGGAGTGGGAAGGGGGGACGGTGTGGGCAGGTGGCGCCGATCTGCGGAATCCTGTGCGCTCCTCTCATTTGGGATTCCGGTCGTAGTTCGCCGACAGTAACGAACCGCAAACGTATTAGGAAAAGAATTGATTAGACCGCAAGATTGTAACCACAGCAACATTTCATCATCAGCTTAAACTTGACCGACGACCAAGATGACGACGATGACGACGACCAAGGAGAGGATATGGATGTTGGTTTTGGCCGTAGATGGTAGCCTGGCGTCGTCGAAGAGGCTGGGTTTTACTGCACATGTTCAGAGGTGTAGGAAGGTTCGAAGCCATTTTTTTTTTCAAATTATAACTTCATCATTTACCAAAATGAATCCTTTAAACAATCCTTTCCCACATCCAATCTCTCAGTGTTTTCTTAAGAATGCCGGAATGCGTTTGAGATATTTTTTTCTAGCTACTACAAAGCTGACTAGAGTCGGTTAAAACCTGACCAAATCGGTCGTATAAGGGTTTTGTTCACCTGATACAATTTATAAACTTTGTACTTTTTGTCAACATTCATTGAGGCATTTTCGGCAGCTTTTTATAAACAATTATCTGTAACTATTTTTTTTTGCATACCCAGGATACACCTCTGATTGTTAGATTATTCTGTTTCAAGACCATCATAGCGCAGCTTGCAGTGCACTCCAACATCCGATCGGTGGCAATCGACGACGTCCAACCAGCCACACTCCTGTCTGACCACGACCAACCAAAGACACCTCAACGTGCTCTATTCGATATAAGGAAGGTGAATCGTGAATCGTATGGAAGGTGGCGACTGGAGGAAAAGTAATTTACATGGCGAAATGCACCCAGGCATTCAGCCGGGTGCACTACAGTCAGTGGGTACACGAGTCAGAACATCCCAGTCTTGGGTATGGGTTCTTGGTCTTTTACGATGCTGCCAAACCGGAAGGTGCATCGAGAGTCATAGAGCGCCGTCTCTTCTGGTGCTCTCCGTCGTCGTTATCGTCGCCGTTGGTTAGTGATGTTTCGTGGTTTTGTACCGCCCCGAAGGTGGGACCTGACTTCGAAGAATGTCCATCTTCTGGAAGGTAGTAGCCAAGTTGAGCGAGCCACCCAAACGCACGTTCGATATCTGAATAATCGATGAAAGGAAAACAACGCATGGAAAACCACAAAACCAATCATGGACTATTATCAATAGAGTGCATCGCTGATGACGATGGCAATGGCTACGACAACGACGACACCGAGCACGAAGATGAAGGTTGCCCAGATCAGTGATAATTAATTTGTGGTTCTGCGGTGAAAAGCTTCGTAGCTTACAAAGTATGACCATCACTGAAGGAATTCTCAAAGTGGACCACGACACAGACTCATCAAAGGGTGGATAAAAAAATCCACTCCACTATATCGATCCCGCTGAGGTTCATCGAACGAAACTCAAATAAAAATGCAAATCCTGTGGATAGGATAGACTGAACTCACTCTAACAAAACATTCATAAAAAATGTTGCAATTAATCCACCTTTAGGAAGATTTATTACAAGAAATATTGCAGTATCAAATTGAAAAATATAAAAAAAATATTAAAAAAAAGCCTGATGAGAATCCTGGAAACACTCTAGCGGAAAAATCTCTTTGTGATGAAAATCCTGAATTCAGACGATATCTTTGCAATGTTTCTGATGAGAGTCTTTAAATTTTGAACAACAATCGTGGAATGATTTAATGTGGATGATGAAAATCCAGGAAAAATTCCGATGAGAATATAAGAAGGATTCTAATCAGAATACTGGAAAGCTATCGGAAAGAATCCTGGAAGAGTTTCAATTAGAGTTCTGGAAAAATCCTCGAAAGATTCTGCTGTGAATCCTGGAAGGACTTAGATGAACATCCTGCAAGAAATAACATAATTTTTGAAGATTTCCAAAAAGAATCCTGGATGAATGTTGACAAGTATCTTGGAAAGATTCTGTTTGGAATTCTAGATGGACTCTGTTGAAAATTCTGGAAGGATTATCTGAAGAAATCTAGAAGCATTCTTTGGAAGGGTTCTGAAGAAAATCTTATAGGCAGTGTGATAATAATCCATGAGATGGAGATAAATTTGGAAGGGTGAGATGAGAATACTTTACTTTACTTTTGCTGGCTCTACATTCTTCAAGACATGACCTGCACCACAATGTTACGCCAATTAACTCGGTCCATGGCTGCTTACCTCCAGTTTCTCGATCGCCCCACACTTCCAAGATCCTGCTCCACTTGGTCAAACCACCTAGCTCGTTGCGCTCCCCTTCGTCTTGTACCGGCCGGATATGAGTTGAACACCATTTTTGAGGGATTGTTGTCCGGCATTCTCACAACGTGTCTGCCCATCCAGCTTTGGCGACCTTATGGATACTGGGTTCATCGTAGAGTTGCGCAAGCTCGTGGTTCATCCTTCTCCTCCATACGCCGTTCTCACATACTCCGCCGTCCTAAGCACATGTCGTTCAAAAACTCCTAGCGCTTGCAGGTCCTCTTCGAGCATTTTCCACGTCTCATGCCCGTAGAGGACTACCGGTCTTATCAGCGTCTTGTACATGGTACACTTAGTATGGAAGTGAAGTTTACCAGACCGCAAGGTCTTGTGGAGTCCGTAGTAAGCCGTAGTAAGCACGTCTTCGAATTTCTCTGCTGCAGTTGTTATCCGACGTTATCAATGATCCGAGGTAGACAAATTCGTCCACCACCTCGAACTCATCCCCGTCGATCATCACGCATCTGCCAATGCGAGCTCTATCGCGCTCGGTTCCCAGCAGATATTTCGCCTTCGACGTATTTACCTTCAATCCAACCCGATCTGCTTCACGTTTCAGCATGGTATACTGTTCAGAAACCACCTGGAACGTTCTTCCGACAATGTCCACGTCGTCAGCAAAGCAGATGAACTGGCTGGATTTATTGAAGATCGTGTCCCGCATGTTGCCCGCCCGTTTCATAACACCTTCTAGCGCAATATTGAACAGGAGGAGGCCATCGCCTTGTCGAAGTCCTTTGGGTGTTTCAAACGGGTCCGATAATGCACCCGATGTCTTCACACTGCACTGTACACTATCCATCGTTGCTTTGATCAATCTAGTCAGTTTCCCGGGAAAACCATTCTCGTCCATAATCTTCCATAGCTCTTCGCGGTCGATGGTATCATAGGCCGCTTTGAAATCGATGAATAGGCGGTGCGTAGGGACTTGATATTCGCGACACTTTTGGAGGATCTGCCGCAACATAAAGATTTGGTCTGTCGTCGATCACGTCGAGCCCGTCCACAAAACCGGCTTGATAACTTCCCACAAATCTGCTGGCCAGTGGCGATAGACGGCGAAAGATGATCTGGGAAAGCACTTTATAGGCTGCGTTAAGAATGGTGATCGCTCGATAGTTCTCACATTCTAACTTGTCACCCTTTTTGTATATTGGGTATATTATTCCCTCCTCCGGTAGCTGTTCTGTATCCCAGATCCTGGCTATCAATCGGTGCAGACAAGTGGCCAACCTGTCCGGGCCCATTTTAATAAGTTCTGCTCCAATACCATCCTTTCCAGCTGCTTTGTTGTTCTTGAGCTGTTTGATAGCATCCTTAACTTCACCTATTGTGGGAGTCGGCACGTCTCCTTCATCCGCCGTACTGATGAAGCCATTCCTCTTGCTATCTTGATCTGCGCCGTTTAGGTGTTCATCGTAGTGCTGCTTCCACCTTTCAATCACCTCACGTTCGTCCGTCAAGATGCCTCCATCCTTATCCCGGCACATTTCGGCTCGAGGCACAAAGCCTTTGCGGGATGCCTTGAGTTTCTTATAGAACTTACGCGTGTCTTGAGATACAGCTGCTCCATCTCTTCGCACTCCAACTCTTCCAGGCGGCGCTTTTTTCCCGGAATAGATGGGTTTGCTGTCTTCGCTTCTGTTTGTATCGTTCCACGTTTTGACGGGTGCCTTGCTGCAACATTATCGCCCGCTCTGCATTATTCTGGTCCAAAACCGTCCGACACTCCTCGTCGGACCGTTCGTCGATTTGCTTCCACGAACCCAACGGCCCCTTCCGCTGCGTTGTTAATGGCTGCTTTGAGACTCCTCCAGCAGTCCTCAAGAGGGGTTTCGGTGAGCTCTCCCTCTTCCGGCAACGCAGCTTCAAGGATTTGCGCGTAATCAGTTGCGACTTCAGGTAGCTTGAGTCGTTCCAGGTTGTATAGTGGGGGGCGTCGGTACCGAATGTTGTTCACAACGGAGAGTCGTTGGCGCACTTTCACCGTCACTAGGTAGTGGTCCGAATCGATGTTTGCGCCGCGATAAGTTCTGACGTCGATAATGTCCGAGAAGTGTCTTCCATCAATCAAAACGTGGTCGATTTGCGATTCAGTTTGTTGGGGTGATCTCCAGGTGTACCGATACGGGAGGCTGTGCTGGAAATATGTACTACGTATGGCCAAGTTTTTGGAGGCGACGAAATCAATCAGTCTAAGGCCGTTTTCGTTCGTAAGCTGGTGAGCGCTGAACTTCCCTATAATCGGTCTAAATCCCTCCTCCTGGCCAACCTGAGCGTTGAGATCTCCGATAACGATTTTGACATCATGGCTTGGGCAGCCGTTGTATTCACGTTCCAGCTGCGCGTAGAAAGCGTTTTTATCGTCATCGTCACTTGCTAGATGAGGGCTGTGCACGTTGATTATGCTGATATTGAAGAAACGGCCTTTGATCCTCAACTTGCACATTCTTTTGTCGATTGGCCACCACCCAATCACGCGCCTCTGCATTTCGTTCAACACGATAAAAGCTGTGCCCAGCCCATGTCTGTTGCCGCAGCTCTGGTAGATGGTATAACCATCCCTATACGTATGTACCGTCGACCCTTTCCAGCAAACCTCCTGCAGCGCTACGATGTCGAACTTGCGGACCCTCAATAATTTGGAAAGAATGCGGGTACTTCCCAAGAAATTGAGAGACTTACAATTCCATGATCCGAGTTTCCAATCGTTAGTCCGTTTTCGATGCCTAGGTCTATGCCGATTGTTCCGGTACGAATTTACATTGTATGCTTCCTGTACTAATGGTTTTTACGGCTGGCTTGTATGGCCTGCACCAACCCCCTGTCTCGCCGGAGGATCATCGTGCACAGCACTGCTTAGAGTCCCACGCTGGCACTAGGACGATGATCAGCCGCTCCTAACATGGAGAACAGACGCTGTTTTGAGCCGCCCCTGACATGGAGAACAGACGCTCTGATAAGCTACACCCTCAGAAGAGAGGAGCCCCCCTTCCCTGTCAGTATACGACCAAGGTCCCACCAGGGTTGGTTACCCGATCTTTCCTACGGTTACTCGTACCCCAGGCGGCAACACGGGGAGGTAGGGATAGGAGTTACTGGACAAGAGGATAAGGACCACAAATGGGGTCTATTTTATACATGAAGGTACGCGAAGTACCAATGGTACGTATTGTCCAGTCGTTTACCACCATCATTTTAGATGAGAATACTACACACTTAAATTATTTTACAGGAATCAGTGAAAGTAATCTCAACAGATAAAAATTTCGGTTAAATAAATTAACGAAGTACAGTAATTTTTTTACAGTTTTCCCTGAAATTTCACAGGAATCCGTAGATAATCGACGAAATTACGGTGTTTTATTTTACCGAGCTGTTCAGCTGTTGAGATTACGGTGAAATTCATGGATTATGGTAAAATAATTTAAGTGTGCGGAGCGATTCTGATAAAATTCCTAAAACGATTCTGATGAGAGCATCGATGTTGATCAAATCGTGGAAGGAGATGAGTATCATGGAAGGATTCTGATGGAAACTTTGCAAAGATTCGGATGACATTCCTTGGAAAATTTCTGATGTCAATTCTACGAGGATTTTGACAAGCATCCCGAGAGGATTCCGATGAGAATCCAACAAATCTGATGTGAGTCCTGAAAGGATGATAAAGAAATATCTGAAAGAATTTTGAAGAAAATCCTTATGACATAAAACCCAAAATGGGGCCATTTAAACCCACCCCCCTCCCGCTCCCAAATTACGTATCTCTCTAAGAAGATCGAAAAACTTTATGGCTCATAAGTAGATGAAAAAACCGAATTTAGTACTATACCATTTAATTCCACTAGAGTTTGTATCCTTTGACAGATACGCGTATTTCGACCTCAACTGTAAGGCCGTCTCCAGTGTCGTGTACTAGACTCGACTTATCTTTATGGCTCATACAAAATTATAAAAATTTCCACACAAAAAGCGTTACGGAGGGGGACAACGGTTGAAAATTTACTATTTTAGCATTACGTTAAAAACTGGCTTCACGTCCAGAATATTCCAAATTTACCCCTAATCGTCACAATTTGCTGAAACAGTGTTATTCCATGTTTCGCCTAATGGCTGTTTTCTAATGACAAAAATTAGTCTTCTTGAACCAAGAACGGGTTAGCTTAATATAGTCACCTGTATTCAAAATGATCAGAAAGGCTTGTGGTGGTCATCTTTTGTCGAGTAGATATTAGTAGCAGAGCTAGCAATAAGATATGCACAGTGGATGATGGTTGATAACTAAGTTAAAGTCACGGATTACAATATTAATAAGGTTATATATTCCGAAAACTGACAGATACTTGACGACGTCATTCCGATCCCCCTCGAACAATTTTTTTGAAAAAGTGATCTAGTGATCAAGATAGGGTTTCAATGCTCGTAATAGACACCTTAGTAGCTGGATTTCATTATCGACGCTTTTCCGCAATAATATCTCAGACGGATATATGTTTTGTGGAGTTTAACAACAAGTTTAATGTCTTTACACTCATATTAAGCATATGAAACAATCAAAATCATTCGTTTTTTCCGCCGAAATATGTTGTACGAATGCCTATTATGGACCCTCCCGGGGTCCATAATAAAAATGTTTGCATATTTGACGTTTCCTATTATGGACCCTCCATTTGATTCCCATGTATTCCGGCTCGCTGGCGACGTGCCTATGGACCCACATGGGAATGCTATTTATAGACCCTCTTGTGTGGTTTCATTTAAAAAAGAACTGTTCAAATATCTATATAAGGTACAGTGGGGGAAGTGTATCAGTGGGGTAAGTGGATCATTTGTCCATATTAAGCATAAATACTTGAATATATTGAATGTTTTCGCTCCATTGCTTCATTTTAGGTTATATTCTTACGCCCACACTGATACTTTTGTAAAACTGTTACTACACGTACACTAACACAAGCAAACTTGTTAGCCGCAAAAATCAATTAATTTGAAAATTGTTTTCCATCAATCAAAAATCCATTGTATCTCTGTCTAAAATCGAATATTATTAGTTTTTTCGACACATGGTGAGCATTTCAGTTCCAATTGAGTGAATCACAATGAAAAATATGTGATTTTTATAAATAAATACAGATATATTGGACATGGTACACTTACCCCTACTTTTTAATGGGGTGGGGTAAGTGGATCAAGTATTATTATCATTTATTGACAGACTGCTTACGAGAATTATAATAAGTTTTAATATCCACAAATGTAGTTTTCCTTTAATTTTTTCCACTCCCAGCTTAAATTTGTCAAATTGACCATGAAAAATATGAATTAATCCACATAAAAGTTTTTTTTAACCTTTCTGGTGTAAAAAAATATAGAAACATAATAATTTCAAAATTAACACGAAACTTTTCGTGGTTTATCTGAGCTGAGTTGCAAAAGAGCAAAATATACAAATTTTCAAATTGATAAATAAGGTACATATTATTGTACCTTATTTGACCACATAAATTGTACTAGACAGATGATACTGATATAAACATAAATAGAATAAAAAGATTTCAGTTTGTAATACAAAAGTAAATGTTATTAATATTTTTAGCAACGTGTGTTTTTCGAAAACATCGTTAGGAATAATCCTACAATACTGATGTATAGCTTATGTGTATCAGTGGATGATTTTTCTGAAAATTTGTTATTATTTTTTTTTTAACGAATTAGTGTTAACTAATGTATAAATATTTTTCATACAATTTTGATAAAATAAAACAATTTTTTTAATTTTGAATTATCAAAATGTAACAAAGTGCTAGTTACTAATAACAAGAACGAGAGTAATATCATTCTTACAATACATAATTGGACCACATTTGTTTTGAGAACAAATTTTTTTTATTGGTGATCCACTTACCCCACCATGGTGGCGCAAGTGGATAATTTGGTGCAAAATTTTAAGTCCCTTATACTTAATACATAACAATAAAAAAAATCAAAATAAATTACGATTTGAAGTATATTAGTCCTTTATTGGTTATCCACAGAAAAAAGTTTTAATTACATTATTCACGTTAGCTGTACATAACAAAGAAGTTGACTCTTGATTTTTCTGTATCCACTTACCCCACGGTACCTTATATATGCGCTTCAAACCAAATATTTTGCCTGAAACTACAGACTAACAATGCAATCGAAGTTCCCCCGGTGGATTTTAATATGAATAAGGTTGCTTTGAGTGTTAATGTTATGTTTTTCGGTATGGGGTCCATAATAAGCAAAGGGTCCATAACCGGCATCGACTACCTATGCTACGATGGGAATTACGTCACATGTTCACAACTAAATTTGATGCCTACACGTATTAACTCGAAATTGTCAAAAATATCGAATGTGACAAATATGCAGTTATGGGCAGCACAGGTAATAGGCAAACAAATAATAACAGTAACGGTTGCCACCAGATGAACAGCGCGCTGTGATCAAATATCGCAAATTGTTTGGAACTTGAACACGGCTCTCGTGAGCACAACCTTTCAACAAAACATAATGACTTCATATGGTAGAGGTAGAATTCACTATCAAAAATTTTACGGAGGGTACGCCGCTAATGTTGAACATCACAAAAGTTAAATACAAACGGTTCATCATGCGTCGTTCATCAAAAAATATCGTCCTATCGAAGTGGTTCCGAATGGATTCAACTCCAAGCGCTAAAACGTGATTACAGTCGCTTACCAATGCCCAGCAACGCAAACATTAATCTAGCACATGTCTGATACCGCCGTCTGGAAACATATTTACAACGTCATCTCATTTCCAGACGAAAGGGCAACACCTGACCGAGGAAACTTGAGACTAAACTAAATTGGAAGTAAATATTGTTCAAACTTTTACCAAGTCCTTCACACACACACAATCGGTACCGACCAGTTTATAGCACCACCTCCGACGCCACCGACCGGATATTGGTGTAGAGCAGTAACGAGGCGCCCTTCGCTGTCCTTGCCATCATCATCATCATCATCATCGTCGATGCCGACTCGGAAATAACCTTCCAGCTGCTAACCGAGGACAACATCGAGACGGAAGGGTGTCCCGAGCAGAAGAGAGTTGCAAAAGACTACCAAACTAAGATATTGCGTACCATTTAATGTTCAATGTTTATTACCTGAACAAGGTTTTCAATTTCCCTGCTGAAGAGAAATTTGCAGAAATGCTAGGATTTATTTAAATTTTGAAAGATTTTAATGACTGACATGAGGGACCTTCCATATCCGAGTGGTTAGAGTCCGCGGTTACAAAGCAAAGTCATGCTAAAAGTGTCTGGGTTCAATTCCTGGTCGGTCCAGGATCTTTTCGTAATGTAAATTGTTTTGACTTCTCTGGGCATAAAAGCAAAGAAGAAAAAGTATAAAGGCAAAAAAAACTCTCAGTTAATAACTGTGGAAGAGCTCATTGAACACTAAGCTGAGAATCTGGCTCTGCCCCAGTGAGGATGTTAGGGCCGAGAAGAAGAAGCAAACGGTCATGTTTTCTTTTTTAATCAAAAAAAGTTTCATGGTATACAATAAAAGTTCTTCAAAACCATGATAAAACATTCACGAAGCTTATTGCTAAAACATCTTGTATGATTTCAAACATTTCTAACGTTATCATCTTGATAGCCACAATAAATCTGGTTGGCAGGAGCAAATCAACTTTACACAATTCATGATCAATTTGAACGCCATCTCTTAGAGTATAACTAGAGCCGAATTCAGTCCGATGTCTTTTAGTTTAAGTTATCATCTATATGGACTCGCGTTTTTCATGTTTCACAGTGTACTCTGTGCTTTTTGCCTCTGGCGACTTTTAATGGATACCGATCTGATTTTTTTGTTGCTGGTCTTTTAGGTGCTATGATTGCTAAAAGCTTAGTCTTGCCTAGTTTGGGTAGTGGCTACGGTTAGGATAGCTCAGATCAAGCTTCAGCATTGAAGTTCATCTCGAAAGGAGGACGTGCGTCGTATGAAGAAACGAAGAGTTTAAGACCAATCAGTCTGACCTCTTTTCTTCTGAAATGTCTGGAACGAATTATCGATCATCACATCCGTGATGTTTATTTGGCAAACATGCCTATTCATATGAATCAACATGGTTACCAATCTGGAAAGTCCACAGTGACTCTTTTACATAAAGTTGAATACGATATCGAGAAAGCATTCGCTCAGAAGCTATCCTGCTTGGGTGCTTTCTTGGATATTGAGGGCGCCTTCGATAACGTCTTTCGATGCCATATTGGAAGCTGCACGAAACTTTGAGCTACCTACAATGATTACCAATTGGATTCATCAAATGTTCAAAACCAACATCTCTTCTCGACATTGCGTTAAGCTGCGATTTCGAAATTGATTGTTTGCGGATGCCCCCAAGGGGGAGTCTTTTATCCACTTTCAAGGGGTCTCGTAGCAGATACACTATTGAGGCAACTCAATAATAGCGGTTTTCCAAGTAATGGATTTGCCGATGACAATATAGCTTTGATAGTTGGTATATGCATAAGCACCCTGTTCGACATCATGCAAAGTGCTCTTCAGGTAGTCGAGAGTAGGTGTCGCCTATGGCCTTACGGTTAACCCGAATAAAACATCTATTGTTCTATTTAAGCGAAAACGAAATTACCAATACCTGACTTATCGAACGATATCTAATTGTAATATGATTAAATAAATGGTATGATATTGATGGGTGCTCGTTATGCATTTCTGCTCGGGGTACGCTGCAAATGCGCCATGGAGCAGCGTTTGTGATATACATACCAACCACCATGCATCCATATCTCACAACTATCAAATTGTGGAATTGTCTCGACTTTGGAACCATCGCCAGCGCTCGTGGTTCCGCTCTCGGTGTCGATGTCTGGACCAACCTAAGGTGGTGGCGGACGAGACAGTATACCATTTCATTTAACACTGTTTCATTCTTTGCATATTTTCTGCGCCGCAGAACCTGAAACAGACTTCGTTGCGAAGAAACTTTTCTCGTCTGATATAAGTGGGGTGGATCGTTTGGAAATTTGAAAGAAGTTCACCGAAACGCATAACTCTTACACGAGAAAATGTTAAGCAAACAATCAAATTTCTGATCGTTTTCTTTTGTTACCACCCTAGATATAAAAAAGTTACGGTCCAGACGTCGCGTCACAACCTCACAGTATTCCATGTTGGAGTGGTCGTGGTCCGCCCATGGTTTCAATCTTCTTCACTTTTTCATCGCTTCTGGGGTATTGCAGAGCCAGCCAAACAACGAGCAGCTGAGCACAGCGAAGAGTTAGCTATATTCCAATTCACATGGTGCTGCACATCCGCAGTAAACGTCGAAATAGTCTGGATCATGCCACACTGCTGTTGCTGAAGCAAAGCAGACACAATCGATTTTGGTGAAGCTGGAAATGAAATGGAGTTCGAATGGAGAGTGAGAGTAGCGTCACCTAGAGACAATTCAACTGAGTGCTGCTTGCAATTGCTCGAGTGAAACGTCCTTGCGAACAGACGCAGACGTCCTTGCGCTTTGGGGAGCAATAAAACAACAGTATACTGTACAGAGTGGACCAGACTTATATGGAAATGCGATGCAAACATAAATTAGTGTTGCCCGATACATTTTTTGGCAATGTATTAAAAATTGGTCGAAAGTACCGTTTTGTCTCAAATTCCGAACAAACTCATACTCCGAACACTCGGTTTTTGTATAGCGATTTGGTTGAAATGTTTTGCTGAAATATGTCACCAAAAACAAGGAAATGGCAGTCAATTGCAATTCAATTTTAACATCTCCAATATAATTTATACCGCGGGAGTAGTGATGATTCTCTAGTTTGAGTCCAGTAGAACAAGCTCAGATAAATTGATTTGCGAAATTATTCATTTGAACACGATTTATTCGTGCTGTTCGGAATTTGAATCATGGTGTTCGGAACATGAGACAGAATGAACGCAGTGTTCAACATTTGAATCAAAATGTTGTTCCATACTTTTAAGTAAAAACAATACTAAAACTAATTCAATCAATATTATTATTGGTACATCCAACATCCAAAAAATCAAATTTACATATATATCAGCTAATTTATGTCAATCAAATGCATTTGAAGTCACTTTTGGCCTTAAGTGTTCGGAATAAGAGTCAAAACGGTACACTCGATCACATCCATTACACAATACTCAAAATGTAATCGTATTTGATCGATCAAAATGTCAAGAAACCCTTTTCTAGTAGCAACAGGAGTGTTAGAGAAAAGTTTACGTCATTCGCTTTTCACTCTCCGCTTGGATCGCATCTCAGCAGGCAACAGATCGGCTCGCTCTGACAGGGCGTGCTTCTCAGGCACAGACATCGATAGCGAAGGACACCTCCGTTTGTCTTGCTTCGCTCAAATCAAACTGTCGAACGAGCGAGAGAAGATGCCGTCCGAAGCCAAAGCCATCGCTGCTGCCGCCGTCAAGAAGAAGAAGAAGAAATCCACAGCAGAATGAAATGGTTTTGGCCGCCATCGCAGTCCTAAACTGTGACTGTGGCTGGCATCCGAGATGAAGGAGGAGAATAAGAGGGCAGTTCCTATGCAAAACCCCACCAAGTTTGAAAGACCGCCGTGATGCAGAAGACCCCAAAAAAGCTGCCACTGCAAACCTCATCGGACGAGGAGGATTTCAATCAATGCGCCGTCAAAATGTGTCGATGTTACTCGAATTTAACAATTCAATCGGCCATTTTCAGGGCCAACAAGTGTGTACTAAAGAGTTATTTGTGTAATATTTCCTAATGTGTAATATACAATATCTGATTTCTTACGAATTATAGACAATACGATAATTTGAGGATGTTTCCGAGGACACTGCTGCAGTGCCGTCGGGATGCAATAACATTATAATGCTTTTCTTGTACACCCCTTGCAATACATCAACTGCATGTAGCTCATTTCCTATTTAGCCTATTTCTTCGCTTTCTGATCTGGGAAATAGGCTATCTGACAGGGTTTCTCAACCGGTGGTCCGCGGACCCTTGGGGGGCCGTAACGGCTTCTCAGGGGGTCCGCGAAGCTATTTCAAATAAGCGTCTAGTTGCTGTAAAAATATTTCAAAACTGGAACTTATTTTATGTAACTTTCAAGAAGGCTAGTACTGATAAAATACATTCAATATCAGTTTGTTTATAAGAGTTTGTCAGGTTAAATTACTATTTGTGTAGTTGTTCTGAACTTTCTTCTCCTTGCTTGATTTTTATTCCAGCGTGAGCTTGAAAATAATTCTAAGCTCGTCCAATGAGGTATGAATAGGAATGTCCTTGCATATTTTGGTTTCCAAGATCTTCAAAATTCCTTGGGACTCTGATACATTACTGGAGGGATTGAAGAACTACGATCTCTTTTTAATTTTTTATTCCATAATATTCGTGGAATCCACTCGAATCTATCTTCAGGATTTTTGGGAAAATTTCTTAAGATATCTATAGTATGGCGAAGGCCCAAGCAGTCCGTTTCTTTTTCGCGCGCTTGGAGTGTTTCTTCGTTGGCTTCGTTCGCTTGCTAAGTGCTTTGCGAAAGCCCAAGCTGTCCGATTTATTTTTCGCGCGGTGGGCGTGTTTTTTTTTCAGTTAGCACTTCATTCGTTGGTTCCCTTTTCAGTTTCGATGATTCTTGTCAATCACGGAGCAACTACAAATTGTACGGTCATCAATGTTCATGCTGATGCTCATGCTCAAATTTCCTAAGATATCTATAGTAGTATTAATTGGCAGGAACTTCGTCAGATAACCGTCGGGAACCCTTGCAAAGATTCTAGATAGATATCTGACAAAGTTTTCGGAGAGTTCCCGGAGATTTTTTCAACGAATTCTATCCACAATCTATAGTTGACTCTTCAGAAGCACATTTGCAAATCTTCCACGAACTTTTATTTAGCAAACAATTTTGCTGAATGAAAGTTAAGTAACTTTAAACATATTGTGACTAAACCAACTTTTATAAAGCTTACTAATGTTACTTGGGGTGGGAATATTATCAGCAGAATTTTATGTTGAGATCTTGACCTACGATTTTTTATTTTGACAAGGGTTTTGACAAGATACTTTCTTGAGATTCCTTATTAGATTCTTCGAAAGATATTTGTTAAACTCTTGACTAGTCTTAGTGGACTTCTTCGAAGGGTGATAGCAGAATTTTTGCATTATCTACTTGTTTTGGGTATGACTGCCAAGAATATCTATGGATTTCAATATCAACCATTTTAAGGGGGCCGTGGGATGTTTGTAGGACTCCAAAGGGGGTCTCAGCTACAAAAAAGTTGAGTACCACTGCTATATGACAACCAAGGAATCAAGTCGAAATCTGGAAACGTAGCTCAATATTGAGCGATTCCACATACCCGAAGACTGGCAGCTGACGGAATTGTATCTTGACTGTACCGATGCTGCGATTATCACAAGGAGCTCTTACTAGTTCGAAAGTTTAAATGAAATGAACCGAATCAGTTGAAAGTAGTATGCAGACGATGTTCCTCCCTTTCGTATTCTTCGCCTTCTTCTGATCGACCAATCTGGGACATAAAGTATATTAAGTTGATGTCTTGGTTAGGGATTTACATATCTTTGAAAATTCATGGACGCTTTCGGATGGACAATAAAAAATTATTTCAATAGTTTTAAATACAAAAAAAAACAAGAATGTTTTGCCTTCGAGCAAATTTTAAATATTTCTGATCAATGTGCGTAAAAGTAATGGAAATCGGAATTCAAAATCCAATACAAGCGTTAATATGAATGCTTTGCTTTATATAATATGACAATTGCAACGGATTTCATTATTAAAACTAACATGTAGAAAAATTTCAGATCGATTTATGGTTATTACAACTGGTCAAGAAACAGTTTAGTGAACAGTATTAAAAAGCTGTTGTAATTTTAATACATTTCTCAATTCCCGATTGTATGATAAATCAACGATGCTGTTAGAAATACCATACAATGATGTTATTATCATCTGACGGTGCTGCTGCGGCGTCCGCGGGAAAATTCTCAAATTTCATGAGATTATGTGGGAAAAATTATGTGAAGCAAATCAAGTTTTGTACAATACCGCTAGATTTAGATCACGATGGATAAATCAGGAAATGTTATTCAATAAACCCTTTGAAGAACGTTTGTTGACATTGTAAAGGGCCGATTGAGCTTGTATGCTTTCTCAGATGAATATCACTACGGGATGTTATCAGTTGATTGCCATGGTTAAACAGGGAAACCCCTACGAAAGTGTATATGTGAATAAGTTCTCTGTCTATACGACAAACTATGGATTGTCTATTTCATGGATGCACAACAGCAACAGGGTAGCGTATCACAGGGATTTAGTTGAAATCTGGAAAGGTAGCTCAACCTTGAAATCTTGAGCGATTTCACAAACCAGATGCTGGATTGGTAGCTTGAAGATAAAAAGCTCAGCAGGTTTCTAGCAGCGAGGTACTTCGCGTTAAGCAAGTACGGGGGAGCTCTAACCAGCTCGAAAGTGGAAATGGAATGAAACTGAATCCGCCGAAGGAAGCATGTTTTATAACCTTAGAATAGCAGAAAATGCTCCTCCCTTTTGTGCTCTTCGCTTTCTGATCGACCAATCTGGGAATTGGGTATATTCCAATAATGTGTTGGGCTTAGAAATACTTGAAAATTGCGGAGAATGCGTGAGAAATTGGTCGAACATGAATTGTTGGAATTAACTAAATATTCAATACGAGCTATTGATAATCAATATTATTCTTCAGCATGAAAGTAAATTTCTGATCCATGGGTGCCAAAATTATTACAATTGTTCAATGAGAATGTATTTTCAAACGCATTCTAAATATGTCGCAATTTAGTTACATGTGATAATTTTCCTAATCAAGGTGTTCACATAAAATATGGAACATCAAGGACGATGTTGGAAATTCCACTCTATTTTAAAATCGATGGCACTGCAACAGCGTCCGCGATTACAGTATCAAACTGTTGAGTCATAAATTATTCATGACAAATGAAATTTTGTATGAAGCTGTGAAATTGATTAAGGACTATAAGAAGTCATAAATAGAGTTGGAAATATTTCTCTTTTTACTCTTTTTTACTAAAATGATGGCCCTGAAAAGGGCCGATGGCTTTGTTAGCTTTGATGCTCTTACAGATAAATAACACTGCGGGATGTTATCAGTTGATTGCCATGGTCAAACGGGGAATCCTCAACTCGAATGTACCGTGAGGGACCGAAATCCGTACAGCACCGAAATCCGTACACTTGACCTAATTATCATTATTTTGGTATTTAAATGGCTTAATATTCAGTATTAAATTGACACATCTAATCACAATAAATTATAAGTTGCTGGTAATGCCAACTGTATATAAGTAGGCCATGATTTAAAAATTATAAAAATCAAAACGTGATCGCTTGCCATTGTGCTGTGTGGTTTGTTTGCCTTCTTAGCGATTTGCTAACAAAAGTGGACATAGTTTTCAACAGATTAACAGTAAAATTCCTATTTTTCTGAGCCCACTGCTTATCACGATGTCTTTGAATAGTAAGTATTTGTTATTCCAATGCAGTATATGCCGTTTCTGACGAGTACAATAACTATTTTTGAGGTTTATTGTACTGTACGGATTTTGATTCACATTTTCAAGATGAATCTAAATCCGTACACAGGGAAAGTTTAACATATTTCATCATGTTCTAGCCAAAACACGTGATACAATGAAGCCCAAATATAGCGCTGGGAATTTGGAGAAAGCCGTTGAAGCATTGCGCAATGTGGCCAGCATTCCGGAAAGCTGCGGATGCCTTTGATATACCGAAGACCACTGTCAGAGATGCTGTTATAAATCGGTACGCTCAAAAAAAGGTGCTCCCACAGTTTTCACAACCGATGAGGAAGCCGGAATTGTGAACTGGATCCTTGTAACGGCCGCAGCAGGATTGCCGGTGGGTGAAAAGCAGGTACATATGTTCAATCTATCGATTTTTGTGACGTCTGTTCATTTATGCATTAATGTGTAGGTAACTTCGTACGTCGGGGGGTAATTTCGTACGTCACTGCTGTTATTCACATACAAATCACAATATACGATATGCTAATGCAAAATATGTAATTTTGCGAAGAATTACAAACCATGAAAGTGCTCTAAGAACACAAAGTTTTCCAATTTGGTATGTAATGTCAGTAATAGAAAGAAGAAGATAAAAATGCCTTCTTTAGCATCCAGATTTTGAATTTTAAGTAGCTGTACGGATTTCGAATCACACGTGTACGGATTTTGATTCAACCTTATTCAGGTGTACGGATTTCGATTCAAGACAAGTCATTTTTATTCTAATTTTTTAAGAATTTCTACTCAACTTTTAGATATTGATGTAATTATTTACATCTAAAAAGATGTTAAGGTAACTGAAAAAAGGCTGATCGACTCTCTATACAAACCCACACATTTTAATCATAGGCTTTTATCTGGCTAAGTGCTTAGGTGTACGGATTTCGGTCCCACACGGTATAAGTTTGAGCAAGCTATTTGCTTATACGACGAACCAGCTGAATGTTTCGTGGCATCGATGGCGCACAACAGCAACGGGTGGTGGATCACTGGGCTTGAGTCGAAATCTGGAAACGTTGCTCACTCTTGAAATCTTGAGCGATTTCACTAGTACAACGCTTGATTAGAATCTCGTCGCACCAGTAAATATGTTAATATTTTTGACTCAAATTTTGAAGTTTTTTTTTTGTGATTTGAATTCAGCACACGATTTTTTTTTTATTTTGAGGACTTTTGAAAAATAAGCCGCGTCCTACTGTATATGTACAAATTCTCTAACTTGATGGTCTTCAAGATGAACATCATGATACTAATTAATTAACTCATTACGCGTGGTAAAGATGGACAAATTATGGGTGAAATTATGAAAAAATCCACGTGCTCGGCTGGATTTTTTTCATAATTTCACCCATAATTTGTCCATCTTTACCACGCGTAATGAGTTAATTAATTAAATAACCATGCGGATTGGATTACCGAACAGCTCAATATAAGTGTCAGTTTATCATGATACTAGTTTTCGTCGTTATACATCTATTGTATGTAAACCTACAGCTGGTTTCACATCCGGAATCTATGTTTTAGGACTTGGCCATGTCGAAAATTATTTTGACGTCGGAATAATTCCGAAATCAGGATGTGCCTTGCATATCGAACTAGCCCTTAAACCAGGTCCGTCCCACTCGGACTCAGATTGGGTACCACTTCTAGTACTGCATTTAGTCCCTCGGTAGTGCAAAAGGTACCCAAGCTTGACAGATCGCAGTACACTTTTCACGGCATTCTAGATTACCTTATGAGCCATAAAATTTTGGGCTTCTGCAAGGGACATGAAGGTCTTTAATTTGTCTTTGCTTAAACTATGTAAAAGAACATTCGCGCCTTGTGTCAACTTTTACTCTGTTTTGTGTGTTTTGTTTGTCTCACTTAACTGTAGAAAGAATGTCCAATATTGTTAGCTGTAACTGTGGGTTGACTACACTTCATAAACCAAGCTTCAGGAAGCATGCGATAATACACGTGCCACTTGCATCCGAAGATCTACAATCCGGAAAACTGTTCCACTGCTCAAAGTTTGCGCAGCGAAATTCCTTAAAATGTAAACAAAGTCGTAATAAAATCGAGTGCATCAATTATTTCCACCTAAGCAAATATATCGCCACTTGCAGACCCATACCGTCTGACCTACTCTTCCCTCTACGGCCAGAGCTAGAGCCCGGATGGAAGCGATGCGCAACGAATAAATGTAATCCATAAATTATTACCGCAAGCCTTCATTGCCGGCAATCAAAAAGCTGTAAAACTATTTGCCAACAGATCACGCTTGAGGCCGTGCTAGAGGCAGGGATATGCACTGCAAACTCAGCGACCGACAACTAGTAGAGCTGACTGATTCCTCGTTCATAAGCTTCTGGTTCCTTATTGATTCTAAGGATGTGCGGTATGAAAAAGTTTCTATGTAGATACGTAATGAAACGATACACGGAATTCCTAATACCGTGAATTCGGGTGAAATTGATCAGTAGGGTGAAATTGATCACTGTGTCACACGATTTTATTTCCCTGTAATAGAGCACAGAAATCAATGCAACCTATGTAAACGAACGTTGTTTGTCTAAACTATTGTCGAATTGCATGTTGTGAAGCTTTTTGGGTTAAGGAATGTTTATTTCTATGAAAATAATAGTAAATTACATATTCGTGTTCTGTGTGGTATTGGCAGACATCAATTAACTTATAGTTTTAAACAAGGATTTGGACATGGTGTCAACCTGAAAATTTGCAAGGATGCTTGAAATATATCCGCAAAACGAAATTTATTTTCAAATTTCGTACCAATTTGTTCATTTTGTTGTAATAATTGATTTTTTTATAGACATCAGAAGATTCCTTCGGAAATTGCCTACATTTAGGCGTTTTCTGCGGTATTGTTAAAAATTAATTGTTTATTATTTCCACAAATTTTGCATTGTTAAGAATTTGGCAAGCATATTTGGATTCAGGAGGCCCAAATTAAATAAGTAAAGTTGTTTTCAAAACTAACAGTAATTGTTTTGACAGGTGATCAATTTCACCCCGAAATGGAATTCCTTGATTTTTTATTTTAGAGACGATTTTCAGCACTAAAATCACAACTGTATGAAAATTTGAGTATATAAACCAATGAGGCTCACCGTCGTACTTGTTTTCCTGCATTAAGTTGTTTTGAATTTGCAACATCATAGAAAACATACATGGAAAACCGTGAAAAGTGATCAATTTCACCCGAAATTACGGTACTGATATTGACAAAACTAAACAATATATAAATATAAATGTTTTGTATTACTCGAAACAAAAGTAGATCTGTCACAAAATGTTTCTAAGTAAAACGACGTAAAAAAGCCGTAATAAAAAAAAACGAAGAAAACAAATATTCCTCATTTTTACGTATCAAAAAAAACGTTCCACATTATGATTCGTTTGATCATCAAATAAGGATATTTTTACATCGTTTTGATATCAATTTGACTATTTGACTGTGAATTATCAGTATCGCATACACTCAATTGATTCCAATAGCACTTAGTACCATCCACTTGTAAGATTGGATAATTGGAAATTGAAATCATCTATCTTTCATTTATTAAAAAGGCATACACCTTCGCTTTCCCATTGATCCAATTAGTGCATGGAAGACACATGTATAATTTTATTCAATTTTATTAATATGCAACCAACCGCTAAACCAAGGAACTAAAATTGCGCCGGTTGGACTGATGACAATAGAATGAGAAAGCTGTCCTTCATGCCGGTATCGAACCCGGTGCAACTCAATAGAGATGTCCCTGTGAGATAATTATAATCATTGAGTCATCCCATTCGAACCAAGTCAAGAGCACGATTTACTACGCAGATCTGGTCATCAAATTGGCGTGGAACAAAAGCACATTCTAGAGCCGGCCCCGTAGAGAGGAATAGCTCTACTATGCACAGTGGCGCGCCTTCATACAACGATCGTACAAACCTTAATTGCGTCCCAAATTACTTGAAAATAATAATCTATTAGCTTTCTTGGATGATCGATATCATCTCATTGGAAATAACCGTTGCATTGAAAATTATATTTTCTAAGAAATTTGTCTAGATTGTTTTTTCATCCAATCCAACAAAAAAACCATTCAGCCATTCCATGAAAAACCGATCTAGTGGGTCACCGAATCCCGTGAAAATTTGCTATTTTGTTCCTTATCCGAAATAAGGCAACACGTGTTTTTAGATTTTTTGATTAGGGTGACCATTTCCGCAATAGGGTGACCAAAAAATCGCCGTTTTGCAAAATTTTATTTTTTTTTCAATCATAACTTTTAAACCGCTTGACTGATTTTCAATTTTCTTGGACGAAATGAAAGCTACAAATTTTGACTTTTCAAGAACGATATAAAATTTCACAAAAATTGGTTTTAACATACAGAAATAAAAAAAATCCGTTGTTTCGTGTTTTAAAGGCCTCGAGACAAAAGGGGCTATTGCTGTTCTAATTTTTTCTTGAGAGTTCAAAAAAATTTACGTTTACTGTCAAATTTTCAACGATGTTTTTTAGTTTTTGAAAAAAATATCTAAAAAACTAAATAACATACATTGCTGAAAATTTGAAAGTAAACGTAAGATTTTCAGAATTTTCAAGAAAAAGTTAGAACAGCAAAAGCCCCTTTTGTCCCGAGGCCTTAAGAACACAAAAGAACGGAAATTTTATATATTATTTTTCACGTATTTTTTTTTTTTTTGTGGAATATTATATTTCTCTCGAAAAGTCAAAATTTTTAGCTTTCATTTCGTCCAAGAAAATTGAAAATCGGTCAAGCGGTTCAAAAGCTATTATTTAAAATAAAATAAAAATTTTGCAGTCGCGATTTGTCTGGTCATCTTTTATTGCAAATGGTCACACTAATAAAAAATTCAAAAACACGTGTATTCTTATTTTGGATAAGGAACAAAATAGCAAATTTTCACGGAATTTGGTGACCCACTAGATCGGTTTTTCATGGAATGGCTGATTACTACATACAATTTTGTTGTAATGCGGAAATTTGCACAACAACCCTAACTAGAGATACAAATTCAACTTTCTTTTAGTAATATCAGTTGAATTTTAAGCTAGTTTTGGAACAGTATGCTGATTTGAATAATAAAATAGGGCAAAGATATACAAGAAAAGTTATTGCACGTCTGGGAGTACTGGTCATTTGCTACTTAATAGTGAGTGACACATCTTTCCCTAACACATCACATAAAATAGACATAGTCTATAATAAATGTTAACCAGTAATTAAGAGAGAGAGTTTTCGAGGTTTTGTCCATCCGTGCGCCACTGTGCTACGTTTCACGCACGGCAGAATAGGATAACATTTGCGAGATGTTTATTTAATTTAGTCTGAATTTATTAGCCATTCGCACTAGAGTGCGGTATCATGGTCGCAAAACTGCGAACCGTGCTGTAGTTGCCTTCACTCTCGTGAGGAACTGTCACATGCAGCCAACCCGATGCATTAGGGGCTATGAATTTGAATTTGATTACATTCAAGGATGGTGAAATTATCGCTAGATCTAGTGCAGAGGTTCGCAATGGTCCGGTTTGTTTCATTTTCTTGTTTGATATTGAACAGGTTTTTGATGTTGCATTCGTGGTACAGTTTTTGTAAACACATAAATCTTAATGGGAGCCGAGATAGGCGTAGCGATATGCGCGCAGCTTTCCAGCAAGAGCATTCTGAGTGTCGTGGGTTCGAATCCCACAGGTCGAGGATCTCTTCGTAAAATATCTTCGTATCTGCTACGCGATATACACTGCAAAAATGGTCAAACTGCAAAGAATGTTCTTAGCAAGCTAAATGGCAGACTTTATCCCAGTTGGAACGTTACGTGAGAAGGAAGAAGAAGGAGAAACCCAAATAGACAGATGTACTTTGAAGGCAAGCTTATGAGCGTGCTAAAATGTAAAAAATGCAATATTTCCCAGCCAATACTTCAGGGATTATTTTGAGGATTTTACCAAGATAACTCTGAAGATTTATGAATGTATTTCTCTAAAAGTAATAAAGGCTCTTTTAAGAATTTCATCAGTGACTATTCAGCAATTTGCTCCAGCAGGTTCGAGACGAATTATGTGGGAAAGGGGATGTTTTTTTGGAGGTTTTCCAAAATTTTACTAGCCTCACGAATCTCTCAGGAATTAAGAACGCAATGCATTTGCGGGAAACCCCATAATAATTCCAGAAAGTCTAACTGAATTTTCTTTTGATTTCTGAAGTACTTGCTCCAGGCTTGGTAACCAGTCAAGAATTCTTTTAAGATTTTTTTCCAATATTATTCCTAGAAATCATCGGACATTCTCTGTATTATAATAAAACATCTTCAAGGTTATAAATAGGTTAGAAAAAATTCAAATAGGGAGCAGAACCACTTGAGAATTTCAATGATTTACATCGGGTATTATTCTCGGTCGAATAGTCTGAAACTTTGCAATAAGAAGTGCTTCAGTATGACGCACGGTGTGCTGGAACACACATATTGTCGAACTTGCATTAACCTCCGATCTTTTTTCACTAAAAGTTAGCCTTGATAGTCAAAAAACGCGATCGGACACTTGTGGAAAAAGTTATTCAATGAAAACCTTTCAGCAAGGCGACGTTGATTGACACGTAAAGGAATAACAATAATAACAAAATCGGGCAAATTTTCCGAATAATCTATGCTTAATAACTTTTTTCACAAGCATCGGATTGCTTTGCGGTCTTCGGCAATGTTGTTCATCGTAGAAATACCTATCGAGATATGTGTTCAGAATTTTTATAGAGGGAAATGGGCGATCTCTGGCGATTTTTCTTTGTAAAAGTAAGTTTTCCCATAGTAAATCCCATACAAACTTTGAACGGCTGGCGCTAAAATATAGTTTCTCCGATCGAGCTGAAATTTTGCACAGTTGTTATGGAACATAACTGCAATCCAAAAAGAGGACTGGAGCGAGAATCTAAATTTTTCATATAACCGTGTCCCAGGCTAATGTACATAACATTATTTTTTTTTAACAAGTTTGAAACTTTTGGCATCAGTCTCTGCAAAATAAAATTTATAAAATTTTGTAGAATACCTAATTTGACTTAAATAAAAACTAGTGTAAGTAAATAGTAGTTTTATCTAAATGTTTCTTCATTTTATTGAAAATCACCTTTGGTTGACCATATTCATGAATATTCAATCGATTCCAAATCTTTTTCCATGTTTTGAAGCTAAATTTCTTTCCAAACAGTGTGAACAGCACATTTATCTAAAATATGTTTCGATCAAGTTATATAATATAAACTGCACAAAAACATGTTTTTTACAGAATAATACCAAATTTTAGCCAGTTAAAAAGTAATCCCAAAGATGAGTTTGAATTTTCTCTTTGGAAAGGTCATTGCAACATATTTTTCATGTTTATCGATTTTTAGCAGAACTTAAATTGTGCTCCATGCCTAACTTGATTACTGATTCTGATAACAGATGTTCAATAAAAAAATGAGAATTTTTTCAGGCGTATAGTAATCAATTATTTTTCTTAAAGTTTTCTAAATGAAAACGTCAATGAATAATGGAGAAGGGGACCTGATCAGTCGTACAACTTCGTCGCGATGCTTTGAAGAGAGCGGCACCGATGTCCATCTTCCCAATGAGAATTTTTTCGGCTCCCTCAGTGCCCTAGTGTACAAAAATAATACGCAGACCAGGGATACGAAGCAGTTGACCGAGAGGATCCGGAATGTTATCCAGTAGGAGTAGATGAACGTCAATGCGGTCCAGTGCTCTTGTCAGAGCATCGCGACTAATTTGCGGCGTATGGCTGATCAGGGCCCCTTCTTCGGTATTAATTGAGGTAATAATACCTAGGTAGAATTAACTCTATGTTTTTAATATGAAAAAAAAAACTAAATTTGTTGAACAAAAAAATATTGTTTGATGATTAAAACCAATAATTGAAAACCTCTGATATCTAGGCATCACGTTGATGGAAATACGACGACACAAAAGCAGGAAACAGGACCGAACCTACCGCAACGTAAAGCGATTCGAACCGCGCCACATCTATCTAATCGTCATTCAGCTGTCCGTGACCTCGATTTAGCCGTCGCTCGCGCTTATTCGCCGTCGCCGCCAGGAAAGTAAACAAAATTCCAATTTCTCCTCACGGCGATGATTGCGCGCTAAAAATGAAGGTGTATAGAACAACAAAAAAATGCACTCACGTCACAAGCGACGCGACGGTAGCACCAAATCCAACAAATTCATTTAGCACCCGCCTCGGCGCACAGTGGTCCATATTTTGAAAAATGTAGCAAAAATTACGCATTCCTGAAATTTCACAGGTTTTGATCGTGACAAGTGTTATATAAAATAAGTAAGGATCGATGAACTTTTGACATTGTCGCTAATTTTGGTTTTCATAGAATGTTTACATTGAGAATGGTTAGCTAATCCCAAGCCCCATTCATAAAATCTCAGAGCAGCTTCGACTATTCTGGTTAATCACAAAGTAGCAACTACACATTGTACGGCCATTTATGCTCATTCTCAATTTTGGTTTTAACAGAATTTGTTCTAATAAAATTGATGTGTTTCATACATTTTGAGGCTCTTAACTTTTCCAAGTTTTTGAGTAAACTTAGACAAAGAATTGTTCTTTAATTAGGTTCTTTTAGCTTTTTAGAAAACTGGGCCTCCGTGTGCCGTCCGGAAGACTAGTGTGTATGTAGAATTCTCCCGTGTATAGATGTCGACGATCGCCAGCTCGTAAATCTTCCAACAAAATAATTCGTCATCCGCGCTATCTCTCCTGTGCTGCTGATACGCAAACCGGTCGAATATTTCGCAAATGTCTATTCCCAGACAGCACACCAAAATAACGCACATCGCAATGCATATGATAGACACGCTGCATACACACCCTCCACTAAAGCCGTTACCGCGAGGAACCAAAAGCGAAAGTGTAAAAAAGCGGCGATTGTCCGATTTGACGGGTGTTTGTTATTTTTACTGCCAAACAACGCAACGAACACGAAAAAACCTAATTGTGTTAGGTCAGTTATTTTTGGTTCCAGTGGTTTAGCCGATCGATGATGGTACGATTGGTATCGCTCGATGAATAGTTTTGATTGTGGATTTAACCGATGATAAGCTTATAATATGCTCAAGCTTATGAACTACTGAGGAGTTCTGCAGATAAGATAACATAATTTATTACCGAAAACAATATTTTCTTGCGAAGTAATATTAATGCTATCTGAAAGAAAAGTAGCTCATAAAGTGGAGGTAGTGTATTCAAACCTCCTTGAAATTTAAACCGCGTTGAATTTTTTCAATGAACAGGGAAAAATGATTAATTTCAATCAACGTTAACCCGTCCGTTAACAACCCAACTAAAAAAGAGATTTAAAACACGTTTTTGGCTGTAACTTTTTGATTTTTCGATATTTTTGAACCAACTTTTGACTTGTTTGGTCAGAAGTTTGGATTGGCCACCTGGTTATGGAGTTATTGCGGAAACAAAATGGGTGTGTCAAATGACCAATTTAAAAAAAAAAGTGGATTTAAAATGTGAAATAAGCAGAGTGTTTACAACTATTGGCTTGAGAACGATGTCTAGAAGTTCATCATGAACACTAATGGCACGGATCACAAATTCCTGATATTCCGGAGCTATTTTTAGGAAGCGAGTAAATTCTATCATGTGACACATCAAACTTCATGATTTTTCAAATGATTGCATTCTATGGTTATTCTGCACATTACATAGTCCATTCAGCCACTTTGTAAACAGTAAACATTGTCATGCAATACATAAAACTTCGTGATATTTAGATACACCCTAACCTATTTTTACGACCGTTAGGGGGGGATGGTAAAAAGTATCGGTCCTAAAAAAATCAGGATTATAATTATGTTTATGAAAATTGCAACGTATTGATCCGAGATATTCGGCAAAGTTAAAGCATGAGTTGAAAATTTCCCAAAATGGCCGTTCAAATTTTCATATTTTAGTAAAAAATGGCAACACTGCTCGATTGCTTTCAAAATAGCCATTATATGGGGGTGTGATATGCAAATACTAATAAATTTTAAAGGTAACGATACCAAATGTTCACCAAAGTTGAAGGAAGTGTTGCGTGTCATACAGTCGACCGAAGCACAAATGTTCATGTGGCTGGCAACACTGTTTGAGAAGAATAAGGAACAGATCAAAACCATCAAACTTGAGCAAAATAGAAAAATATAATATTTAGCAACTTAACAATACTCTTCAACTGTAATCCAGTTTTTCATGAAGGGTTCAATATTTTGTCGTAGCTAGCAACACTGCTCAAGTAACATTTTGTCCCCAGGCAGTTTTAGTGTGCATGAAACTAATGTTTTGTGGAAATCTCAGAATTCTGACCACTTAAAAAAATGGTCTCTTCAGAAAAATTTTTCAGCAGCACAAAGGCTATCATTTATTCTATTCAAGAAATTCAAGGTTTTTCCACCAGACGGTGCCAGTGAGCACGATATTTTTGTTTTGCGGATATCTCAGGATTCTGACCACTTGGAAAAATGGCGTCTTTGGCAAAGTCGTTCAGTAGCTCATGGGCTATCATTATTTTAGTCAAGAGATTCGAGACTTTTCCACCAGGCACCGCTAGTGAGCATGAAACTTTTGTTTTACTGTTATATCAGGATCCTGACCACTTAGAAAGATGGCGACTTTGAAAAAGTGGTTCAGTAGCTCAAGGGCTATCATTATTTTAGTAAAGAGATTCGAAGTTTTTCAACCAAGCGGAGCTAGTGAGCATGACACTTGTTTTGAAGGATATCACAAAATACTCTTAGAAAGATGTCCTCTTCAGCAAAGCTGATCAGTAGGTCAAGAGCTATCATTATTCAAGTCAAGAAATTCTAATTATTTCCACCATGCAGCGCTAGTGACCATGAAACTTTTGTATTGCGAATATCTCAGGTTCCTGACCACTTAGAAAGAACTTGGGCAAAGTTGTTCAGTAGCGCAAGAGCTAACATTATTCTAGTCAAGAGATTCAAGATTGTTCCACCAGATGGCGCTGGTGAGCACGTTTTTTTTTTGTTTCGCGGATATCTAAGGAACCGTACTACATAGAAAGATGACGTCTTCGGAAAAAATGTTTATTCTAGGCAAAATATTTGAGGTTTCACCGTCAGGTGGCGCTAGTGAGCATAAAACTTTTATTTCGCAAATATCTTAGGTTCCTGACCACTTTTTTTTTTTTTTTGGAATGAGGGAAAGCCTGTAGGAGTGAAAAAAAAATCTCTTCTCCTATAGGCATAAAACCCTCAAACCTATCTTTATTTAGGCCCTTACCATAAAGTATTAGGGGCCGATTCAATAACGTTATAGGTTATAGGTTATAGGTTCCTGACCACTTAGAAATATGACGTTTTTGGCAAACTTGCTCAGCAAGTCAAGGGTTATCATTGTTTAAGCCAGGCAATTCCAAAGCTTGCCCCCAGATGGCACTTGTGAGCACTGCTAGGAATGGTAATAGTAGTGAGCTTGCATTTCGAGATAGTCACGTGTACAATAGTTCGCAAGTCTCATCAAGTAGCCTATGTTGCGTGCATGAATTTCCTAAATCATTAGTGTCATTGAAAGCTCTTAATGCGGAAAATGCAGCATGAAATAGTACCGTTTTGATTCATATTACGGACACTTAAGGCCTCTGTGAAGTATAACCCAGCTTGGACCATACAAAATAAATCATTCTGTATGATTTTTTAGCGTTATCGAGCGTCGGAAGCCCTTAACTTTCGGATGGTGGGTAAAGAATACGCGTCCGCAACTTGAATAATTTTAAATAAATCAAAACGTGTGGCCTTTTCATGATTCTTATTCCGGACGCTCCCTCACTTTTGCCTCATATTCCGGACGCTTTGATTCGAATTACGGACAGCTCATGATAATCATTAATGGAACAGTCAAATCATCAATTGAAATCGTTCAACCACTTAAGAGACGTCTAAGGTAGTTGGGCATTATAAATTTGCAATGATATTTATGGAAAAAACCTAATAAAACGAGCCTCGAAAATGAGAACATTTGGACGGCGAAAATTGAAACATTTCGTATGAAATGTTTCCCATACAATCTAGAGTATCCGGAATTTGAAGCTGTCCGTAATATGAATCAAAACGGTACATTTTTCTACAGTAATTTTTTGCCTACAGCAGCGCTCAGCAAACCAGATGTTTCTTTCAAATTGTATAAATGTTCAGTTTACGTTAGAATTGGATATGATGCCAAATTTAATTGATTTAGATTATTTATGGAGCCAGTTATTGATCTGATTCCAATTTGCATGTAAACAAACAACAATTTCATATATCCAAATATGTAGCTTCAAATTGTCATTCCATTGTGATTTCTACTGCACTTGATTTGATTCATTTATAATCTTGAATTTGAGATTAGATATGAGTTCATCTGATGTAAAGATAAAATCATACAGGGGAAGAGTACACATCGCTGAATGCAACTCCGACACCAAACACAAACCGAACAAGAGGAATTTCTACTTGAATAAATTGATATACTGGATGATAAACATCATTGAAATATTGCGTCCGATAATGAATCCCATTATTTACTGTAATAGTTACCACAAAACTTTTACTTGAATATGACTACTAATGGATTTTTCAAAACTTGGCAGGTGGTGGAATTCACATTGGAAATATTTCTACAACGCTGTGGAACTTTTTTTCTTCTACGGGAGGGGCATATTGCTCGGGTTGTTTTGGAACTAAATAAATTACACCTTGTCGATGTCAACTATAGAATACGATAAAGCAGTTTCACTTAGGCAATGCGTATTATACCTTTTTACCTTACCGGGAGAGCGACTGAGGTCACAGAACAGATCGTATTTATACCCCTTTCTTAAGATGCTGTTATAGCTGCATTCGATGAACACCACACAAGAATTATGCTTCAGCGTTCTACTCGCTAATTATTAGAGTACTTATTGTAAAAACTTGATTACTGATGGTCACAAATTTGCAGCCTGTCTGCTTGTCTTTTGTATTTATGTTTCTTTGATATGTTTGCAAAAATTAACTCATATAAAATGCAACACTCCGTCATATACGTTTGTCATAGTAAACGCCAAATAAACTTGTTTAGAGTTGTATTGGCCATGATGAATTGCCTAATATGGCCTCCAAGTTTTTGCGAACAGAGATAATTTGTGAATTACCAACAATTTGTTTTTACTGCATAAGCGATTTTTGACTGGGTAATAATTGCTAATGTACCATCATTTTTTGTTTGTTTGTTAAAACAAAGTCATATAAAGTACAAAATACTATTATACACGGAATTGCAGAAAGCTCCAAACGAACTCGTTTGAAGTTGTATTCAGCACACTGCATTTTCTGGAATGTACGTATATGGCCTCCACATTAGTTCACATAGAAGGATTCTATGCATTTAAAACAATCTTTTATTTCCAAATAAGCGTTCACTTTCCTGAGCTAAATTTCAGTTATGTGAACAAATTTGTTGGCTGGGCGATGGGCGTGAGTTCCACTGATTTCGCTGACTGTGATTTGCTTTGCTTGGTTACTGGAGAGTGAATATCAAGATTTTTCCCAACCCTGCTTGTGAGTATGATTTTCTGCCAATAATCTCAAACTTCTTGGCTGGAATAATCAAGTAAATTAAAAAAAACGAAATTGGTACTATACCATGCAATTCCGTTAGAGCTTGTATCTTTTAACATACACGCGAATTTCGACCTCAACTGTAACAAGTCGAGCCTATTACAGCAACATCCTTCATTAATGTTTGAAGAAGGAGTTTTCTATATGGGATGATCTAGGACAGGACGTGACAGCTCAACTAAGACTGCCCAGTTGTTTTTCAGTCGATAACCTTGACGATACAAAAGTCAGTGCTACCAGTTTTCTTTTTAAGCAAATCTTGTTAACGAATTCAAATATCAAGGCTCATAGTTTGTTATTTTTTGCACGCTTCATTCATTTAATGCAATAGGGATGCTATTTTTTGTAAAATTTGATTGTATGAATGGAACCAACGATATTTTAGAAAAAAATGGCACTATTTCCATTATTTTGCTCTCAATTACGTATTTTTTTTATTTTTTTTAGTATTGTAGGAGCACATGTGGTACACTTAACAACAAATATAAATAGATTTAAAAGAAAAAGGTTAAATGAAAATTTCCCAAACTTTCAATGAAAATTCTAATTTATGAACTAGCAACACGGCCGGGCAAGCAACAATGTGTCCTGTTGCAATCCAACTCAACGATGTAGAAGTAGGCCTTTGCCAAAATGACCAATGAGAAGTGGTCTTTTTTGCAAAACTGGCTTTGCTAATCAGTCGGAGTTTTGCTTCACAAAATATCGTAAGATCTTCTATATTTAGCCCATTTTTGGTGTATTTTGCAGCAATAAAATTTACTAAACGTATTCAGCTTGTTTTCAAATATCTGGGAGAAAGAATCAGTGCTATAACAACCGTACATGAAATCCACAACATGATTTTTTCGAATACGTGGATTGGCAGAATACCATTGCTTGAAACAATCTTTATTGGTGATTGTGGCAGCATAACCTAAAAATCATAAAATGACATACAATCGGCAAACATATGCAGCTGAAATCACTTTCAGAATTTGAAAAATACTTCAAATTTTATTTTAAAGTGGATTTCAGAAAGGTACTTTGAGGTACTTTTTTGTATGGGCTAGAAGAAGATAGGAGTTTTAATTTTCTTCTGTATTAAAGAGCTTATTGTTCAGAAGCATCTTTTTCCACAATTTTTAAAATATATCACAGAAAATTAAACGGAATGACTCCTACTTACTAGTTTCAACACGATCCTTAACGGCTTTCGCTTTGAAAATGTGATTAGTATGGGATTAAAGCGAATTAAAAAGGGATTTGATTGACACAAAAACAATGAATTATATATAACGATGAAACAACTTGTCAACACGTGGTGTTTTGGTTTGTTTTGATAAGCGCACGAACTTTCTTGTATCTGTATTACACGCTCAAAACATATGTCAACATCATGGCCTACTTGATTCTTTCGAATATGAAAGTTGATTTTTTGACTTTTGTCCAAGAGACGAAGCACTGTGCAGCGCTAGCGGCCATGCAAGTTTTGTTTCGTAGATATCTTAGAACCCTGACTACTTAGATAAATGGCGCCTTCGGCTTAGTTGTTAAGGGCTCAATGAGTCAAGGGCTATTATTATTCAAATCAATTGATTGGACATTTTGCCATCAGGTGGCGCTAGTGAGCATGTAATTTTTGTTTCGCCTATATCTCAGGATCATGGCTACTTGGAAGGGTAGTACTATCATTTTTCGAACCAATTGATTCGAAATTGTGTCACAAGGTGGCGCTAGTAAGTGTTCAATTTTTTTTTCGAAGATATTTTGTAAACCTGATTACTTATAGAGAAAGCTGGCATCAACGGCCAAGTTGTTCAGCTAGTCTTAATATACTATCTTAAGCTTATTTATTTATTTAGTTAACATCTACACAGATAACACTGAATCAACAATTTCACGCCACAATACTCGGTTCGTGGCCGCATCTCTCCATCCTCGGTTCTGCCTCACGCTCGCCAAATCGATACGCACTTGATCCGCCCACCTAGCTCGCTGCGCTCCACGCCTTCTTGTACCAACTGGATCCGAAACGAATACCATCTTTGCAGGGTTGCTGTCCGGCATTCTTGCAACATGCCCTGCCCATCGTATCCTTCCAGCTTTGGCCACCTTCTGGATACTGGGTTCGCCGTAGAGTTGGGCGAGCTCGTGGTTCATCCTTCGCCGCCACACACCGTTCTCCTGCACACCGCCGAAGATCGTCCTAAGCACCCGACGTTCGAAGACTCCAAGTGCTTGCAAGTCCTCCTCGAGCATCGTCCACGTTTCATGCCCGTAGAGGACTACCGGCCTTATGAGCGTTTTGTACATGGTACATTTGGTGCGGACGTGAATTTTTTTTGACCGCAGCTTCTTCTGGAGGCCATAGTAGGCCCGACTTCCACTGATGATGCGCCTCCGTATTTCACGGCTAACGTTATTGTCAGCCGTCAGCAAGGATCCAAGGTAAACGAACTCGTCGACCACCTCGAACGTATCCCCGTCTATCGTAACACTGCTACCTAGGCGAGCCCTGTCGCGCTCGGCCCCACCAGATAGCATGTACTTTGTCTTGGCCGCATTCACCACCAGTCCAACTTTTGCTGCCTCGCGTTTCAGGCGGGTGTACAGGTCTGCCACCTTTTCAAATGTTCGGCCGACGATGTCCATATCATCCGCGAAGCAAACAAATTGACTGGATCTCGTAAAAATCGTACCCCGGCTGTTAAGCCTGGCTCTCCGCATAACACCTTCTAGCGCAATATTGAACAACAGGCACGAAAGTCCATAACCTTGTCGTAGTCCCCGGTGGGATCCAAACGAACTGGAGTGTTCGCCTGAAACCTTCACACAATTTTGCACACCTTCCATCGTCGCTCTTATCAGTCTCGTGAGCTTCCCGGGAAAGCTGTTCTCGTCCATGATTTTCCATAGCTCTACGCGGTCGATACTGTCGTATGCCGCCTTGAAATCGATGAAAAGGTGATGCGTTGGGACCTGGTATTCACGACATTTTTGGAGGATTTGCCGTACAGTAAAGATCTGGTCCGTTGTCGATCGGCCGTCAACGAAGCCGGCTTGATAACTTCCCACGAACTCGTTTACTACGGGTGACAGACGACGGAAGATGATCTGGGATAATACTTTGTAGGCCGCATTTAGAATGGTGATCGCTCGAAAGTTCTCACAATCTAACTTGTCGCCTTTCTTGTAGATGGGGCAGATTACCCCTTCCTTCCACTCCTCCGGTAGCTGTTCTGTTTCCCCTTAAGCCTATTTAGATTAAAATATGAACAAAAATATGAATATGACCAAATATGTAGTCTACTTCAATACCTTAGTACTTGCCAGAGATGGACAAAATAAAGTAAAATCAGATATTGGAACAAATATTGGAGTTCTATCATACGGCTACCTTGGTGAGTTTTAAATTATTTCAACATGCAACATGCACTCCATTGGTCGGGGCAGAACGATTGAGTCCAAATTAAACTATAATCATAAAAATTATGTGTTTTGAAGTCTTCAATAACGTATTTATGCCCAATCAGCTATGTCATATCATATTTAAAGGAAAAGCTTCATGGTATCTTCAGCAAAGATGTAGATTTTAACGATATGAACAAGTTTGCTGAAGACACTTCTTGTGTGGGGCTTAAAATTTATAAACTCGTGATTGGAAATATTATTCAAAAATATATTAAATTTCAAGTTATATCTGACGTTCTGTGAAAATTTTAATTCAAATCGGTCCATAAATAACTGAGATCTAGCTTACTGAAGTTGTTCATTTTGTATGGAAAATCGAAAAGTTGCAAATGTTTTGTACTGTATGTTGGTTAATGTTCATTTCGGCACATCTTCCATGCCCTCCTATAGATAGCATTAACTACTGTAGAAATCGTGGCTGTATAATGCTCAGATCTATCGGACGCAATGCTCATCATTTTAAAAATAACGTTCGTTAAACGAGCAAACAACTCTTTTAAATTTTCTTAAAAAATTTCTTAGCTAATATTGCAATAGTCATTAGTCTTGGTAAAGGGTGCACATATGGCATGTTGTAAAAAAAATCCAAAGCTTAAGCATTCGTTCGACCAATGGAAAAAAAATACATATTCTGTATTATTAAAACTTCAATTTTGTTGATCTTCAAACCCCAAGCCTACACGTACAGTGGGGCTGGTCATTTTAATAGTTGTATCAAATCATTGATTTTCTACAAATGTTAATGCTGACAAGAAAATACTGAAAGAAATCACGGTATTTCCAGGATGCTTTTCATTATTTGCTGTGCAAGCACTTAGATTAGATAAGACTAGATTATTAACACTTAAATTTTGTTGTACAATCATCATATGAAGAAATTTGTCAGTCCACTTAGTAATAGTTTTCCATTACCAGTAATAGTAATTACCAGTATTTTTTTTTTTGTCAAAACGCCATATTTTTGAAGCTTTGGGTATTTTTGTTTACTTTCATAGCTGCCTATTTGCTGGACAGCAAGTAATTTGCTTAAAATTGACTTGAGGAAATTGCGCAATAAGTCAAAAAAAAAATGTCATCGGTGATTTTATGCAAAAAATATCGTTCATGAAATAATTCACAAAGCAATTCCAACAGCAGAATTTTATTTGATGGGTGCTCTTCAGTATATTTCTTGATTCATTACCCTGATAACCCTACTCTTGTCAGCTTTGTTTCCAACTGGTTACTAAAGCTGATTTGAATTCTAATAATATCCCTCTTACATATGAAATATCTCATGAAGCGATTGTCAATCTTATCAGCTCCACTTTCAATTTTTTTTCGAGACGACTGGAATACAGTGACCGGTGAAAAATAGATCATTTTGCCGTTCTTCATACAAAATGTAATACAAATGGAAATTTGCATCTTGACTCCTAGAGCTCTGATTGATCTGAAATTTCTACCGCCACTAGGAAATAACTTCAAATTTGTGCAGTAAAAAACTCACACCATACACTTGGAAGTTATCACAAATGTCTAATAATGAAAAAATGTCAAAATTTTGATTTTGATATATTTTGGAAAGTATGAATTTTACAGAAAAGCTCTTGGAGCTCTAAAAGCCAAGATCCAAGTCACCAAACTTAGCCATTTAGTATGGAAAACGGTAATATTTATGAACTTTATTTTTCACCGGTCTCTGTATATATCCGTTTGACGTGACATCCGAGAAGCAAGTCATATGGAGTTAAAATTAACACATCAAGCAGCTTAAAAGTTATCGATGCTTTTCGCTGACGGTAAAACAGGTGATTACATGCGGATTAAATGGTAGTTTGCGGCTTTATAACTCCGATCGTGTAGTACATGCAGTCTACAGCGATGAAAGTTGTTCTGCATCCATGACGAATTACACGAATTCGTCCTCGCGAACATGGTTTTCAGCGTGAATCATGGACAAAGGAAACACTTTGATGTATCTTCATAAGGAAAACTGATACTGTCCATGGAATTAGTGTGCAGTAAACTGTTGAATTTTGTCGTAATCAGGGTTGACCTCGAATTGCATTGACGTTTGTTTGCACCTAGCTCCGTGTGAACCATGAAGTCATGACTGCAGGCAACGAGTGGGAAGAGGTGAATCGAAAGTGGCTCTCGAATGTCATTCACATATGGCAGACAAGCATCTCATTCGACGTCATCAGCGGTGCATCAGCATATTCCTTGTTTTCGTCTCGAAAATATAGGTAGGGTCGGTGTTCCCTTAGTGGACGTTCCCCTATAGTCGCACTAGTGGCTTTTTACGGCCGTTTCGCTGGTAATCATAGCAAAATAATTTTTGACATGAAGATCAGTAGCTGTTTATCTAAGTACCATTGATACACAGCTCGATTTTGTTCAAAAAATGATCGAAATAAATAGTTAAGCTTAAAATTTTAGCCCCCTTGCACCTATAGTTAACCTATTGTTCCTACTAAGAGAAACTATTTTGTTATTGAACAAAATAGTTAATAAATTAGGAACCTTTCTACATCAATCGAACGCTTTTGATCCACACTTCAAAGGAAAAATATAAAAGTTTTGTAAAAATACGGTTTTGATTTGTGTTTTGCCTATTCCGTAAGGCTAGTGCTACTATAGGAACAGAAATTAGGAATAGTGCTACTATAGGTACATGTGTTCCTATAGTGGCACAAGCGATAATAAATACAAAAACATGAGTTTTCGTATTTTTCATAATTTTTCCACAAAGCCAAGATAAAGAGCTTTCAGATGATGTAAAAATAATTCCGCAGGCTTTATTTTTCGATTTTATACGAATATTTGTTCTTAGCTATGCGGCTATTGGTACATCGACCCTAGACTACTTCTGACTGATTGAAAAAGACTTTTGTGCCACTCTCACTTTCGCTCAAGGGTGTCGCAAACCGTAATCAGTCAGTCATGATCGTTCACTTCGGGTGACGATTTAAATAGACCGATGAACGGAGAGACAGCGCTGCTGATAAGCTGCCTGTTGACTTATAGATGGCTTAATGGTGACCCAAATGCAGTTGCTGGATCAAGGATGTTTTTTCGATTGATCCCATGGAAATGATTTCACTAATATTTGTTCAGTTTTGATTTAAAATTTAGACCTCGGAATCAATCATTATAAATCGTGTAAATATTTATCTGTGAATTTGTCACATTGGGTTTTCCTAATGTCATTCGAAATTGAAATGAATTACACTCCGTTATTGGGGATCCTCAAAAGGTATGGCCGTTCAAACAATCAAGGCTATAATAATTGTCTTGTCTTTTTTTTTTACTTCATACCGTTTCACTGTATTTTATTTTCTCGATTTCATGCGCTTTTTGAATAGCGCCCAAACCGTTGATTTTAACGATATAGTTTGTTCGAAGAAGTTTCTTGGTATATTAAAGCGCAACTTTTGACGAAAAAAGTTTTGTGATCAATCCTCCTAGCAGTGAGATAGAAAAACTATTATTTTTTTTTCAAAACATTTAGATAGACATATGGTGCCTTCGGCAAAGTTGTAGAATTGACAATTTGAAACAACTTTGTCGAAGACACGATTTTTCTATCTCTTATACTTTTTGAGATATATGCCGTTGTATGTGAATGGCCCCTAAAAATCATACTTTTTATCATAACATTTTTCCAAAACTGATATTGGGAAATCGCATCGCAGTCAGAGATTGTTTGTCTCTATCATGTGTGCTCTTCCCGCCAGTCACCACATGATCCAGTTAGGACTGCTTTTTTCTTATAAGCCAAATTTTACATATGTAGAGAAGGTATCGACCGTGATTGTTTTTAATATTATTTGTTATGGCTATATCGGTCATGCGACTCAAAGGAAAAGGGAGTCTATAGAAGATTTTTTTACAAATGATGAAATGAATAGGTGGATAGGCGTCGCAAGGGAGCGACAAGATTGAAAATATTATAGTAAAAACCCATGCAAAGACGCTTATAGACAAAAGTTTTTACCAAATGCCTAAAGGGGAGATATGGTACTTTTATGATTTGAAAGAGTTGTCTGCGCCATATTGCGCCGCAGCCAGTTATAGAGGCCTAAACTAGCCCTTGAAAAAAGAGTAATTCATGAATTACTTTGTTACTTCAAAAGATAGGGTGATGATATGTTCAGCAAAAACACGGGTTTTTCCATGACAAACAACTTTGTAGAAAACACAAAAAATGTTAAAAATCTAGGAAAAATGTTATGATAAAAAGTATGATTTTTAGGGGCCATTCACATACAACGGCGTATATCTCAAAAAGTATAAAAGATAGAAAAATCATGTCTTCGACAAAGTTGTTTCAAATTGTCAATTCTACAACTTTGTCGAAGACACCATATGTCTATCTAAATGTTTTGAAAAAAAAAAAATAGTTTTTCTATCTCACTGCTAGGTAGATTGATCACAAAACTTTTTTCATCAAAAGATGCGCTTTAATACCGTTTTGACTCATATGATGGACAGCTTTAAATTCCGGACACTCTACTTTGTATGGGAAACATTTCACACAAAATGTTTCCATTTTTGCCGTTCAGAAGTTCTCACTTTCAAGGCTCGTTTTAATAAGCATTTTCCATAGATATCTATGAAAATTTATAATGCCCATCTTCCTTAGGCGTCTCTTTAGTGGTTTGACGATTTCATTTAACAATTTGACTTTTCTATTTATGATTTGTTTGACCTGTCTGGAATTCGAATCAAAGTGCCCGGAATATGAGGCAAAAGTAAGGAAGCGTCCGAAATAAGAATCATATAAAATCCACACATTTCTATTTATTTAAAATTATTCATGCTTCGGAATCGAAATCTTCACTCCTTATTCGAAAGTTAAGAGGTTCGAAGGTTCGATAACGCAGTGGAATCATACGGAGTGATTTATTTTACATGCTTTTTGTGAGTTATACTTCTCTGAGGCCTTAAGTGTCCGTAATATGAATCGAAACGGTATACCAAGAAACTTCTCTGAACAAACTATATCGCTAAAATCAACGGTTTGGGCGCTATCCAAAAAGCGCATGAAATTGACGAAATAAAACACAGTGCATTTTGTCTTAAATTCCGAAGACGCATATTCCTAACACTCTGTTTTTATATGGGGAGATGGTTGAAATGTTTCGCAGAAATTAGTCATCAAATTGAGAGGAATTGGCGGTCATTTGGAATTGAATTTTAAAGCCATTTAATTTATTTTATACTTGGGTAGTTGTAATGATTCTTTAGTTCGAGTACAGTAAAATTAGTTTAGATAAAATTATTTGCGAAATTATTCATTTGAATATGAATTATTCGTGCTGTTCGGAATTTGAATTAAGATGAAGATGAATCGAAGCCAAAGTTCATATTTTTAAGAGCACGGATCTGGAGAACCAAACATCCGTTTGAGCTGAAAACCAAATTGATTAGTTACCACCAGCTCTGCCCATAACTGCATAACAATCACATTCGACATTTTTGACAAATTGGAGTTAATACCATGGAGAGTAATCAAATGATAAATACTTTCGATCTACTTACTGAAATCTGTGAGATTGTTCTAGAAAATTCGAAAAAAATACCAAGTTGTTTTGTAACATTGGTAATTATAACCGCATAAAATTCACATTGAGATTATAAATAATCCTCGTAATACACACTTGGTATACCATTTACTCAATGCCTAATTTTGTCGAATGTTACAAATATGCAGTTATGGGCAGAGCTGGTGACCAATCAATAAATTTTTCAGCTTAAACGGCTGTTTGGTTCCCAAGATTCGTGCTTTTGAAAATTTGAGGTTTGGCTTTGATTCATCTTCACCATAAGTGTGCATAGTGTGCATACAAAATAAATCATTCTGTATGTATCCTCAGCGTTATCGAGCGCCGGAAGCCCTAAACTTTCGAATGGTGAGTAAAGGGTACGGTTCCGCAAGTAGAATTATTTTAAATAAATCGAAATGTGTGGCCTTTTTATGATTCTTATTTCGGACGCTTCCTCACTTTTTCCTCATATTCCGGACACTTTGATTCAAATTCCGGACAGCTCGTGAAAATCATTTAAGAAAAGGTCAAATCATCAATTGAACTCTTCAAACCACTGAAGAGACCGTTCAGGCAGTTGGGCATTATAAATTTACATAGATATTTATGGAAAAAGCTTGTTAAAATGAGCCTCAAAAGTATGAACTTTTGAACGACAAAAATTGAAACATTTCGTGTGAAATGTTTCCCATACAAAGTAGAGTGTTTGGAAATAGAAGCTGTCCGTATTATGAGTCAAAATGGTATTATTTTGAAAAGCAGTACATTAAGTCTCTGGCTTGTCCGTTTCTATCTTCTTAACTTTCTACCTTTCCCCTTATGTTTTTTAATCGGCTAACTGAAATCCCCTGAATGTCGCGTAATGCTTCCCTCATCCCGTCTCTGACTGAACGCCCGATTTCTCTGACACCTCTTCTGGCCGCCGATAGGAATGTTCGAAAAATATACCCTCAAAATTACCCAGCAGAATGTCAGTCTCACCAACGAATTCCACTTGTCACCGTCGCATCGTTTCGGTTCAGTTTCCAAGGTTTGCTTTCCTTCCGCCACTGCTCCACCAGAAGGAACCATGCAGAAACGTACCTATTCACGGGGAGGACTTTCCACAATACGCTGCGCTGGCTTTCCGGCTTCTGGTCGTTCACATGCTCAGACACAGTCGCTCAACAGTTCGCTTAAGTTGATATGGTAAATTGCTTAATTTGCATAAACAAACATCGTTGGAAATATATTTTAACTCTTTTTTTTCGTTCGACGTCATCATTCGTAGGACTGGTTTCAGTTTTCGACAGTCTGCAGGAACTCTGGTGATGTGTGGATGAGAGGGGTTGAAATGGAATCAGAAATGTGTCTAGCTTTGAGAAACTAGAAGATTTGAAGTTGATATAACCGATAGAGTTAGTGGAAACAACATTTTAATTAATCCTTTTAATGCAATTTTGAAAATTATCGTACAGAAAGTGTTACAAACATGGTCATATGGTAAAATTAACTATATTGAGAGTTTACATCTAGCCTTGAAAAGTTGATCACAATCGATTAAGATCAAAATTAACAAGATTCGAGCACCCCTGTTACTACGGTAGCGCCTCTGATGGTAGAATTGAGAACCACCCCAAATTTTTAATCACGCGGAACCATACAGTCTCTTGTTGTTACAAAATAATGAGTTAATGAGAGGATTTGGATAAATCGTTTATTACAACATTACATGTGAGGTTTAAAAAAATTAAACACAGACCAAAAACTCATTCCGAGTTAAACGGCATACGAAGAAGACGTTGTCCCCATAGTGTGGAACTTTTGTATCAAGTGTAGAGAAGCGCTTATGCGATCGACACGTGTGTGTCATTATTCTCCTTTTTCTTCGGTGAAGGAATCTAAATCTTTCACGCGAAGCTGTTTCTGCCGGGTCTAGAACCGCATTGTAGTTGATAGCCAGAGGGTTCGATCGTTAAGGATTCTTAAGATGGACCTCGAAGCTAAGCAGATTGTAAACTTTAAGTGTCGTCGTCCGGCCAGTGGTTCATCATTGCACCAACGGGCCTGGGAGAACCTCCACGACTCCCGGGAATCGACACCAGAAGCCAACGATGGACACATTCCCATCTTGTTTGGCCTCGATTGGGCTGGCGGTTCGAGTAAACCAAACATTCGTGGGGGGGCTTCGTGGCCTTGCGGTTAGTGTTACCAAGCATTTAGCCGCATTGATCCAAGGAGTGTGGGTTCGATTCCATAAAATTTTTCGTCAGTAACGTATTTCGACTTTTCCACTGGGTTTTTCAAGCTAGTCCGATGTCTAGTGGAAGGATCATTCAAAGGGTAAATCGTCTACTGTGGGAACATTAACATGTCAGTGTATTTAAAAAAAATGGAACTGCATAAATACCACTTCAAAACTGAAGAAATACTAATTTGATGTTTTGACCGCACCTCCTATTATCTCCCATCGGGTCAGATCCACTATTATATTGTATGTAGATAACAATAAATTTGAAACACTGTTGGCTAAGCAGTCTTTAGGGAATTAAAAACACAAGTTTTTTTCCCGACGATGCATTTGGGACCTTTTTCAATGAATACCGATTCACTGAGTTGTCCACATACAAGGAGAGGGAAATTGATTGGTACGGCTATGTAGTAGAATACCGTTTTTTGAATGAAATGACTAAATTTGTTCTGCTTTCTTGGAAAAGTTGCGTTTGATTTGGTCGGTATTCGTTCTGGAATGCCTAAATTTGTAAAGGACTCGCCCTGAGTCTCGCTGGGTATCTTGTCATAGCTTCACGCAAGAAATTGTTTTGAATTGCTTAGCGCTTAAATGAAGTGAGTTGACCGAAGACCAGAGTAGGTTTCAAGCAAAATTCGAACTGTTACTCAAGTAGCCATAAGGCCGTCCCTTATTTTTCGAAAAGGTGAAATGTTATAAGTTCGTCATTGTAAAGTGTTCGTTTTGGAAAGAAAAAATCAGGTAAAAATTTGAAGTCTGCACGTGGACGCTAAGCGGTCCCCCAACGACCCTAAAGGTATTAGGTGTAGATGACCCCTTGCGGAAATTTGAGCTCGCTGTTCTAGTGTACGCAACATGAGTACGAAAAGCCACTAGTAACAAATTGATAATCAGCATAGAATTTTAAGTAAAATAATATTTTGTACTGTGGATATCTTCATAACACTGCACGCTTACATAAAATTCAGAACTAGAGAGGAATCGTTCAAATATTACGTAACGCAACATGGGGAGGGAGGGGGTCTTCCGTATTGTTACGGTCCATACAGAAATTTTAAATTTTTCATACAAAAGCTGTTGCGTGGGAGAGGGAGGGGGTCTTAAATTTATCAAATTTTGCATTACGTAATATTTAAATCATCCCAAAGAAAACAAACTTCTATGCTGATTATCAACGCGCGCAGGACAATTTGCGCATTTGCGGGTCATATACGCCTTACACCTTCAGGGCCGTTCAGCGTCCACGTACGGACTTCAATTTTTTACCAGATTTTTTTATTATCAAAACGAGCACTTTACAATAACGAACTTATGACATTTTGCATTTTCGAAAAATAAGGGACGGCCTAGTAGCCACATATATTGCTTCGGGCCAAATTTACATTTGTTTCTTGGCCTCGGCTCAAATCCGGAAAGTAGTTTCGGAACTAGTTTCTAAAATTAATTAACATTATCTTTCGACAGACACGCGTAATTCGACTACCACTTGTAGCCTTTTTCAGTGTCAGTTACTCGTATCGATTCATGGGGATACTCACGAGGATAAGGATAGATACGTAAAACGGACACTGAAGAACGCTGTAGTATCTGTCAAAGATTGATGCGTTAAGGGCGGAATTAAAAAGTACAATACTGAAAGCTGCTTTAAATTCTCAAAACGTATTTGTTTCGGAGCACCCGTCGATAGAAAATAAAAGGTCTGTCCCGGAGCTTCGAGGGTTAAGAAAGACATTTTTAAGTTAAAACTGTGTTGAAGGTAATCGAAAGTGGATTGGAACTCTTCAAAACCAGGAAAACGATAACATATTTCTTCTTACATAACATATTTGATGGTAGAATGCTATTTGGTATTAAACTAGTTCAAAGAGTTAGCTGCACATTCTACTCAAAATTTTACGGCTTGTACCTTTGATGTTTTGAGTTTGTATTGTGTTTTTCATTCTCTTCTGCTTTTTTAATCAAAAAAGAGTCCCGTAGACTGCATTGCATTGTGTCATCACATCACGTTCCATCCGTCTATTTTGCACTTAGCAACAACACGGATGACCCAATTCCAGTCTTTATCTAATTTGCACCTTCGAAATAGCGATAGGTTCACACACTCACACTTGTATGTATGTATTTAAGCGCAGACGAATATAGGGGAAAGTGGTGAAACACGACACAATGGGTGTAAGCTGATACATTTTATGGAATTGTTTCGAGAAGAATCATAAAAATTCAATACAATACATTCCAAAATATTCAGGTGCATTCAAAACCACAAACCAAGTGAAAATAAGTTTCAGTTGCTGATCACCATTGGTTCTTTATTGTTCTTATTGATAAGAACCAACTGATAATTTTTTTATCGCACAGCAATTTAAATATGAGTTGTGCTTCATCTTGAGTTGATCTGCTCAGAAAATCGTCCAACCTTAGGCCACCGTCCCCTGCCGATAATTATTACACACCGTCCGAATCCCAAGTGCATTTCCTCCTGCCTGCAGGCATCTTCGCCATGACTTGATGGACGGTTGATTCGGCGTGGTGTGATAATTGCTTTATGAAACTGCAAGCGTCTGCGAATCACACGACTCGGTCATATCTAATCGTGTAACCCAGATTTCTCTTCAGTATTTTTTTCTTATTCTTAATAGGATTGCATCGATCGCTGACGTGTTGTTTTCGTCTGTTTTTTATGAATTTAGCACAATTCTTATTAGTGCACATCCGCCGCTTAAGGGTAACTTTTTGATGTTCGCACTCGTCTTCGGCGGCGGCGGCGGCGACGGCGACGGATTGGTGCACCACCAATCAGTATGCGAAGTGATGAATGCATTTGAAAGCTTCGGAACGGAACAGGAAAAAATCGGTCAGTGCCATGCAGTGATGCCAAATCTACGGAGATTTCCGTAGATACCCCTTTCGGATCGAAGCAGCACCATTTTGTTTTTTGACAGCCGGATGCTGGGCCTTTCTAAGCCGCCATGCTGAAGGTGTCTGGGTTCGATTCCCGGTCGGTCCAGGATCTTTTCGTAATGGAAATTTTCTTGATTTCCCTGAGCATAGAGTATCGTTGTACCTGCCACATGATATACAAATGCGAAAATGACAACTTTGACAAAGAAAGCTCACAATTAATAACTGTGGAAGTGCTCGTTGTACACCAAGCTGAGAAGCAGGCTCTGTCCCAGTGAGAACGTAATTCCAAGAAAAAGAAGAAACATCTGTTTTCAACTTAGTCACCTTGTAAGATTTTCTATTGCCGCCCAAAATATTTCACAAGTTACGTTCTAGTGTATAAAATTAACATAGGTGTAGTTATCCTATTATTAAAATTTTGACTTCAGATTTGCGCATACTATTCTCTGTAATAGTTCTTTGAAAATTTAAGTCAAATCTACGGAAATAATGCTTTGAAAATCTGGCATCGCTGGGGTACGGCAAAATGAGAGCGGGGTGTACAACGCAAGACGGCAGCAGCAGGACATAAAACCAATCTGAGACTGTCAGAAATGGGGTTGGTCAAAATGAGAAATGACATCGCGCGTCAGTGGGACTATGCACCGGCCATTTTTTTTTGCAACTTTTTTTTCTGGCTTCGAATCCGAGAATTCTCTTCGTCGCGCCTGACTGTGTCCGAAATTTTTCGTTATATCTTGGCGAACACAGGTGTCAATGAACTTGATTTCTCGAAACGAGTTTTTTGGTTGTGCAGCGTTTTATTAGTGGTGGAAATGATGATGACATTTTGATGGCTCAAATTAAACGCTTAGCGGTGGGAAATTAAAAACGGCGATGCGATCATCATTGCATTTTTTTTTCTGCCGGCGAGATGCCCCCCTCAGTTGAAAGTTCATATTGCGATCCACTTTTGAAGGAATGGCTTTTTTAAGTTTGCCATAAACTGCTGTGGGGCTCATAGGAAGCTGCTGTGAAATGGTACCCCTTGCGTTTGAGTGCTTTTAATAAGTGAGCAATAGGTGGGTTAATCATGCCATTTTATTGACGTATGATGTCAAGCATATCCATACATATTATCCATTTGTGCAATAAACATAAACATCGCATTATCGAAATTTAAAACAAAGGTTCATAAGACTTATCAGAGGAAGAATGAGCAAAACGTTTGTATAACTATACTGGAACTGCATGTAAAAAAAATCATGATTAATCTTAAAGTCTATCTACCCATAATGAATAACAAACCCAAAATAAGTGCTTTTAGAAACCAAAGTTATTATCATAGTTAAATTCATATCTATCAGTTACACTTATGCATATTTGATCAATTGATCAGTCATTGGGGCTTCATTGCTGTGTCCTTTTGAAGATATATGATATGACTTCTTTACACTTTTAACTTGAGGTAAAGTAATAAAAAAATTACACCTGGACTCATTTAAATTTCCGAACCAGCCACTGATCAAAGACACCCACCTTCACGCCAGCAGCTATAAATTTCGGCATGCGATCCTGCTGCCCCAATTTTGGCATTCTATATTTAGCGCACATCCTCCTCCCGTCGTGAGTGAATGTAATAATAAAATTTTGCATCTGTCTGGACTGGTGCAACCAATTACACAATTCCCTTTGGAGCACACGATATCACAGCACCAACAACACCGTGCATCCATTTCTGCATTATCATTCGCCGACGACGGTTCTCCCCCCAAAGCTCATCACGATTTCGGATAACCCCGTCCCGTCGAATGGCCCCTCGATAAGCTTGCATCGTTGGTTAATGAGCACAAATACGGCAAGCAAGCAAAAAAAAAGCACGAAAAATGCAAGCCATGTAAATATAGGACCAACTGACCCCATTTCTGGCTGACTGCTGCTGTTGCTGCTTTTGCAGATGATATTACCGACTACGTTTTGCTATAGAGTATGGTGGGGAAATAGGTTGGCCTTATTTTTTATCTTTGCTAACTAGATTTTTAACCCTAAGTTAGTTCATCACGGAACCAACAGCGTTACTTACTTTCTGAAGGAAGTCTTCACTACATAAGACTTTTCGATCATAAGAGACTATCTAGGAGATGGGATTGTGTTCTAACCACAGTAAAAACTATATTAATTATCTACTAATAATCAGTTTTATTAATTTTAATTTCCATTAATTATTTCCATTATTAATCCAATTTCCAAATCAAGTTTTATAAAAGTTCACATAATATTATAATTCACTCATTCCATGAAAAACCGATCTAGTGGGTAACCAAACTCCGTGAATATTTGCTATTTTATTCCTTAGACAGACAGTGAGAGTCGATAAAAATTACTGATTTTTAATCAGTGCGCATCGTACCTTCGTGCTGTGCGTACACGGATTCTCTCTGCTCTTCGAAGTTTTCTTAAAAACTACCTAAAGCAATAAAACAGTACTTTTCAGTGCTACACAAACAGTACTTTTCAGTGCTAAAATTAAAAACGGTACTTTTCAGTGCTACTTAAACAGTACTTTTTTTCTACTATTGATCCCTTTACGATCCTTGTTTGGACCCGTGCCTTCGATTTTTCGTTGGACCCGTTGGCGAAAGCTAGCGGTGGTAATCTTTCTTGGACACCGTCTAGGGAAAAAACCTCTCGAAGGTCACGTCTTTCTCGTTTATTAACTAAACATGGTATCAACAACTAACAAAAGGAAGGGTGAATCTCTGAATTCACTACTTCCTTCCAAAAAAGTGGGTTTTAAAACTGTCACTACACGTGGCAAGAATGGAAAAAAGAACGCTTCCCCGGAATGCGAAGTTTCTTCCAAGGGTGAAATGAATAATTGTATCGAAATGAGCAATCAGTTCGATGCTCTAGACATATTTTCCGAACACCAAAACGAAGCAGCCTCTAGCCCAGGCTCATTGATTCAAGTGAGGAAGCAAAGAGTGCCGCCTATCGTGGTCAGTTGTTCCGAATTTGGGGGATTTAGGCAGGAGATCTTGAACTCCATTAGCGGAATCAAGGTTTCTTTCCAAATCGCGAAGAAAGGAGACTGTCGCGTTTTGCCGGAAACTATTAAAGATCGTGAACTTCTTCTCAGACATCTTGAAGAGAAGAAGCACAATTTTTTTACTTATGACGACAAAACTGAACGTTTGTTCAAAGTTGTCTTGAAAGGTCTCTCAAGTGACTATAAGCAGTGCTGGAAATGTTCGCATCACGAAGCAGCTCACGAGTGTATACCAACGCATAACAAACATCACAGACTCGGGATCTGGCTAGGTGTGAGTAAGCCCGCACCCGTCTGCTCGGGAGAACATGTCAAAAGAAGTAGCAACAAGCTCGCGAGCGTTTACTCGCGAGTAACCGAGCAAGGTGTGATTTATTATGGTTTTTACAGACAAATTAATTGTATAACCATCATAGCGATAGTAAACTACTAGTTTGTAGTCAAAAGCCCTTGAAAACCATAAATCTCGGAGGGTAAGCAGCTTTTTTCCCAAAAGCACAATATGACTCTGAGCAGCTCCGAACACGTTCGCGAATCACTTTTTGCTTCAGTTACTCGGGAGTCGACAGATGCGAGTAAGCCAGCGCTCTGACGCTCGGGAGCGTTTGGTTTTGCTTTTGTTCCAGTTCAGATGAAGCGTTCGCCACTTTCCATCACTGACTATAAGTCACCTGAAGAGATCAAAAATGGAATAAATGATTTACTTGGATTTTCCCCAGTCCAAGTAATCATTATGAAAAAGAGAACCCAATCTGGCATTGTTCGGAAAGGGCTTTCTCAAGAATATGATTTAGTTCACTTCAACAAAAAAGAGCTAAATAATATTAAAGCTTTAGAAAAAGCTAAACTTATGTTCGATATCCGTGTGACGTGGGAACATTTCCAGAAACCTGGAGGAAATTACCAGAACCCCACTCAGTGCCGTCGGTGCCAAAAGTGGGGTCATGGTACAAAAAATTGTCGCATGGATGCTAAATGCATGATTTGCGGAGGTTCTTCTCACGCTAAGGACGACTGTCCTGTGAAAGAAGATACCAGAAAGTTTGAATGCGCCAATTGCAAGGGCCCTCACAAAGCTAACTTTTGGGAATGCCCTTCACGCAAAAGTGTCGTTGAGGCTCGTGCCAGGCAGATGAAGGATAATATCCGTTACGATAACGGTCGTTTCCGGAATTTGCCTGGTAGAGCATCGAACAATGCTCATTTTTCAGTCAACGATCGCTTGATCATGAATCATACCCACCAGGAAGTTCATAACCATGCTCATTCACAAACAAATTTTAATCCGTCAGGTAGCCGTTCGAATCTTTCAATTTCGAATGTATCTACCCACGGTAAATCCTTTGCCGATATCGTAGCAGGTAATTTGAACTCTTCCCCTGTTCGTTCCATGAGTACCCATTCTACTTGTTTCAAATCAAATGGAAAAAACCCTACCGCCACAGGTAACTCCTACCCCGCTTCATCGTCTACCGAAAATTCCAATGGGAAATCATCAGATGATATGTCTGCCTCTGATTTTAATTTTCTAACTGAACAATTGAATCTAATGATTGATGCAATGTTCAAAGCCACCACTATGACTGAAGCAGTCCAAGTAGGTGTAAAATTTACAAATCAAATTGTTATTGGATTACGTTTTTCTAATGGATCCAAATAATAATTTAAATATTTTAAATAGGAATGCTCGTTCTCTGAATGGTAAAGAGGACGAGCTGTTTAATTTTCTTACGGTTAATAACGTGCATATAGCAGTTATTACCGAAACTTATTTAAAACCTGGATCCAAACTAAAAAAAGATCCTAACTTTTTTGTTTATCGTAATGATCGACTTGATGGGGCATGTGGGGGAGTTGCAATCATCATTCATAGGCGTATAAAACATCAACTGTTTTCGTCATTTGAAACTAAAGTTTTTGAAACTTTAGGTGTTTCTGTTGAAACACAGTTTGGTAAATATGCTTTCATAGCTACCTATTTGCCTTTTCAATGCTCTGGACAGCAAGTTAATTTGCTCCAAACTGACTTGCGAAAATTGACTCGCAATAAGTCAAAATTTTTTGTCATTGGTGACTTTAATGTCAAACATCGGTCATGGAATAATTCTCAAAGTAATTCCAACGGCAGAATTTTATTTGATGAGTGCTCTTCAGGATATTTCTCAATTCAATACCCTGATAGCCCGACATGCTTTTCCTCTTCTAGAAATCCATCTACGATTGACTTGGTTTTAACCGACTCTAGTCATCTTTGTAGCCAACTAATTACTCATGCTGATTTTGATTCTGATCATGTCCCTGTTACATTTCAAATATCGCATGAAGCGATTCTCAATCCTATCAGCTCCACTTTCAATTATTTACGAGCCGACTAGAATATATATGAAACGTATGTTGACTCTAATCTTGATGTTAACATTTCTTTAGAAACTAAAATTGATATTGACAATGCTCTTGAAACTTTAACAAATTCCTTTGTTGAAGCCAGGAACATTGCAATTCCAAAATGCGAAGTAAAATTTTGAATCCGTGATTATAGACGATGATCTTAAACTCTTGATCCGTCTTAAAAACGTGAGGAGAAGGCAATTTCAGCGCACTCGTGATCCTGCTATGAAAATTTTATGGCAGGATTTGCAGAAAGAAATCAAGAAACGTTTTGCAGATTTAAGAAACAAAATTTTTGAAAATAAAATTTCTCAATTGGACCCTGGCTCTAAGCCCTTTTGGAAATTATCTAAAATCTTGAAAAAACCTCAGAAGCCAATACCGGCATTGAAAGAGGAAAACAAATTATTACTAACTAATTGCGAAAAAGCTCAAAAACTTGCTAGGCAGTTTGAAAGTGCGCACAATTTTAATTTAAGACTTACTAGTCCAATTGAAAATCAAGTAACTCAGGACTTCGAAAATATTCTCAATCAAGAGAACGTTTTCGAATATGCCTGGGAGACTGATTTGGAAGAAGTGAGAACTATTATTAAAAAATTCAAAAATATGAAAGCTCCTGGCGATGATGGAATTTTCTACATCCTCATCAAGAAACTTCCAGAAAGTAGCTTATCATTTTTAGTTGATATATTTAACAAATGTTTTCAATTACCATATTTTCCTGACAAATGGAAAAATGCTAAGGTTGTTCCAATTTTAAAACCAGACAAAAATCCTGCAGAAGCTTCTAGCTATCGTCCAATCAGTTTGCTTTCCTCCATCAGTAAACTTTTTGAAAAGGTTATTTTGAACAGAATGATGGCCCACATCAACGAAAATTCAATTTTTGCCAATGAACAGTTCGGATTCCGCCATGGACATTCGACCACTCATCAACTTTTACGTGTAAGAAATTTGATCCGTTCCAACAAATCTGAAGGCTACTCTACTGGTCTTGCTCTTCTAGACATAGAAAAAGCATTCGACAGTGTTTGGCATGAAGGTTTGATTGTAAAAATTGAAAAACTTTAATTTTCCAACATACATTGTTAGAATAATTCAAAGTTATCTGTCAAATCGTACACTTCAGGTTAATTTTCAGAACTCCAGATCTGAAAGACTTCCTGTAAGAGCTGGTGTTCCCCAAGGCAGCATTTTGGGACCAATATTATACAATATTTTCACATCTGACTTACCTGAGTTACCTCAGGGATGTCAAAAATCTTTGTTTGCGGATGACACAGGTCTCTCCGCCAAAGGACGAAGCCTGCGTGTCATCTGTAGTCGATTGCAAAAAAGTTTATATATTTTTTCTTCATACTTGCAAAAATGGAAGATTTCTCCTAATGCTTCCAAAACTCAACTAATAATATTCCAACATAAACCAAAAGCTCTTTATTTGAAACCTTCAAGTAGACATGTTGTCACGATGGGAGGGGTTCCAATAAATTGGTCAGATGAAGTTAAGTATCTAGGGCTCATGCTAGATAAGAATTTAACTTTCAAAAATCACATTGAGGGCATTCAAGCCAAATGTAATAAATATGTAAAATGTCTCTATCCCCTTATTGATAGAAAATCAAAACTTTGTCTTAAGAACAAGCTTTTGATATTCAAACAAATTTTCAGGCCAGCCATGTTGTATGCTGTACCAATATGGACTAGCTGTTGTAATACCAGGAAGAAAGCTCTGCCGAGAATTCAAAATAAAATTTTGAAAATGATTCTGAGGCTTCCTCCCTGGTATAGTACCAATGAGTTACATAGAATTTCCAATGTTGAAACATTGGAAGAAATATCAAATAAAATAATCAATAATTTCAGGCAAAAATCGTTACAATCTTCTATTGCCACGATTAATGCGTTATATGTTTAGGTTAAGTTAGGTTAAGTATATTCAAAGCGTTTTTTTTTCTCTTATAAGCAGGTGAAATCAACTCACCTGTAAAAAATCTGAACTGCTACGGCAAATGAAATGTAATATGTTATTAACAAAATGTTAATAAAATCTTAGATTTGTTTTACCAAATTAGGATGATAGTGTTGTCTAATAACACAGAACACCTAGATATAAGAAATAATGAATGTAATGTTTAGAATGATACTAATAAAGAAATTAAAAAAAAAACTGATTTTAAATTTTCAAAAAATTATGTCAAAAAAAAATACATCGCTTAAAATCTGATAGTAAACGTAGAATATTCTTAACTTTCAAGAAAAAATTTAGAACAGCAATAGCCCCTTTGGTCACGAGGCCTTCGAAACACGAAAAAACGGAAATTTTCGATTTTTTTCATGTAAAAAACCAACAATGAGAAACCAACAAAAAGTCATAACATAACAATCGACTTCTATAAATGTTTGAGCGAAAGTCTCCCACTCCCATTTAAACCTATGAAATAATCATTGTACTCATAGCTTTTGTTCCAATCTACCTTTGCCCCACCTCACTCTATGGCTGTCTGTCGAAGCTGCGGATGCATCTCTCCTACTCCTCTCCCTATCTCTCTCTCTCCCGGGGCCATTTGTCAGGCACCGGTGAATTTTTGTTTCTGCATATTTGGATTCATTGGATGGAGGCGGCAGCTAGCAGGGAGGAAGATGATGTCATGTGTGCTCCGTCTGCAGTAAATGGCTAAAATTATAATTATCGAAAAGGAGTGGGTTAATTATTTATTCGCAGATGCTGACAGGCCGTGAAATTCGCTTTCGATAAACGATGTGGTGGTCAAATGTCAGGTGATGCATGCGAGCAGCATTTGTTGGCTGAAATTTGAGGAAATATATATATTTCTGGAAACAATGATAGACTCTTGGTGATTAATTCCAAAACAAGACCAAAGGATAGAATCTAGAAAATGAATAGATGTGCAATGAAAATCGAACGGAAATCGAATGAAGATTAAATGAAAATCAAATAAAAATTGAATGAAAATCGAACGAAAATCAAATGGAAATCAAATGAAAATCGAATGAAAATCCGAATTAAAATCGAAAGAAATCCGAATATCGAATGAAAACCAAATGCAAATGAAAATCGTATAGAAATCGAATGAAGGTTGAATGAAAATCAAATGAAATTCAATTGCAAATCAAATGAAAATCGAATGAAAATTGTATGGAAAACGTATGAAGGTTGCATGAAAACCGAATGTAAATCGAATGAAAATCTAATGAAAATCGAATGAAAATGAAATAAAAATCGAATGTAAATCAAATGACTATGAAATGCAAATCCAAATGGAAATCGAATGAAAATCGAATGGAAATCGAATGAAGGTTGAATGAAAATCCGAATCAAAATCGAATTAAATCCGAAAATCAAATGAAAATCAAATGCAAATCGAATGAAAATCGAATGAAAATGAAATAAAAATCAAATGGAAATCTAATGAAAATTAAATGAAGATCAAATGCAAATAAAATGAAAATCGAATGAAAATCGAATGAAAATCGAATTGAAAACGGATGGAATGGAACTGGAATGGAACTGGAATGGAACTGGAATGGAACTGGAATGGAACTGGAATGGAACTGGAATGGAACTGGAATGGAACTGGAATGGAACTGGAATGGAACTGGAATGGAACTGGAATGGAACTGGAATGGAACTGGAATGGAACTGGAATGGAACTGGAATGGAACTGGAATGGAACTGGAATGGAACTGGAATGGAACTGGAATGGAACTGGAATGGAACTGGAATGGAACTGGAATGGAACTGGAATGGAACTGGAATGGAACTGGAATGGAACTGGAATGGAACTGGAATGGAACTGGAATGGAACTGGAATGGAACTGGAATGGAACTGGAATGGAACTGGAATGGAACTGGAATGGAACTGGAATGGAACTGGAATGGAACTGGAATGGAACTGGAATGGAACTGGAATGGAACTGGAATGGAACTGGAATGGAACTGGAATGGAACTGGAATGGAACTGGAATGGAACTGGAATGGAACTGGAATGGAACTGGAATGGAACTGGAATGGAACTGGAATGGAACTGGAATGGAACTGGATGAATGGATGGAACTGGAATGGAACTGGAATGAAACTGGAATGGAACTGGAATGGAACTGTAATGGAAATCGAATGAAAATCGAATACAAATCGAGTAAAATCGAATAAAAATCGATTAAAAATCGAATGGAAATCGAATGAAAATTGAGTTGAAATGGAACTGGAATGGAACTGGAATGGAACTGGAATGGAACTGGAATGGAACTGGAATGGAACTGAAATGGAACTGGAATGGAACTGGAATGAAACAAGAATGGAATGGAAATGGAATGGAAATAGAACGGAAAATGGAAAAGGACATAACATAGAATTAAGTTACATGGGTTGAAAAGTAAAAGTTTTATTCAAATTCGTTTTCTCTAGTGTAATAAATACATGTGTGTATCATAAGTCCTTGAAACGTTGCACCGTCGAATGATTTCATTGAAATACGAGAGCAAATCCATCACTCGAGATGCATCGAAACCGATAGCAATTCATGCCGAGTCGGGACACTTTATGACCCTAAATCTGACACCGATACAGCAACGTTGCCATAACTTAATCCTCGAAGCTTCGCTCAGAGCCAACACATTCGTTGACTCTTTTTGATTAATTCGTCGATTTTATAATTTTGATTTATTTCATCTCAAATTACGCATAAACACATCCCATCCATCTGCTCCCCGGCGGATGCGCCTTCGTCATCATCATCACCATCGATAAAGCCACTAGCCACTCGTTCAATGCCAAAATGGGACAAGAGATGAGTGAACGGGAGGAAGAAAAATAAAACGACGCACTAAACTCTACATGCCATTAAATATTAATTTATAATTCCACCCCATCCCAATCGGGTGGGGACTCCGATCAAGATAAGCACTTGTGCGCTGGAGAGGATCCGCTTTTGGTAGCGCATTCGATACGAGTCCGGCGTTTCTGAAATCCCGGCAGCAGGAGTGAAGGACAGAAGGTGGGTTGGACGTCCGAGCGGATGCAGCGTGGCAATATCGAGATTTCGAGAAGTGCAGTGGATCATGTTTCACTCGAATGCCGTCAACGGACGGACGACCCCACAATGGTCGGAAAAAAATAAAGATTGGTTAAAACTAGTTTGGTCTCTTCTCAATATTTGCTCATAGCATTTGCTAGAACCAGAAACGGACAAAAAACGTTTCGCTACATTTCTATTCTTCTATCATTATAGCACGCCTTTCCTTACGCCTTATACAAAAGCAGCCTGTTAACCAAATAGCAAGCCTCTATGCCATGAAATATCATCCTTACACCTTCCCGCATGAACTGCCATATCTATCTATCTATCTATCGGGTATATCTGGTCTACCGTGGGCCAGTTTTAAATGCATCATCAATTCGTCCCCTTCCCCTCATTGTTCTGCATTCTGACGCGGCAGGCGCCATTGTTGCCTAAAAATAGAAGATCGCTAGCACTTATACACTGAGGGCGACTGTTAGTCCCAAGCAGTTATCTGGTTGATTCCTTGTGTGAGTGCAGCTGATCTGGCGGTACTGGAGTAGCAACTACGAGCGGCCAATCAAGCTCAAGCTCAAATTCAACATAAAAATCTCAATATCGTTTTTAATAGTTCTGACCGCCTCTTTGTACGAAGTCCGACCATTGTGGACCCATTCGAGCGGAGCTGTGTATGAGTGCACTGTACATTGACTCCGAATTTTATTGATGACCATCCAATGACGTCGCAGAAAAATCACTCTTCGACGAAAACTGGCTGCAGTGCACTTGCTGCTGACTGGTGGAGGAAATTGGGGCGAGTTTGTGCAATCTAATCGATTTTGATGCGTGGTCCCGGTTCGGAACTGCGAATCCTTTCGAGAACAAGTGGACCATAACTCCGAAACCAGAGCGCATTTCACTGTTTCTAGTCCGGTTTCAGTCTGCGTCGTCGCTTTTTCCCGAGCAGAGCATCCGGTCGTCTGTCGGGCTGTGATGATGTTTTGCTGCTGCCTCTGCTGCTGCTGCTGATGCACTTATCGATGTTAACCCAGATTGCAAGATGGGTCGTAAAATAAAAGGTGCTGTGCATTTTATATTCGGTGTAAATGCTGAGTGGAAATGGAACGATATTGTTTACTGAACGGTTTTGGGAATTGAAGGCATTTAATAATAATGAAAATTACCATCATGGTGATTTATGAGAAAGTATTAGGGTACAGTATATGATATCCCCATTTAAAGCACATAGTCAAAAGCAAAACTCTCTGAACTTTTGAGAGAAGCTTATGAAAAATTCCATTCGAAATTACTTAAATTTTTTTGAAAACTCGAATGTAATTTTAGCAAAAAAAAAAAATTATTGTATTAACCGGATCCAAAGCGAACATTTTATTTACAGGGTTGTTGTTCGGCATTCTTGTAACAGGCCCTTGCCGACATTCTTGCCCAGCGTATCCTTACAAGTTCAGCTATCTTCTGGGTATTGGTTTCGCCGTAGAGTTGGGCGAGATCGTCCTAAGCACCTAAATGCTTCAAGGTCTTCCCCGAACACTGTCAACGTTTCGTGCCCGTAGGGGACTGCCGGTGTTGTGAGCGTTTTGTACATGGTACATTTGGACTTTCACTGATGATGCGACTCCGTATTTCACGGCTAACGTTGTTATCAGCCGTCAGCAAGGATCTTAGGTAGACGAACTCGTCGACCACCTCGAACGTATTCCCTTCTATCATAATAGTGCTACCTAGGCGAGCCCTATCGCGCTCGACTCACCAACTAGCATGTACTTTGTCTTGGTTGCATTCACCACCAGTCCAACTTCTGCTGCCCCACGGTTAAGGCGGGTGTACAAATCAGCCAATTTTTCAAATGTTCGGCCGACGATGCTCATATCACCCGAGAAGCAAACAAATTCACTGGATCTCGTAGAAATCGTACTCTGGCTGTTAAGCCCGGCTCTACGCATAACACTGCCAAGCGCAATATTGAATAACAGGCACGAAAGTCCATCAACTTGTCGTAAGTCCCGGCAGGATCCAAACGAACTGGAATGTTCGCCTGATAAGGGTATGCGATATGGATTTTTTCCATGCCGATACGAAACGAAACGATACGCGGAATATCTTGCGCTGATAATGACGAAACGAAACGAAATTTAAAAATGTTTCGTGTAATTCGATACGAAATCAAATATCTCACGGAATTTTTCGAAACGAAACGAAATTTTTGAGTTTGTTTCGCGGAATACACGTTTAAGTTTTACTTTCTTGTCGAAAGCTGGAAATTTGACAAAAGGCTTAAAAAACGTCTTTTTAAATCCTCTACCATATGGAAACCTTAGTGTTGCTCAGCGGAATCCTTAGATGTTTTGGTAAGACTCTTGTTTGTTTGAAATATTCTTAATAACTTTATAAGGTTTCATTTCAACATATCTGACATTCACACAAGGGAATGAGTAGGTTAAATGCAGGGTGGGTGTACGGCTGTCAACTACAAACAAAGCTCGCCTAACAATCATCTCTCACACGGGCCGACCCAAACAGCACAGGACGAAAACGCGGGCCATGCCAGGCAGCAAATGCTGATGCTTTTCAACACTTAAACAGCGGGATGTCTAGCAGCGTTGTGAGCCACACGAACACATCCACAAAGCATGAACGGTAGGCGCACCTCGTTGCGTATAAAGGTTAAATGTACTAAGAAGTGGATCGAAATGCAGTTACAAACATTTAACACAATCTCAAATACATTGAGTGGAGCCCAAAATTTATTTATTTATAGAAATGCCTTACAATTTTTTTAATCATGTGGATGTGATGTTATACCAGTATATACCATAAAACATGGAATAATGATTTTCATTTTTTTTTTTTGCTGTACTGTATGCTTTGTGGCTTGAATGAATGTGATTGGGGACACAAGTCGATAAGTGACCATGAAAACAATAAACTGAGAAGCAGACCTTGTCGCAGTTGGAACATAACGCCAGAAAGAAGAAGAAGAATAAGTAGAACAGAGGAATCACTGGTATATTTGCTTTAGTCTTTACTGGAGTATTGAATTAAATTACATTTTAAAGAATCCATCAACACATACCTAAGAAATCAATCAAGATGAATTTAAAAGAACTGCAAGAGTAATAAATTCCAAGAGATATTGCGGCAGCAACTTAACCAGGATTGCCTGTTGGGGTTAATTTCGAAGTTCCTAATAAATTTTCTGGAAAAGCCTTGCATAACCTGTGAATTAATTCTTGGAGAAATCACTCTGGAGGATCAAATCTGGATGAATGCAAACTTTTAGAGTAAACCTTGTAGAAAATACTGAAGATATTTCTATTATCTTGTAGAGAAAATACTGGAAAAATGATCCTATTCCAAAATCTGTGAAGGACTTTCTGGAAGAATTAAGGATTGTTGATATTATCTCATTTTCAGATTCTTTGTTTAAAATTGTCTACAAAACCACATTTTCACTAAATTTTGAGCCTCGAGAGTATTTTGAAAAATATTTGATAATTTCGAAAAAAAAAGTTTTGAACCTGGACTACATAGCATAGAGGAACCGAAAATAAAATTGATAAGTTCACTCATTTTCGTTCAGACAATCCGTCTTTCAATGAGCTAAATTTAATGTTTGGCCTTTTTTTTCTCGAGATTTAGATTTGCGAAAATCGAAAAAAAATTGTTGCGCTTTTCCAATGTGAAATACCCTAGGTACCCCACCAAATTTGAATCTAAATCCGGAACCAATTTTGATGATGCATGCAATGCATGAATGAAATTTATAACTGATTTGTGATTTTTCCTTAAAAAAAATCATCAAAATCGATCGAAAGATGGCGAAACTAGAGAATTTTGAAACTTTGATGTCGGTATTGAAAACGTTAAGACCTTTGTCTTGCGGCAATTGGCTTCCAATACTTGTGATGATGTATTATCAATATTAAACAATCCGAAAAAATCGCATTTTTTTCTTAATTGGGGGTCGTGAGGAAATTATGTCACGATATAAGAGGAGAGAGGAGTTGGTGGTGTGGTACAGCGTGAATAAACCTAGATTCATTTTACGATATAAAATAATGTACGCATCTTCCTTGATTAAGGTGAATATAAATCGAAGGCATGCCTCAGAATTTCAAGAGCACAAATCTAACGAACCCGACAGCCAATCGATAGAGTTTTCAGCTTGAATGGACGTCTGGTTCTTTAGATTTGTGCTCTTGAAGATTTGAGGTGTGGCTTTGTATCACCCAAATCAACGCGATTTTTTACGGCGACAGCGACAAACATTCGCTGCGATTTCGCTGCTACATGTAGAGTTTTATGACACAACAACGAACTCGCGGCGATTTTTCGTCGCCGTCGCGGAAAAAATCGCTTTGATTTGGGTGAGCCTTTACTCATGTGGTGCGAATAATTTATGCGTTCTATTAGTTTTCTCTTCTATTCTCCCGCTGTTCTTATGCAAAGTTAAAAGTCACGTCACAGCGGGAAAGCAAGAGAGAGAACTAATGCGCGCCTCAATAATCTGCACCACCTGAGCAGAACATCAGGGACTCACGCTCCGCAGCTTTTTTTGACATTTGTGTATAAACATTTTTTGAGATATATTAACGATCAAAAGGACACGCGATGTTCCCCGGAGGAAACGAACAACCGTGGTTTTGCTTTCTTCATTCTTATGGAAGATTGCGGTAGTTCATCAAACGCAACAACTGCCCTTTCCTGGGCTATTCGCCGTGAGGAATTTAGGGCAAATGGGCGTTTTTAAAAACATTACAACAGCAGTGCAGTTTATCATATCCTGCGGACCAGTCAATACTACAGTCACCCCACAGTTATGGATAGCACACAGATATGGAGCAAAATTGGATTAAACGGAGAATATCTCATCAAATAGAGTTGCTATTACGCAGAACCCATTTTACCTACGCGAACCATAAATCTATACAGCATCGTAATCAACAATAACATGCTTAAACACATTTGTTCCGTTCGTGGGAAATAAAATGTCATACATATACCTAGAAGCGTTGATTCATATCTGTGGGGCATTGAAACCCATACCACAGTTATGAATCTAAGATAAGACGATTCCTATAGAAACGCCAAAACGTATGCTTTCACTAGCACACCATTCGTTTGCCTCGCAGATAATTTGCTGTTATAGTGTTCTGATCCATGATATGAGTCGATTTGATCCATAATATGGACCTATTTTTGACTGTAGCTTAAAGTAGAAGCGAGCGCTTTGCCTTTTTTGTTCGAAATTAAACTCGAATTTCGCGAAATTCCGTTTTATTCCGTTGGTTTTCAATTTTCCGTGGAAATATTTTAACAATTTGGCGAAACGAAACGAAATAGTAAAATAAAAACTTCGCCTGTATGAGTTCCGTGGAATTCCGCGGAATTTCGTTTCGAAGCGTATTTGACGGAATCATTCGGTATTTCGCATACCCTTATCGCCTGAAACCTTCACACCTACCATCGTTGCTCTTATCAGTCTCGTGAGCTTCCCGGGTAAGCTGTTCTCGTCCATAATTTGCCATAGCTTTACGCGGTCGATACTATCGTATGCCGCCTCGAAATCGAAGAAAAGGTGAAAAGGAAAAGAAAAGGGATCTGGTATTCACGACATTTTTGGAGGATTTGCAGTACAGTAAAGATCTGGTCCGTTGTCGATCGGCCGTCAACGAAGCCGGCTTGATAACTTCCCACGAACTCGTTTACTACGGGTGACAGACGACGGAAGATGATCTGGGATAATACTTTGTAGGCCGCATTTAGAATAGTGATCGCTCGAAAGTTCTCACAATCTAACTTGTCGCCTTTCTTGTAGATGGGGTAGATTACCCCTTCCTTCCACTCCTCCGGTAGCTGTTCTGTTTCCCAGTTGTGCCTATCAGCCGGTGCGACAAATTGCCAGCCTCTCCGGACCCATTTTAATGAGCTCCGATACCATCCTTACCAGCAGTTTTATTGTTCTTGAGCTGGTGAATGGCATCTTAAACCTCCCTCAAAGTGAGGGCTGCTTGGTTTCCATGGCCCGCAGTATTGAAAAAGGCATTTCCTCCGTTGTCCTCTCCTTCATAGCTTGTGCTCTCAGTGCGGTTCATGTGTTCGTCAAAGTGCAGCCTCCACCTTTCGATCTCTTCACGCTCGTCCGTCAAAATGCTCCTATCCTTATCCCTGCACAGTGCACATCTTGGCTCGCGTGTTTTTTGAGACCAACTTAGCTGTTCCATCTTCTTGCACTCCGACTCCTCAAGTTGGCGTTTATTTCTCCCGAAAAAGGCAGGTCTGCTGTTGCCGTTTCCGCCTATAACGTTGCACGTTCTGACGGGTTCCTTGCTGCAGCATGACTGCATGCGCTGCATTCTTCTCCTCCAGGATCTGTATACATTCCTTATCGAGTCAATCGTTTCGTCGACTTCGTTCCACGTCATTGCTCTCAGCTGCATGGTTGATGGCTTTCACTATTCTCTAGCGTTTATCAAGAGGAACTTCATCCAGCTCACACTTTCCCGGTAATCCAGCCACGAGGGACCGGGCGTATGCAGCTGTGACATCCGGTTGGTTTAGCTGCTCTAGGTCATACTGGAGCGGCCGTCGGTTTTAAGCGCAGTTTTACCTTCATCAGGTAGTTAAAATTAGTCAATATGTCCTGACGTGGCTTTAGGACATTTGGTCGAAAAACATATAGTTGAATGATGTTTGGTCAAATGACATGTGGTCGAAAGTACATTTGCTTGAAGGGTCATTTGGTCGAATGGACGTTTGGTCGAATGGCATGAGAACATTTCGTCGAAAGATGATTTTGTAATGATTGATTGAAAAATCGGTTTTGTTCAACAGATATAAAACCGAACTGGTATTTTTGTACAATGAACGATCTTACGTTTATTTTGGACAAATATACTCTAAAGTCAATAACAAATCTATCTTCATGATAATTATTACCATCGCTCTAACTACAATATGGTTATATGTGCTAATGTCTTTATAGGATAAATAATTCTCGTGAATGTTCTTTTTCTTCCATTCTATTTGAATTGAAGACGGGAAAAAGAAGGTTTTTGTGTCAATTTACTGTTTCACGTTGAACTATTCAAAATATCATCAATCTTTGGAAAAATCCTCGTTTATACTTCCGTCACTAAGTAATTGAAATATTAATTATAGTTGAATTTATTATTCTTTCAAAATTTCACAGTTCTTTATGTGAAACTACTGACCTTTAACAAATGATAAATTACACTGTGAGTGCTCAGAACCTTTATTAAGTATCAAATTTTCACGGTGCTCCAATTACCGTTATTATCAAATAAAATATAATATTCAAACGGCAGTCAGCAGTTGATTCCTAACGTTGTTCTGCACCTCTGGGCTGATTTTGAAAAAAATCCTTAGTCAGAATTTTGAGTTACGCCCTTTTGAAGTTTATATGATAGAAATCACTTAAAATATGCCATTTTTACTTGTTTAAACTAAGAGATTATACAAAAAAAATGGTCTTTATCTGGTTTTAGATATTGAAAAACATTTTCATAAAAAAAATCAAGACCGACATTTGAAAAGGGGCAAAGCTATGTCTAGTTATTACTTATCAACCAATACACGAACAATGATATCTAACAATCTAACGCCTGATAGTGATTTTAGGAAATTGTCCAAAGCATTCAAATATGAATGAATAAGGGGTCATGCACAAATTACGTCACGCTCCAAGGGGGGGAGGGGGTCAAGCCAAGCGTGACAAGCCTTACAAAATGTTCAGAGGACTCATACAAAAAACGTGACAAAGGGGGGGGGGGGGAGGGGGTTCGAAAAAGTCGAAATTTAGCGTGACATAATTTGTGTACCATCCCTAATTCTTGGACAGGATATGCAGATACGCCCTTTGGAAGTGTATGGATTTTTTGTCAGTATACTGGTACACATATCTTGTTTCTGGAAGTGGACAGAGGAACGCGGAAATATTCCTATGGTCGGAGTTATTCCGGTGGATCACTGGGTCAGGTCGGATGAGAAGGGTACTGTGCGTTTATGCCCCTGGAAGTTGGCAAATTTCAAAACACAGATAATTTTCGGAATCGTTTATAATGTGGCCACTACATGACGGAATTTTAAGAAAATTGCATCAGTGCAAACCTTTTGAGACACGATTGAATTGGATAACTATGAGTTTTGCATTTGATTAATCCTACAAAATACCATTTTCGGGGCCCGGTACGCCTCAAACTCACGATAAAGCGGCCAATTTGTATCTGAACATCTGTGCCCAGCTTACGAGAACGCATTTGAGTGCACAATTATGTTTGATTTCTACTTTTCGAGCATTGAAACGGTTTAGTATCCAACAAATCTATAGCCGGTTCTTCCGGGCATTACGTCCGAATGGCCACATCCGGTATATTTTAAACGGTGCAAAACTCTTTTTTTATAATGTTGAATATCAGATCTTAATGATTTATGCAAATTAAAATGATTGTCATTGCAAACAAATAAAGGTAATTTGACATGTCCCAAAAAATACCCATTCTTTACCCGACTTGACCCAGTGACCCACCGGAATAACTCCGGCCACAGAAATATTGTCGAGTTCCTCTGGCCACTTTTAGAAACTTAATATTTGGGCCAGTGAACTGACAAAAAATCATTTGAATCCGTTAAGAATTCTCTGAGCGATGAGGATTTCAGTATTTTTGCTTTCACTCAGGCCTATACGGGTTAAGTTCGTTAAAATACATAAAAACTATCATATATAAGTTGAAACCCTTATTTGGACTTACTGTGAAATAATAATTCAAATCTTCATTTTTATGGATCATATGAGAAGCACGCATTAGGAGTCATAATCTGTGCATAGCAATTTTTTACAGAGCTGGGAGCGCTAAAAAGCCGTACAAATATCGAAAGAGTACCGGTCAAATCGCAGTTGTTAATTTTTAAAGTGTCCATTTGTAAAAATATGTATAAGAACAAGTAGAGTTGATCAGAGTAGAATAAATTTAAGCAGTAATTGAATAGAATAGAACAGATTAGAATAGAAGTATGTATGTATGAATATATAGTATAGATAAAGATAAGTGATGTTCGAGTGTTTCGGTCGACTTTGATACAGTCATTGTTCAGCTATATTGAAATGTGTATAGTTATACTTTGGTCCTTTTTCAATGTCAGTATAGACAATATGTGTACGTGTAAATTTGGAATCGTTCAAATATTACGTAACGAGGAGGTTCGGTAGTGTTACGATTTATACATTTTCCATACAAAAGCTGTAACGTGGGGGAGGAAAGGAGGTCTCAAATTGGAAAATTCTGTGTGATATTTGATTACAATTTGAATCATTCCTTCTATGCAACTTGCTAAATTGAATGAAATAAGAACAACCGCAAAAGTGTAATAATTATGTATGCACCTAGCTAACCGTTGATTACAGATGGAGCAGAATCCACCATATCCCATATTCCATATTCTTTCCATAAATTTCAAAAGGGCGTATCTGCATATTCTGTCCAAGAATTTTTCATACAAATTTGATTGCTTTGAACAATTTCCTAAAATCACTATAAGGCGTTAATTTGGTAGATATCATTTTTCGTGTATTGGCTTATTAGTAATAACCAGACCCATGACAACCATATATCGATACACAGTGTTCTTCGTAGCCAGGATGTCCTGGGCGATAAGTGAATATCGCCCACTGTCAGTTGTAAGAACTGTGAAAATAAAGACCATTGTTTTGTTTAATTGTTTGCTATGGTTTGATTATCAATTTTTGATATTGTTAAATCAGCTAATAATATGCCAAAAAGTTGAAGCACATTCAACATTTCGATGGTTTTGGAAGAAGAGCGAACATTAAAAAGCATCCTGCAAGCTTCCAAGCAAGCAATCCGTGATTTCATTGCGACACTTGCTCGATTATGGATCATAAACATTAAACAAAACTTTGCAATCTGATTGCACTCTCGATTCAAATTACCCGAAAATGAGTAAACACATGGAGATGTTGACTACGCTAAAAGTCGTCCCGTGCCATGAGCCTGGTAATAACTAAACATAGCATTGGCCCTTTTCAAATGCCGGTTGAAAAAAAAATTAGAAAAATGTATTTTTCAATATCTTAAACCATATAAAAATTTAAAACTACAAAATTTCATTATAATATCTTTGTTTAAACAAGTTAAAGTGGCATATTTCGTGTGATTTCTATCATATAAACTTCAAAAGGGCGTAACTCAAAATTCTGACTAAGGATTTTTTTTTTTTAAAATCGGCCCAGAGGTGCAGAACAACGTCAGCAATCAACTGCTGACTGCCGTTTGAATGGTATATTTTATTTGATAATAACGGTAATTGGAGCACCGTGGTTTTACAACGTACGACCGTGGAATGTGAGGATCAGGCCTGATACGATTTGCCATAGAACAACTTGGTCAGGAAGGGATTTTTAAAGGAAAATTTTAACGTAGTGCTTCAAAAAGTCCCCCTGTAGGATACGTGATTCTTTTTATGTAAAATTATTGTTCTGACTGTGACTTCCAGATAAAAAAACGTTCCTCTGGAAAACATTTGGCATTGATGGTGAAGTCGATGACTTTGATTGATAATGAGATTATAAATCCAACTCTCAGGATTATCCGGAATGATAAAAATGACATCAGGTAACGTCAATAAGGCAAGGGGTCAATCGATTCTGTGGGTGAGTCTGGGTAATGAACTGGAATCCCGAAGTATTGCCCGTCGTATATTGAAGACTTAATGTTTGTTCAAGAAATGCCAATACATGAACGCATATTTCTTGCACTCTTTCATGTTGTTCTAGCATTCTCCAGCAACAGCACATACCATACATGTTTTCCCCTTTTTCAATGAAACAATTCCTATGTGTAGATGAAAAAACCGAATTTAGTACTATACCATTTAATTCCACTAGAGTTTGTATCCTTTGACAGATACGCGTATTTCGACCTCAACTGTAAGGCCATCTTCAGTGTCGTGTACTAGACTCGACGAAGACGGCCTTTCAGTTGAGGTCGAAATACGCGTATCTGTCAAAGGATACAAACTCTAGTGGAATTAAATGGTATAGTACTAAATTCGGTTTTTTCATCTACTTATAGGTATTCTACCAAACAGCTCGAAGATTTATTATCAATTCCTATGTGCTCATGGTGTGATTCGTCGAACATATTTATTACAAATAAATAGGTAAGTCTGAAACTTCACCACAATAAAATCTAGGTCTCATTTGCTGCAAAAACCAAAATAATCCGTCGGATGGTCTGGAGTTTTTTTTTTAATATTTTTAGTTTGTAGTACATTGCGCGAGAATTGCACATATGTTTGTATTTGCGTGGCTTTGTATTTATGTACATATATTTGTGTGTATGTATGTATGAGTTGTGCAACTTTTCCCCAAATATACCGTATCCCCGAATTGCCCACTTTCCCGAAAAGTTCTTGGCACTCAGAGATGTCAAACTTTATATATTTCAGAGTGCTGAAAATACCGGTTATCTGGTGTACACCCTTCATTATTTGATTGGCGGTTCTTACGAGTTTTACTGCCCTCAGCCTTTTTGGAAACATGTCACATGTAAAATTCCTATTCAAATACCATTTTGACTAAATGTCATATGCTTCTCAAAACAAATAAATTATTTTCGATCAAATGTCCATTCGACGAAATATCATTCGACCAATTTTCATAGATGCGCACATATACACAAACGTTCATACATATACGTACGATTGTGCTACTTTTCCCCGAGTTTCGTTTCCCCAAATGTCGGTTCCCCGAATGATTCTTTTCCCCATAATATGCTCTAGGACAATATTTTAGCTGGAAGATACAATAACCTAATTCACGATTAGTAGAGTATCGTATCATATCGTAGCAACGTATCATATAGGCTATCTTGATGCACTTCATCAAAAGTGTTTCATAAATGCAATTACCACTATATTCAACGTGTTAATGTGAATTTTATGCGGACAATTTGAGGTAACCCGCTCAATGTCTGGTGGCCGTTTTTCAAATTCCTAATCAAGTTCATATGCTTTGAGATGTGAAATTCAGAAAAGCTTCTGGACATTCACACTGCCTATCGTTGAATAAGATCGGCAGTTATGTTCGAAAAACGATGAAGTTTTGACCGAACTAATACGAATTCAGACTTGATTGTGAACGATCCAGTCGAAATTGAAGTTCATAATGTAATATATAAGTATTTTATATAGATGATTTAGTTACGCAATATTCCGGAAGTGATAAATGTTGTCAAATTCGAGTAGAATTACAATTTGCTGAAGTTTTCAGAAATTTCATCTTTATAAAACTAAACTTATTTTGTAACAAGGGCCCCCTCCAGGCCCAAATCTGGCACTGGCCATGAGTCTTCTACCTTAAACTCAATCGAACTAATTGGCAAATTGAACCAAAATGGCTGGTGCTTATTAGCTCACTGACGTTTTTTTTACACTCGGATTGACACATCAGCCTTAACAATGTCAATTTTCAGAGTACACAAATTTTTCGTGTCAATAATTTTATTTTTCTAGAAACACTGTTATCCAGAAATATTATGAACTATATAATGTATAATTGGGTGCGGCTTACTTTTCGAAAGTTCTCAAAAGCACAAATTCGTGTGCTCTTATGAATTCAAATCGCACCTCAAATTTTGAGCTAAAAATATTAAGATTTAGAGGTGGCGCAAGCGTCTTGAAGGTGAATTTTCAAGTTATATAAAATGACCTTTAGTGAAGTCATCATAACTTCGTTATTTTAAAATCAGTTTTAGCACCATTTTCTTCAAAATTAAATTTATGAAAACTTTGTAGAACTCCAAATTTGTCTAAAATCAAAACTAGTTTTAGTTATCAATATCAATCAATAAGCTGGAAGTTTCTTTGATGTAATAAATTCCAACATAACCAGTAGCCAAGTGGTAAGAGTCTGCGGCTACAAAGCAAAGCCATGGTGAAGTTGTCTGAGCTCGAATCCCGGTCGGTCCAGGATCTTTTCGTAATGGAAATTTCCTTGACTTCCTTGGGCATAGAGTATCATCGTACCTGCCACACGATATACAAATGCGAAAATGGCAACTTTGGCAAAGAAAGCTCTCAGTTAATAACTGTGGAAGTGCTCATAAGAACACTACGCTGAGAAGCAGGCTCTGTCCCAGTGAAGACGTAAATGTCAAGAAGAAAAAGAAGAACCAGAGGTTATCATAACTTTTATATTTTTCATAACTCCCTACTTCTTCCAAAATAAATTCCGCCAAGAAGAGTCGAAAAGGTTCCCTTGTTTGACTAGCCTTTCAATGTCCTGTGTAACTCGATTTGAAATTGGACTAGTGAGTCCTTAATTAAAATTGTCGCTATGCATTTAAGCAAGTTATAGAACTTTTTCGCAATTTATTAATTATAATAAATTTTCCTTTTTCGATTCCGGTAGTGGCTGTAAAAATTTTTTCAAATTTTAAGAATTTTGTAAATAATCCTGGAGCCTGGACATAAAAGATAAAGTTAATGTTGAAAGTTTTGGCTTCTTAGTCCAGAAAAACCTTTACGCTTTGCGTTTTACTTCACATTCTGATATTACAATACCCCAAAGCTTCAACAAAGATTTTTTTTTTTAAGTTTTGAGGGCATGATCCATATATTATTTTTTTCGCTAAAAATGTGAATTTCAAAGTAGCTATCTATTTTTGTTTAATATGAATAATTTTTTGCAACCAGTTGGCTACAAAGCTGACTAGAGTCGGTTAACACGAAATCGATCGAAGAAGGATTTATAGAAGAGGAAATATAAGTAGTGGTACCAGGGTATTGAATATAAAAATATCCTTTGGAATTGCTTTGAGATTTTTTACTCGGACGTTGCACTTACTACCCGGCTATAAAAGTCTATTGTGTTTTATCAGAAACACCCAAAGATTCAAAAACTTTGGTTTCAAATGACAAAACGATTGATGTAATTGTGTCTCCGTTTGCTAGGCAATAATGGAATATTTCCAGCAATCAAAGAAGTTCATCAAAGTGCACACTTCGCTCGTAGAGTACGTAGTATCATCGTATCAAGGCACTCCATTCATCATCACCGAGCGTGCAGTGAAAATCCTCGTAAGCCACGATTCGATCATCAGCATGCAGTGGGTTATAGCAGTGCAATGATTACGCCATATTATTATAATCTTCAATTCCAGGCCCCCACACGAAAATAGGCCAAACGCGGTGATACTTGAATGTCATGAGTAAACAATTCACCTCTGCTGCTGCTGCTGCACCTCGCCGCCTTCCGTCGCACTCAGCGTTGATCGTGATGCGGCTGCCCGACGCGGTGATGGTGCATTTGCCACCAAACGTTCGTTATTGGGGCCGCGTTTTCCGCTCTTGATGAAGGATCGTGAGTTCGGCAAGAGGCGAGCGACGGGTGGATGGATGATACCAAGCTGCATTCGGTCGCGGAGCGCAGATGAAGCCACGGCAAGTCAAGCGATAATCATTGTTTGCCAATTTGTCAGTTTTGGTCTGATAGCGCGCAGAGGCGAAAGAGGCAACCAACAGCAGCAGGAGCGTCGCTGGATCGGATGTTCTCATTATCGCACTGCTTGCTGCTGCTGCTGTTGCCGCTGGGTGGGAGAAAGCTTTCGAGACGGTTGGACGTGGATTAAACCAGTGCTGTATGGAATAGACCTGTGCGCCGCCGATTCGTTTTGTCTCACTCCGACGCTGGGTTCACCCCTCAAAACATACAAAAATGTTGTGTCCATATCTCTGTGGCGCTACGTCCCAACTGGGACATAGCCTGCTTCTCAGATTAGTGTTCTTATGAGCACTTCCACAGTTATTAACTGAGAGCTTTCTATGCCGATTGACCAGTTTGGCATGTGTATATCTCAGCCATCTGACGATAATATTATTATTTTATTTCACTGTTGGAAACATTCACGACCAGCATTGCAAGGAAATAGATTCGTAGACAGGCAAATGGAGAATAAAAGGCTCCCATTTGAAATGGATTTCAAACCTATAAACAAATATTTCGGTGCCGCTATGCAACCAATTTTTGATTTTGTTTCACAATTCGACATGTCTTGTATACATTTTCAATGAAAAAATACTGAATATGGTCGTAGCTATGAAAAAACAGTAGTAATGTTTTTTCTTTTTCTTGGCATTAACGTCCTCACTGGGACAGAGCCTGCTCAGCTTAGTGTTCTTATGCGCACTTCCTCAGTTATTAACTGAAAGCTCTCTTTGCCAAAGTTGCCATTTTCGCATTCGTATCTCGTGTGGCAGGTACGATTATACTCTATGCCCAGGGAAATCAAGCAAATTTCCACTGCGAAAAGATCATGGACCGACTAGGAATCGAACCCAGACACCTTCAGCATAGCTTTGCTTTGTAGCCGCGGACTCTAACCACTCGGCTAAAGAAGGCCCCACAGTAGTAAGGTGCTTCCATTGAAAATTGTCCAAAATCTTCAAAAAATCATGACTTCATAATGGACATTTTTATTTAATATTTTTAATTTATTTTACCTTTGAATGCTTAAAGTTATGTCTTCCAGAGAAAAATAGTATTACACATAGTCGTAGTGTGATATAAGGTTTTTAAGGGGTATGTCCTATTTCTTAATCCCGTTTACCTGTAAATCAAAATTCAAAACAATGACATGTGGCGTTTTCTCCAAAAAAAAAATGATTGCTAAAGCCAAGTTATTAAATTTCAATAAAGACATACTGATTTTCACCTGTTTGTCTGTAGCTCGAAATTCAAAACAATTGCATGAAATTTTTTCGACATGAAATTCATTTTAGATGTAAAGTTTTTTATGTAAAGATGTAATGTTTTAATCAGAAAAGAAACTTTCGATTACACTCAAAAGTTACTTAAGCTAAGAAACTGATAAAAACTCTAATCAGTCTGTTTGTCTGTAAATCAAAATCCAAATGACAAGAATGATTTTCGGCATGAATTTGCTTATAGAAGTTAAATGAACATGTTTTGGAGAAAATATAATTTTTCTGAAAACATTCAAATTTTATTTAACTTAAGAAACTACGTAAAACCCTACCTTATTAGCTTGTTTGCCTGTTTAACATCAATATGTTAATACTTATACTATAGTTAGGAAAACATATTTTAGAACAAATATTTTTTATTACACTCATATTTCTTTCCACATAAGAAACAAAGAAAACCCCTCTATAATAAGCCTGTTTTCCTGTAAATCATAGTTCGACGATGAAATTTATTTGTTTCGTTATAAATTCATTCAATGAAGTTATATTAACATGTTTGGGTTTTATATTTTCTTTTAACACTTCAAATTTATTTAAGTTTCTACGAGCAAACCTACACAGTTCGAACGAAACGTGTAAATTTCTGAGACTTATAATGCACATAATTGGAGCGTGGAATATCATGGATATTTACATGATATGTCATGTAAACTTCAATTATATGTCATGTAATCTAGCTTGATCCTAAGTGGTTACATGACGTATAACACATTTTTACATGATTTCAGAATTAAATTTACATGACGCCGTGTTTACATGGCATACATGAAGTTTACATGACGTGTAATCTTCATTATTTTTAACTGTGTATGAAAACCACAGTTTTAAATGAAATAAATTTTGAGTGTTTAATTTCTCAAACATTTTATTCCTACTCAAACATGTTAACTTGGCTTCTACTATCAATTCAATGTAAAAAAAAACGATATATTGCTGTAGATTTAGATTTCAGGTTATGGTACAAAAACTAGGATTTTCATGAAAACATCGAAACAATTTTTGAGTGTTATTTGAAAAAAAAACATGCTTTTCCACATATACGTTTCACGGTACTCCTCTGACCGTTAATATCAGAAAAAAATCTCCATCTAATTTGTGTTCACCAGTCATTTTCTTAAGCTTTGCTGCATGTCTGGGCAAAATATTAAAGTAATCGTAGAGCCCGTTTTGAAGTTACGCCCATTTTATTGTATAAGTCCAACTATTCAAAGAAAATCTGGGATATTTAAACGGGTTTTCATTAGCCGTGATTATCAGATGAAATATTTCATCAATAATTTATTCAAAGTTTGTTTATTTGATTAAATGTAACTTATGAGTGGAGCTTTGAATGAGAAGTTCTACAAAATGTTAAGTTACGTCTTTTGGAGGTGTAACCAAAAAAAAAAAACACCAATTTTAAATAGATTAATTATGCTTACAAAAACAGTTCAGCATGTTCAAATGTTTCAATGACACATTGCACATACAAGCCGTAAAAGTTTTTCACAATTAACTGATTTTTCATAGGCTCAAGCGCTATAAAGCATTGCGGTGCTTATTTCATCATGTTACCAAATCAGTTTTGTAGCACCACATTCTGGATAGTTTGGTGAGCTCATGTACCCACGATTCAAATAAATTTACATGCAACTCATTGGTACATGTTGTGAAGCTGTCTTGATAGTGTTATTCGAAAAACACGCCTAGCCGTTCCCATATGAGACGTTAGCCACAAGGATTGACGTTTCAAGTAATACTGTTTCATATGGTATGCCCTCTTCAACTTCTTTCTTTGTATGTAGAATAAATAATAATAATTACACAAAATTGGCTCCGCTACTCCACACTGGGGCAGATCGCTGTTTTGGACGGCCAAAACCTCTAGTACTCTGGATATGCATCCTAGAGGTTTGGTGTCTTTGACAAATTAGTTTGGAATAATTTGTACTACATTTTTACTCATTCAGATTTGATCTAGATAAGTGAAAACCGATCTTGATCAATTTTATCATTTGATAGGAGCGTCCTAGCAAAAAACTTTTTTCTGCAAAATTGTTTATTGAGGCATTTTTGACATTTTTTCAGAAGACACTTACACTCTATCACTTACGTGAGTGGCGCTGTATGTGACTTTAGTAAAAACAGTCAAAAAATAGATTTTGACCATTTTTATATAAAAAAATGGATAAAAATATTATGTCATCGAGTTTTCAAAGCTAAACAATAAAAAAGTAATTTCACAACATTTACTAGCAAAATTTTCAAATTTAATGATACTTTTAGTAAAAAAAAGTTCAAAAATAGGTTTTTGCAAAATCTTGGATAACTCATGAACCGGTAGTAGATGGCAGTTATTTTTAAGCCCACGACTAGTCAAGAAGATAAGTTTCATTGTCGTGAAGAAAACAAAGTGGGTCGAGTGGGGCGTTTTTGCTAGAATAATTTTAGAATAAAAAAACGATTATATCAGTATTCTTCTTCTTTCTGGCGTTACGTCCCAACTGGGACAAAGCCTGCTTCTCAGATTAGTGTTCTTATGAGCACTTCCACAGTTATTAACTGAGAGCTTTCTTTGCCGATTGACCATATTTGCATGTGTATATCGTGTGGCAGGTACGAAGATACTCTTTGCCCTGGGAATCGAGAAAATTTCCATTACGAAAAGGTCCTCGACCAGCGGGATTCGAACCCACGACCCTCAGCATGGTCATGCTGAATAGCTGCGCGTTTACCGCTACGGCTATCTGGGTTCCTATTATATCAGTATGTGACTTCAAATGGGATTATGTCATTTAATATGCTTTCAGATCTAGAGAGTAATCAGATTTAGAAAACGAAATTATATGTACTTCTGAAAATTCAGACGGATTTCATTTATTTGCATTGTATGATATGGCTCTTATTAACCTCAATACTATCACTTTAATAAAAATCGAATAGAGATAGATAGACAGGTAGATACACATAATGTGGACAAATTATCTTGAATTTCGTTTAAATGTTTATCAGATTAAGCAGGTGTTGGCTTAGAGATGACTTCTTCAAAACACTTTGACAATATGCAATATGTTTCTGAAATACATTGTTAAGATATAAATTCATGAAAAATTTATCAATTATAAGCGTTTTTTATCATATTTTTATAAAATCTTCAAACCACCAAAACGAAAAAGCCCCACGTGGCCCCACTTTTCTTTCTTTGCGACAATGAAACTTATGTTCTTGACTAGTCGTATACAAAAAAATAGCTGCTGCCGTTTGCCGCTTCATGAGTTATCGTGGATTTTGTATAACACTATTTTTAGACTGTTTTTGATAAATATATAATTAAATCTGAATTTTTTTTATACATGATGTAAATTTACTTTGTTTTAGTTAAACTTCTAAGAGTTGATGACAAAATATTTTTTCAACAATTTTTTCGTATGAAAAAATGGTCAAAATCGATTTTTTAACTGTTCTTACTAAATTGTCATATATCGCCATCTACGTCAGTGATAAAGTGAAAGTGTCTTCGGAAGAAAAGTCATAAATGCCTCAATAAAAAAGTTTGCAGTAGAAAGTTTTTTGCTATGACGCTACTATCAAAAGATAAAACTTATTTAGAACATTTTTCACTTATCTAGATCACACATAAATAAATCAAAATGTAGTACAAGTTATTCCAAAATACTTTGTCGAAGACAGCAAACCTCTAGGATGCATATTCAGAGTACTAGAGGTTTTGGCCTTCGAAAACAGTGATCTGCCCCAGTGTGCGCCTTATAGCGCTTGAGCCTATGAAAAATCATTCAATTGTGAAAAACTGTTACGGCATGTAGGTGCAATATGCCATCAAAAACATTTGAACATGCTGAACTGTTTTAAAACGCATATTTTATCTACTATAAATGTGTTTTTATTGGTTACACTTCCAAAAGGGCGTAACTCAATTTAAAACGCCTGTCATAAGTTACAAATAATCAAATAAACAAACTTTGAATAAAATATTAACGGTACATTTCATCTGATGATCAAAAGTATATTTTTTTATTCATACATCTTCATTTGACTTCAACAATAAATTTTATGTCTAAAAAACAACATGTCATTGCTTCGAACTTTCACCTACAGACAGCAGATGAAAAAGGTAGTAGTTGTTAGGTAAAATAATTGTTGAGTGTTTTCACAAATGTACATCTCTATTCAAATGTATTAACTTAACTTCTACAATACATTTTATGGAGCGACAATAAGAAATAGGGCATACCCCTTATAAATCTTACTACGACTTTGTGTTATATTATTTTTCCCTGGAACACATAACTACAAGCATTCTAATGGTAAAATAAAACCAAAAATTAGTTTGTTTAGGGGCCCAGTTAGCCGTAGCGGTAAACGCGCAGCAAATCAGCAAGACCAAGCTGAGGGTCGTGGGTTCGAATCCCACCGGTCGAGGATCTTTTCGGGTTGGAAATTTTCTCGACTTCCCAGGGCATAGAGTATCTTCGTACCTGCCACACGATATACGCATGCAAAAATGGTCATTGGCACAGTAAGCTCTCAGTTAATAACTGTGGAAGTGCTCATAAGAACACTAAGCTGAGAAGCAGGCTCTGTTCCAGTGGGTACGTAATGCCAGAAAGAAGAAGAAGTAGTTTGTTTATTATAAAGATATGTTTTTTTTTGAAGATTTTGATCAACTTTTTAATGGAAACCCATTACTATCGTTTTTCTTAGCTACGACCATGTTCAGTATTTTGCTGATGGAGACCTATACTAAAAGTTTCAAATCGTGATACATAAAAAAAAATTGTATAGCTACACTTAAATGTTTTTTTATATGTTTGGTTAACATTTCAAATGGGAGACTCCCATTCTCCTTTGGCCTTGCTACGACTCTTTTAGATAATTTTCCTAGTCTTGAGTTTTTCCAACGCTGAAATAAAATTATTATATTTTTGTCCGATGGCTGAGAAATGAACCATTGTAACGCTCTTTTTAGGAAGATATTTTCACACCTCCCTCCCAGACTCATTGTTCCTTGCTACGATTATGTTGAAATATTTTATTCATAAGCTAAGCAGTGATACCCAAGGTGGGCGAATTCGCCCCCCGGGGGGCGATTTTCAGGCTCAAGGGGGCAAAAATTTGTAAAACAGAATTTGGGGGGCGGAAAATCCAAAAAGGGGGCGAAAAAGCTAACACAGGAGCTCTTGAAAATAATTACTCATAACCTCATAAGACGAGACACATCTGAAGGTTGATCAATTCCAAACTTAACTAATTCCAGAACTATTTTATTTTAGATCATTATATTCCTAATTATGGTCATTTTAAAGTTATGAAAGACATTACTTGATGTTTGTCAAACACAAAATGTTAGTGTTATGCATGCAGTTTTTTTTTTAAATCATGTGCAATTTAAAGATTGATCGATATTTGAGGTTTTCACAAGTTCGGACTGATTAGTCAGTGAATTTGGATGTACAAGACATGCATCTGAGAATTTTTAGAAATTTTTGCAAATGCCCAATATTTGATATAATTTTTTTTTGTATGGGAACTTTGAGGTAAGGAAGCTAACAGTACCTATTTCTAAGCTGCACTAATTCTTATAATTTCTTATGGTATAAATCAAATTTTGAAAAATTTAGCAGACAAAAATCGGATTTCAACGATAAATCTACTTGATTTTGGAGACGAACAACACTCTGTTTGAAAATAGATTTGAAAAAATATTAGAGATGCGTCGGATTTGAACCATCAGAAAGTCGAAAAAACGCTTTTCATATGTTGCATTGAAAAAATAGTTCATTCTGGATTTTCATATATTTCTTCAGGGTTTTGGATTGGATAAAAATGGTACCCAAAAACGTCAAGCATTTATTATTCACAATTTCTGAAAATTATTGAAGTAATCTTAGAAATATTTTGCAGATAAATCAGTATGAAACCACAATGAAAGTATCATATTACGGACCATCTAAAAACTCATAATTTCAAACAAAATCAATGCAGTTCACCCAAACGTGACATATTAAAGTGAACAGAAGTGCGTTTGCTTGAAAAACATTGCATTTAGTTCTATTTTAAAGAGCTCCGCCTCCAACTTCCTCACAAGTTGGCGCTTATGCATACATTACATAATGTAACGAAAACCAATTGCTCTTTTAATTACAGTTCAGTATTTAAATCATTCCTAATAATGGTGGGTTATCGATATTAAGGAAAATATTTAAAATGTACATAATATATATTGTATTATGATTCTACGGATATGCAAGGCGAAGGTTTTATTTCGCGAAGACAAATATTTGAATCATATATCAAGGGGGCGATTCCAGATAAATATTGGCCTCAAAGGGGCGAAAGTTTAAAAAGTTTGGGAAGCACTGAGCTAAAAAGTCAAGCTTAATGACTGTGGAGAATATTTGCCATCAAATATCTTGTCTTAGAGTAATGGCTATTCAAACATCTGTGTAACGCTTATTTTAAACTGCGCTTCCTGGCAGTTAATGTTAAATTTCGCTTTTTACGTGTTTTTCATGACGAGTGGCATGAAACAAGGGTAGTCAGAAAGGTTTTTGATTTTGTTTAGTGTTCGAAAGTGAAATTAACGAAACTTGTGTTTAGTCCTCTGGTACACTATTATGTGCTTCAACTGATAGCAAATACATAGAATTTCTTTTGTTACTATTTTGATCTTTTCTCCAAGTTTTCCACTATCAATTTCTTCAAGGGATTACTTAAGAAATTATGACAATAATTATTATATCAAATAATTATTATTTGAATTAATCCAGAAACTTGTTCAATGATTCATCTAGTCTAGAAATAGCTTTAATTAACTTATTTTGTGCGAATTAAACACAATTGTACTAGTTCCTCACTGCTCTAGCAATTTCTTCAAAAAAATTTAAAGATTATATCAGTACGCTTTTTAAAGCATTTCACAGGAATTCTTTCAAAGTGTTTTCCGGCAATTTTGCCACAAAATCTCAAGTAATACTTCTAATAATACTCACAAGTGTTTTCTAGGAGTTTCTTTACAGAATTTTTGTAAAGGTTTCTCCAAAAACTTCCCCAGAGTTTTTTTTTTTTCCAAGAAGTTTTAGGTTTTTTCTTCTTTTATATGTGCTTCTTTATTTTTTCTTACAAGAATTGTACTGGTTCATAGAAGAATTCCTCTAATTATTACGTCAAGGATATTTTCGATCCTTCCAGGAACAATTTCTAAACTTTTTCAATGGATTGTAAATAAAATGATTAATATTTATTAAGTTATACTTGTGCCATAAGAGAAAGATCGTAAATTAGAGTATTTGAGTTGATACGGAGGTCAATTGAAGTGAATATATTGATGAAAATGAGGATTTTAGAAAACCACGTTCAAAAATAAGAACTGACGTAACTTTTAGCTCGGAGGTTTTTCAGTGAATATCGTTATGATATGATGTTAAGTTTGAAACCTGTTTGTATTTTCGGAAATGCAGTGGAAATTTTCAAAAATATTATCTTTTGCTCACGTATTTTGTTTGATGTCCATTTTACCCAATCGCTTTTTTTTTCTACTCGCATAGTGCAGGTAAAATGAAAATTTCCATCGATTTTTGCTAACAATAAAAAGCTATTTTAGTCTGATTACGAATACGAATTCATCTTTTTTTTTCATCAGAAAAAATACGCTATCCTTGAGGTGTTCATTGAAACATCCGTTCCCCTATCAGTTTTTATCATTTTCAAATATTTTTAGATCCATTTTTTTCATGCCGATTTACGATAGCAGCGATTCATCGAAAATTTTTAACGACATGACGCCATCGCCAACAAAATAATATTCCGGCGCACAGGTCTACCATGAACCATCCATACATACATTCATCCTCTCGAACAGGACAGCAATCATTAGGGGGTAGGAGAGTACATCGTTCTAATTAGGCGAACATCACCACCTGTTTACTCTACGGTTATCGTCCCTGGGCTGGTGCATTTTGTTTACCTTCATCATTAAAACGTACCACCACGCAAAAGCAGCGTATTCTAGGCATTCTGTACTGTACGTGCATATGTAGCCCGGCGGAATGGATTGAGGACATTTGATAATGAAGTTGATTATCAGCGAAACACGTGACGGTTGTGATGGGGCTATGGGTTCAAAGTTTGGGGTTTTAAAAATTTACCACTCTCTGGTATTACGTTCAAACTGAGACAGAGCCTACTTCTCTATTTATAAGAATTTTCACAGTTATTAACTGAGAGCTTAGTTACAGGCACTATACGATAGTTTTGACCACGTAGATCAATGAACAATCATGGACGAAAACAACTCTCCCAGAAAACTTTTAATACTGGATGCTGTTCAAAATTGTGTTAAAATTTCAGGTTAATACCCCTGTTTATTCAAGTCCCGTCGAAGACCTTCATGATAAAATTTGAGTCATCAGTGCAGATATACTTAAAGCACCGCATACCTATTCGACAACTCTTCTTTAAATTCATGTCAAATGGCTTACACATGCCGCCTCTTTCCATAAACACATGGCACCTCGCAGCACCTCATATGCGACCACGACTGAATTCGCAACTCCGAAATAGATGACCTTGAAACCGGGGAAATGTGCGTTGTGCGGGTCATGGTTGGCATTGCGATAGGTACCACTCTGCGTCGTCGGGTTGATACCCTGCAAATACAAACCTGCTGACACTCTTTCTTTATTCGCACAAGTTAGCGACCAAACGCAACGCAACGACATGCCCACGAGGAGACCGTCCCGCCTGTGAGTAAACACAGACGGAGGAGCGATGACGTCATTGTAGCGACCAACGACCGGCCGGCGACTACTAGGGGGGTCGGGGGTAAAATGCATCAGTTGAGGAAGATGAAGAGCAAACTACATTTGTGAAGTACTACAATATACGAATCTAGTTGATTTATGTCCACCTTGCATGGCGTTCAGCGAGTTTTTCACCCTAACTGCTTAGAATTTTGAAAAAACATAAGTGGTACAGAACGCATCATAACAATGAGGCAAGACGCACTGTCGTGTTTTAATGTTTATTTTATTTGACGGAATCTGAATCGGAAACTCTGAAAACTCCACTAGGAAGTATTTAAGATGTTCCTCATTAAATTCAATTAATTTTACTACTTGAGTTCATTCAGAATTTACTCTAAACTGGATTTGCTTCAGATTATTTTAGGCAGTTTCAAGCAAACTGTAAAGATCAGCGAAGAAATCGTCTAACGATTTTTTAAGCTTGCGATCAAGAATTTGATTGGGAAAATTACTGCATGAATACATCAAAGTAGTTAATAGATTCTATTCTAAGAAGTTTTTCAGAAATACTTTTTGTTGGGGGCACTACGCCACTGTACAGTGCTTTCAGGGGACTAAATTCGTGATCTAGAAGTTGATCAAGTTAAGTGTTTTTAAAATGCGAGTAGTGACATAAGTTGTTTATTATGATGGCCATCTTTAGATGTTTCACCATGAGGTCAGTTGATAATGTTAATAATCAATTCGTCTAGACTACAATTCATTTTATTTACACTTGTATGAAAATAGAGTGATTCGCCTAATGTTGAACGGCTAAAAACCTAGCCTATTGTTGAACAGTTCGTGTTTTCCTTATGGCGTGTTCAACAATTAGCGAGCATTTTGATCGTTCTACAATTGGTGAATTACCCTGATACTAATGAAAACGATAGTCTGTTTTGGAGAATGAAATTGTATGTAGAGAGAAGCGACCGAAGAAATTATCGGCATATTGACATAAGCCAACTTATGTCATTACTCGCATTTTAAAATCATTCAACTGAACAAATATTGAACGGAACAAGCTAGATAATTTTCGAATATATTTGATGATATATTTTGTAGTCAAGGAAAACAGTATTCATTGCAAGTAGTCACGGTTTCAATAGCTATTGAGTCACTCTTTCATATGTAAGCTAGAAATTTTGCCCCTGTAAATGTTAGTTTGATATAAAATATCGATTTTTCAGCATAAAATATAGTATAAGCGAAAATATTAGAGACACATTTTTTAAACACATGCCTTTTAAAGAAATGCGTATTTTTTTTATTCAAACGACTTTGTAAGAAAAATCTCGAAAATACCCAGAAAAAGATATAGCCAAAAATATTTTTAAGGGGTCGTTCATAAAAAACGACACATATTTCTTAGAATCTTATAGATAGAGGTAATGATTGTTCAGCAAATTTTTATGTAGTGGAAATATCTACAACTTTGCCGAAGACACTATTGGTATATCTCTCGCGTTGAGTATCATACAGGCGTATCTGCAGTTATCGATTTCTCTTCATCGATTCTCTTTTTGGATTATTACACAAGGTTCAATCGATTTTGGTTACACTTTACGATGCAACATGATAAACGACAATGAGTTGTTTCTAACGAATAGAAAATAGCAGTCGAAAATAGTCGTTCGGATAAGTAACTGGCTAAAGATAAAATCTATGAAGAGAAATCGATCATTGCAGTTACGCCCTTATGACACTGAACGCGAGATCTTCACTTTTATAAGAAAATGAAAATCTATCTCACTGCGTTGGATTCAGCACAAAAATAATACTTCCTTTAGAAGGGCTTTTACATCCCGAAGACGGCACACCTTTAAAATCAACTTTTCGGGCGCAAAACAATTTTTAACACGAATTTAGTCGCCTCGAAGTACACTCCAACCTCCTTTTACGACCGTTTTTTTTACCGATGGTTCTTTTTCCGACCACTTTTTAACGACCGAAATTCAGATTAACGACCGTTTTTATAAATGATCATTATCTTAAAAAGTATTCAAAATAGAGGATCATGATGTTCAGCAAGGGGCCCAGATAGCCGTAGCGGTAAACGCGCAGCTATTCAGCAAGACCAAGCTGAGGGTCGTGGGTTCGAATCCCACCGGTCAAGGATCTTTTCGGGTTGGACATTTTTTCGACTTCCCAGGGCATAGAGTATCTTCGTTCCTGCAACACGATATACGCATGCAAAAATGGTCATTGGCATAGTAAGCACTCAGTTAATAAATGTGGAAGTGCTCATATAAGAACACTAAGCTGAGAAGCAGGCTCTGTCCCAGTGGGGACGTAACGCCAGAAAGAAGAAGAAGAAAATGTTCAGAAAAATTGTTCAGTACCCAGACAACCAGAAGTCGCATGAAAGTTTACGTAATAACTCGTTTATTCATACAAACTACTTCAAAACCGCAAAACACGGTGGATAAAATCGTTAGATTGATGAGTTTCCTCGCATAAAACGCTTTCTTTCTGAATTCATTTGTACATTTTGTTTCGTCCCGTACACTCGTACAAAGTAAATCGGATCAATCCGTAGCAGCTGTCAAATTAACATTTGTTATCATAAGTTAAGTCGCATAAGATCACAGGTTAGTTCGGTAAACAATTTACACTTTCGCATTGTATGCTATTATTCATCACATAATATTTGTACATATATCGCCTCCACTTTTGTACGTAGTAGGCCTTTTCGCGACATCTTATAAGTGAAATTTTGCAGATACAAAGCCTCCAGGGGATTTCGTTATACGTACATTTTGGTTGTCTGGGTAGTTCAAGGGCTAACATATGAAGGTCATTGAATTGCGGAATTCTGCCACTAGGTGGCGTTAGTGAGCATAGAAATTTTGTTGTGCGGATATCTCAGGATCCTGACCACTTAGAAAGATGGCGTCTTCGACAAAGTTGTTCAGTAGCTCAAGGACTATCATTATAAAAGCTATGAGATTCAAAATTTTGCCACAAGGCGGCGCTAGTGAGCATGAAACTTTTGTTTTGCGGTTATCTTAGGATCCTGGCCACTTAGAAAGATGGCGCCTTCGGCACAGTTGATCAGTTGCTCAAGGACTATCATTATAAACGCTATGAGGTTCAAAATTTTGCCACCAGGCGGCGCTAGTGAGCAAGAAACGGATATCTCAGGATCCTGGCCACTTAGAAAGATGGCACCTTCGGCAAAGTTGTTCAGTAGCTCAAGCGCAATCATTATAAAAGTTATGAGATTCGGAATTTAGCCACCAGGCAGCGCTAGTGAGCATAGAATTTTTGTTTTGCGGATAGCTCAGGATCCTGACCACTTAGAGAGATGGCGTCTTCGGCAAAGTTGTTCAGTAGCTCAAGGACTATCATTATAAAAGCTATGATAAATTCCGCTTTCAGGCCTCGCTAGTGGGCATAGAATTTTTGTTTTGATGATAGCTCTGGATTATGACTATTCAAAAAGGTGGCGTCTTGGGCAAAGTTGAGCTACTCAACAAGTTTACCAAAGACTCCATCTTTTTTAGTGGTCAGGGTCCTGAGATATCCGTAAAAAAAAGTTTCATGCTCACAAGCGCCGCCTGGTGGCAAAATTTTTGAATATCATAGCTTTTATAATGATAGCGCTTGAGCTACTGAACAACTTTGCCGAAGGCGCCATTTTTCTAAGTGGTCAGAATCCTGATTTATCCGTTTCATGCTCACTAGCGCCGCCTGGTGGCAAAATTTAGAACCTCATAGCGTTTATAATGATAGTCCTTGAGCTACTGAACAACTTTGTTGAAGATGCCATCTCTTTAAGTGGTCAGGATCCTGAGCTATCCGCACAACAAAAGTTTCATGCTCAATAGCGCCGCCTAGTGGCAAAATTTTGAATCTCATAGCTTTTATAATGATAGTTTTTGAGCTACTGAACAACTTTGCCGAATACGCCATCTCTCTAAGCGGTCAGGATCCTGAGCTATCTGGAAAACAAAAATTCTATGCTCACTAGCGCCGCCTGGTGGCAAAATCTCGAATCTTTTGGCTAGAATAATGATAGTCCTTGAGCTACTGAACAACTTTGTCGAAGACGCCATCTTTCTAAGTGGCCAGGATCCTGAGATATCCGCAAAACAATAGTTGCATGCACACTTGTACTGCCCGGTGGCGCAATTTCATTTAAGCAGTGTTGCCAGCTACGAAAAAAATTTAGAACCCTTCATGAAAAATTGGATTACAGTTGAAGAGTATTGCTATGTTGCTAAGCATTATATTTTTCTGTTCCGCTCACGTTTGATGGTTTTGATCTTTATTTTATTCTTCTTAAACAGTGTTGCCAGCCACATGAACATTTGTAATTCGGCCGACTGTATGGTACGCAACACTTCCTTCAACTATGGTGAACATTCGGTATCGTTATCTTTAAAAATTTTTGGTATTTGCATACCACACCCCCATAAAATTGGCTCTTTTGATAACAATTGAACAGTGTTGCCATCTTTATCCAAAATATGAAAATTTGAACGGCCATTTTGGAAAGTTCTCAACCCATGCTACAACTTTGCCGAATATCTCGAATCAGTATTTCCGCATCTAGACGTTGCATTTTTCAAAAACATAATTATAACCCTGATATTTTTTACGACCGATTTTTTTACGACCCCCCGATAACGGTCGTAAAAAGAGGTTGGGGTGTACTGTGCACTGTCCGATGATGTTGGACAGTTTTAAAGACCCAGCGTTTACTTGACGATAATTGAGTCGAAGTGTAATGATAGCTTGATTGTCAAAATCCTCAAACCATTATTCGCAAGTCACGAAGAAGGCAGAGTTAAATTAAATCTAAAATAATATTTGTTGGTTGGTAGGAGAAAAAGTTGTTGGACCATAATTGTAATAAGACATGTAAGATGTTGAATGATTCCTGATAAATTATGTTTAAAATAAATATGAATTACAGCTTTTGAGCTCAGTCTCAGTGACCCGTGTTCTTCTGACCCGTCGGCAGAGCGAATTAAGCGTAACCACAAACTGCTTGAGGAGCAACAGTCCTTCTTACTAAGGGAGATCGAGTTGGAGCAGAAGCGATAATTGGAGTTGAAGAAGCTGCAGCTGGAGAAAGAAGCTTGGCGAGTATGGTACGAGTTATTGAATACGCAGACAAGACGTCAACGAGCTGGGGTTGTTGGGGACTGGGCGAATCGTCTATCGCTAGTCGGAAGCAACATCAATCCTACATCTGGGACATCGAGAAGTGACATCATGTCAGCAAACACCGATCAGCTCATAAGCTAGTGCTCCAATTCCATCGTTACTAGCGAGCTCAACTGGTACCGCTCAAAGAATCAGCTTCATGTGCATGCCGCCGCCTGTATCAAGTACCATGCAGCGCTCAGCGTTTCCCGTTGGTGCTAGATCAATCGCGACGCATGTCCAGTCAGCCGATGCATCGAACCCGTACATTATGGGACCAACGCCTAGCTATATTCACAATTTTCTAACCGGTGGTGGAAGAGGTAAAACTGTTCATCAACACCCATCACATTAACAACGTCAGTCCCTTGGAGCGGCCTGTCGGCGAGCTACACCTTGGTCAGATTCCTAAATATTCTATGTGTGTAGCACAGTAAATCCACATGCTAGTCAAATAAACGTGAATATGCTATACGCCTCCATTTTCTACCCTGAATCAATCCATATTCCTCCACAAATATCCACCACCAATCAAGCATCCTTGGTAGTGAATATGGGTCGCCAATGTTTGTGGCTTATGTTTCATAGTGCATTCTACACGTTCACAGAAGCATGCGGTTACAGTAAAGTAGAAAACCTCGGCCGACAGTGTTTAAAGGCAGTGCATTGGAGCAGTGCGTAGCCGTTTTCTTATGCCCTCTGCAGTACCGCAGGTGATGCAAACCTTAAAACTTCTGTATGAGCGTTCGGAGCAGATTATCTACTCGCTCCTCATAAAAGTTTGAGATGTCCCTGAACCAAAGGCCGATAACCTAGTGATGTTCGGCATGCAGTGCAGAATTTCTGCGATTACCTGGCGGCGGCATGACAAGTGGAATCCTGTACTTGTGCAGGAACTGGACGACAAGCTTACAGCGCATCTGAAATTAAACTGAGCAGTGTACAAACGGCAGTTTTCTCTAGTAGATCTGCGAGTCTTCGGTGCACAGATGGCGAACCTGGTTTGAGCGACGGCGGACATGATACTTGCGTTGGATTCTTTTGCTACGAAGGTTCCTAAACCAGACAAGGCAAAAGGATATCCCATTATCTCAACGTAGATACAGTAAAGCCAAAATCGGAGCCAAAGAGGAGTGCGGCCTCTGGTGTGTGATGTTTGAACTGCAGTGATCCGAATCACAAAGTGAAGGAGTGCGACGTTTTCATGCGGTTGAAAGATGAAGTTGAGTTGAAAGCAATTCACACACATCTACTCTATCGAGTCTGTCTCGGCAAACATGGACGAAAACCGTGCCGTACTCAATCACCCTGCGAGTTTCAAGGGTGTCAACTTCGCCATCACTCGAGTTCTACAACACTACTTCTACACTCGAGCTCTACAACACCTTCGACAAGCTCAACTAGTTACTCGGCAAACCGCGTTCTAGTTACTCCGACACTTCTTAGGCTTTTTTAAGGAAGTTGGCAGAAGAGTAGTGTTTTATCCAGGCAGTACAAGTGTGCATGCAACTATTGTTTTGCGAATATCATGACCACTTAGAAAGATGGCGTCTTCGGCAAAGTTGTTCAGTAGTTCAAGGACTATCATTATTCTAGCCAAGAGATTCGAGATTTTGCCACCAGGTGGTGCTAGTGAGCATGAAACTTTTGTTTTGCGGATAGCTCAGGATCCTGACCACTTAGAAAGATCGGGTCTTCGGCAAAGTTGTTCAGTAGCTCAAGGAATATAATTATTCTAGTCAAGAGATTCGAGATTTTGCCACCAGGTGGTGCTAGTGAGCATGAAACTTTTGTTTTGCGGATAGCTCAGGATCCTGACCACTTAGAAAGATCGGGTCTTCGGCAAAGTTGTTCAGTAGCTCAAGGACTATCATTTTTCTAGCCAAGAGATTCAGTATTTTGCCACCAGATGGCGCTAGTGAGCATGAAATTTTTGTTTTGCGGATAGCTCTGGATTATGACTATTCAGAAAGGTGGCGTCTTCGGCAAAGTTGTTCATCAGTTCAAGGACTATCATTATAAAAGCCATTCCCCTCTGTGCAACTTCGATTGTTCTGGTCAATCACAGAGAAGCAACTATGAATTGTACGGTCATCTATGTTCATGCTCATGTTTTGAATTTGTTGGGGAGTTTTCCTTATCCCTAGTTTTTCAAGCACTTCTTTTCAAAATATCCTAGGAATTACACAATGTGTTGCATATGAACAATCCTATGGTGGTTCCTTTATTTATTTGTACAGGCAAAACATCAGAGATACGAATCCATAAAATTATATCTGTAGTTGTGTTAACGTCTTCATCAAAAACTCTTATTTCATAAACTCACATGATCAACTCTCAATTCATCAAAAACTCTTATAGAATTTAAGGAATTTCAAGAGTTCGTTTGGAAAGTAATCTAAGAATTGTACCAGAAGCACCTCAATTGTTATCTTTTGATTTCCTCGAGGATTTTTATTTGAAACACCTTGCATAGAATTGTCCAGGAATTATTTCTGTAATTTTCTTAGAAAGGCAAAAATATTTTATTTTTAATATCTCATCGCAATAGGCTGTTTTTCATTACGTTAATCTGTCATGAAACGGCCTACTTCCCTGAACTGAATTATGCAGTGTGATAATAGTCATTGCACCACTAAAACTAGTTACATAATGAATATTATGCAGCGCTTCTCCATTGCGTAGCTGTTTTGAGACGCAGCTGAGAGCAACGTCGGGTACGTGGGACGGAGTTGACGAAACGATCGGTTCTACGAGGAATGCATGCAGACTCTGGTGGAGAAGGATGCAGTGCGGGCGGTCATGCTGCAGCAAGGGACCCTTCAGAACATGGAACGATATAGACGGAAATGGTAACAGCAGATCCGTCTCTTTCGGGAGAAAAAACGCCACCTAGAGGAGTCGGAGTGCGAAGGGATGGAACAGCAGTGCCGGTCTCAAGAATCACGTAGGTTCTATCAGAAGCTCAACGCATCCCGCGACAAATTCGTGTCGCGAACCGCGATGTGCAGGGATAAGGATAGGAGTAACTTGACGGACGAGTGAGAGGTGATCGAAAGGTGGAAGCGGTACTTCAACGAACAACTGAATGTGGCGTTGAGAGCACAGGCAATGAGGGTCGACGCAATGGAGGAAATACCTACAGCGGACGATGGAAACCAACCAGCCCCCACTTTGAGGAAGTATGCCATTCACCAGCTCAAGAACCATAAAGCTGCTGGTAAGGATTGTTCGGAGCTGTCTTTCTGTTTTACTTTATCAAATGTTTCCTTAGAGTTTTACTGTCATTCATCTATGAAAAATATTGAACTTGGAGGAGTTCCTGAAACAGTTTTTTGGGTATGTCTGATAGGAATTCCTCAAGGAACTCCTAGATTATTTTTAGGCATTTTTGTAAAAAACTAAGGTTGAATCTGTGGTGGGGATGATATTCTGGATGATTATTTGAATTATTTGAATTTTACTAAGTAGAAGTCCAATAGAAGCTATTAAAGTTGTTTTCATCTTAGAGTGCTTCTCAAAAAATTTGCTGAGAAATTCTTATCGTTTTGTCTTAAATTATGACTCATATACGAGAAAAAAGATTTTCGAAATTTTGTCCCTTCTTTTTTTCTACGACCTTCTGTCCTTTCTACCTTTTGTCTTTCGACATTTTGTCATAGATTCAATTTTAAATGTTAATGACTTGAATGGTAGAAAAATGGATCCTCCTGTGAAAAAATTGTGTGGTGGTCTTAAAAAATCACCAAAAAAAAACGAGTGCTCGGATTTTGAGACAGAGCGGAATAAAAATATATAGGAGTTTTGATGGTTTTAAAGAATATTAGGAGATTTTAAAGTTTTTTCCTTCAAAGAAATCTTCACACTCAATCTGTTCGGTAAAAATAACTGGGTTTTGGAACTACCGAAAAAGTCAGTAAACTAAAAATATATGTCAGAAATCGAAAAACAGAGATTTTTTACTGAAATTTTGCAGAGAGTTTTCTTTTACATCATATATCGATAAAAAATAAAACATGGTGAAATTTGCTTTTCAATTACGCGTGGCGACAGTTTTCATTTAATTGACTTTTTCGGTAGTTGCAAAACCCAGTAAAATTTTACCGACCCCAGTAATTTAATCTAAGTGTGCTTGGAAAAATACTTTTCAAACTTTCAAAAAAATTCTCGTGGAATGAATGGAAAACTGATGGCAGAGCCTTGGACAAATTGCCATTTAGTAATGTCTAAGGAAATGACTTGAGGAAATGTTAGATTGGAAGAATTTTTTGAAAATTGTCGCTGGAATTGCTGGCTGATTTAGTTTAATGTTTCATGCAAAAATGGTGCATACACTCCCGTGCAAAAGTTTGGGTTCACCCCCTCAAAAACATACAAAAGTGTTCTGCCCATATCTCCGTGATTACAAGTCCAATTCAAACTCTTTAAGCCGCATTCGAAAAGCAAAGAGTTATTCTTACTTCGTATGTATTTTTCCAAAAACATTTTTTTAGTTTTGTGTACTAAATTTTGACTTAAAGTTGTAACATTTTTCAAAAAACACACTGAAATATCATATCTAATTTCCTCAGAATTGGGTGACCAAAATTTTAAATCAAAGTGTCATTAGAATCGTAATCTTATATTCTTTGATGAGACACCACGAAATTTTGGCGGAAAAATCTGGAAAGTATTCAAAATCAATGAAACAGTCAGTCAAGTAATCGTGAAAAAGTTTGGGTTCACCCCTCAGTATGATGCAAATCGTGCAAAAGTTTGGGTTCATCTGAGCCGCACGCACATCATTTTTGTCAATATCTCTGCCATTTTTCAACCGATTTTAATAGTTTAAAGCTTTTTTGAGCGCAAATAATGGCGCGTACATGATTGGTTTGAGATTTCACAGATTTAGATAAGTTCAGGTGAACCCAAACTTCTGCACGATACACCATACTGAGGGGTGAACCCAAAATTTTGTACGATGACTTGACTGACTGTATCATTGATTTTGAATACTTTTCAGATTTTTCCGCAAAAATTTCATGAGTGCTCTTCAATGAATATAAGATTGTGATTCTAACGACACCTTGTTTTAAAATTTTGGTCGATCCAATGCTGAGGAAATTAGTAATGTTTTTTCAGTGTATTTATTGAAAAATGTCACAATTTTAAGTACATATTTAGTATCCAAAGTTCAAACAATGTTTTTGGAAAAATACATACGAAGTAAGAATAACTCTTTGCCTTTGGAATACGGCTTAGAGAGTTTCAATTGGACGTGTAATCACAGAGATATGGACTGAACACTTTTGCATGTTTTTTAGGGGGTGAACCCAAACTTATGCACGGGAGTGTAGGTTGTGTTTAATGATGTTTTATGCGGCAAACAACTAAATGAGGAGCCAAAATTCAAAAGGTTGTAAGTGACATTTATTTCGGTTTTGAATTAAGAATAATGAAGAAAGTCTATTGTATTCAAGCTTTCCAGCAATATTGCGAGATATTTTTCGTTCGAACAGTAAAAAACAACATACTTCATAGAGAATCGTCCTTTTTTTGGCTTCCATACAATTTGTATTGATGAAAACTTAGCTTAGCATAGCTAAGACTGACTACACGTATCAATGATTGCTATTTCGTGATTGAGCGAAGTCAGTGAAGATGCTCAAAGAATCAACAAGAAGTTTAGCTGAGATTGGCCATAATCTTTTTCAGTATGCATAACTAAGTGTCTCTATTTTCACAGGGTCAATAACGGCGCCGGCCACATCCTTGTAGTCAGGTGGGAATGGGGGAAGGAATGTTAGTGTGTAACCTTTGCTATTTGGAGACCGTGTTTACCTCTGCATCTCCACAAAAATTACTGAGTGGGATGTTTGATAATGGGGAGGATCGTTGGGTCACAGGACTCACTTTGATAAGACCACGATAAGACCACGATAAGCAATTATTTGTGAGATATAAACATGCTTTTGAATATAATATTGACCCTTGAAGTGACGAACCATTCGAAGTTTGTTAAACAAATAGCTTAACGGAACATTACCACAGCTGTCAGAATGAAGGCATGTGTTGTCATATTTTATTCATATGAATAGTAAAAAAACTCTATTGGCTGGACCATTACAGAACATTTATGCCGACACTTACAGTCGCAATCCATTAAAAGTTAAAAATTGTTATTGTTAAAAGTTGAATAAAGTAAAACTTTCTCAAATCCACACTCATAGTGTTGAATCAATCAAAGTATTTTTCATTATAAAAACAAAGATAAAAGGAAAGGGGTGTTTTGAAAAAATAAATGCGTTAACACAAATAGTTTGCAAATAAGAATTCATGCCGACGCTCAAAGTGACAAACCATTCATAGTTTGTTGAAAAATCATATTTACGTCACACCGCTGAACGATGAAATGTAGAGTCATACAAATTTAACAGATTTGAAATGAAACCATGAAACAAGCTCACTAATTGATCCTTGAATGAGCAGCAACAATCCACCTTCAGCTTCACTTAACGCAACAGCCCGACGACGCTTCGAAAAAACTCATTCCAGCGCGGGCTTTTAAAACCGCACTGCCCGGCAAATGTGAAAACCGAGAAAAAAGAACCAAAACCTGCGATGCAACGAAAAAAATCATGCTTGCTCGGGCTCTTAAAAACCGCACTCGATTCAACGGATCAAACACTCCTATCAATTTTCGTCGCGTTTTTTTTTCTCGCACAACGCGAACCGGACACAATTGATCCGGATTCCGTCGCTCGCCCAAAACGGAGCGTGCAACAGATTCATCGCATCAAAAAATACTCAAATCTAATCTTCGGCCCTTCATACAGCAGCAAAATTTGAAAGAAGAGTGACAAAACTACACAGCAAACTATTGTTTTCTGAAATATACCGAGCTGAAATTTTCAATAAACTAAATTGTTAATCTTCAGTAGCAATTTGTATTGATGAAAAATTGATAGAAAAACTTCAATATCGATTTTCTCAAAACTAAGTTTTTGTCACTGACACGCCTTTGCTTCTAACCGCATCAAATAAACTTGTAAGGTCATACGCATTGTTTCAACTCCCTGTTTAGTTATTCAAAATGTATCGAATTTCTGCAATTTACAACGTATCATCAAGCTGCGTAGTGTCTTATCTTAAGAGTTGATTATCCCAGAGAAATTGAGTCAATTATGTTTAACTGACAAGGAGAGATTTGTCCCGAAGGTACATATTACCCCAGACACCCCTATACGATGGCCGGTGCGATTTCGTGGTGTCGAATAACAGTCACATAGCACATTAGAGAACGTACGCGCGATGATAAAATTCTGCGAATCGAGTACACACCCGTGCCCGAAAATTATCGTCACTCACAATGCAGGGTTTCACTTTCATTGTAATGTATACTGTTTGGGTTGTATATTCAACGAGGAATTTCTGAAATTTTAGCATCCTTCAACGTTCTTTGTAATTCGTCTCGTTACGTTCTGATCTGTAATGATCTTGTACTTCAAAAACATTGGATACGGTTGACTTCGTTGCGCAATTATTCGCCCTGAACCCCACCTCCATACAGACAACGGAAAAGCCCATCATACTGGAATTTCCCAAACGTCAGAGGACCCCACGCCAACTGTCCTCAAGTTCTTCGCTCCCACGACAAACAAACTGTGTACGTGGGAAACGGAACAAAGGAAAGCATTGGCATTCACACACTCACCGATAGGCGACAGCAGCGGGTTCCGCAATTAGTGCAAAAAGTGTGACAAATTTATTCAGGTTGCATTCATTTTTGTCGGTCGGCGGCAGGCGAATGCACCGTACGCAAGATAACGCGAACTTCGCAGTTTCGTTTGTCGAAGGTCATGGTGGGGCGAATAACCCAACCCCCCCGCGAAGTGACAGATAACGCAATTTTCACGTACCTACTTTCAACGTAAACAATGGGGCCATCCACTGCTGCCGGCACAATTTTTCACTATGGCAGATCGGAATTTTGTTTCGTTGTTGACGGGTGCAAAACAACGAATGGAATGACATGAAATAAGGGCGAGTCTGATATTTTCGTCTGCCAATGGAAATAAATTCAATAAAATCACTAAGTTTAAGCACCAAATGAACTTGTGAGCGTATTTATTCGTTCGGTGAAAAGATTAAATGACCTGTTAGTGCTTTGTTTTGCAGAAAAGTAATCCATAAGAAATTACTTACAATACAGCCTAACGGATTTGTGGATCGCTTTTATGCCCTCAAAAGAAAGCGCTGGCCGTAACATAAAATAAAATAAAATATTGTGGGCCTCGTGGCCGTGCGGTTAGTGTCGTTAGGCATTTAAGTGCATCGTGTCATGGGGTATGGGTTCGATTCCCGCTTCAGCCATTGAAACTTTTCGTCAGGAATGTTTCTCGGCTGTGCTATTGGAGCATCCTTATCCATTGTCTAGTGTTAAGTTACATTCCGTGCAACTAAATGGCTGAAAACGGTGTCCTTATCTTTTTATTTGAGATTTATTAGCAGTTTTTTTCTATGCGGATTAGAACACTTTTTCTCATACTCACCCCCAGAGGTCTACACTGAGGCAAAAAAACTTAACATTTTCTTAAGAAATAATTATGATTTGGCGCCACAACGATTTTTGTTGAAACTTTTAAGTTTTACTTATGATTTTGGTGAAGAATTTCAGTAATAAATTTCATAAGTCAATTAATGAATTTCGGTGATAAACGCAATGATTTTAACATAATTCGAATTATAAATCGATAATGTTATTCGCCTTTTATTTCAGGCGAGCTCAAAAATTGACATGTTTTGATAACATGTGATCTGTTTTCGATTAACTTGTAGCCAAGATCGAAAGCGGAGTAGTTCTTCTAGCGATTGCTATGATAATTATTTCAAGTAATTGTTGTTAAAGAATTCAAAGCTCTCACTTATGAAACTTATGATCCCATTTTCAAAATGTTTAAGCGTGCAATGAAACCATAATTTGGCTGGTTCATAAGTCTTGATGTATGGAAAACCTAAGTATTTTTGCCTCAGTGAAAGTATCAATCAAATAAGCCTATGATCTAATATACGATGACGTCACGCTGCAACTTTCAGCGTGAAGAAAACCTTTACTGTGGGCGATGTATACAGAAAAATGAACGATTTCGTTGCACATTCATCCACGCATTGTTCATCCGGTGAACATTCGTGTTGGCGTGGATGTCATTTTATGTAAACATATTTAGATCGGAAAAAATGGACAAGAAAAGAAGACCATTGGATGAACTATCCAGCTTTCAAAAAGCGGTAATGGCCGCCAAAAGTTAGCTTACTTTCTGGTAGGGATCCAACATATTGACGTTTGGCTTTGGTCCGGTCAATTGACTTGTCCACCGGTGTGATAAATTCACTCGGTTAAAAAAATTTTACACTTTAGCGTGTCACGCTTCTAGATGCTTCCCACGTGTTTCGGTCAAGTGTCAAAATTCTTGGACTGAGTAAATTTAGTGCACTGGAGGATAAGTCCATATCAAGCGACCCAAGTCAAACGTCAGATCACTAGATCCCTTTTTGTAAAAGTGGTCTAATTTTTGGTGATATTAGCGTTCGTAAAAGCGGGATACTTCATCCAATAAGCTTATCTGATTTAAACTTAGACATCTGGTGGTGAGTATGAGAAAAAAAGTGTTCAAATCCGCAAAAGAAAATGTACTGCGAGTTGATATGATCTTAGATTGATTTCAAGCTTATAACTACAGTCCATTTCCCATAAATTAATGATTATCGTTAATATCCAAGGGATGATTCAAATATTACGTAACGAAGATATTTGCCAATTTAAACCTCCCTGAAGTAACAGGTTTTATATGGAAAATTTCAATTTATTGTATGGACCAAAACACTTCAAAATATCCCATACCTCCCCTTGTTGTGTTACGTAATATTTGAACGATCCCTAACAAATTTGTCTTACTTTGAATGAGTGGTCAAAAACATAATTTCGTAAACAAAGGAACGGTTACTATAAGCATCTTACAGCATGCGGACCACATCACACCACTATCCAAAACTCGCTCGTGGGCCATACAAAATCTTCCCGATGACCGTACAAATCCTTCAATAGAATCGCTATTCGGTGATCACTCGTGTATAATGATGTTACAAATGCCAAACAAAAATTGTAAAACTTTGTTTATGTCCATCAAGCATAATTCTAGTTTACGCCCTATTTTGAGCACACCCCATGATTTCATTGAGTTTGACAGTACCACGGACCAAATTTTTTCGGTACATTGACGTTGTACTGCAGCTGTCATGATGCTCCCGGGTTGGAATAACCCGTACGCGTACGGTGACGATACGACTGACTAGGCTGTTGCTTTTGACTGCTCGTGCATAACACATATCAAAACTAAGTAGATTTCAGCCAAGATAACCTTTTCCCGTTAACTCGAATCTGGGTTAAAAGTCACTTTTCGGCTACCACCCGGAAGGCATCGAACGTTTGCACTCTGCCTGGGCAAGATCAAACGAAATCGAACCAAAAGGCTTCGTTTTATCGAAAGTGATTCTGACACAATAATTTGGTTTTGTTTTTCTTTGAAATTGCCATACCGTACCGGTCGTCAGAGTTCGAGCCCATTTTGCCAGAGGGGTCAATTTGAATAGCTTTGGCTTCTTTTTCGCTCTGCTTGCTACAAATCGCCAACAACTATGGAGTGGTTGCAGTTGCATTCGAGATGGAAACAACTTCTAGGAACAATTGATTTCTCTGTATTTCTGCTGTCGTACAGCAGCCCAAATCGGAAATCAATCTCCTGTCGAATCGATTGCATTTGAGAGCATCAGTTTCGAAAGATAGGGTTGATCAGTGAATCAAATTATGATTGAACAAATCCTTTGTCCAATTGACTGAAGAGAAATTGTCATGAAAAACATTGGGGACAACATTGTCACAAAAAACTCGTGAATAATCAGTTATTTCGAAATAAAAACCCCACATGTAGCAGTATCTACCAACAGCTCTTGAAGCTCTTGAAAAATGCAATGTTTAAGAAATCGCCACGTAAGCAGTTAGCAATCATTGTCATATTCTGAACAAGTTGTGATAAACTGTTGTTAGAGAATAATATTGTTACAACAAGAATAAGTGAGGATAATATCCTTATTGCTACGTGTTGGTTGACAATTGGTTCACTGGAGTTGATACCTAGAAATGAAACAACTTCAATGCAAAAAGAGTGGAGTGATGGGCTTCGCCAGTCAGGAGAAAAGATCGCCACTTTCTAGCACAAGAAAAGCAGCAGCTGTATGTAGCAGAAGCGAGTGAGAGACGACTCAATCGCTTCCAGTGTAGGGGTAATCGGGACAGTTTCGTCAATGAGGTTAAATGAGCACCCTTTTTGAAAAACGCATGAATTCTTGATTTTCTTGATTCAAGTGCTGAATGTTGATTCACAACAAAAAATATATAATAACCACATGAGTAAAAACTTGACTCAATTTGAACAATCATTTACTCATTAGTGAATTCTACAAGAAAACGGATATCGTGCATATTTGAATGTTTTAATTTAAGATTGGTTAAAAGTCATACATTAATGCGTTCCATGATATTTTCAGCTTTCTAAATTTTTGCTCAAGGTGGCCAAAGTGTCACACATTTCCCTATTTCGATTGATCAGATTCGTGTTTTCGATTGATAGGAAATAAGGATGGGACTAAAAAAGAAGTGGCCCGCAGCGATTGAATTCACTTTTGCACGTTGCATTTGCACGATTCATTTATGTGTTAAACCTGCACGAATCATATCAGGTGATTTATTATAAGTATGCTTTGTATTGAAGTCATTTCAAATATTTCATTCATTACTTGCATCTAAGGTGTTCTGTATAAAATAGCACTATAATCCTTATTGGTGAAACATGATTAAACCATAGGCTACGGGGCTAACATACAAAATTCAAATTGCTCGTATTTGAGCATAAGGCAGCAGGTAACGCTAAAATTGGAAATTTTTGACCCCTTCCCCCCTCCGTATCGGTTTTTGATAAACCATAACGTTTGAGCCTACTCCCTCCCTCCCCCTGGAGCGTTACGTAATTTGTGGATGCCGCGTAAGTTATATTTTTAATGGAATTTTAAGGATTGCTTCACTGACTAGATAATACAGGTTGGACTCGATTATCCGGAATTTGTTGTTTGATGTTCTTGTTTTTCAATTTTTATGCATAAATCTGAGATAATTTGGTAAGAGGATCGCAGCAAGCTGTGCGCGCGGGCGGCTGCGTTTTGAATTCGCTGTCACGTTTTGTTTCGTTCCCGCAATTTAAAATTCGGCTGGGGGTGCTATGCCACCTATCAAAAATTGTGAAGAGAAAAATAGTTTTGTGAAGTGATAATAGTGGATAAAGTTAAAACATATAAGCCTCAGAATATATTACGTTTGTCAGCGTGTCATGATCAATTGTCAGGAAGTGCGTTCCCTACTCCTACAGGGCGAACAAAATAGTCAGCTGTGTTGAATTAATAGTGTTCATATTGAGGTGAACATAATATGGCGATGGAATTGAACTACAATACAAACTGGTGAGATCGTTCTGAACTATAAAACTGTTGAAACCACTAGATACGTGCCAGGGTCGAAAATCTAACTTTCGATTCGGGAAGTGTGAACTCATTTTAGATATCCATTTGATATCTCAGTGTTTTCATGCGGGGCTTGCTGTGATGAAAATGACCTCAGAATGTGTGTGTATGAACAGCCATTCTTGAAATGGGTCGTTGGAATTGCAGTAGAGCTATCACCTTTCATCTCCAGGGCTAAAATTGTCTGCATCTATAAATCAATGTGTGTCAATAAATAGCTGCAAACAAATTTCTTCCATAAAAGCACTGCCGGTCAGTGGGAGGTGGATTGTACAAACACACACACACACACACACACACAATTTTAAGGATTGCTTCACTATTAGTTGTAGTTTCACAAGTGATGGGAAAGTATAGCTCCGGAGTATTGTGGACAAAGTTATTCCAGAACATCTCTGGGTCAGGTAGGATAAAAATCACTTAAACTTCCTTTTAGAACTCATTTATCATTTGGAAATGAAATGTTTTCATTTAAAATGCGAACAGTCCCGTCATTTCCAATACGTTACGAAAGCCCAGGAATTTTTTAAATTTATAATTAACCTAAAGTAAAACCAAGACCTCCAGAATATTCTGGAATTTTGCCATAATCAACACAGGTTTATAAGTTATTTATTAGCGATTAATGTCTTCGTTTGTTGGTTTACAGCACTCACTAAGCCTTAACGGGCATGTCCGCAAATATTGACAAGAAATTGGATATTGGAAGTCTTGGTGTGATAAGCAATCCCTTGATGGTTTTTAATATGACACAAACCCCATATCGTCCTTATAAGTTAAAATGACATTGTATGGATAATAGAGTGATGCAAATTTTGAAATTTTAGCTCCCCTATGCTTAAACGATTTTTATTATGGTAAATAGCAGCCTTCCAAAGTTTGAAGTGATTCGGAAGAAATTTGACTGTGCACACGCCATTTGAAATTTATATGGAGATTCCTATGGTAAACGCCAATCTTTTGTGTTCAGCCTTCTATCTCTTCGTCATAACATTTTATGGAAAAGTGAACACACTCACCTCATTTGAAAACTTCCCAGCTACAACTTTGCCGAAGACCACTTTTTGATTGGACGTCAGGATAAATTGTTATTCCTCATCATAAAGTTGTTTTGCATGTAGCATGCTTCACCAACTGTTCGGCAGGCAACAGTGGTACTCCTGGCGGGAAGAATAGATCAAAGTAATCCAGGCTACTATGTTCTACAGCAAAAAAGCAGTGTTGCTCTGAAAGTAGTTGAATGATCATCTCAGCATGATTTAGACTTTGTTATCAATAATAACAAATTATCCTTACGTCCAATCAAAATGTGATCTTCGGCAAAGTTGTAGCTGGGAAGTTTTCACATGAGATGAGTGTGTTCACTTTTCCATAAAATGTTATGACGGAGAGATAGAGGGCTGAACACAAAAGATTGGCGTTTTCCATAGTAATCTCCATATAAACTTCAAATGGCGTGTGCACTGTCAAATTTCTTCCGAATCACTTCAAATTTTGGGAGGATCATTTTCATCATAATTGACATCGTTTAAGCATAGGGGAGCAAAAACTTCAAAATTTGCATCAGTCTAATGGATAAGTACCGGTGCTCTAGGACTTCGTAACGGAGTTTTGCATTGATTTGAACGGGTATTTTTGGTCCTCCAAGGGCCTATAGGCCTCATGTTTTATAAGCGTAAGCAATGATCATGATCAACTCATCAAAATTCACAGTTAAATTTAAATTTTTCAATAAAAATATAAAATTTCACATATAATGTTTTTTTTTACATAAAAAAATCAAAAATTTCTAATTTATCGAGTTGAGAAGGCCTTGGGACCAAATGAGCTGTTATTGTTCTCTTTTTTTCTTGAAAGTTCAAAAATTTCAAATTTTCAGCGGTGTATGTTTTTTAGTTTTAGAGATATATTTTTGAAAATATAAAATCAGTCATTTTTGATCGGCAGACACTGTAGATCTCAGCGCATTAAATGTTTAATTCAAAAAAAAAAAAAAACATGACTTTGAACAGTTCAACCGATTTCCATTTTTTTTTTCGAATAAAAGCTTAAGATTTTAAGTTTTCAGAAAATATATAAAACGCTGAAAAAAAAAGTTTTTAACATGAAAATATTAAAAAAAAATCAAGCGTTTAAGTAAATTTTAATTTATTTTCATGAAAAAAAGATTTTTGCAGAGTTATATATTTTTTTGGAAAGTTGAAATTTTGAACATTCATTCCATAAAAAAGATTGGAAATCGGTTGAGCTGTTCAAAAGTTATGATTTTTTTGAAACTAAAATATCTCATGCGCTGAGACTAACAGTGTGTACCGATAAAAAATGACTAATTTTTTATTTTCAAAAAAAAATATATCTCTAAAACTAAAAAAAAATACATTGCTGAAAATTTGATAGTAAACGTAAAATTTTCTGAACTTTCAAGAAAAAATGAGAACCAAAAAAGCCTCTTTGGTCACAAGATGTTCAAAACACGAAAGCCTGGGAATTTTTGATTTTTTTTTTCATATAAAAAACAATTGTTGTGAAATTTTATATTTTGCTTGAAAAGTCAAAATCTTTATCTTTCGTCCAAGAAAATTGAAAAAGGTCAAACGGTTCAAAATTTATGAATTCTTGAAAAATAAAAATTTTGCAAGGTCATGATTTTTCTGGTCACCCTATGTTGGAAATGGTCACTTGTATCCTTATTTCAGATAAGAAACAAAATAGCAAATTTTCACGAAATTCGGTGACCTACTTGATCGGTTTTTCATGGAATGGCTGGTATGTGTCAATCCATTAACGTCCAGTGATTTGTTTTGAGATCCGTTACTTTCATGAACACAGTTATTTTTTAGACAAAATGGATGGTTGGTATCTTCGGCAAAGTTGTACAAGACATCAAGGGCAGTCTAATGACAGGTTTTTTAATTCAGTTTTTTTAAACTAGGTTGCACTTACAGTATCGGTCATATAAAATGCACCAAAGCCGTTTTCCCATACAAAATGGTCAACTTCAGAGAGCTATATCTCCGCCGTTTCTCAACCGATTCTTCTCATTTTTTCTGTAATGAACTACAAATTATCTCAATTTTTGATAACTATTGAATCAGTGATGTAGCAGAATCAGTGATGTAGCAAAAAAAACTGCGCGTTGTAGCATCTTGATGTCTTCAGCGCATTTGTTCTATGAGTTATAAGGACTAAATGCGCTGAAGACACCGAAAGAATACGACGCATAGTTTGTCTGATACATCACTTTTCGTCTTGGTGCATTTTTTATGTTAAAATTCAACCTATCTGTAACTTTTGAATCAATAGTTTTCACATAACATTTACAATAGTTTTCGAAAATAGAGGAAATTTGTAGTTCATCACTGAAAAAATGAAAAGAATCGGTTGAGAAATGGCGGAGATATAGCTCTCTGAAGTTGACCATTTTGTATGGGAAAACGCCTTTGGTGCATTTTATATGTCCGATACTGTATTTCAATTGATTGGGCTGTTTTGTCTGCAACTCTTGTCGGCATCAACACGCTCGTCTTATACTACAATAACACTGTTCGACAAAAAAAGTCGATCTGAATGCACAGAGACCGGACATCCCGGGCTTGAAAGTATAAAAATAAACAAAAATAATGGCGTTTTCAGAATGTTCGTGTCTGCCCCAGGTCATTTTTAAAATATACTTGAACTTTTTGCATTTTTTATTTACAAATCTAATCTAATCAATAAGTGTTTTATATTCAGGACAGCGGAATTCATGTGCCATATAATGTTTTCAACTTCAAATACAATATGAAGAGTTGTAATAAGATTTGCAGGGAGCCCTCCCACCTTTTTTTGTACCCTCCCCATTTTTAAAGTATCGCAAATGATGGAATATTTGAATATTTGGGGTTGTCAAAATAACTGGGACAGGCAAAAATTGGGCCAACTTTGGAATGCTGTAACTTTGACAAAAAATGACCGATTTCAATTCTTTAAGAAGTAATGGACGGGTCAACTGATCTAGTTTTGAGGTGCATCCACGGAGATGAACTATGACCACCGGATACCAGTGATAATCCGGATTTCCGGAAGCATGTCTTATGCAGTAAAATTATGTCGTGTTTTTAGCAAAGGTTTCGGCTAAAAAATCAAAATTTTACTACACATGAAGATAAAAGATCAAATTCTGAAGCGATTGGGGCGCCAAGTATTAGGATCGGTCCAGAAACAACCAAGATATGGCCATTTCCCTGGAATCGGTGCCGGTAGTGGATCCGAATTGGGATCAAATAATTTATTCACTCAAAATATGTCGCGCAATATTGTTTTCTCCCTAGCTTATCATAAAATACCCTATTATAAATTGAAAATGAGTCTTGTACAGATTTGGCCACTCATGGCGCCGCCAAGTGCCCCGGGGGAACCTTGCACAGGGGACATTTCGATTTTTACACCAAAACATATCATGCGACGGTTCATTCTCCATGTCTTGTCGTAAATAGGGCAACTGTAGACTCAAAATGGATAGTTGACTACAGTGGCCACTTTTGGGAGCACCGGATATCCCTGAGGGAGGCTGTGATGTCCCCAATGACAGATTCCTCCGGGAAATTCCGGTGGTCTTAAAAGTGATAGGTTACTTAGGGAACTATAGGAGGTCCCCAAAGTGGCCATTCTAGTTAAATATCAATTTTCGGTCTAAAGTAGACCTATTCATGACTAGACATGAAGAATGGGCCGTTGCACGATGAGTATTGGAGCTCAATTCCAATTGTCCCCAATCATAGGTTCCCTAGGGGACACCCGGTGGTCCCAGAAGTGGCCAATTCAATTAAATTCCCATTTTGAGTCTACAGTTACTTTATTTACGACAAGGCATGAAGAAAGAGCCGTCGCATGATATGTTTCGGTGTAAGAACAGAAATGTTCCCAATGACAGGTTCCTCCGGGAAATTCCGGTGGTCACAAAAGTGGCCACTGTAGTCAATTATCCATTTTAGGTCTACAATAGCCCTATTTAGCACGAGAAATGAAAAATGAACCGTCACACGATATGTATTGGAGTTCAATTTCAATTGTCCCTAATTACAGGTTCCCTCGGGGACATCCGGTGGTCCCAAAAGTAGTCACTGTAGTCAAATATCCATTTTGAGTCTACAGTTGCTCTATTTACGACAAGACATGAAGAATGAGCCGTCGCATGATCTGCTTTGGTGTCAAAATCGAAATGTCCCCTATGCAAGGTTCCCCCCGGGGCACTTGGCGGCGCCATGAGTGGCCAAATCTGTACAAGACTCATTTTCAATTTATAATAGGATATATTATGATGAGCTAGGGAGAAAACAATATTGCGCTATATATTTTGAGTGAATAAATTGTTTGATCCCAATTCGGATCCACTACCGGCACCGATTCCAGGGAAATGGCCATATCTTGGTTGTTTCTGGACCGATCTTAATACTTGGCAAACCAATCGCTTCAGAATTTGATCTTCTATCTTCATGTGTAGTAAAATTTTGATTTTTTAGCCGAGACCTTTGCTAAAATCACGTCATAATTTTACTGCATAAGACATGCTTCCGGAAATCTGGATTATCACCGGTATCCGGTAGTCACAGTTCATTTCCGTGGATGCACCTCAAAATTAGATTAGTTGACCCGTCCATTACTTCTTAAAGAATTGAAATCGGTCATTTTTTGTCAAAGTTACAGCATTCCAAAGTTGGCCCAATTTTTGCCTGTCCCAGTTATTTTGACAACCCCCTGTACACTCCCGTGCAAAAGTTTGGGTTCACCCCCTCAAAAACATACAAAAGTGTTCTGTCCATATCTCCGTGATTACAAGTCCAATTCAAACTCTTTAAGCCGCATTAGAAAGGCAAAGAATTATTCTTACTTCGTATGTATTTTTCCAAAAACATTTTTTTAGTTTTGTGTACTAAATTTTCACTTAAAGTTGTAACATTTTTCAAAAAACACACTGAAAAATCATATCTAATTTCCTCAGAATTGGGTCGACCAAAATTTTAAATCAAAGTGTCATTAGAATCGTAATCTTATATTTTTTGATGAGACACCACGAAATTTTGGCGGAAAAATCTGTAAAGTATTCAAAATCAATGAAACAGTCAGTCAAGTCATCGTGCAAAAGTTTGGGTTCACCCCTCAGTATGATGCAAATCGTGCAAAAGTTTGGGTTCATCTGAGCCACACGCACATCATTTTTGTCAATATCTCTGCCATTTTTCAACCGATATTAATAGTTTAAAGCTTTTTTGAGCGCAAATAATGGCGCGTACATGATTGGTTTGAGATTTCACAGATTTAAGTAAGTTCAGGTGAACCCAAACTTTTGCACGATACACCATACTGAGGGGTGAACCCAAACTTTTGCACGATGACTTGACTGACTGTTTCATTGATTTTGAATACTTTTCAGATTTTTCCGCAAAAATTTCATGAGTGCTCTTCAAAGAATATAAGATTGTGATTCTAAAGACACCTTGTTTTAAAATTTTGGTCGATCCAAAACTGAGGAAATTAGTAATGTTTTTTCAGTGTGTTTTTTGAAAAATGTTATAATTTTAAGTACATATTTAGTATACAAAGTTCAAACAATGTTTTTGGAAAAATACATACAAAGTAAGAATAACTCTTTGCCTTTAGAATGCGGCTTGAAGAATTTGAATTGGACGTGTAACCACAAAGATATGGACTGAACACTTTTGCATGTTTTTTAGGGGGTGAACCCAAACTTATGCACGGGAGTGTATATCAAATATTCCATCATTTGCGATACTTTAAAAATGGGGAGGGTACAAATAAGGTGGGAGGGCTCCCTGCAAATCTTATTACAACTCTTCATATTGTATTTAAAGTTGAAAACATTATATGGCACATGAATTCCGCTGTCCTGAATATAAAACACTTATTGATTAGATTAGATTTTTAAATAAAAAATGCAAAAAGTTCAAGTATATTTTAAAAATGACCTGGGGCAGACACGAACATTCTGAAAACGCCATTATTTTTGTTTATTTTTATACTTTCAAGCCCGGGGTGTCCGGTCTCTGTGCATTCAGATCGACTTTTTTTGTCGAACAGTGTAAGCGTCGTTTGCAAATCAGGGATTTCTGAGCTATTGTAGAAAGGATCGTAGAATCTAGTGTGGATCCAGGGTTTCCATTGCAGATCCTGGAATTCCTGTGGGGATCGTGGGATTCCAGTGTGGATGCTTATATATTAGTGTAGATCGTAGGATTTCAGTGTGGACCCTAAAATTTTTGTGTGGATCACAGAATTTATGTGTGGATTCTGAGAATCCAGTGAATGCTGGGAATTTAGTGTGGATCCTGGAATTGCAATATAGATCCTGGTGCTTCAGTCTAGTTCCTTGTATTTCAGTGTGGATCTTTGGATTCTAGTGTAGATTGTGTTACTGCATTCCCGAGCAAAGCTTGAGATCAAATTGAAAACTAATTTTGATGTTGTGCTGTCGCGGATTTTGATAACTCAGTTTGTTGTCATTTTGGTCGTTTTAACGGTTAAAATATCAAAACTGAGAGCATAAAAATGTTCCCATGAAATCAAATTGAAAACTCTTTTTGCTGTCAGTGAAAGCAAATTGAAAACAGTTTCTGCTGTCATTGAAAGCAAATTGAGAACTCGCTGAGATATACATATTTTCGATTGATATTGAAACATGGCTGCGACTAGATAAATGCTTTATTTTTATATTCTCGTAGTATTTAAACATGAAGCACGAATAAATTTATAATTAAATAAAAAGAAAACATAAGTAGAAATTTAAAATGATAGCAGAAAGAAAACAAAATATGATATCGAATATTTCATTGATAAATTGATATCAATTTATGATATCAACTTGATGCTGAAAACAATATATGTTTTCAACTTGCTTTCATTTTGATGTTGGACTTTGCTCGGGTTGTGGATCTCAGGCTTGATTGAGTCGTTGATATTGTGATTCCACTAGGTTTGTTTGATTTTTTTGTGTGTATCCTGGAATCGTAGTGCATATCATACTGTGTCAGTGTGGATCTTGGTATTTTATTGTGGATATTGGAATTCCAGTGTGGATTCTGGTATTCCAGTATAGATCCTGGGATTGTAACGTGGGTCTTGTAATTCCAATGTGAAACCTTAGATTTCAGTCGGGACCTTGGAATTGCAGTATGTAGATATTTGAATACAAGTAAGGATTTTGAGTTACCATTGCAGATCCTTGGAATTCACGGTGGATCCTGAGATTCCGGTATGGATTTCAGATGTGGATCGCAGGATTTCAATGCGATTATGGGGATACCAGTGGGGAGTTTGAGTTTTCAGTGTAGATCCTTGAATTATAGTATAGATAATGGATTTTCAGTGCAGATTTTGTGATTCTAGAGTAGATGCTGGTATTCCAGTGAGAATTCTGTCATGTTGAAAAACTGTGCAAATATTGTATCAATACTGCGGAAATAGTGAATAAAAAGTTTGAAAATACAGTTGATTCTCCACATCTCGATATCGAAGGGAACATCGAGATAGGGAGAGATCGAGATAAAGAACAAATGTTGAATGAATTTAATCTAGGGATTAAAAATCACTCCATTACCACAAATTTTTTTTTTTTTTTTTATTAGAGACACTTTACACCGTTTGGTGCATTCGTGTCTGAAAGTTCAAAAATATAACATTATGAGATACATCGCTATCGCTATCACTTCTTCCTTGATCGAGTTTGATACACTTTCCATTCAGTGTCAACTTTCTGGCTACCCTGGCTACATGATCGCTTCGGTACATTGTCTTCTCTTGTGTCACTATTTGTCTCAGTTGACAACCGTCTCTTCCCGGTCGATTCGATTGTTTCGCTCCCATGCATATCGCCGCTGTTGCTGTTACCGTCGTCGTCGTTGTTGCTCTCGTCCCCGTCGTCATCGTCAGTCTCACTTGAGTCATCGGCAGAATGAACCGATGGAGCGTCGCAGTTATTGTTTTTGATTGTGTTCTCTTTACCAGAAGTAGATGGTACTTGAGAATTCGATTTTGCTGTTGTTCCTGATGGTGTTCGTTGCTGTTGATTGGTAACGGCTTTCGGGAAGCTAATATAGCTGCGGTGCCCGTCCACGGCAACATATGATGGCAAGGGTTTTTCTATCTTCATTCGCAAAACTCTAACACCGTTCGGGACCCCAGGCAAATAATTCTTCCAAACGTCGTTTTAGATAGAAATTACCTTGCCGTACTGTTGCATGAAGTTGGTGATTGCCGTGTTGGACATTTGTGGCGGGAGGTCGTGAATCTTTACGACAGTATTGGGACCATCTACGTACACTGGGACAAAATAGTCCTTTCCCTCGTAAACGAAGGAATGTTGCAAATGGTGTTGCTTGTGTAGTCGTGGCGCCAAGCTTGCGTTGTTCATTTCTATGAACACGCAATTCTCGAGGTGGTGCAGCTGGATGCTCTTCACGTCAGCCATGTCGAGCTTGATCCTATGTTTCAGGAATTCCTCCACCTGATCAAGAACCGGACGTTTCGGTAGGGTGCTAAAGTCCACTACTAGTGTGTTTCTCCTATGCCTAGACATTTTGCGTCGAACACAAAATTCTACCGCAACAGAAGCAGCGAAAACTCGATAAACCGGAGCTAAGTAAAAATACGTGTTTCGCGAACGAAGAACGGTTGCCAACTGACCACGAAAATTGAAGAACAAACAGACGTCATTTGTTTTCGCGAATTATTTTGAATCCCTCAAATTAAGTCTAGTAACCTTTGATAATGGGCATATCGACATACGAAGAGGAATAAAAATCACATTGAGATAAGTAGATATCGAGATAAGTAGATATCGAGTTAAGGAGGATATTGAGGTATGGAGAGTGAAAATGTATGCAGAATGAAGGGACTGAAAAAATCATCGAAATAGAGAGAGATATTGAGATGTAGAACATCGAGATGTTCAATGAGAATCCTGTGGAAAACCGTTGGATATTCTTCAAGAGTCCTTTAAAAGCAATATGGAAATACCTTGGAAATCTTGATAAATCCTAAGTGGCTTTATTACGACAAAACATCATCATTTACGGGGAAATTTTTAAAGGTATGTACTCCTTAACCGTGATACCAACGTGCCTGGCGTAAAATGAAGAGACTACTGCGGCTTTGTGTGTGTGAATGTATACATGTTTGTATGTACAAAATAGTATATGTTGTGCATGTTCATGTATGTGCTTGTGCGACTCTTTCATACGCATACCATATTAGGGCGATTTAAATTTTATAAACGTTTGAAAATCCAATCTCCCATATACTCCTTACCAGTGCTGTTAAATGTCGTTTTTTTTTTTTAATTCAAATGGTTATAGCTCCTTTCCATATGAAATATACTATCAGCAAATATTACCAACCGATAGTAATATGGAAAAAATCACCGGGAAAAACATTTTCCGATGACTTCTTCCACGGGCAACGATGATATTGGCAATATGCAATTGTCAAAGTCACGTGATATTCATGACATTTAACAGCTCTGCTCCTTACCATCCTTAAAATAAAAATAGTGTTCTGTAAAATTTTCTGCTTTCTAGATGGTTATATAAAGGTGGCCCAAAGACAATGTTGGTTCACATGGAAATTACTATGTAGAAACTTTGAGAAACATTGTGCATTTTTCAAAATTTCTCCATAGTAATTTCCATATAAACCTACATTGTCTTTGGGCCACCTTTACCTCTCTAATACCCTAATTTTTATTTTCGATCTAAATATCATTTTTAATTATCTAAAATCGTTCTAAACACGTTTTGGGCAATGATTTATTTTTATTCGCAAATACATGAATTTTGGTTTTTGATGTTTATAGTTTTTATTTTTGAACATCCCTATCCTTTTTCATTTTTTCTTGAAGCATTTTCTTGTTACTAATTTTTGCAATAATAAAAATTCAAAATTTTACAATACTTTTTAAAATAATAAATTTTAATTTTTTTTTCTAAAGCATATTTTATTCTCCGTGTAGCTAATGGAAAAACAGGTTTGAAATTATTGTAACACCACCAATCTCTTCTTCTGTGATAGGTTCATCGTTGGAAAATATAAACGGTACGATTTTTTCATATTACACGATATATGAACCCCAGGCATTTGTAGGTTATATAAAAATACAATTTTTTAAACAATTTTCAAAAACACAAAAAGGTTTCAAAAGTCATAAAAAACTTTTCTTATATGCGTGTTATGAATCAAGGCTTAAGCCAAAAATAAAATCATTTTGATTTCCGAGTTACGAAAAAATACACAAAATTCCAAAGTGTATCCCGTCTAAAGGCGGGGTTGGGTATTAGAGGGTTAAATCATAATCTAGAAAGCTGAGAATTTCACAGAACACTATATTTATGGTAAGGATGGTAAGGAACATATGGAAGATTGGAATTTCAAATATTTTTGAATTTTGAACCGCCCCAATGTTATACTTGTTTTGCTGATATCTCAGAATCCTGACCACATAGAAAGATCTAGCGTCATCTTTCGAGCATTTTCATGTAATGTTTCTTGCTAACTAGCGTCAACTAGCTTAAACAATTATAGCATTCCACTCACTGAACAACTTTGCCCAAGATGCCGTCTTTCTAAGCGGTCAGATCCTGAGATATTTGCAAAACGAAAAAATCATGCTCACTAGCGCCACATGGTGGCAAAATCTCGAATCTCTCGGCTAGAATAATGATAGCCCTTGTGCTATTAAACAACTTTTCCGAGGACACCATCTTTCCAAGTGATCAAGCTTCTGTGATATCTTCAAAATCAAAATTGTATGCTCATTAGCGCTGCCTGGTGTTAACATTTTGAGTCAACTACAGTCGAAGCTTGTTATAACGACATCGCAAGGGACCGTCGTAATAGAGAAATGTCGTAATAGAGAATAGGAATAACATTAAAATCTTTTTTATGGGACCGAAAAATGTCGCTATGGAGAGCTTTTGTCGCTATATAAGTGGTCGTTATAACGAGCTTCGACTGTAGCTCAAATGACTTACAGAGCATGTTTGCAAATGACTCCATCTTTCTAAATGGTCGAGATTTTGAAACATACGCAAAACAAGCACGACCTGGTAACAAAATCTCCAATTTCTCGGCTAAAGGGCTATCAGCCCTTTAAGTTACAAAACAGTTTTGCCGAAAACGTAATCATTATAAGTGGGCAGGCTCTTGAAATATTTGCAAAACAAATATAAAAGTTTTGTGCCCACTAGTGTATGTGGGCAACTTTGCAATTTTTATGTTTACACTACATAATCCAAAAAAATAGATGCTTTTTCATGCGTTTGTTCGTGTCTTCCGAACTCACGTTATCAAAATTTTGTGAGTTTGTGAGGTATAATTTCAGTAAGAAATGCTTTCCCTTGTATTTTGTTGTAGAGCTTTATCAAATCAACTGCCAATTTGTAACATAATCAAATTAAACTCTGCAATGTAGAAATCACGATCACTGGCGGCTCAATTAATCAAGCAAACTGCATCGTTCACTAAAAAGCCAAACAGTTTCTGGATGGATTCCATGCCCCGCTGGACTAATGATCACGGTTCATTTGATTTTTTGTTCCGTTTTGTTCCTCGATAAACAGAAACAAATCTACAAAAGGCTGCAATCAAACCATTTGTTAGGCTAATGTTTGGCCATTTTGAGTCAATTAGGATTTTCTTTTTTGTCGTTGCCCTTGCATGCTACTTAGCAAAGCACAACATATCACAGTGCCTCGAATGAATTCCTTATGGCGCAGATTACAGTGCAGACATTCAGTCCGTTGAGTAAAATAATGAACTACTGTTCTTGGCATTGCAAAAAAAAAACTATTACAAAGAAGGCCTCAAACAGAGATTTAGGAAAGCCCCGAAACGCAATCACACGTGAAAGTGTATAATGTTTCCTGATGGCTATTTGATTGCTTGATTCTTGGCTTACGATACGATAAAAAGGAATAGAAATCTATCCTCAAACATAAGTATCATAGTAATTTACTTTTGATTGTTTGATTCTCTTCGGTTTTCCAAAGGCTTCCATAGTTGACTCTTTGAATGCCATAAGTTTAATGCCCTGTAAATCGAGGTCATGTGTTGCCTCGATAATGTTTATTTAATGATACCACGAGGACTTAAACCGCTCTCATTTGATTTCATTGAAACAAAGTCTCACTGAAGCAGCACCTTATGACTTGCACGGAAGGTGAATGAAGGAACTCTAGAACATGAAGCGGGCCCTTAGTTTCTCGATCAAAGAATAATTATTGGATGCAATTTTGATGTATTGTCTTTTTTAACTTAGTGAGTATTATGTATGATGTTTTTAGCATTGTACGCTTGATCTGTGCATTCATCAATTCTTGCTACTACAGGAAGTTTTAATAGCTACCTATATCTATTAAGCAATACTCCTTACCGAGATGAGCCCACATTGGGCTGTAAATCACGTTAATACAGAAAATAATAAAGCAATATTTTTTGATGCTACATAAATTATATTTTTCAGTACTAATTTTTTTTAAACCTCTTGATCTTTATTGATCCTTGTTTGGATCCGTTTCTTCCACGATGGATATCGACCTTTACGTCTTTTGACACTAAGATTAATGTAACTGATCAGGTAAAGTATGTTGGAGTCGTTCTAGATTTTAAACTTTCTTGGACACCTCACATTGATTTCAGAATCAAAAAAGATTGCATGTACTTCGGTCAATGCCGACGAACCTTTGATGAAACCTTGGGCAACAAACCCAAGTATATCAAATGGATTCGATCAATATTTTCATATGGATGTCATGTGTAGTGGCAAAAGGGCGAAGTGAGAATAATCCAATCCAAATTGGGCGATCTCCAAAGGATTGCTTGATGGCGATGACTGGTGCGTTCTCTACGATTCCCACGGTTGCGCTTAAGGCTCTTTTCAACGTAGTGCCACTAGCAGACAAGCACACATCGGATTTTTTCTCACTTGAGATCAGTATTTGATCTATATTTTCATATTCGGAAGGTTTTAAATTATTATTTCGGTATGTTTTTCCATACATTTTGTATTGGGGGAAATGCGTCAAAAAAGTTTTTTTCGTGGATTTTAGTATAAAAAAGCTAAACATATGAATAACTTAAAACCTTTCGATTATGTACATTATGTTTATAATCTGCTTTATCAACTTTTATTATAGTCTTAGAATTGATTCAGCTTCATTCGTAAATTATTCAATGGAACCTTCGATGCACCTTCCCGTTTGAGATCACTCCTTTGGTATATATTTTTTACTAAATTTGGATTACCCGATAAATTGGCCACCAATGTGTCATCGAACTTTCCGTCTGTTCAGAAACCGTATCTGTTTCACTGCTTCTGGCGGCTAAGCCCAACCGTAGCAAACAAAATAAAACGCAAAACCGTTCACCTTTACGTCCCTGATCCACTCACCGCAGCACCCGATGGCTTATTACCCCACTCTTCTTCCGGCCACCGATGCATCATTGTTAAGGGTATGCGATATTTCGAACGATTCAGTCGATATCGCGAAATACCAGATTTCTGAACGTGGCAGTGTGGTGGAATCTGCAACAAGTTCCCGAATTGGTTGACGGCTAATATGTCAAACGGAAAGTCCGCAGGAATACATTGGGAAATCATAACAACCCCCAATATGAATCGGTTCTTGCGGCTCCGCATGGTGTAGCGTCGCTGATCATCAATGTAACTGAGATACCGTCAGGATTACCACCTGCGCTCGAAGTGGCAGAAACTCATAATTCTTTCTCACGTCACCGTTTCTCTGGGCCTGCTGGTCTTCTTCGTGCGAGTGGTAGAGTCGGGTATCATTAAGTTCAATCTGCTACATTCCGTGAACCTTTTCAGTAGTTCGTAACTCGTTCTTGTCTTTTGCAAACATATCCTTTGCCAGTTCACCCTTACCCACCGTCGATTCATTCATCTCGTGGACACTGAGACGGGGGTTAATACATTCCACAAATATTTTGCCACTAAGAGCCCTCTTGGACCACACCTGTTCGGTGCGACGCAATTCACGATCCACCTCTAGTACGCGGATCGGTGGAGCCCAATCTTGTCTCTAACGATTCTCGTCCAGATCAATTTCGTCACTTGGGTGGACCAATGGTTAATACAGCAATGAGGTTGAACAATCAGAAACCAAGGACAAGTTGTCGGCAAAGATTTATCTTACTTCGGTGGCAATCTTGCTGATTGGCCGATGTTTAACATCAGTTTTGAACAGTCAACCGTTGTGTGTGGGTATTCAAATGCCGAATAAATCGCGGGTCTAAAAAGTTACCTTATCAGGCATGCTCGAGAAGCGGTGCGAAGCAGCCTGTTGCTTCCGGTTAACGTGATGAACAAGCTCCGTACGCTTTACGGTCGCCCCGATCTTCTTATTTGATCATTACACGAAAAGATCCGACAGACTCCAGGACTTAGGTATTATCGCCCAGAATCCGTTTTGGAATTATGATTGGCGGTGCAGAATTTCGTCGACCATCTTCTGGTGGCGGAACAAGAAGACCAACTGATCAACCCGATGCTTATTCAGGAGCTGATCGAGAAACTACCAGGCCCTATGAGGATGGACTGGGCCACCTTCAAAAATCTTCAACCCAGAGCAACCAGTTCGGTCTTAATTTTCGATGAATTCATGGAAAAGCTAGTCAACGCGGTCAGTGAAGTAAGCTTCAAACTTCCAGGTTTTCAGAAAGTGACGAGATGCGAAAAATTAGGGTAAGTGTTCCCTTAGTTGTGGGTGTTCCTTTAGTTGCGGTAGTGCCTTTTTCACTGATTTTATTGCATTAGCCACAGAACCGACACTGCCAATTGACGTATTGGCTTGTTGATACACGGAATAGTTTAAAACAGTGTTGAAATTGCTATAAAACTGATGGAATATCATCAAATTTGTTAAAACTGTTCTTGCTTGTACCAATAGTTGTGGTAAAGTGTTCCTATAGTGGAGGGTCCCATAAGAAAACAACGGATACCGCAACTATAGGAACACAAATTAAAAATATACCGCAACTAATGGAACAGTGCACCAATAGTGGAGGTATTATTTTTCACTGACATGCCGTGGATTACTACGATGAAATCTCAGTAAGTCAATGGACCGATGCACGAGTTCACTAATTTGAAGTTTGAGCGGTGCCGAATTCACCCGTTGCCATGGTCACGTAAATAACACGGCACCGCTCAAACGTCAAATAGTGAACTCGTGCACTGGTCCATGGTCGTAACTTCCCGTTACAACATCAACATGTGCATTTATTGCGCTTCTCGAATTAAGGCGGTTAAATGAAGTTCAATCGTGGTTAGTACCTCCACTATTGGTACATCTACCCTACAACGTCCTCGAGATAAAGCTAGAGTTTAAGTTCATTCAACTGAAGATATTCCGTCTCCATGGAGACGGAAAACCAGCGGCAGAAAACATTCGTAAATCACCAAAATCGTGTCGAATCTGTGATCGTGAAGATTACCGAGTTGCTGAATGCTACAAGTTCAAACAGCTAAACCTACATGAACGATGGAATGGGGTACAGGAGGAAGGTCTCTGTCGAACGTGGCTGAACAACCACGGCAAATGGCCGTGTAACTTACACGGTGTAAGTCTTGGCAGGGTTCTGGAATCTCGGAATGCTGACGCAAACATCACACTCTTTTGCATACGCCGTCTTCCTTTGTGCCATCAACCTACTCCGTGTATGTTTCATCGATAAATGTTTTCAAGGAGGACGATGAAACGCTGTTCACAGTACTGGCTTCAGTATTGTACGGAACGGGCAAAAGTGTAACGGTATTCGCTTGTATCGACGAGGGTTCACAAATCATAATTCTAGAGGAGAAAGTGGGAAATCAACTTGTCCTCTTCGGGCCTAGGAATCCGTTGACTCTACAATGGACTGGGAAAGTGAAGCGCAATGAACTGTGATCGGAGGAATTGGGCCTGGAATTATCGGGTAAACGATACTACAAACGTTATCACCTTCACCAGGCACGCATTGTGAGTTGTTGGCTTCTTCCAGCGCAGTGTCTCAACTATAGAGGGGTGACCACGCGTTTCCCACATCTCAAGAAGCTTCAGAAAGAAGACTACACTCTAGCACAACCCAAATTACTGATCGTGCTAGACAATCTTCGAGATGGATTCGAGATACGCAGCTTTTATCGAACGAAAACGAAGTTCTGCGGCGAACTGGGGAGATCGAACAAGATTCTACCAAAGACTTCGCTCTTGTGCATGCAGATGCAGCCGAATCGGTTCTCGGAATGAGATGGATTCCAGCGGACGATGTCTTCACGTACACTTTTGCGATGCGTGAAGATCTGAAGTTAATCCTAGATGATAATCACATTCCAACGAAGCGCGAAGTCCTGAAGGTGATTATGAGTCTCTTCGATCCTTTGGGATTCGTGAAGTTCTTCCTAGTCCTCAGCAAAGTACCCGAGCAAAGTTGGGTAACAAAATGATAACAAGTTGTGTTCAAAAAATCTACGAGCAGGCTTTCACTCCGTGGCAACAAGGGTGACATACTTCCCACAATTGGACTTGTTGCATATCCCATGCTGCTAGTTCAACTCCCGGTTTGCAGATAATTTTGATCACTCTCGTACTACGAGTCCGAGTATTGGAGGCTATCAAAGGATTCCACACCTACTCTATCAGCCGCCGTGTTCTATGGAGCGACTTCACCACCGTTTTAGCCTTGATCCGGTCAGAACATCGTCGGTATAACAAATTTGTGGTGGTCCGTATCGGTGAAATCCTAATATCAACTGTCCAAGAGTTGGAGATGAGATCCATCTGGATCAAATGCGACAGACCTCGCTACGAAATGGAGAAATGGGCCTGATCTCATCTCGACGAATCAATGGTTCGTGGGTCTACAATTCCTAGTCCTAGGAACCATTTTGCTCGATGCTGGGGCCTTCATAAACGCCCCTCTGCTTATATACATTCCACTGGAGTCGGTGGATGATAAGACTTGATGCACTTGCAGTACTATGAAGCGGTTCGAAGTCTGCGCAGATCGTTACGTAACGCTGCTGGACGAGATGGCTGAACGAATACCTTCCAGTAATCACACGGAGATCGAAGTGGTTCGAAGAGGTTCGGAAGAGATAGCTATTGGGGACTTGGTATTGGCGGTGAATGGGGCAGCCAATGGACGAGATGACGTGTTGAAGCTGTGATGCCTGGACGAGATGGACGTGTCCGCCAAGCACTTTATGCGGATGTCTACGGGAGTTCATCGACGACCAGTAGTCAAGTTGGCGGTGCTTGATGTGGTTGAGCGTAGGGAACCCAGATTGGAGACTGCGGAAGAGGCGGATCGTAACTTGTGTTCACGCGATGGGGGATGTCACGTCACCCCCTGCTACAAATCTACTGTGATCGATTCACTGTGGCCAATTAAGCGGTCAAATAAGTTTGTTCAATACAGCGGTTGATTGACCGAGCATAAAGGTGAGGATTAAGGCATTGTTCGATGTATGTATGAATTTAGAAACAACACAAAAGTGGAACAAGCTTCTTAGAATTATGCAAATGAGTATTCCAAAGTTTAATTGACTATTCTGCGCATTTTCCCGTGAACTCAAAGCTAAGCTAGTGAAGAATGAGGACTGAGAAATGAGAATTGAGAAATAAGGAGTGACGAATGAGGAGTGAGGAGTAAGGTGTGAAGAGAAGGGAGTAAGGAATAAGGAATGAGGATTTAGTAATGCTAAGTGAGGAGTGAAGAATGAGAAATGAGGAATGAAGAGTGAGAAGTACGAAATGAGAAATGAGGAGTTGGGAGTGATGACTGATTAGTGAAGAAGAAAGAATGATGAGTAAGGCATGGGGATTGAGAAATGAGGAGTGAGAAGTGATGAATGTGAAATGAGAAGTGAGGAGTGAGAATTGAGGAAAGTGGAGTGAAGAATGAGGAATGAGAAATAAGAGATGGTGAATGAAAAGTGAGGAATGAGAAATTAGGTGTGAAGTATGAGCAATGAGGAGTAAGAAATGAGGAATGAAGATGAGGAATGAAGATGAGGAATGAAGATGAGGAATGAAGATGAGGAATGAAGATGAGGAATGAAGAGTGAGAAATGAGGAATGATGAGTTAGTTATGAAAAATGAAAAGTGAGGAATGAGGAGTGATGTCTGTAGAGTGAGGAGTGAGGAATGAGAAATGCTGAGTAAGTAACAAGGAATGAGGAATAAGGAGTTAGGAGTGAAGTACGAGGAGTAAGGAGTGAAGAATGATGAGTGAGGAGAGGATAAGGAGTAAGTAATAAGGAATGAGGAATTAAGGGTGAGGAGTGAAGAACAAGCAATTAGGAATGAAGATTGAGATGTGAGGAATGAGCAATGAAGAATGAGGAATGAGGAGTGATGTCTGAAGGTTGAGGAGTTAGGAACGAAGAGTGAAAAAAGAGGAGTGAGGGATGAGGAGTGAGGAGTAAGTAATAAGGAATAAGGAAGGAGGAGTGAAGAAAGAGGAATGAGTTATGAAGAGTGAGGGGTGAGAAATGAGGAGAGAGAAGTGAGGAATGAAGAGCGAAGAATGAGGAATGAGGAGTAAGAAATGAGTAGTGAAATATGAGGGATGAGGAGTGAGTAGTGAAAAATGAGGAATAAAGAGTAAGGTGTGAAGAGTGCGGAATGAGGAGAGGAATAAGGAATAAAGATCTAGGAGTGAGAAACGAATAATGAGGAATGAGGAATGATGATGTGGATGATGATGATGATGATGTTGGAACAACATTTTTAACATTTTTGGAAAATATTTACAGTAATGACCTGATTTTATTTACTCCCGATTTTATCATCCCCCGATTTTTACACCCTTTTTGACCCGATTTTATCTTCTTCTGATTTTAGCATCTTTTTTTGCCCGATTTGTCAGTCTAAAATTCATATATATTTTAATTAGACTAAACACGTCTATACTGGCAATATTGGGTACATAATGTCAATTATGATCTTGGCCACGTCTATACAATCATCTATTGATCGAAATTTTGAAGTTTAAAATTTTTAATAATTATCTAAGAAACTTATTAATGTTACCGTAATTCGGGGTGTAGTTGATCAGTGAGAAAAAGTTGATCATTTAGCCACATTGTATTAGCCACATGTACAATCAGTCAAGGGAGCAATAATTCGATTTCAATTATCAATATCTCTTTGTGGTTGCATTGTTCAGTACGTGTACTTAATTTTCCTTAATTTGGTTTAATATTGTAAAAAATTACATCAAGGTAAAACAGGTTTTTATGGAGATGTTTAATGAACTGTTAAAGGGCTCTTATCCAAACAATCGACTATTACTAAGGCCATATGAAGACACCATTCAAATAAACTGTAGTATTCATTCCAGATATGTTTCCTCAATTCATTTTCAAATTGAAGTTGAAGATAAAAAATCATTTCCGGATAAAAAAAAATGCTCTTTTCATGAACAGATTGCCAATTTCCATAAAAAAAATGCCTACATTTAGGTGTTTGATGTGTTTAATTCCGTTAATCACAACATTACATTATAAAATTTATCAATTTATCAACAAGTTGTAAGATTTTGGAGACTTGATTCAGATTCAGTGATCCCATATTTAGTGAATAGCATATCTCTTTAGTTTGGGAAACCTATCACAGTAATTGATCAACTTCACTCCGGAATCGAGAATTTCATTTTTTGACTTCTAAAAATTCTTTATGGTATTTTTATAGTATGTTATCAAAATTTCCTTTACATAATTGGATAAATATCCAATCAGTACTGGGTTAAAAAATATCTGGCGATAATAATTGCATCCCACCAGATTTTATTGAACACAATCACTCAAAAGTGATCAACTTCATCCCATTTTACGGTACCTTGAATTGCGGTACATAGAAAATAAAGGTGAAAAAAAAAATATGTTTATATTAACAAAATCATAAAACAAAGCCCTTAAGTTATAATAAAACTTGAAACCAGTCAATTTTTATCCCGATTTTGTCAACCCTTAATGCAACATGGAGCTGACAAAATCGGGACATTACCGTATGTTATTTTTAGTATGAAAGAACTCAAGGGAAGCAAGAGATGAATGAAAGATAATATGAATTTATTTTTTCATTGAAAGATAATAGAAGAAACGACCTTATATTAAGAGTATATCAGGAGGAGAGAATAGGGATTGAGAGGGGTACCAGAGAAGACATAAACTAATCAGAAGGTTATATAATTTGAGTAACAAGGAAAACCTAAACAAACGGGAAGAGACGAATATATTCGCAAATAATACGTCAGTCTTGTAAAGTGTTTCGAGCGATGAAGCTGCGCTGGAATTGCTCCTGTTTCGATTCGGCTGATTGAGCCATTAATTTTGCATATCCGGTTCCATTCTCCGGACACTACACAGCCCAAGCCCAACAGTCTGAAGGTCACGAAGTGATTTGAAAAATAATGAATTCAATATTTTTCTAAGATATAAATTTAGCTTTTAGCTTACCCACATATAAAACGGTGCACTCAAAATAGTTTTGAATGCTTTCCCCAAAACAAATTAAAAAGCAGTAACGGTTTAACTGATATTCTGACCAATTTCAATATTTTTTGTAACTCAAAAAAAAGGAATGACTCTTCGGATTTTTTCAACAAAGTTGTAAATTTGAACAAGTTTGCTGAAGACAGTTTTTGTGCAGGGCTTAATAAATTTCCATTGAACATTTCATTTTAGTCAAACCGTCATTTGTTGTTTGTTTTGAACTGCTGATTCTAAAAATCATTCGAAAATATATGATGATATTTTTGAAGAACTCTGAAGCTTTCTTTCAAATCGGCCAATAAATAATACAAAAATTTTCCAATTTTCTTTCGTTTCAGTAGTATAAATTCCTTGGCCGAGTAGTAGGAGTTCGTCAATCAATCTTTTGTTTACGCTACATTGAAATTAAAATATTTTTATCTATGTGGGTACAATTCCCGGTCGGTTTAGGGTTTTTTCATAATGAAAATTTCCTGGACTTCCCCGGGCATAGAGTACCATCGTACTTGCCTAACGAATGCAAAAATGGCAACTTTGGCAAAGAAAGCACTCTGTTAATAAATGTGGAAGTGATCATAGAACACTAAACTGAGAAGCAGGCTCTGTCCCAGTTAGGACGTTATGTCAAGAAAAAGAATAAGAAGAAATTCCGTATATCATTTCGTTTTGTATCGATATGAAACAATGCATACCGCATACCCTCAATTGTCATATCGTCAGCACATGGGCTCACACACGGGTAAAATCCCTTCTCGGCGGGGATCAATCATGATAAAGGAGTTTGAACTGAATCGTAACGAAAAGAGCAACAGCAGCAAAAAACGACCGTTTGTGCAGACGTGCATTGGCTCCTCCTTGTGGACGACACACGGGGTTGAAAACAGCAGAGCAGCACCAGCACCAGCAGCAGCAACAGACAGAAAACAGACCTGCGGCAGAAGAAGGTGAATGCAACTGCAAGAGTTTATTCGCCTCGCGCGTTGTTGTTGTCCTTGAACGTGTCGCGCACCCGCACTGGCTGCTCTTGAGGAGAAACGAGAACCTTCAACCAACCAGTCAGCCGAACGCGCAAAGCCGAGGCCGACAACAATTGCATCAGGAAGAAGCAGCGAGTGAACTCTAGTTGGTCAGTCAGACTTGTTGGCCGGAGCTTGAGATTAGTGCAGGCGTTGGAGATTTTTCCTGAGTAAATTGTTCAACAGCAAGCTTCATCAGCATCTTTCCATCTAATTTGGGATTAGATTTGAGTTGGATTTGGATTGGATTGGAACTGAAGTTGGATTGCACTTTGATTGGATTTGGATTGTATTAGAATTGGATTTTGATAGCATTTGGATTGCATGTCCAATGCATTTGGATTGTAATTGGATTGCATTTCAGTTTCAATTCGCGTTGTTTAAATTGGGATAAAATTTGATTTATTTTCCTCTTGTTTTTTTTCTGTCTTTTCTTTCTTCTCTGTCTTCTCTTTCTTCTGTGGCTTCGTTATATCTTCTGTTTCGTTCCTTTTTGAACTATGTTTCAATGTTTTTTGTTGTTTTCTTGTTTAACATTATTTCGTATTCTGCAATCGAGCAAACTTCGTCAGCTATTCGAAACAACTTTCAAAGTTCCATTCCATTTTTTCCAATTTACAAAGTAATCCGATACTCTTGATTGTATCTTCATGGGAGGTAAATCATGACATTGAGATATGATTTGTTACAACAATAAAATCATGGCACAGTCACTTGAAACAGAATACACGAACTGTTCCTCCAGTGAACATTTAACGCCATTAACGTTAATGAGCAAAATGCAATTCCAACGCAACCAGCATACGATGTGGACTGATCTAATCATCAGCACAGCTGCGTTCCGTCGTATCACTCGGTAGTGTTGATATAGTTTTCCGTTGTGCAACTTTTCCGATCTCGGCTCGTCTCTGTTTACTCTGGCAGCACATCGTAAATTAAATGGCTCAGGTCTGTGCGTTGTCTTGAAGCGTTCGTCGCAGTGACGGTAACGGAGAGGTGCACTCTTGAACTTGAGATGCACTATATTATGATTTATCAGCGGACAATTATCGCTGCACGCGCCTCTAAATCATAACAATTACCCAACACCGTTTTCTGACGTTTATGGTCACATAAGTTGAACCGAACGAACCTCAGAGAATACAAAGTACGAAGACTATAGGTACGAAGTGCGCCGGTTTTATGAATTATGACTACTACAGGAAAAGAGTGATGTTCGTCAACTTAAAGGTTTTCGAAATGCGATTGCAGGCTGCACTATGTGTAATGAACGGAATGTTTAATCTCTTGTTACGAGTCGTTTCATGCCACCAACGATGCAGTTGATTTTGTGAAATGTTATACAGAAAAGATTGCAAACAGACGGGGCAATGATACTACGTATGGAAATGGTGGGAACTTCTTATTTAATTTAGTGTAATACAAATATGTACGTGATTTAGGTTGATTTATTTTTTTTTTCTAAATTTAGTAACAAGCCCTGGGCTAGTTTATCTCGGAACCAATAGCTCTTGTGTCATAAGTGACTATCTCGGGGATGAGATTCGATCCCAGGTCCTCGGTGTGCGAGGCGTGTGTTCTGAGTCCTACAACAGGTCCGTCTTCATTTAGGTTAATGAATTACAGGAACAAAATTGTATTATTCACACTACAAGCATTATAAAAATTCTTTTACTAATGCAAAATAATACAAAACTAGGTAAAAACTATACCATGTGGCGAGGAATATTGTTATCTACCCATTTTGAAACGTCTTTAGAACGTCCTTACACTGTTTATTGGACAGTGAACAGTGTATATCGTACTAAAGTGATTTGCGTACACAAACTCTTTCTGCTGACTTAAGTTTGAGACTGTATAAAGCAGTGTTCCCCAACCTTTTTAAAGCTGTGACTCCTGAAAATCAATGTTTCTGAAATTAAAGCTCATGGAAACAAAGGATGTGTCCATATAATCAGAGCCGTAGCGTGGCTTCTCGGCACCCTTGGCAAACCTCTCTTTGGGCGCCCTAAGTCAATTTTGTTTTCATTATGCAGTTGTATGTGATTAAAGTTTTCGTAAAACATTCCAAATGACCATGCTGCTCAAAATGTAACTTATGCACATAAATGGTGTACATAAGGCTAGCATTTCTGTATAACTATAGTTAGAGTGGATTTGGAGTGAGAAAAGATCCCACAAATGCCCAGTTAATGTAACAATAACATCAATATGGCTCTAGCCAAGTAACCATGCTGTTGCAGCTCCAACAGCATGTTTACTTGGGATACCAGTCAATTGCCATTAAGATTCTTTTTAAAATCCTTGGACGACTATTGCAAGCAATCAAGCATAAAATTAAAGAAATTCTTCTTGTAATCACTGGACCATTTATTCTTTTTTTAATATTTTGAAAAATGCAAAAGCTTCTAGAAACATTAAAATTATATTACTTGGCAACTCCTCCAGATAACATCTTTTTGTTGATTTGCCAAGAGTTTCCAATAAATGAAAGCGAGTTCGTCAAACCCTTTGGTTAAAATTCAATAAAAATAACAAAAGAGCCTTTCTTCAGTGGAATCAAAGAAAACTGTTAGAAAAATTGTTTTTCGTGTTGTTAATTCCCAAAGTAACATGCTTAAAAAGGAAACGCTTTTATTAATTATTGTGCTTGGAAACAAACGCAGGATTCCCTGCGAATTTTTAAGCACTGTTTACTCAATAGCCTTTTTCGGTAATACTCGTGTGAGTAATTTTCTTAAAGAAGATTGCAACTTTATTATACTAAACCAAACATTTTCCAAAAAAAAAACAAGCTATTATCGATGTAAAATATGTTCATACTGGAATAAGGCCATTTTCTTTAATGTTGTTCTTCTCTTACTTGAAGTTCTCTGAAAATATTGCTTAGGATTCTGTGAGAATTTGTCTCAAGTTTAGATTTTCTCAATATTCATCCCAGCTGTGTTATTTTGTCAAGTTTATTTGAATATTTCCTTATTTCTCTTCAATATGAACCTCTAATAGAACACCACAAACTTGATTTATGCTTAATCCATCTCAAATCTTCAAAAGCAATTCAGAAATTGCTTTAATATTCCATTATTACGTTGACGAATTTCTTTTAAAATTATGACTTAAGCGGTGCCCTTATTTTATCAATATCATTCAAAATTTGTAACGATAATTGTTCCTAGCACTGTGCGCCACATTTGCTTGACTCTGATTGGCTCGTTGCTTACAAGTGTTCCTACCAACCAGAAACTATTAAGCTAGAAAACCTCCGCGCAATTGATATAAATAGAGGCTGCAAGCACGCAAACCATGAGTATTTTGTGCAAACCCGTCACGAAGATCAGATCGATCCAGAAGTCTCCAGCCAGAGCAGAAAACCCTACCTGCGAAGCCGAAGTGGTTGTGTGTCCAACAACCGTGCGCAAGCTGACCAGAGACGCAGTTCGTCTAGTCGAACGCCAACCAGCCTGCGGAGCAGAGCACAATCAAGCTGACGGCACCAAGGTGGATTTATTCGCTAAGGGCCTAGTTTTCAATCTGTAATTCTCATTGCAATGAAGAAGAGTTACTGAAAAAAATATTCTTACACAGTTGCCACCCCACCGGTGTCCACCGATATTTGGGCGCATTTCGACTGCATCGGATTTGCTCAGCTGTATGGCATGTGGAGGGAGAAGTGATTTTGTGCACGTGTCGACAACCGACGTAAGTCAAGCTGGAAAAAGGACCAAAATGTGTAGTAATTGTGACCTCTTTAAGCAGTGCCTAATCGAAGTCGGTTTTATTGCACGATTTACGATCCGACTTCTAAGCGGCTGACCAGAGCAGAGCATCGTTGGATGTGGTTGCTGACGGTTCCTGTCCAGGGCGGATAGGTGGTCGGTGAAACAGATAAGTGAAAATGCATGCATGAAGAAATGAAAAGCCAGTATTTGTGCACGAACTCTTGATTTTCCTGGCAAATGGTTTGCACGTAGTAACAGTATCACCTAGTATGATAAGACCTAAATTGTGAATTAGCATTACAATTAGTTACTATTCGTTAAAATTGGCCAATATACGCAATAGTTTAATGTGGGTGAGAACACTTTCGGTTAATACAGTAGTGTTGGGGTTTAGTCCACCGACCTCCAACACAGTAGGGAAATTAAGCCAGCGAAAGGACGTTGATCTCAACCAGATTGTAGATGGGTGATAAATCCATTTTGGATATCATTATCGAGGTCCTCCTTCGGTGTGGAGTCCGATTTACCGATTTTCCGGGTGTCACATTAAAACTTAACACGTTTTACTCAGAAACGCCAAAACACATTAAAACACCCTTTATTACATATAACTATTTACAATAATGACACAGATTAAGCTAAGTCGAGCATTAGGCCTCCTACCCGACGATTACTGTTGAGGACCTAGGTTACACTGAAGGAATGCTGAAGGGTAAAGTCCTCATCCTCTCAACACCAATGAATGTTGGAGAACTTTCTCTCCTCTCTCAGCTTGAATCCTGGAGAATACCATCGAGTAGGATGAATGGAGAGGGGGGGTGGTTTGGTGGCTTTGCTTATTTGGGTTTATCCAGGGTTGAAGTCTAGAACCCAGTCCTAAACATACTCACCCACCCTGAAATGCCATACATTTCTGAATACCTTGATACCGATGTCCATTGAGGAAGTGAAGTATTGATGATAGTGAGTATTTGCTGGGATTGGCATCCAATTTCCGCGTGCCGTCCCTTGACGACATACCCTTTGTTAAATGACGCTGATCTAACATAATCCCCGATCATGTTTAGTCGTGGTTAACGTCACCGTTTGGAAACTCAATTGTGTTCCAACAATTGGTTCTTGGATTACTAGTCACTGACCCTGGCAGTGTCTGGATGTAGAGAATCGCTCCATGGATTGATATTCCAATTATTGATCCTTATCAAATTGAAATGATGGTTCTGGAGCGCCAAACCAATCAACAGATCCCATCCGTGGAATCTGACCAAACCCTTTGAATATAAACTGATCCCAGCAACTATTGTAGTATTCTGTTCCGTGAATTGTGTATGATGACCCCCGTCAGTGCGATTGTCTACAGTACTGCTTCCTGAATTACGCTCTTCCCTTTTCTCCTTGATCTCATCTTTCGATTGAATATGAAGTGAGGAAACCGATAAAGAATGAAGAGAGTCCCTTGAGTATCCAATTCAGTTGCTCCGCGACCATGTCGATGACTTTGATTGTAGAAATATTTGGATTAGTGTAGCAACCACACGTCCGTGCCTCGGCCGGACATATACATTATAGTTACTGACCTGACCAGACATTGATTATTTCCAGCCTCCTAAACTCCGTAGATGCTCCTCGATGGACCTTCCTTCATGGCACACAACTATCATGGACAAAATGTGGTGTTCTTGGTTTTGTTTTTGGATCCTTCAGCTACCCCAAGTAACTGATTCCGATGTAATATCGAATGCCCCTAGCATCTGATTCCTAATATGGCCCTGGCCGATTCCAATAACTTTCGATTCATGTTCAATGCGATGCAGTTCAGAAGAACCTTTCCTCCATTAGTATAAGTATGGGTCGAATTTCCAAAACAATCCTCCTAAATATGTAGCAGTAGAGCCACACATGCATATTGCAAACCGAGTTTAACGCTAAGTTTGATTGTGATGTATCCAGATGAACACAGCAAACCATACAGCTATGGCCACTCATAGCTCAGTCGTCATAAGAAATCGTCAACTCAGATGATTGGTGCAGTCGTCGCGTAGTTTCCAAACAGGCTCGTCGGTCCGGAGTAATTGTGAGAAGATAACCGAAGGAAGAATTGTGTTAGCCAACAGAAATCGTCTTTGCCTCGGCAGAACATACACTAAGTGTTTTATATTTACCTTTGAAAATAGTAGGTGTTGCAAACTTAGTGATGATGAGTAACACGTTTGATCGAATAATTTTGATGTGTGCGATTGGGTTTGAGGTTTGCTCTGCGGTAATACCAATGTTGGCTTTGTGTCCTAAACGTCTGGAATACTCGATGATCAGTGACATCCCGCAAGTTGAGGATGAAAATTCCTGTCGAGCTGCCCAGTGCAGCTTGCAGCCCATGCCTGTAATTAACTGCCCTTGAAATGTTGATCTTTGTGCTTCCTATCATGAGATGTTTTGATGCCGTAACATGACACCCAGTGTAATCTGGATGGTTTGATGAGCCCTTGCCGGTATCTTCATAATGCAACAATTGAGCAACTATCGCATTTTGCTTGTTAACTCATGACCTTGAGTTCGAGTTGTGGAGTCCAGACCGCTACCAATTGCAAGTTACCAACACAGTTAGGAGTGATCATGCTATCGTTTGGATGAACTCGCCGCTGTGGAGCCATGATGTTCTAAGAAACTGGCGCTTTGGATGTATGGAGAGGTTAAGCTTCATTAGGTGAGTTCCCGAGTGCCTTACTTTGGCAAGATATACACGTATGTAAGTTAACACATCCATCCTAATGTGTTTCCAATCCTTCAAAACTCGCATTCGTTGTAGTAACTCCCATCACCCAGAACGTGAGCAGTTGCGATGAGGTGTAAACAATCCGCTTCGGGGAATTGTTGAATGCTGGCTTGGTCGTTGAGATATCGCAGTTGTCTAGAGTGCATGCTCTCTCAGTGTGGTATTTCCATATGCGATAATCGTGGAGAAAACGAAAAATGATAGTGTTAGTCGTTGTTTTTCGCCTGCTTCGGCGGACATATACTGCACATTAATATTTACCTGGACCATAGGCTTTCTTGCCAGTGCAGCATCCCATCCGGATACACTCTTTCGTTTTGGTGATCGCTTGAACCAGCTAATTACATAATCGGTTGAGCTACTATCAGATGCTGATTTACGATGGTGACTTCTTTCGAATTGGATTGTTGATGTAGAGACGTTGTCCTCAGTCATTTGTTCCCCTTGAACATGACTGTTGATCACAATGGCGACATTCCGTTTAACTTATTGTGTCAGTTTGATGGCGTTTACTTTCCTATGTTTTATTGGTGATGGTGATCCAAATTCCTTGCCTCCATTTGTAGGTTTCTACCAACGTCCATCCGGCTGGATCCGGTTCGAAGGACCATTATGTTGGGTTACCGGACCCTTCCCAACATCGAGTAGGGGGTAATTTATTGATCTGCCATAAGCGGAATTGGGTTGCTGGTTTGAGGCCTATCCATTCCTTCCTTGGGGTCCAAAACTTCCTTTTCGTCCATAATAATACACACATAGTCCGACACTTAACACGTATATTATCAACACTTAAAGTTATTTATTATTCATTACGATTCACATATATTTACAGGGTCTACAATTAGATTTCTACAGCTAACACGACAGTTTAAAACACATTAAAATCCGATTTGGCTCTTCTCCTACCGTCCTACCTTAAGAGCTAGAGCCTACTGATGAGTAAGGGTCTGAATTGGGTGACGATCATGCGAATGACGTCATTACTAGTCTTACTCTATAGGAGAGCAGAAATACTCCGAGGAGAGGCTTTATTGACCAGTGAAGTAGCAAGAGTGGGTGGGCTTACTCCCAAACATGTTTAGGACTGGGTTCTAGACTTCAACCCTGGATAAACCCAAATAAGCAAAGCCACCAAACCACCCCCCCTCTCCATTCATCCTACTCGATGGTATTCTCCAGGATTCAAGCTGAGAGAGGAGAGAAAGTTCTCCAACATTCATTGGTGTTGAGAGGATGAGGACTTTACCCTTCAGCATTCCTTCAGTGTAACCTAGGTCCTCAACAGTAATCGTCGGGTAGGAGGCCTAATGCTCGACTTAGCTTAATCTGTGTCATTATTGTAAATAGTTATATGTAATAAAGGGTGTTTTAATGTGTTTTGGCGTTTCTGAGTAAAACGTGTTAAGTTTTAATGTGACACCCGGAAAATCGGTAAATCGGACTCCACACCGAAGGAGGACCTCGATAATGATATCCAAAATGGATTTATCACCCATCTACAATCTGGTTGAGATCAACGTCCTTTCGCTGGCTTAATTTCCCTACTGTGTTGGAGGTCGGTGGACTAAACCCCAACATAATGGTCCTTCGAGCCGGATTAAACTCCAGTAAACCGGACAAAGGAAACTGCCATCGCCGAGGATACGTGGCTTTGGCGCCAAACGGAATAAAGGATTCCAAGCTTTATTGTACATCTATACAATTGGCAGCCATAAGCCAAGGCTAGCTCCAACGTCTTTAATGTGAACAATTGCTCAAATTCTAACTGGATATAAGGAAGACTCAAGATGGCTAACTTTGGATCTATTTGGAATATCATCAAACACCAAACGCACTGAATTAGAATTGGAAACCGATCTACCACCAATACCCGTTTCTGGACTCTACGGATACTCGTCGGATTTTATCATCAACCTAGGCCCACTGTCTGGTTGCGCAGGTAAATACACCTAGTATATGTCCTGCCGAAAGTTCAATGTAGATACTTACACTCTTTCTACCGCTTTTCGATCATCAATGGAACGTATCTGAGCAATTCACGATGGACCACGGCATTGCACAGTGGCGCAAAATAACTGATCCAACGTTCACAACAACTACAGCAGAATCAGCTGTTGACGATTTTCTTCGCATGACGAACGATGCCAAAATTCAACAGACGATCCATGACGTCATCGAGGAGACATGGATCGAGTTACAGCTGACACATATTCAAGATCATTATCGGGCAATCAAAATATGTACCCAAACAAACTAAGCCTGGTCATGACAACTCAGCTATCGTATTTGTTGGAGAACACACAATCTTGGATATACGGAATGGAAACTGGCCACCAACTATCAATTGTAACGGATACGGACAACCGTCTGACTTGGAATGCATCACTATCCCGTTTTCATCACAAACCACAATTCGAGATCACTTCTATCACTGTTTGGATGGATCGTACAGCACAACGGAGCCAAGTGGCTGCACCTACTTGGTCAGGTAAGCAGCTTACTGTATATGCCCAGCCGAGCTAGGCATGAGCAATTTCGTTACTCACACCAATAATACATTTTCGGGATCAACGACGTCATCAATCCACGCTCTCGAGATCGAACTCTTCTGGAAACCTGGTGAGAGCTGGCAACCAAATCTGTACACATGGTCAACAAGCATATGGGTGCGCACACCATGATCAAGCATTCGTTTTCACGGACTCGGAAAGAAGCTTCCACATCACCGTCCGTATTCGAGTCACCAATACCTACAGTGTAGGTCCTACACTTTCACTGGACACGCGATAGAACAAACGTACAAGCACTTGTTGGACGAATGGTTACCCAATAACAAGTATTGTGATTGGATCACCGGCATACATGGCGTTCACCCAACTATATATTGCCCAGGCACACAGGGTGTCCGTAAAACTGGTTCCGGGACGAGGAATGTCCCAATTCTTTTACCACACATAGGGTGTGCGATCCAAGGTTCACGGATTCTATGGTGTACACACATCTGCTATTGGTTCACGGATTTTTATACGCTCATCCCACGTTCCCAAGGTTAATGCAGACACGAAATGTTCCAACTCCTTTCAAATTGGCTATAGGCAGACAAGGTTCCCTGTCTGGCGGTTCATGAAGAATGCCCATCATGGAGGAAGCGTATACACAGGGTATGCGCTGCGCATTTCTTCGGAATAACAAGTGCGCCCTAACCCATTTCACGATCACTAAGATGACACCACGGGTGTGCCATCTGATCGACCCAAGCCAAAAGCACAACGGGTGCAGAATGGCATTCTGAGGAAAGGATACAAAGGGTGTCCTTCATTCACCACACAATTCGAGCGCAAGGGTGCTCGAATTCAAACCCAGGATAGAACACAAGGGTGTTCTAAACCAAACCCAAGGATAGAGCACTAGGGTGTTCTAAACCACTCTCAAGGATTGAACGCAAGGGTGTTCAAACTCAACCCCACGGACGGAGCACAAGGGTGTTCTACCAATTACAAGGATTGGACACAAATGCGTTCAAAACCCAACCCAAGGATGGAGCACAAGGGTGTTCCACGCCAACTCTAATGATTGGACACAAGGGTGCTCAAAACCAAATTCAAGGATGGAGCACATGGGTGTTGCAAGCCAATTCAATGATTGAGCACAAGGGTGCTCAGGGTTAATCATAGTTTCACGTTCACTTGATCACCGAAACTCGCACGAACCTCATTCAGGAACGGTTATTATCCTGTGTTATCAACTATCGGCTCAATATACTCCTACACCACTCAAACGGCATTATCGAATAAACCCACGCGACGCACAAGGCATCTTTGCACGGTCACCAAACACCAATAAATCGCGCTGAAGTGCAATCGGTTTACACAATACGGACCAACTTCAACCGACGACCGAACGGAATCAACTAACGAGAAGTTATACTCTCAGTCAGGTAAGGCTGCAGTATATGTCTACCGAAGCTGGACATTACGATGATACTACATGACTCCCTCATTATCGGTTTTGTGATACCTGTCACTACGAGATACGACATCAATCATCAATAGGGATGAACATGTAGAGGATAACCACGACACGCTATACACCACCAAGCATTGCCGAAAGCGACGTGCATCACACGTGATCGACAATGGGAGCAGTGCGTGGTTAACTGTGCTGTATCAACGACTACAATCGCACGGTTAAGCTATCACCCAAGACAATAACGGTCGACTACAACACACCCAAAAGATTTGGATTCAATGTGATCTGTTCCCAAGCTTCGCATCGGATCCAACATAACAATCAAGACGACTGCATCGGGGCTATACAAACAAGGTGGCACTCTGCGCCTGGTAAAGGTAAGCAGATATACTTCGTATATGCCTAGCGAAGCTAGGATCACTCTTCAGGCACTACATAGTCATCTCTCTTTCCGATATTGCACGAGTCACATGGCACTACACATCTGTTGGGGGACTCACTTACGATGGCATTTTGGACTTCGGAACGTTTCGGAAACAGACCATACGTTGCATGAGATGTGAGAACCAACACTTTAAACCGTATGACGAAAGCATGAAGTTGACTGGAATCACATGTACCATTGCTACACGGAAGGCAGAAGGAGATCGAAATCCATTGATAAACGAGTATTGCATAACAATTTCGAGACCTTTGTTAGGATTTAACCATGGTTGTAATAGTATAGATTCACATGGTAGATGAGGTATATTTCAACTCAGTAACTCTGGTTTAGCTAGACGCTTAGTTTATTGATAGAATGTAGATCAGGGCAGGATTCTCTAACTCAGAAATTAGGAATTTCAGGGTGGGTGAGGATGTTTGGGAGTAAGCCCACCCACTCTTGCTACTTCACTGGTCAATAAAGCCTCTCCTCGGAGTATTTCTGCTCTCCTATAGAGTAAGACTAGTAATGACGTCATTCGCATGATCGTCACCCAATTCAGACCCTTACTCATCAGTAGGCTCTAGCTCTTAAGGTAGGACGGTAGGAGAAGAGCCAAATCGGATTTTAATGTGTTTTAAACTGTCGTGTTAGCTGTAGAAATCTAATTGTAGACCCTGTAAATATATGTGAATCGTAATGAATAATAAATAACTTTAAGTGTTGATAATATACGTGTTAAGTGTCGGACTATGTGTGTATTATTATGGACGAAAAGGAAGTTTTGGACCCCAAGGAAGGAATGGATAGGCCTCAAACCAGCAACCCAATTCCGCTTATGGCAGATCAATAAATTACCCCCTACTCGATGTTGGGAAGGGTCCGGTAACCCAACAAGTAGTTTTCCTTAAAAGTGATTGGTTTTTGATTTATATGCGCGACGGTGTTTTGAGCAAATTTCTCTATAGAATCGAGTGTGGTCGGACCTACGACTGGCCGACTGCTAGCGGGCAACCTAAAGCGAAATTTCGGCAATCTAACTTTTGGATTGGCGCTTAAGCTGAGATTTTTCCAACGAGATTTTTATTTTTTTCGGGCATTGGTTGTTTTGCTGGAGGTTTTTGTGGTCCCACCGGGAAGAAACGTTACAAATTTACCTATTGTATTACGCATTTTGGCCGTGTTCGATTTGGACTGTCATCAAACCAATTCATGAGCAGATTGAGAAGATTGGATTTAGCTTGAATAATTTTACATAGAGTAAGGTGGGGCAAAAGTTCGACCTTAGTGGTATAATCAAAGTTTCCAGGAAAACAATAACAGTTAAAACAAAACAAATACCATACAGTGAACCTTCAACATATTAGCTATAACTAAGTGGAAATTTTAAATTTTGGTGACAGTTTTCACATGATCAGACAAATTTAACTAAATTTGAAGATAATATGTGGGTTTTAGGCAATTTGCAAATTTTTCTGTGATTTTATACATAGGTCGAACTTTTGCCCCGCCGATTCGAACTTTTGCCCCACTATGGGCCAAAAATTGTTTTCAAGCATTTATGCAAAAACTAATACACCTCAAAGCAACCTTATGATAGGCCTAGAAACGCCCTCACATAAAATATTGAACAAGATTTTATCTTCAATTGGTTCCATGCAACGAAAGTTTGACCAAAAATTACAATATTCACGTCGAAAAACAACAAATAGCCATAACTTTTCCAAATCTCAATCGATTTTTATGATATTTGGGTTGAAAGTCTCTTACTTGAATAGCATTCGAACCACCATGACATTTATAAGATTTGTTTTGAATTGAGCTAGCAATCTTAAAAAGAAACTCTTACCCCACTCGAACTTTTGCCCCACTTTACTCTATCATTCATTAAGACTTTGTCTCAGATGAATTATTAAAAATAAATAAATATACCTGGCAGGCTTAACCAAAAATAACGTCTGTAATCCAACACAGATAATGCAAAAATTCTGCTGTGATCGTTTGGAGGACTTTTCCAAGAATCAAGCCAGCAATCTATCAGGTATCTTTCCATGGAACCGGCTTTCAAAAATAATTTGGTGAAATTTCAACCAAAAAAAATGGGAAAATTCCGCAAAAATTTCCCCAAGAGGTTGGTTAAGCATATTGAAATCTGCTATGAGTTGTTATGAAACATGCTTATTAGCTTTAAAGGACCCAAAATGAGAGCTGCGAGAAGAACTCGTTATAATTTACACCAGAAACCTCTTAAAGAACTTTTTTTCAGATATTGACAAACGAACGCTACCACAAAAATTGACCTTAAATCCTATTGATACAGTATTGGACAAAACATTTGCAGCTTTTTCGATTTTCCATGTAAAATGATCATCTCTAGAGGGTTTGATTTGATTTATTATTAAGCCGATTTAAATGAAATGTTCACAGTGTTTCAAAAATAACTTGTTTTTTTTTTTACATATATATTTGAGTGATTTTTCCAACCACGAGCTTAAGAGCAATAACGGTTCAACTAAAGTGAATATTTTGACGATTTTTTTATAATTGGCATAACTAAATAAATTGAAGAAATAGCTTTATGGTATCTCCAGCAGAGTTGTGGATTTTAACAATATGAACAAGAATGCTGAAAACAATTTTTGTGTAGGGCTATTAGATTTTCATATAAACAATTTTGAATTTTTTTGTCTAAAATTACACTTTAGTAAAATCGTTATTTTTCCTAAACTCGTGGTTGGCAATGAACTCTTTCGAATGTTATGAGAAATCTTTTGACGACAAAATATTTTGGCGAAATCTACCAAATATAAGTAATCAGTATTTTGAGTTCTTGAAAGTAAAAGACAACCAGTCTTAAATGTTCTTCAATCATATTTCCAATATCTGATATTAATGTTCTATAGAATAACAAACTAGATAAGATATAGATCTGTCAAGTTGTAAATCTCAGGTGAAATATAATTATTGTTTATAACTATCAGATTTCCAAGTCTGACAAACTACCTGTAAGGTCGGTATTCCTGAAGGCAACAATTTAGGATGATTTTTGAACAATATTTTTACATTTTTACATACAGCGTGGAAATGCCTAATGCCAAGTTAGCAGATCCCCAGTTGAGGGTTCCTGGATGTGTTGATCTTGTTATCGGTAGTAAAAAGTATTTGGAATTACATATAGTAGGAAAGATTTCTCTGGGCGACTGTCTCTGGTGGGTAGTAAAAACTCCATTTGGTTGGGCGGTCTCTGGTCCCGCTTATCGCTTGGTTACCTCAACCCCCTGAAGAAAGCGCTAGTTCTGTGGCTCGACGGCGCGCGATGCAACTGGACGATACGTTGTGCGCCTGCCGTGAAGACCCTGAAAAGGTTTTGGGAGAATACAGATTAATAGTCAATCGCTGTTTTTTGAGCCTGGAACGCCGACATGAAAGAGATCTTGCAATCAACAATCGTTGCATGGAAGAGTATCTGCATTTCGGGTCGATGAAGATGGTGCAATGGGATGGATGGGAGCCCAGATAGCCGTAGCGGTAAACGCGCAGCTATTCAGCAAGACCAAGCTGAGGGTCGTGGGTTCGAATCCCACTGGTCGAGGATCTTTTCGGGTTGGAAATTTTCTCGACTTCCCAGGACATAGAGTATCTTCGTACCTGCCACACGATATACGCATGCAAAAATGGTCATTGGCATGATAAGCTCTCAGTTAATAACTGTGGAAGTGCGCATAAGAACACTAAGCTGAGAAGCAGGCTCTGTCCCAGTTGGGACGTAACGCCAGAAAGAAGAAGAAGAAGATGGTGCAAGAGCCTATTCTTTAAACAACACGCTTCTAGCAGGACCGGTTGTCTAGCAAGACCTGTACCGTGGTGAATCAAAATCCGGATGGTACCAATATCCAAATTTAACGATAACTATTACTTTCAACCCTGTTGATCATTTCACAATCATTTGTAATCTAGGGTAGATGTACCAATAGTGGAGGTACTAAGCACGATTGAACTTCATTGAACCACCTACATTCAAGAAGCGTAATTAATGTACATGTTTATGTTGTAACGGGAAGTAACGACCATTGACTTAATGAGAAAAATGATTTCATCGCAGTAATCCACGGCATGTCAGTGAAAAATAATACCTCCACTATTGGTACACTGTTCCTTTAGTTGAGGTATATTTTTAATTTGTGTTCCTATAGTTGCGGTATCCGTTGTTTTCTTATGGGATCCTCCACTATAGGAACACTTTACCGCAACTATTGGTACAAGTAAGTAAAGTTTTAGAAATTTTAGTGATATTTCATCAATTTTAAAGCAACTTGAGTGGTCTTTTCAACTATTCCATTTATCAAGAAGCCAATACGTCGATTGGCAGTGTTGGTTCTGTGGCTAGTGTAATAAAATCAGTGAAAACGGCACTACCGCAACTATAGGAACACCCACAACTAAGGGAACACTTACCCTAGTTACCATTGCCCGATAATTAATAAAACTAAAAACAAAAAAGATGCTCCTGTTGAACGTTGTTTCTTTGTAGTGTGAGTCATTTTAGAACGAGTATCTACAAGCGTGCCACAACGTTTAGTTTCCAATAATGTGCTTAAATTACAATATTCAGATAGTGTATTGAAGAAAGCCGATATAAGTTTAAGTGTTCTGGAGCACTACACTAAAAGAGACTGTCCGGACATCGTTTTAAAGCACTCGTTTTACATCTCGGAGTAAATATATGGGGGCCCAGATAGCCGTAGCGGTAAACGCGCAGCTATTCAGCAAGACCAAGCTGAGGGTCGTGGGTTCGAATCTCACCGGTCGAGGATCTTTTCGGGTTGGAAATTTTCTCGACTTCCCAGGGCATAGAGTATCTTCGTACCTGCCACACGATATACGCATGCAAAAATGGTCATTGGTATAGTAAGCTCTCAGTTAATAACTGTGGAAGTGCTCATAAGAACAAGCTGGGTAGCAGGCTCAGTCCCAGTGGGGACGTAACGCCAGAAAGAAGAAGAAGTCAATATTTGGAAAGAAAATCTGGGATAAAACTGGAAAATACTATAGTTAAAGTATTGAGAGTGATTAGAAGGTAGTCCTATATTAAGAAAAACTGTGTGAGTAAATAATTGTTGAAGTACTTTTTATTTCCTGCAAATAAGGAATAATATTATATGTTAATCAAGCCACAGTCCAGGAAGTCTCCCCTCCTGCGCTTACGGCAGCCAGTATTTATAGCTAAGAAATCCCGAGGTACGATCAAGTAAAAGGTACCAAAGTCATTAGGAATATCACTTGAGATGGGTAGACATGACAGTACTAATAACAGGTGCCAAATCGCATGTGTTTGAATTTAGTTAAAGAAATTTAACCACCAATTTGCAAACGTGTCATTCTCTTAAGTTTGATAAAGCAAATGTCTATATCAACGTTTTATAAATGTGGCACACGATTTAATTTAAATTTTTTTTTTTAGGAATTTTATTGCAGTATTTTGTTTTATAATTACGCTGTTCGGATTTTGATTCAATGAAGACAATAAATGTTGTTGGATTTAAAGGCGATCGTTAGACGATTTGCATGATACTATCTTTAAATATAAGGTAAAACTTGTTATTATCGTCAAACTTAAATATAAAACTGTGTGTTGCCAAATTGAATTGCTTTCTAAATTGCAAACAACTTGTTTAAAAGATAGATTGAACATTTGCCTCTTCTTAAGCGTCCGGGTATTGATGCATCTATGCAATTCGCATCGTTCTATATCACATGAGCATCATGCTGTCTACTTCATCACCAGTGCATTGATGGCGATAGACTTTGGATATCACTGACGATTTAAGTTTAGCATTAAATTTAACAAATTAAATAACCATTTATCATTGCGATATTTTTAACAGTACTGCAGATGGATCGAAACTATGTGTTGGTCACTGAAAAACATTAATAGCTTGGATAATTACCACGTGGTCACTCATTCTGAAGTAATTTTGATTTAGAGTGCAATGTCGCATCACTTTTGTTGATTGTCAAATCTAAGTGATATTGATAGCTCGCAAGTGATATTGATAGTTTTAGTGCATCATCCATCAGCTGATATGACTGATATTGAGCAACTCTGATTACTGGTGCAAGATTTTTTCAGGAAAATTTCGAATTATTCGTGATTTTCATACATTTGAATGATAGAATGATTAGATATATTCTTTTTCTTCTTCTTGACATTAACGTCCTCACTGGGACAGAGCCTGCTTCTCAGCTTAGTGTTCTTATGAGCACTTCCACAGTTATTACCTGAGAGCTTTCTTTGCCAAAGTTGACATTTTCGCATTCGTGTATCGTGTGGCAGGTACGATGATACTCTATGCCCAGGGAAGTCAAGGAAATTTCCATTACGAAAAGATCTTGGACCGACCGGGAATTGAACCCAGATACCTTAAGCATGGCTTGGCTTTGTAGCCGCGGACTCTAACCACTCGACTTAGGAAAGCCCCAAGGATTAGATATATATTTTATGATTTTAATCGCATATTTTAGCTGTTTCCCTTAGTTGCACCATTAATTGTACACTTGCCCTATACTCACAAAATTATTACCAGATTCAAGACAGAACAGATCTACAATTCAAAACGGATGTAGTACTTCCACAACTCATGCAGTAACGAACGCTCCGTCCTTCTCAAGGTCTTGCATTATTGTGAACTCCATCAAACCAGAATAAAACAAATTCACTCGTTTCTGCTGCAGCAGATGTTGATTTATTGGGCCATATTTTTGACGCGACGCTCAACTTTTCTCCTCGCCTTAGCGCAGTCTGTCTGCCATGTCACCTCAAACATATTTGACGTTCAGAATGAACGAGTCAGAATCCTGCGATGCAGCGCAGATACAGCTCTTAGCGATTGTCTGGGGTCTTTCCAATTTGCGGTGTGTTCTTGACTGCATCACGTCGTCGCCGTCATTGCCAGTATGTTATTGCTATTTTATTTGTATTATTTAAGAAATGTCAGAATTTCAACGTCTCCCTTCAAAAGGGTGCTTCAAGGAAACTGGAAATATTCTGAATACTTCGGGTGTGATACACAAATGTGCAATGAATTTCAGTACACATCTAGGTGAGGCCTCAGAGAAATCACTGCTTGTACGACGAAAATTAAGCGTAACATGTTTGCTAGTCTACGGCTCAATACCGGGAAGTGAAATGATCTTGCTACGACGTTAAGTAGGGCCGTATTGATGGTAATTTAAAAAGAACAAACATATTGATTCAAATCAATAGATAAGACCTAAAAATCTTAAATAAGTTCTGTAGAATGAAATTACGACTATCAATATTCCACTTTTTTAAAACATTACTTACTCTAGAAATTTAAGACTTATGAATACGTTCGAATACAATAAATTAAATGCATTGCAGATTGATAGCAATAAATATCTAAAAGTATCCTGTGCCCAAACTATACTTATGATGTTTTGAAAATGTTTAAAATTAACTGCTGGCATTTACAACCTTACCCTAAACTCAAAAAAATAGTAGGGAAGTTTTTTTTTTCTTTTTTTTTGTTTCTGAAGTAGGGAAGTTATCTTTCAGTCCAATATCTAATATTAAAAATATTTATTAGGAATAAAACCCTTACGAGACTGTGACCCCATATTTGCAAATCCGATCCTGGTGTTTAGTCACAGCTTACTTGCATCTTAGAACTCGTGCATTTTTCTCATATGCAGTAACAACGTCAAAGCGAGGCAGGAATTGTTCATCAATCACATTTGACATTGGGATATGTAAACATCCAACTTAGCCATCCTTGGGAAAAGGGACGACTTCCATTCACGACACTCACCGCACCGCCGTTTGCAACCAAGACCAAGGCTAGTGGCAATGAACTGCAGAAGTTGGTAGGTATAATAAAATTATGGCTCACGTTATTAGTCATTCCTCGTGTCTTTGGTCGGTGCCGCCGAAGTCATCGTCGTCGTCGTCGTCGTCTTCGCCAGTGTAAAGCAGCTCACAAATTCACAGTCGATGCGATGATGGGTTTAGGAAACATTCATTCATGGGTGCAGCTTGGGGACAGGGGCCATTCATGCCAACAATCTGCCAAGTTATCTTGAAAAGAATTTATTCAGGAAAATGCTTCGATGAATCAAGTAATTTTTCCTATTCCGAATTCCAATTTATTTTCTTCTTTTATTGGTTTTTCTAAGAAATTTCATTAAATATAACGTCTAGATTCATTCCGCAAACAGTTATGGGGGCGCTCCATATTTCTCCAGAGAGTCCTACTCTTTTCGATTTTTTGAGAATGCTTCTGAGAACTTTTCCAGAAGTACAAAAGTTTCACAAAAAAAATCCTCCGAAACACATACAGTAATTTATCTTCGGAATCCTACCATTAATTATACTCAAAATACGAAGAATTTCTTTTTGAACTGTTTCATAAAATTAAAGCGGACAACATACGGGGAAGTACATAGAGAAGTGTTCATTTAGCCATAACTATAATTATATCGATTTCCGAACAACGGAAAAAGCCCATAGGGTACTGCGTTTAATGGCGGTATTAAGGGTTAAAACCATGCTTGGTGATGTCCAAGAAGAGCTTCTATATAATTTATTTTTACTGTTTCCAAGAAGCTTCTATGAAAGAAAAACATACTTAGGTTATTGGAGTAGTTGTTGGAGATAACTCTTAAGGAATGCATACTTGTAGCATCTAGCCAGTAAGAATTTTGGGAGGAAACTTTATGCTCATTGATATCTCAGGCATGGAAGTTGAAGTTGAAAAAAATCATCGTTTAGTTGAAGAGAGGGAGGAATCTTAAAACAAATTCCAGGACAAAAGTCTACAAGAATCCAGAGAAAATTCCTAAGGAACGATTTACTCAGGAAACAAATTGAACCAAGGCACGTTTTGGACTCCGCGTTACTGAAAATCCTGGCTACGCGCATGCATTCACACAGAGAACGGCCAACGCCCGACTGCGAAAGGGAAAAGGAATTAACGGATAAGCATTTGCACATGGGAATTATGACTGCGGGTGACGTGAGGTAAGGTGCACTGGGGCAAATTAGGACCGTTGAAGCAAACATGCAGTTTTTATGGTCACCATGTATTTTTTTTGGTTTTGTTCTGAAGTGCTTTCCCATTACTTGTCATTACATCAAGCTTGAAATGTCTCAATTTGCCCCGCCATACCGAACCACTGTCGTCCTCTTCTCGACGACGACGATTAACGAACGGCGGGGCAGTGCTGCAGTTGGCATAATGTGCGTAAAATGTTTACTCAGAACGGTAGTTTATCATCCAGTCAGTGAATTTGGCATAACTCATTAACTATCGCTTGCTGGCTGTCGTCGCGGCACCGTCTTTCAAGGACATTGATAAACGGGAAGGTTGCACTTTTGTTTGTCTAATATTCGACGTAAGATTTAACCGGAACATTTAGAGTATATTCAATCAATCTTTGAGGATGGAAAAATGACAATTCCATTCACTTTTCGATGACAGTTCAGACAAATTTGTTCAATGCTTAACTTTAAGAATGAGCTTCCTATTTTTGATTTGAAATGCGGTTGACCTTTGTATCATTCAACATCCTTCGAGCTGCGATCCAGAAAAAAATGGTGTTCGTTGGATAATATCAAGGTGAGAAACCAATAACAGCATAATCATTCAACCTTTTATAAGCTACTTTTTCCAACTCCTCTTCAATGCCCAAAACTGCTCTCACTTTTTTGGAAATCATAATTAGAAATTATAAAAGACTATTGTAAAGTCCTGTACTTTCTTGGGGACTAATATGGACACTGTTTTGTAGAGATTCATGTTGAAGACCTTTGTGAAGGCTTCAATGAAGTAAATTTTTGTGTTGACTTTCATGAAGATTTCTGCGGATGATTTTTTACTTTTATGTGTGGACTTCAGCGACTACGGAATCCCGTAAAGACATCGGTGGAGATCTCTTAAAAAGAGATTCTCTATAAAATTCTTTGGGAGTTTATGGAATCTTCTGTGGAGATTCCTGTCAGACTGTTGTGAAGTGTTCTGTTAAGCCCTTTATAAAGACTCCTCTTTTTTTTTCTTTTTTTTTTTTTTGAAGGCCCCTGTGGAAATCTCCATGGAGACCGCTATGGAAACCTCTTGGGAAGCTTTTGTAAAACCTATAGAGAATCCTCTGTATCTGTGTATCTGTGGTATCTGCGGAGACTTCCGAGGAAACCTCAGTACTTGCTATGAAGGCATCTGTGGAGGTTGCTGTGAAGGTTGCTGTGGAGGTTGCTGTGGAGCCCTCTACATAAACCCCTATGTAGATTTGGGAACCATTGTGATGATCTCAGGATGGTTTGCTGTACTTCAAGCAGAGGTGTGTGCCAATTCACAAGGTCATTAATCGGAATAATAATAAACTTTCAAGCAACATTAATTTTGTGTTCGTCTATTGTGAGAGTAGTTTTCATTTTTATATTAGGTAATCAAAATATCAAACAATGCCTGCAAAAAGGAGTAACCACGTTTCAAAAAGCATTCCTCTAGTAGTTCGACCAGAAAAATCTCAGGGTGTATTTCTAGTATGGGATTTAAAGATTTTCTTCATAAGTTTCATCAGAATTAACTTACACGTTTCTTGAGACTGGCACAGCTGTTCCATCTCCTCGCACGCCGTCTCCTCCAGGCGGCTTTTTTTCTCCCGAAAGAGGCGGGTCTGCTGTTGCCGTTTCTGTCTATAGCGTTTCACGTTCTGCCGGGTCCCTTGCTGCAGCATGACCACCCGCGCTGCATTCTTCTCCTCCAAAAACTCCTGGCACTCCTCGTCGAACCAATCGTTCCGTTGACTCCGTCCCACGTACTCGACGTTACTCTCAGTTGCATCGTTGATGGCTGCTTTTACTGTTCTCCAGCAGTCCTCAAGAGGGGCTTCATCCAGCTCACCCTCTTCCGGTAATGCAGCCTCGAGGTCATACCGGGGCGGCCGTCGGTACCGTACGTTGTTAACGACGGGGAGTTTTGGACACAGTTTGACCATCACCAGATAGTGGTCAGAGTCAATGTTAGCGCCACGCGTCGATAATGTCGGAGAAGTGCCGTCCATCAATCAATGGCCAACCTTAGCGATTAGATCTCCTATGATGATTTTGACGCCGTGGCTTGGGCAGCTGTCGTACTCGCGTTCGAGTTGCGCGTAAAAAGCGTCCTTGTTATCATCAGTGCTTCCGGAGTGAGGGCTGGGCACGTTTATTATGCTGAAGTTGAAGAACCGGCTTTTGATTCTCAACTTGCACATTCTCTCATTGATCGGCCACCACCCGATCACGCGCCTCTGCATATCACACTATAAAAGCTGTTCCCAGCTCGTGTGTGTTGCCGCAGCTCTGGTAGATGGTATGGTTACCGCTAAACGTTCGTACCATTTATCCCTTTCAACACACTTCCTGCAACGATGCCGAATCCGCGGTCCTTCAGCACGTCGGCGAGTATGCGTGTGTTCCCGATGAAGTTGAGAGATTTACAGTACCGAGCTTCCAATCGCTAGTCCCTTTACGTCGCTGTGGTCTTCGCCGATTGTCCCGGGTCGTATTCTCTTGATTATTCGTTGCTTGCAGGGCCTGACACCAACCCCCTAGATTTCCGGAGGACCATTCCCCCTAAATGCTCGGAGGACCATAAAGCACAGTTTAGCTTAGATTCTTTCTCTGGCACTCGGACGATGATCAGCAGTTCCTGACATGGGAAACAGACGCTGTTGTGAGCCGCTCCTAGCATGGAGTACAGACTCTCAAGGTTTGCAGAAGCAAAAGCAAACCCCCCTTCCCTGTTAGCATACGACCAAAGTTTCCACCGGGGGTGGGTTACCCGATCTTCCCTATGGTTACTCGTACCCCGGCCAGTACCGTGAGGAGATAGGGATAGGAGTTGCTGGGCAAGAGGCTAAAGACTACACAGGGGAGTCTATTTTATTCCTTCAGGTACGCGAGGTACCAGCAATGGTACGCCATGCCCAGCCATTTACCAACCATATTAAAAACATATTTTACAATATAATTCATACAATATGTACGTTAATTAAAACTTCGTCAAGATACCATATAACTTAAGCATATAGAAAGTCAAGGAGGCAACTCTGAAGTGTGAAATACATACTCTTTAGCTGTGATAGAGTTGTAGCACGTTTGTAATCAAAATTTATATTCCTGGAAATGATCTTGGTCTAAAACAAAATGTAGCGCCACTTATTTCGAAATACTTTGTCGAAGACATCAAACCTCTACCATATTCAAAGCACTAGAACTATAGCTGTCGAAACCAACGATCTACTCTCGTTACAGATGATCGGAATACTTGTTTTCAAATACATGAGGTATTCTTTTTATTATTCACGATTTTAGAATCTGATAAACTTAAAGTTTTAACTTTTTCGGTTAGATTTGAAACGATTCACACGCAGCTTCAATAAGCAAAAAAATGTATTGGTTTAATTGGTCTAGGGGTAATTTGAACACCCCTAGGAATAGTTTCTTCCTCTCGTAAAAAACTTCAGGATATGGACATGAAATACGTGAGAGAATTTCGAGAATCAGCTTGACTATCGCTGAGATATAGCCGATAATCCGTATAGATGTTTTTGATCGCGGAGCTCCTAATGTTAATCATTTACTGTGCCACATTTATCACTTCTGTTGCGTTTTTGTATAAAACGTTAGCCAAGTACATTATATTTCGATCTACAGTGAAAAACTTCCCAAAATCTTTAGTTTCGCACTATTATAAGAAGCGAAAGAGAAGAAAATCTCTCATTGTTAAATAGATCCTTTCTAATACTCGAGATATGTTTCCTAAAACATCACCAGAACGGTTGTAGAACAGAGTATCTTCTTCTTCTTCTTGACATTTTTCACTAGGACAAAGCCTGCTTCTCAGCTTAGTCTTCAATGAGCCCTTCCACAGTTATTAACTGAGAGCTTTCTTTGCCAAAGTTGTCATTTTCGCATTCGTGATTCTACCCCATTACCCCGAATGCCATTTTCCCGAATGCCATCACCCCAAATACAATTACAATTATCTTAACATGATGATATTGGTGACATTTCCCCATGAAATTAGAATTCGGGGTAATGGGTCGTTCGGGGGTTTGGAATTCTGGGTAAGGGCGTTCGATTTAATGGAATTCAGGGTAATGGGATTCGGGGTAATGGGGTAGAATCCTTTTACTGAGTTAGCCCACCATGCTATTTCCCCATTTCTGTGAATATCTCTGATTATTTGTGAATGTGGTACAGCCGAAACATAGGGACGAAGTAAAATTGTTCATTTGAAGGAGTAATCAAATAAATAGTCGAAAAACCTAATCGTTTAGTTAGTTTTATTTCTTATTTTTATACCAAATTTATTAAGAATAACTTGTACTGTACTGTACTGACAAAAGATTCTATTATTTTGAACAATCGTGAAAATTTTCTGTATTATTGCGTCGGATGGAAATCATCCCAATCTGGACCAAAACTGTCCGAGTCTGTGATCAATCTAGCATCAATCCCCGCTGGACTTCGAAGACGCTGACTCATTGATCCGTCCCCATGATGCAGAGCACAATAGATTGAAACTGCGCGTGTCAAAGATAAAATATGTGTATCTTAAAATAATCCCCGTCGAAAACCTAAATCAAAAACCAGAAACAAGTTTCCTTGTGCACCCTGGTGTCAAGATCTTAAAAGTTGTAAAGTAATCATGTCGAATCGAGCCCAACCAGTTATCCCCGAGCAGCGGCGAGCAGTCAGTGAGCTCTCTGGCTCTGATGGTTGGACAAACAGACTTCGGCGGAGTCAAAACGGTAAATCAAACTGTTAGTGTGTAGTGCGCTCGATTGGAGCCAGAGGCGCCATCTGTATGCAAATATTGAAGGGGCAATGTTTACCAGACGAGATCAACAAATAAAATGTGTTTTCAACGAGACGATTTCGCAAATTTTCAAATGAGTTTTTTTTGTAAATGTATCGGATGATATGATTGCTTTAATTCATTAGCCGAGTAGTTAGAGTCCGCGGCTACAAGGCGAAGCCATGCTGAAAGTGTCTGGATTCGATTCCCGGTCAGTCCATGTTCTTTTCGTAAGGCGGCATCCACAAATTACGTAACGTTCTAGGAGGAGGGGAGAGTAGGCTCAAGCGTTACGACTCATACAAAAATTTTTTTCATACAAAAAGCGTTACGATGGAGGGGGAGGGGGTCAAAAATGTCCAATTTTAGCGTTACGTTATAAATGGACGCTGCCTAATGGAAACTTCATTGATTTCCGTGCCACACGATATACGAATGCAAAAATGGCAACATTGGTAACTGTGGAAGTGCTCATTGAACACTAAGCTGAGATGCAGGCTCTGTCCCAATGTCCCAATTTCAAACTTAACCTCAATTATATTGGCCGTTTTTCTAATGATAATCAAAAAAATATATTTTTGAATTTGGTTGGATGTTTGAAACAATATTTTTGTTATAATTATTGGTGGAGGTGGGTGAAGGTAAAATGACACTTTGCTACAAAATTATTGACAGGGCAAAAAGTAGTTCGCCCCCCGCAAAGTTGGCGCCTATGCCTGCACCAATCCGCGGTATCGAATCGTAACTGGACGTGGGTGAACCCGATTACGAGGGGCACGAAAGATGGGGAGAGAGGCCCCCGAGCGAGGATTGGAGGCAGAAGCTGAGGGATCGATTTAATCGCTCTCAACCGAACCAAACTGTCCAACTGTCAAGTCGCGTTTGTCTTGGGGCAGCACCAACCATGTTTTACGCAGTCTTCCTGCCTATGCTTGGTGTGTCCATTAAGCGCCACTTTCCTCCTCAACCGTTTGCGATAATGGCATGCTTGGCTCGCGAGAGGGCTTATGTTTTGAAGTCACTTGGCCAAACACGTGATTATGATTCGGATGACGCTGCGGGGTGAGAGCAGTTATTTTTGTTTTCTTGTTTTTTTTCTGAGCTAGGGGTTCCAAAATTATTTTAACAGAAACATAGCAGCATCAACGAAAGATTATAGAACATTAATAAAGTCGGAATGAAAATATGATGCGAAATGTATGCTGATGTTTCTATTTTATGTTCAGGAATTTATTAAAAAGTTTATCTCCTGGGTATTTCTGGGACATTTTTTACATATTTTCTTGATTTGACATTGTACGAACTTTCTTATGAAATTCAATAGATTTCTGAAATTTGTTGAAGGAATAACAGAAGATGTCTGCTAATACTTGAGATGGGATTGATCCGTTTGCCAAACGAACTCATTGTGGGGAAAAATCCCTCAGGTCAAATACTTGAATTTCGTAGAGATTTAGTTTCAGTAGACAAAGAAAAACCATAGGAGGATATTTTGGGAAATTGATGATAATTATTTAGCCACCATCAGCGCAAGGATTACCTATGGCTGCAGAATCATACCGGGATGGTATGATCTACCTGATGGTTTGTTGTAGCAGGGCTAGTTAATATCTTTGAAGACCTTTGGAAGACAACACTAAGGCTGTTTTCTCATGACAAAAGGCTGGCGACCCCACGCACTTTCATCCAGTCAACAGTTCAATTAACTCCCTTAGGCTACCCCTCCCCAACACCCAATATATAGTAATATATCATATATAGTGTTAATAAAGTATCTTACCGTAAAATGATAGAAATAATGTTAGTGTGACTACCGTTGTTACTAGATACCGTGATCACCTCTGCATCTCCTGGGTAGATACATCACATCCGTTTACCATCGACACCATAAATACCTACCGGCGTTGCCATTTTGTAGTTTCCCATCAAACCACAAGCTTCGGATCGCTCAACCCGCTGCTATCAAATCCTGCCTGTATTTTCCCTTGATGAACGTTGACAGTACACTGTACCGGTGAGACAATTTCACAGCATTGAACTTGTTCCCGTCGTTGTTGGTTTTGTTTGTCGGGAAAAACTTTGCGATCCTGCCGAGTGGCTTTCCATCCTTGGCATTCACTTGCTTCCTGTTCCGTACCGACCCAGATTACAACATCTAGTTTCGCTTATACACACCCGCACCACTCCGGGTCACAGGAATGATGCACATATTGGCTACTTTTAGTCACTATAAATATTCAAAATTATTTTGAAATTGTTTATCGGCATATCGGTCTATTTTGCTCGAAGTAAGAGGGAGCATGGAGAAGAAAGCAATGAACACTAGATGGATAGGTACCGTAAGGGAACGGCGAGAGAAATTGGATTAGATGTTGAAGAGGGCATACCATATGAAACAGTATTACTTGAAACGTCACTTCCTTGTGGCTAACGTCCCCACAAGGAAGTGACGTTTCAAGTGACGTTTCAAGTAATACTGTTTCATATGGTATGCCCTCTTCAACATCTAATCCAATTTCTCTCGCCGTTCCCTTACGGTACCTATCCATCTAGTGTTCATTGCTTTCTTCTCCATGCTCCCTCTTACTTCGAGCAAAATAGACCGATATGCCGATAAACAATTTCAAAATAAATTCAAAATTATGTTGAAAATCCATCTTTTCTATATTTTACGAGAAAAAATCTTGACAGACGCCGAAAAAACACAACCGCTCGGTATCAACGCTTACTACGATGATGGATATTTTGGGAAATTTACCAGAAATTACAGCGAACATTTTTCAGATATTATTACATGTTATTATTACTCGCAAGTTTTTTCGTCCCTTGAAAACCCTCAAACTTCCACAACAAATAGAATAGATGAGAGCAATTCTCGCTGAAACCAGGCCGCCATCGGCACCCATCGTTAGAATTCCAATTTTATGTCACTGGCCGCTAGTTTTCGATGAAACTTTAGGGTGGTCCTTTCGGTTTTCTCAAATTGGTGGACCCCTCGTGAGCCAGCTAGCTGAACAGTTTGCGAAAAGGCCCATTTTTTGATAAATCTAGGGTATTTCTTGACGTGATATGTCTCATATTTCCATTGGAACACATAGCAAACTTAGTGGCAGCGTATGAAGAAAGGATATAGCTTTCATTTGAAGTTAAAGAAATTTGGCGGTCATTTTAAATTTGGCCGCCATTTTGAATTTTGTTTGAAAAATCGTTTCTTCACCATTAGCGCACCGCTAGTTTTTAATTCTGAGATCACCATCAGAAAGCTGAAAAAAGATTGCGTAAGATAGGCTACAGAAACTAGGTGAGCAATGGTATTCACCCTATGAAATGAACGATTTTCAAAATCATGTTCTACGATTTTGACGTATATGGCGAGTGCAATCAATGCAAACATCATTTTGTGTGCAACGAAGAAACAAGTTTTCAATCGAGGAGCATATGAGAACGTGTGATAATGGTACACACTGATAGCACCTTCGAGCGCTATGTTCAATAGCAAGTTAGAAAGAGTTGCACTCTGTTTCAATCAATCTAAGGTAACGAACGATGACGAAATCTCGTCTACCATCCGCACACATGATTTCGTTCCATCAAGCGTTGCACGAATCATTCCAATCAGCTTCGCCGGAAAGCCATGTACGGACATAATTTGCCACAACTCGTTGCTCTTCACTGAATCGTATGCTGCTTTGAAATCTACAAACAGATAATAAGTCTGCAAGTTGTACTCCCGGAGTTTATCTAGGATTTGACGCACGTTAAACATTTGATCCGTCGTTGGTCGGCCCTCTCGAAAACCAGCTTGGTATTTGCTGACAAAGGACTCCCCATGCGGTCCCCATCTGTTGACTGGAATTCCAGACATGATTTTGTACGTCGAATCGAGGATTGTTAGCCCTCGAATATTCTCGCGCTCCAGTTGTAGCCCTTTCTTGTGCAAAGGACCAAATGAGACCATCCAACCAACTAGCAGGCATTTGTTCTTCCTCCAATATCCACGAAATGATACGGTGAAGGATTTCGTGCAGCTACTCACTTCCGTGTTTGAAAATTTCGACCGGAAACTTGTCCTTCTCAACAGCCTTGTTGTTCTTCAGCTCATTAATAGCTTTCTTTACCTCATCTAGCGTTGAAAATTCCACAGCCTGTCCATCGTCATCGATTTGGATTCTGCTACCAGACCCACTTCCGCAATTTCCGTTTAACAATGACTCTAAGTACTCTTTTCACCTGGTGGCCACCTCTGCTCTGACGAGTATCAGACACGTTTCTAGCCACGTTATTCTCGGCCGTCATTCTCTGGAACTTCTCATCGAACCAACGCTCCGTGAACTGCCTCCTACAGTTCGCTGAGGTTCATGCTCTCGTTGATCTCGCTAATTCGCTCGTCAAGCTTTTGATGGTAGTCCGCTGTTACACCATCTGTTGACAGGCTCTGGATATTGAAACGCAACGATTGCCGATTTCTAGAACTCGAAACGGTTGATAATCGAGCTCCAATTTTGCTTACATCGAGATAGTGGTCTGGGTCGACATTAGAACCCCTAAAAGTTCTAACATCGTTGACCACGGAAAAATTTCAGCCGTCTACCAGGAAATGGCCGATCTGGCTGCAAAGTTCGCCATTTGGATGTCACCAGGTGTGCTTACGGATATCCTCGCAAAGTAGGTGCTACTGATGGCCATCCCCCTTCAGAATTCATATCTGCTCGTTGATCGGCTTCCACTCAATAAAGCGCAAAATCTACTACTCAATCACTATGAAGCCGACACCGTGTTCAACTTTACCATCACCGCTATGGTAGATGTTATATGTGAAAGCAATGTTGGCGACTAGGTCCATAGCTTTGAATTCACGTTCTCTGCATCTTAGCAATCGCACTTCCTGAATAGCGGCCACACAGACGCCAACTTTTCATAATTCATGAGTTAAAAGGCTCACTCATCCAGGCTCATTCAAGGTCCTGACGTTCCAGGTACCAAGTTTCCAATACTAGTCCTGATTTCGTTACCAGGTCGGTTTCAGGGTTGTTAACGTTAATCAACGATTAACGCCGTTTCGTTATTTCGTTAACGTTAACCTGTAACGATTAACGAAGCATGCGTTGATTGCGTTGAAATACGATTTAACGATAACGTTAACGCACAGCGTTGATTTAACGTTAACGACTACGTTATTTCTAACGTTAACGATTTGGAGATTCTTATTAAAAAACCGATAGATCAATAAAAAAGTAAATGTAGAAATGTAGAAAATGATTCAGATTACATAATAATAGCGAGTGAACAATCCATTACTAACATAAGTACAAGATAACTACGAATTGTGAAGGTAGTTCCATCGGTTTCAACTTAGACGCTAACACATGCCATGTTCAGAAACGATTTTTAGAAGAAAAAAAATGCATGATTTCAGTGCAGTTTTGATGGAATGTTGACTGATTTTCTTTCAGTTGGATTTGGTGGGAAAATGATGTTTACAGTAAAGGTGCACATTATCGGAAGTGGGAAAATCTGCTCTATTACCATTGCCACTTCCGATTGCAATGAAAACTTTCATTAGGGTAGTATGACAACTTGTATTTTAAAATGATAAATCGGGTCATTCTGGGGGCGGTCACTCGGAAACATCTTGATTGCTGGAAGGGTAGAAAAAAGGACGCCGTGTGCTGGCTGGAGGCAAAGGAAGCCACTCTCTGGTAACGATTTCAGCTCATTGTTGTGGGTTGCTGGAACGCCGAGAGGACATACGACGGTTACAAAACGGTTAGGAAATCTTAGCAATTTGTAATAGTTCTTCCAAGCAATCAAAACTGACGGTCAAAGAGGCTGGCTGTTGAGTGCCAAATAATTGCTCTGCACTGTGAACTTTGATTTTTTTAAATCAATTTTCCATGGATACGGGGTATCAGCATAGAAACGTGTAGTTTATTGATGTTTCCAAACATTCTCGGGGAATCTGTACGAAACATAAGATCAACGCTTTGGTTAGCGGAGATCGTTGACGTTGATTCAACGCAAACGCGTTAACGTTGACGCTAACAACCAAGAAAATTAACGCAACGGCGTTGACGTTGATCCAGAGCACAATCAACGTTAACGGCGTTTATCGTTGATTAACGTTAACAACCCTGGTCGGTTTCCAAAAATAACGTTCATTTCTTCTAATTTTTTTTTTCTCATTTTTTGTGGTTGGTAATGTATTTGGTATGATACCGAACCGGGGTCGTGCTACCTACATCACGTTGATGGAACTGCCATCTTAGGAGCAGCTGACGTGATACAGCATTTCATACTCTGCCAATGGATGCCAAAACAGACGCCGTTTGAGCCGCACCTCCTCACTCTTCTTGATGTCAGAACAACAGTGCTAAGACTGCACTACCAACTAAGTACGCAACCCTTAGCTGGCGGTCTTTGTCATCATTTGACCGGTGGAAAGGTATGTAAGGTAGGAACTTTTGAGGACCAGAGCTGTGTTAGTCGCTCCTTCCTGATTTTCGACTCACCGTTTTGCAGCCCTAGGAGGAGGAAGTATTATACCTAATGTACAAAAAGGCAGCTATCCAGAAAACTCGCTGACTCTCAAGAGAGCTGTGAATCGCATCGCCACATTTCATACAGCGGCGGCTACAGAGCAGAGCGTAGAGTTAGTTTCATGATGATTGGGAAGCAGATGATTAGGACTGAATCTCTATGTTGAGAGTGAAAGGCAAGTTCTTAAAAAAAGCCTAATCAGCATATATGCAGTATAAACGATAAGCCCGATGACATGGAGGATGAGTTCTATGAGAGCATAGATAAGGCCTACAAAAAGTGCCTAAATATTTGAATCAGACGTCAAGATAGTTATCAGCGATGCCATTTTGCACTTATGCGCAGATCGTATTCTCGATTCTCTTCATCTGTAGAGCCTAAAACCATTGCTTCCATTATTTAGGATTATTGTGGTATACGGCATATTTTATATGGTGCTCATCAAATATCCTTTCAAAATTGAGATGTGATAGACATTGGTTGATGTGTCACACTGTCCCAACTGGGCACAACTCATTTAATAAAGTCTATTACCCTATAAGAACTACCGTTTTGATTCATATTCCGAACACTTAAGGCCAACAGTGACTTTAAATGCATCTGATTGGCATAAATTAGCTGATATTCGTGTAAATTTTAATGTCTTCGCAATTTCTAACTGTTAGCCGTTGGGCATACCGATAATATTGTTAATTTAATTAGTTTTAGTATTGTTTTTTACGTAAAAGTATGGAACAACATTTTGATTCAAATGCCGAACACTGCGTTCATTCTGTCTCATATTCCGAACAGCTTGATTCAAATTCCGAACAGCACGAATAAATGGTACTCAAATGAATAATTTCGCAAATAAATGTATCTGTGCTTGTTCAACTGGTCTCAAACTAGAGAATCATCACTAATCCCGCGGTATAAATTATATTGGAGACGTTAAAATTGAATTGCAATTGACTGTCATTTTCTTGTTATTTGGTGACATATTTCAGCGAAACATTTCAACCAAATCGCCATGCAAAAACCGAGTGTTCGGAATATGAGTCTGTTCGGAATTTGAGACAAAACGGTACCTTGCCAAATGTCCAAGGGCTCTAATTACCCCTTCTCCAAATGTTTACATTCTTCGATTAGGCAATGCTCCGCAGTTGCAGAATAAATGCTCAGTAGTTTCGTTTTCAGCTTGACAAAAACGACATTCAGAGGATTGGATTTTTCCTATCTTTTTAAGATGATGCCCAAGTAGGTCATCAAGTCCGTTATTACCCTAAGATTTCCTTTATTGAGATTCAGTATAACCGGGCTATAGCTAGACTGGGTTTTATGAATCTTTTCGCTTGCTTGGATGCATCCGTGGCGTACCAATTGGTTTCTACCATGGACATTTCCCAATGTTTTAATTTCATCCTGAGAGTGCACTCAGGTACACCACAGAACGGTTCAGGGCCAACAAAGCTCGAAGCTGCACCCTGTGTTGCTAGATTGTCGGCGATTTCAATCCCCTGAATTCCACAATGGCTGGGCACCCAGTACAATGTAACTTCATTCCTACTTGCCAATTGCTTCAGAGAAAGAATGCATTCCCACACTTACTTTGATCTACATATGCCTTTAGAGCATTCAAAGCTGCTTGACTTTCCGAAAAAATACAGATCTTTGCAAACCTATAGTTTTTTTTAGACAAACATTTGTACAGTCAATAATGGCTTTTGTTTCAGCTTGGAACACAGGTGGACTGTGCCCCATAACGATTACCTTGCTGATACCAGGACCGAAAACTACAGTTACGGTATTGTCGCCCATATTCGACCCGTCGGTATAAAATACAATAGAACCTGGACGTAAACTTGACCCACCAGAATGCCAAATATAGCGGCTTGGTTTAACCACTTTAAAGGGAACATCATAGTTTGTCTTTGTTGCCATCCAATCTTCTATTGTTGCCATATCTGAATTTAAATTGAATTCCTTGATGATCTTCATGTGACCAATAAAATCACCATCTAGTATTTTATTATAACGAATATACTGCAAGGCATTTTTTTCAGCTTGCAGTTTAATGAATAGATGCAAAGGCATATTAAGTAAATTAAGAAGGGCAGCCAAGACAACCGATGGTGTACTTTTCATTGCCCCTGTCATTGATATACAAGCAAGCCTTTTCAGCTTTTCCAGCTTCTTCTGAGCGGTTACCTCATTTGTCTTGGGCCACCATACAAGTGATACGGGCTCGATTATAAAGCTTCACGAATTCTAGAAATCACAGAACGTTGCACTTCGATATCAAACGCTTGTCGACCGATGTGGTAGCTGCACAATACCGCCACAAGCAGCTAGTCGAGCAGGTGGAAAGGATCAAGGTTTCTGGAGATTTCAACAGCCTATAGGATTCCATGAAGCTATGACCACAACTGTGCGGGATATAATTGACATTGGTCAACGACGAAGATGAAATGGCAGGTTCGACGAAGAGTGCCAGGGAGTGTCAGACGTGAAAAATGTCGCCAGAAGCCGCATGCTTGTGACCGGTACCCGACAGAACCGAGAGCTGTACAAGGCAGCGAGAGCTGAAGAAAAGACTGTACGAAGAAAGTATGTTAACTGAAGCACAATATAGCATGAACCGGAATGATATGCGGAGATTTTATGCAACGGTCAACGGCGTGAGGCGCAACAACGAGCCCACCATTTGCAATGATCGAAAGGGGAATTTGTTGACCGATAAAATGGCGATGGCTGCCAGGTGGATGGAGCGCTTTCAGCAGTTGTTGAACGGCGAAGGAGTAAGGCTGCAGGGAAGGACGAGATCCCGGTCGAGCTTCTCAACCACGGAAGTGAGCAGCTTTACCAATCGATCCACCACTCGATATGAGAGGACGAAGAAATGCCTACCTGTTGGTTGGATGGCCTCATCCGACAATCTACAAGAAAAGACATAGACTGGAGTGCGCCAGTTACAGAGGGATTACCCTGCTGAATTTAGCAAACAAGATACTGTCACGTATCTTGTTTAACAGATTGAGACAGCTTGAGGAGTCCTTAATCGTCGAGTACCAATGTGGTTTTCATGACAACTGGTCGACAACGGACCAGATGTCAACCTTGTGAGTGATTTTAGCTAAATTCCGCGAGTAGACCCCCGTATGTTTATTGATTTCAAAGCCGCGTACGATTCATTGAAAATAAATAAGCTGTGGGAACATGATTTTCTGGCGAAGCTAATTAGGCTGATACGTGAATGTTTTGAAAACAAGTGTTCGGATATCAGATAAGGTGTCAAACTTGAAAGAGGTCTTGTGGACGTTGAAAGAGGTTGACCGTAAAGCTTTTTGTTTTAAAATAATATTTGCGAGCGAAACATGCTGCGGACAACACTCGATGAGAAACTTTAAGATGGTGGCGTAGATGCATGAATCACGAATTTTAAAAAGTGTATAAAGATGAGAATATTATTAAGCGTGTGAAATAGGGCAGACTTCAGTGGGCTGGTCACTTATTGCGAATATTGGAAGAAAAAATAGCGAAAATAATATTCAGCAAGAAACCATGCAGAGGTGGACGATTTCGTGGAAGACGTACGTAGTGTTTCAATCCAGTGGCACTTGGTTACTTGTTGTTGTGCAAGTTGTCATCCAAGCGTTTGGGAACCTCTGCTTGTTCCACGCTGCGCTACGATACTCTTCTGCTCCGTGCCCGCATGCGGCGTTTGGATGAAGAATTGTGCGTAATTTTCTCTGGTAGCACCAGCGTTAGATTAAGCACCCCGGCGACAGCCTTTTAAAGCCGATACCATTTAGGCACAACGGCACAGGCATTATGAGCACACACGAGCTCGCATGATTTGATTTGAGCGATGACGAGGTGCGACGAAGCGAAGAATAAGAGAAACAATATAGGGTAGAAGAAGCAATTATGGTTATAGTACCAGTTATGGCAACAGTGGGAACAACACTTTGAAAAATAAATATACATATTGATAAATTGCCTCGCGCATATCACATCTTCTTATTTTAATTACGGCAGTTATTGATTTTAAAGCAAATTGTATTAACGATACTATGTTTTTTTTTTTAATTTCCGCTGTTTTTTGCAATATGTGTTCATTAAAGCTGTGTCGTAGCATATTATGAGTTTTCACTACATTTCAACTCTTGTTCGAAAATCCTATAATTTGTACACCCACCCTAATATAGGAAGGTAAATCGAAGTCAGGTCCAAAGAAGCGTCAAATTGTTTGCGGCTGACCCAAATCGTGCCTCGAGTTTGATTATGATCACGTTTGCTCATCTGGGCTCTCGAGCGAGGCGTGAGCCTGAGCGCTGGAAGCAATAAATCATTAGGCATAATTTTAAAACTTTCCATTTGACTCTTTACGTGTGACGGAACGAACAGAAGCGACGGTAGTATGAAAACACAGAGAATAGAAAATCAACCGGTAGCTTCTGCCCAAAATAGGAAGCTCACATCTTGACTTTCAAGGGAGTCATTGAGATCGACTGGCATTGATGATGGGTTGAATCGTTTGACAAACGAGTGGAATTTAAATAAGACATCATGAGTAGAGTTGGGGGTGATGTGGTCGTTCAACTGCAAAATCTGATGGGATTTTTTGATGTGCAATAAAATTTTGCCTTACTTGGGTCTCATTCGTCAATACAATGATATTGTGGACTGGGTGATTGCATAACTTTACTGAAATCTCCATTTATTAAATGGGTTGGGATACTCAGATTTAATTTGCCGTGAATGGATTACATGTAAGGTAAATTCAGTATGTTTAAAACTTCGTAGATTGATATAAGATATGAGCCCACACCAACAAAGATTTTGAGAAGTTATGTCAGCTTTATGCTGATTCACCGTCATGTTCTAGGTCAGCCACGAACTCTAAAGTGAACAGACCTTCAGATCTACAAGCGTAATCAGTGATCTGTCGAAGTTCTATGAACAACATTTATTCCCATTTAGACTTATGAAAATATATTCTATCAGGTTTTGAGTTCAACAACCGTTTAAGGCTTTACAAGTAATCCTTTGAGTATGAAACTTTATCTACTAGCGTAATTCGAAAGATTGTGAATAAGGTTGATACTTAACCTTCCTTGTACATTGGGGTTATTTTTGGCCAATCGGCACTTCAAAAGAGATGTAACTTTGTAGAGAAAAGAGATAGAAATCTGAAATTTTCTGACTTTTCCTTACTTATAGAAATGAACATTTTCGTGTTAAAAGAAAGTTTCAGTGACCTCTAGGAGTGACACTACAAAAAAAGTTACACATTATACATTAAAGGCCAACAATGACCCACAATTTTGAAACGCTTTAAAAATGCATTCATAAACCGATTTTTGTTCTTTAGCTGAAAGCTAAGAAACTGGAGAATAGGACCCTACCTTGGACATAAGTGCACAGGAGACCTGGAACCTGGAAACAGTTTCAGAAGGAACTATCACATTTCATATCCAGAAGCTCATACACAAGTATGGTACGACCGTCGACCGTCTGATTTGCAAGAGAACCAAGGATACCAACAACTTATAGATTTTGCCGGATTTGAGTTTTTCGACCAATGGGATTCAAACCCATGTTTCTCAGCTTGATCTTGCTGAAAAGCTGCGTGTTAATCGCTACGGCTATCTTGGTCTCACAAACATACCATTATTTTATCCGAATACTCGTAAACGTTTCCGTTAGGCCAAATTAGAAAAAAATAATATAACCAATCAGGAATCTATGACAAAAGGTCGAAAGACAAAAGGTCGAAAGGACAAAATGTCGAAGAACAAAAATTAAGGAAATTAAGGGACAAAAGGTCGAATGCCTTTTATCGAAGAAGGTAAAATTTCCCCCAAGAAAATTATTTTCGAACTTTTGTCCTTTTGACCTTTTGTCTTTCGACTTTTTGTTCATAAACCCAAATTGGCATCATTAGACAAGTCATTATTAATTTATTGAACCTCTAAGTGAAATGACGAATTCCTTCAGAATAACCTCCAGAAATTCCATCGAGAGTTCCTCTCGAAATATCTTCAATGCTTCCACCAGCCATTTCTCCAGACACTATTCCAGAGGTTGCTCAAGAAACCCCTTTGTAAATCTGTACAGTGATATCTCCAGGAATTAAACTAGGGGTTTTATCAGATATTCATGCAAGAATTCCTCTGGGAATTCACCCGGGGGGAACTCGTTGCTAAATTTTTTAGACCGGTTCCGACAGGGCTCTAGTAATACCTTCAGCAATTCCTCCAGGAATTCTGTCAGGTGTTTCTCAAGAGATTCGACCAAAAAATATTCCAGGGATTTCTGCAGGAAAATCTCTACAAGGATTCTTTTGCACTGGATTGTAGGTAACACTCTTCACGGTCGAAATCCAGTTGTATAGCAGATGTCTCCTCGGGAAGAAATTGGGTCGCACAGGGTTGATCAGAAAGTTCCTCCCGAACTGACTCTGATACATCCTTGGCAGGAGACTCGTTGGTGACCATATCGGCATACATTGGCACCATTTCGTACTGCTTGGGTCTGCTGTACTCTCTCGGGGTGAAGTCCATTTTATCGACGGAAGTCGCAGTATAGATGGGCTGTATCAGACTGCACAGTGATTTATTTCATCGATTTCACGATCAAAATAGAATAACTTCAAAACTATTGGTTCTAGATATTTGGTCTTCGATGAAGTTTCTTGATATTAAAAGGCGCTTCTATTGGTATTAGGGGTAAGATGATCAATTCACCTAAAAGTGAGATAAAAAAAAACATTTTTTTCAAAAAACTATGTTAGAGATACTAAGTCTTCGGCGAAGTTGTATAGTATGTTATTACAAACAACTTTGCCGAAGACACAAAATTTCTATATATTCGCGGTAATGAGATATGGAGCATTTTGTGTTTGACACCCTTTAAAACTCGTTTTTTGTACATAACTTTTAATAGAATTTTTCACATTTTTTGAACATTCTACAAAGTTGTTTGGATCGAAAAAATATACATTTTGGCTAAACACGCAAACCTTCTATCTCTTATCGTTAAAAAGTTATGAAAAAATTCATATTGAATTTAAGTCCAATTTCACCTTAAAAATCTCCATTCTACGCAAAATGACACAGCTAGTTTCATGGCATCTTCAAGATCTAACTTTCTACTTTTGCATACAGGTAATAACTTTTGGAAACAAAAGGTTTTTTGCAGTGTTTTTCACAGATGATACACTCCCGTGCAAAAGTTTAGGTTCACCTCCTAAAAAACATGAACAAGTGTTTTGTCCATATTGAAACTCTCTATGGCGAATTTAAAAGCCAATGAATTATTCTTACTTCATAAATATTTTCCCGAAAACAGTTTCTGAATTTTGTATACTAAATTTTAACCTAAAGTTGTGATATTAAAAAAAAACACACTGAAAAAAATGGCCATTTTACTTAGAATTATGGTCAATCCAATGCTGAGGAAATCAGCCATGTTTTTTCAGTGAGTTTTTTTTTTAATGAATGTCACAACTTTAAGTATGAATTTAGTATACAAAATTAAGAAAATGTTTTTGGTAATACACCTACGTAGTGAGAAAAACAAATGCACCATAGACGTGTAATCACAGAGATATGGACAAAACACTTTTGTATGTTTTTTAGGGGGTGAACCCAGACTTTTGCACGGGAGTGTTAATCGTTCATTTAACATTTTTAACTTTAAATTCTCCCTGTTAACTACAATTTTCTTGTTGAGGTCTATCGGAGTAAGTAATCCAGTATTAACACCTTGAGACACTACTCCAATGAAATAAAAATATCAAAGAGTGCCTTACAATTTAGATGAAAATATGGCTGTACAGGGCAATTAAGGGCATAATGGAACCATTTGACGATTTCTTATTTTTAGATTATGAAATGCCAATTCTTTGCAGTCTGTTAGTTTTCAAGCATTTGTTTTTTTTTCTTGGTCTGGTTTAGCTGACATGTTCGCCACTTTCCATCACTGTTCATCGTTTTTCATCAGACTGCATTGTAAAATTTTACGAAAATTGATTAAACTTAAATGTACTAATCCGAACAGAAAAACAAGATCGATAATTGGTTCGAAAACAAGACTGGTGCAAAGATATCGGGGCAATATGAACACTTTCGTGGAATTTAGTAAATGTTTATTGTTCTTCTTTTTGGAATGACTTCGTTACTAACTATTACAAAGCTTGTTTCTCAGCTTGTTCTTAGACCACATTTCTTAACTAAGAGCGTTGGTGGGGTAAGACCGCCACCCCTAATTTATACCAAAATAAATGACTAAACCATTTTTAAAATTGTAACTACGTTGTACATTACTATTCAAGTAAAATTAAATAAATTTTGTTAAAAATTCAAGCCAAATCTGCATATCTTTCCAAAATATGTGTGTCTTAAGGTTATGATAAGTGTATATCTAAGTTTTTTTGAATTAATGAACTCTAAAAATGATCCAATATTCACGTTAATCAATATAGAATTCATAAAACATTATAAATTTTAGAATCACGGCGAAGTGATATTTTTTTCGCAAAATTGTGTACCAAAATCGTGGTGGTCGCTTTTACCCCGTGGGTGGGCGGTTTTACCCCGTCGCCAAAAAATAATCGTGATAAGACATCACTGTTTAAAGCTTCAAGAAATAAATAAATTTCTACATATACAACACCTGTGACATTTTTCGATCGTGCCTAAGGCTTCAAAAAACGACATGCTGCGCAGAAAAATGATTTATTGATTCTTGATTTTGACATATGAATTAAATTGCTTAAACGGGCGGTCTTACCCCGTCTTTCCCTACTCTATTTCTAAAACAAAACAAAATTCATGGATCGACGGGAAATCGAACCCAAACCTAAGCATGACTTCGCTTTGCAGCTGTGGACTTAACATAGACTAGGGCCTTCCTGCAAAAATTTCACTCAAAATTTCCTAATTTCATTTCTTGAATCTTGGTAGTAGAATTCACTTTTGAGAATCTAAAACTAAATTGGTAACAACATACAGCCAAATTTCTGACCCGCAAACTTACACAACTAGTTTACTAGGGCTCAATTATTTTTATTTTTATTTAGTTGGTGTTACATCAATTAATTTGATAAAACTTCGTTAACGATGTTACGCCAATTTACTCGGTCCATGGCTGTGTGCCTCCAACTTCGATTTTGGCCCACGCTCTCCAGATCTTGTTGCACCTGATCAAGCCACCTCGCTCGCTGTGCTCCTTGTTTTCTTGTGCCAACCGGATTCGACGCGAACACCATCTTTGCAGGATTGTTGTCTGGTAGTCTTGCAACATGCCCTGCCCAGCGCACCCTTCAGGCAACCTTCTGGATACTGGGTTCACAGTAGAGCGTAGAGCCGTAGTTCGAACACTCCAAGTGCTTGCAGGTCCTCTTCCAGCATGGTCCATGCTTCATGTCCACAGAGGACCACCGGTCTTATAAGCGTTTTGTACATGGTACATTTGGTGCGGGGGTGAATCTTTCTCGACCGCAGCTTCTTCTGGAGCCCATAGTAGGCACGACTTCCACTGATGATGCGTTTCCGTATTTCATGACTAACGTTGTTATCAGCCGTTAACAAGGATCCGAGGTGGACGAACTCATCAACCACCTCAAAAGTATCCCCGTCTATCGTAACACTGCTTCCCAGGCGGGCTCTGTCGCGCTCGGTTCCGCCTATCAGCATGTACTTTGTTTTTGACGCATTCACCACCAGGCCGATTTTTGTCGCTTCCCGTTCAAACGGGTGTACAGATCTACCACCGTTCCAAATGTTCTGCCGACAATATCCATATCATCCGCGAAGCAAACAAATTGACTGGATCTTGTGAAAATTGTACCTCGGTTATTGAACCCGGCTCTCCGCATGAAACCTTCTAGCGCGATGTTGAACAGCAGTCACGAAAGTCCATCACCCTGTCGAAGTCCCCGGCGGTATTCGAACGAACTGGAATGTTCGCCGAAATCTTCACGCTATTCGGCACATCGTCCATCGTTGCTCATATTAGTCTTGTGAGCTTCCCGGGAAAGCTGTACTCGTCCATGATTTTCCATAGCTCTTCGCGGTCGATGCTATCATAAGCCACTTTGAAATCGATGAACAGGTGATGTGTTGGGACTTGGTATTCACGGCATTTCTGGAGGATTTGCCGTACAGTGAAGATTTGGTCCGTTGTCGAGCGGCCGTTGATGAAACCAGTTTGATAACTTCCCACAAACTCATTTGTTATTGGTGATAGACGACGGAAGATAATCTGGGATAGCACTTTGTAGGCGGCATTCAGGATAGTGATCGCACGATAGTTTTCACATTCCAGTTTGTCGCCCTTCTTGTAGATGGGGCATATGACCCCTTGCTTCCACTCCTCCGGCAGCTGTTCCGTTTCCCAGATTCTGACAATCAGCCGGTGCAGACAGGCGGCCAACCTCTCCGGGCCCATTTTGATGAGTTCAGCTCCAATACCATCTTAACCAGCGGCCTTGTTATTCTTGAGCTGGTTGATGGCATCCTTAACTTCCCTCAATGTGGGGCAGGTTGGTTTTCTTCATCCGCCGTGCTGACGTAGTCACTGCCTCCGCTGTCGTGACCCTCGGCGCCTCTGTTCTCCGTGCCATTCAGGTGTGCATCGTAGTGCTGCTTCCACCTTTCAATCACCTCACGTCCGTCCGTCAAAATGCTTCCGTCCTTATCCCTACACATTTCGGCTCGCAGCACGTAGCCTTTTCGGGATGCGTTTAGCTTCTCGTAGAACTTTCGCGTTTCTTGTGAACGATGCAGCTGTTCCATTTCTTCACATTCCGCTTCTTCCAGGCGACGCTTTTTGTCCCGGAATAGGCGGGTTTGCTGCTTTCGTTTTCTTCTATATCGCTCCACGTTTTGTCACGTTCCTTGCTGCAGCATTGCAGCCCGCGCTGCATCCTTCTCCTCCAAAATCTGCCTGCATTCTTAGTCGAACCAATCGTTACATGTCCTCCTTTCCACGTACCCGACGATGCTCTCGGCTGCGTTGTTGATGGCTGCTTTTATGTTGCTCCAGCAGTCCTCAAGAGGGGCTTCGTCAAGCTCGCCCTCTTCCGGCAACGCTACCTCGAGATGTTGCGCGTATGCGGCAGCGACGTTCGGTTGGGCTAGTCGCGCTAGGTTATACCGAGGCGGGCGTCGATACCGTACATTGTTGATGACGGATAGTTTTTGGCGCAGTTTCACCATCACTAGATAGTGATCAGGATTGTGCGATATTTGCCAGAAAACCATTCGCCAGAAAACTATTCGCCAGAATGACATCTGCCAGAAAACCATTCGCCAGAATGTACCATTTACCAGAAAACCATTTGCCAGAATGTACCATTCGCCAGAAAGTACCATTCCCCAGAATTATTTTTCTTGTCGATTTTGATCAATTAATGCATAGTGATATATCTTGGGATCCAAAGATGGCCGTCACAATATTCGACTTGTACCATTTTCATATTTTCAAGAGCACTATAAAACAATCTCGTTCTTCTCATTTTAAGCTTTCTACTAGTGTACAGAGCAGAGACAATATAACACTGTTATTCTACATCTCTTGCGAGATTGCATATGTGGTTTTGATACAATATTCTAAGCTGTTTTACCTAGTTTTAGCTTCTATAAAATTGCATTTCCTTTCACCACGAGCTATTCTTCATCAGAATATTGTATTGCACAGAATTTCTTTTATAACTCCCATATTATTTTTGCTTTTTAATTGGCAGTTTATTGGAGTTGTGCTACTTTATACCGAATATCGATATCCCGAATGTCGTTTCCCCGAACACCAGTTTCCTGAATACCCTGTTTGCTCAAGTGGCCTATTTTCTCGAAAATGTTCTGGCACTCATAATTATCATAACTTATTGTATATTTCAGGGTGCTAAACGGTATGATATGCACCCTTCTTTTTTGATAAGCGATTCTTTTAAGTTTCTCCAAACTCAGCATTTTTTCTTGTTCTCTTTATCGTTCTTTCTAGTTCACTACTCTGTCTCTGAAGACTGTTTCTTCATTTTGAACTGGATCTATTTTGGTGCCGTCCATAAACACGTGGTCGTTCAAGTGGGGGTAGAAGAGGGTGGTTCTATCCTAACACCACGATTCATACAAATTTCGGGTCAATCGGGAGAATGGATTGCGGGGAAAATTGTCATTGGGTAACTGTGTTGTTAGGTAACTGGCGTTCGGGGAAATGATATTTGAGGGAACAACATTCGGGTAAAAATAGACCCAAAGGTTTTTAGTGATAATGGTCACCTAAATTTCAGTACACGAAAAAGCATTCAAAAACGAATCATTGCCTATCGCATTGATATGGTTTGGGGCAAATAAGAATTCTCCATTCTTCATACATAGGATGTTCTTATTAATTTTAAAACTGTTTTCATTTGTCTGAAAGTTCCTGATAATTGTTATAGTAAATGTAACATTGGTTTGCGAGTGGAGGCATTAATAAAAGGGGTCTGCGTGGTCTTTGAGGATTTGAATTCTAAAATTGTAACCACTCAGTTATTGGGTCACTAAGTGGCTCGGTAGCTTAGTTGGTAAAGCGCTCGTCTAGCATACAAGAGTCCTGGGTTCAAATCCCAGCCGAGCACGTGGATTTTTTTTTCATAATTTCACCCATAATTTGTCCATCTTTACCACGCGTAATGAGTTAATTAATTAAATAACCATGCGGATTGGATTACCGAACAGCTTAATATAAGCGTCAATTTATATTAATTACTTCATCGAACAGACGGCACAAATAGTTTAAACGTGTATCGAAATCTTATAAATATCCAATAAACTAGCCCTTAAGATGCTACACTTTGAAGAACAGCTCATGATTAATAAAAAAATAATGGAAACTGAAGAATTCAGAAAGAAAATCGTATGGAATTAACCAATTATAAAATAACATAATCTCATGCTAGAACATCTGTATAACAAAAGTTTCAACGTATATTGAAAGCTCGTAAATATTCAACGAATCAGTCGATAAGAAGCAACAAAACATTGAAGAACAGCTTATGCTGAAAAGAAGGGCGAATCTCTTGCGAAGTCTTCCAAATCATAATATCATTTTACTGGGACAACATATTTAATATAAACTTACTTTATTATTTATGCTGAATATAAAATCTCTACATCAATTGGCAAACATAGTGGAGCAACTTTTAATGAAAGCAACTGTTATTCTATTGTATGGTTTCTGCTTTCTTGTTTCATGGTCCCTCAGGATTAAGTGCTGTCTTTTCAATTCATATTTATAAAGCTTCAAATGTTGGTGTTAATCGTTGAATGCTCAAAAAATCGATATTTTTTTTGAATCTTGAGAAAGCCATTAGAAACACAACAATTACTAGAACAATACTAGAACAATACTAGAACCACAATACCCAAAACGGATATTCGAAACTGGCTCACTAAGTCAACTGGTGTCCAAGAGACCCTGTACTTTTTTGAGTATACTAACAAACATAATCTCACAAAACGTTTTAACGCTCTGGCTCGTTTATTTCTCCTACAATTGCAAACTTAATTCATCAGAAGATAAAAAAAAATTAAAAAAAAATCTAGGGGATTGTCCATTCTGGGGAATGGTACATTCTGGCGAATGGTTTTCTGGCGAATGGTACTTTCTGGCAAATGGTTTTCTGGCATATGGTACTTTCTGGCGGATGTCATTCTGGCGAACAGTTTTCTGGCGAATGGTTTTCTGGCAAATATCGCACAATCCGTGGACGATTTGTGATTCCGTTTGCAATGGTGATTTCCAGGTGTATTGATACGGGAGGCTGTGCTGGAAGTAGGTGCTGCGAATGGCCATTTTCTTGGAGGCGGCAAAATCTATTAGTTGTAGGCCGTTCTCGTTCGTCAGCCGGTGGGCGCTGAACTTTCCAATCGTCGGTCTGAACTCCTCCTCCTGGCCAACCTGAGCGTTCAAATCTCCTATGATGATCTTGACGTTACTAGGGCTCAAAGTCTCACTAAAAAATAATTAAAGTGGTATTGCAAAGAAAAGCATAATGCTCCAATTTTCGTTGCGTTTTGAAAATGGCGCAACAGTGAGAACTGCACAGTTCGAACGAAACGTGTAAATTTCTGAGACATATAATGCACATAATTGGAGCGTGGAATATCATGGATATTTACATGATATGTCATGTAAACTTCAATTATATGTCATATAATCTAGCAGGATCCTGAGTGATTACATGACATATAACACATTTTTACATGATTTCAAACTGAAATTTACATGCCGTCATATTTACATCGCATAAATGAAGTTTACATGACGTGTAATCTTCATTATTTTTAACTGTGTGGTACATATTATACATTGTATTGAAACCAAAGAATGTTTGTATTAAATATATCATCATAGCTTTATAAAGCTTGTGAAATATACCTGACAATTTAATTTCATAGAAGTTGTACCTCAAGGTCTTAATTGTCCAGTATTTTTTCTTGCTCCGATGTATCTTAACAAGAAATTTGTAATTAACAGGGAGGGTTTAAAACTTAAAATTTTGAATTAACGATATATAATCTGTAAAAAGCACTGCAAAAAACCTTTTGTTTCCAAAAGTTATAACTTGTATGCAAAAGTAGAAAGTTAGATCTTGAAGTCTGCGTCATTTCGCGTAGAATGGAGATTTTTAAGGTGAAAGTGGACTAAAATTTAACATAAATTTGCTTATAACTTTTTAACGATAAGAGATAGAAGGTTTGCATGTTTAGCAAAAATGTGTATTTTATCGATCCAAACAACTTTGTAGAAGGTTCAAAAAATGTGAAAAATTCTATTAAAATTTATGTATAAAAAACGTGTTTTAAGGGGTGTCGAAGACAAAATGCTCCATATCTCATTATCGCGAATATATAGAAATTTGGTGTCGTCGGCAAAGTTGTTTGTAATAACATACTCTACAACTTTGCCGAAGACTTGAAATCTCTATCTTGATTTTTAAAAAAAATAATTTATTTATCTCACTTTTAGGTGGATTGATCATATTACCCCTAATACCAAAAGAAGGGCCTTTTAATATCAAGAAACTTCATCGAAGACACCAAATATCTAGAACCAATAGTTTTGAAATTATTCTATTTTGATCGTGAAATCGATGAAATAAATCACTGTGAACTGGACTAGCCAGAGAGCTCTACCAAAGTGGACCATAGTTGCAGCCGTCACAGTCTCATGTCACTTCACCGATCGGTGTATCCACATCTGGCTGTTCGGACGCCTCCTCGCGAGTCGGCTCCTGAGGGTATTCAAGGTAATCACTACGCTGATGTGCCCTGATTGCTGGCATGTGGGCTTCGTGGCCGTGCGGTTAGTGCTACCAGGCATTTAGCCGCATCGTGTCAAGGAGTGTGGGTTCGATTCCCGCTTCAGTCCGGAAAATTTTTCTTCAGGAAAGTATTTCGACTGTGCCACTGGGCGTTGCATGCTAGTCCGTTGTCTAGTGTGGTGCTTCCTTCAAAGGGCAAATCGTCCACTGGAAGCATTAACGTGTCGGTGTCTTTTAAATGTTGGACGTCACAGTATGTTTCGGTAACTCCGCTCTGGGCGAATCGGAGAATACTTGCTCCTCTTGAGCATCCTTCGATTCGGGATGCGTTCGAGTGAATCGACAGTGCTTGACTCGGAGACCTCTGGCAGCCGACGAATCCGGGATGCTTTTGAAAGTCGGGATTCAATACCCCACAGTTATGAATCAACGCTTCTGGGAATACGTTTGCATTTTATTTCCTACGGACGGAAAAAACATGCTTAAGCATATTATAATTGATTGCGATGCTGTACAGATTTATGGTCCACGTAGGTAAAATGTGTTCTGTGAAATTGCAACTCTATGTGATGAGATATCCCCGTTTTCATCGAAGTCTGATCCATATCTGTGTGCTATCCATAACTGATGTTGACGAAGCAAAATTGCCGATGCATAATGACTGTATGTTTTGTTTATTTAGTCCGTACTAGATCGTTGACGATTAAAGTTGTAGAGTACAAACGCGATTTAAGTATGTTTTCAACTTTCTTCATATCACGCATCCCGGGACGGTTTTGTATAGTTTGATCACTACGGTTAAATGTATCCGCTTTGCTGATATTCCCAACAGGGTTAAGGGATCCTGCTTCTACTGTGTGTCTCGTTGACCAGTAGAAGGCTTCGATGATATCAAACCTCTCGATGTTCGGCGGGATTTCCTCGACTATTCACCTCGTTGACCAGGAACGGATGCTTCTATTATACGCCTCGTTGACCAGTAAAAGGCTTCAACGGTAACGATCCACTCGAAGATCGTCAAGAATCTCGCACGCTCGGTTGTGGCAGAGATTCTACACTATTTGGTATCCTCGCCGGCGGCAAGGATGTCACCATTGGCACCGATTGACTCGTTGGTCGGCTGGGGTTTCCTCTTCTGGCCGCCTCGTTGACCAGAGAGAAAGGGCTCTACTTCAACTGATCGCCTCGTTGACCAGCAGAAACCTACGATAGCGAACCGGGGACTGTAGGCCGGTACCATTCCACAAGTACGGTATCCTGTTCGAAGGACCATTTTTGACGTTTCTCCTTATGCTCCTTTCTGTAGGGGACAGTGAGGCAATTTTGCCACCGGAGCGGTCGATTCGAGTGCGAACAATAACTTTTTTGTTTATTCCGATATGCCTTGGGGGACTGACATTCTCCATACAAAATGTCTTTGACGGCCATTCTGTTTTTGGCCAATTTGTCAAAGAAAAAAGTGGGCTATATAATGCTAAGTAATAAGGAGCTTCTCTGAAAAAATCATAGAAATCGGTTAGGTATTCTTGAAGATATATAAAAATTACGATATGATTTCTTTTTAAGTTTTAACCAGAAACCTAAGTTCTCATTACTGAAAAACGAATGCACCAAAATTTCTTCATTTTTTTCACACCTACTCCCATTATTGTAGCAACCAAAGAGCGAATATTCGAATACGATAAAAATTCTGCAGCCTGAGAAATTAACGTGGATTATGGCTCCGCATCGGTCCACCAAGGAATTTAGGAATATATCAAGTTCCAGATGACAACGATTCATATCGAAACAGATTCTAAAACTAGAAAAGTTTTTTTTGAGAACTTGTGAAATATTGTGCAGCAATATAGAAAATCAAAAAAGTTACCGCAACTTGAATATTTTTTGCGGTGAAAAATTAAGCTGCTAGCAGTGGGGTTAATTTTTGGAGGTGTGTTAAAAGTAATTCTTCTTGAAATTTGTGTAAAAATTTCATAAAAATTAATGGGTTTATTCCCGGTAAAAAAAATCAAGACGCAGTCCAAATTTAACGTGACATAATATGTGTACCATCCCTAACTGGTTACCTTCTGTATGTAAATGGTAAAATTTATACTTCAAGCAGTTTGAGAAGACATAACTTAGATCCTCACGGAAGTTATAGTTATTTTTTAAGACATAATCCACGCATCTCGACCCATTTCGTATATGGAGTAACAATCTAGATCAGCACTGATGAGATGATCATACACAAAGAGGATCTTCTTCCAGGAAAGGCCAAACATCAGGAACTGCAGTCCACCGGACGTGATTATCCCATCAACAAGGACGATGTTGTTTGTGTTGCCTATCGCCGTACGCTGACAACTTTGCATATCCACTTTCTAAGCAACACAATGATTACAGAAGAAAGCAAACGCCGCTGACAAAGAAAAAGTGATTCGCCATATATTATCAATGGATAGCGACAGACGGCTGTCGTCTACAGAGAACCCTTTCTGCATAAAGAACGTAATCTGAAATCAATCATTCGCATCGTCGTCAGCCACTGTCCAGTCGAGGCACCCGGCGACAGCGCTGCAACGTGACAAACGTAAGTTTTTCGTTGATTCGTAGTAAGTGCAAATCCGTTCTTTTCTCCCGCCATGCAAAACATCATAGAGACACGCTGTGTCTAAACAAGGAGATTATAGAAATCTCATGTAAGGTACCCCGGGGCAAGTGAGAATACGGGGTAAGTGGGACCTTCCGTCATAGCTCGTTTAGGAAAAGTTTTTCAAGGGGGTATTCTTCTAGAAAGTTGAAGATACAATAATAAGGAATGTATTTAGTACAAAAAATTTCGTTATTTTTATTACCATGTGCTCCTTGTAACAGTTGTCAGCTCAGCGTCATTTTCAACTTGCAAGATAAATTGTGACACGTTTCACGTTCTGCATTGGTTCGCAAAAAATAATTTTGTCATAAATCGAATTACCATCGGTAAGTTACATCTTAAAGTATTATTACAAGCTGCTTACGGTTAACAGGTATTTTCTTTTCATTTCATATGAAAATTTCTATGGTCTAACTTATCCCAAAATATCTTAATACCCGGGGTAAGTGGGACCTATCAAAACAAGCACCAGAATTTAAACTTTTCCTACACGTTTCAAACATTTTCTTAGAAAGTAGCATTAAAACATTCAAACGAATGATATTTATCCAAAAAAAATCGATCTTATATTACGTAAATGCTGAAAAGGACGGAAAAAAGCAAAATTTTTCTAAATATAATTTTTTTATTTTATTTTTTCTGAAAAACGAATTCAAAATTGAGCGGAGTTAGAAATATAATTTAAAATACATCATGAGAACAATTACTTTTCTATTTTTATTGAACTTTATTTGCTATTCATACCAAAATCAGTAGTTGCGTAAAACATTTCCATCCAATTAAATGGTGTTCTGCCATGCATAACAATTATAATAGAACATATTCAAAAATTCGTTAATTATTGAAAGTTTACTTGCTGCATTTTAATTTATAACTTATAAATGATATATTTTAAAAAAGTGAACATGATTTTTGTGATAAATTTTCAGTTAAAACTAAATGCGATGTGACATTTTATTAAATGAGGGGGTTTCTTCCTAAAACGTTACGTATTTTATGGTTGATCCTTTATGTACATCAAATATGTACTCAAAATAAAATATCTATGATTTATAAATCCTATGATTGCAACGGTTGACTTACTGAAGTGATTTTACGCACAAAACTGGGTGTGTCCCACTTGCCCCGTTTAGCGAGGCAACTGCGTCTAATGGCTCATGTACATCTTTCTTCTAAGGTTTTCACAATTTCGAAATTATTCGATCAAATTCATGCACACACCAGCAAATATGTTGCCACAATGTGACCGTGTTGTTGGATTTGTAAAATATTGACATTTGAAAATTATTCTGAACAATTTGTTTGAACTATCGTTTTTTTATGTCCCACTTGCCCCGCGGTACCTTACATCGGATTTTTCCTGCTAGAGATCAGTATTCGGTCAATACTTTTTTTATATAATCGAAAGATTGAAAATCATGCTATCTATAAAATCAGTATTCATCACACCAATATTCAAAAAAAAAAAATGTTTCTTATCGGTTTTAAATTTTTCATGGTTTGAGAACATTTGTTTAATGCAATGACAGTATTCCAAAATCCTTTAATCTATTTTTTTCTTAGGATTGCGAAAACTGGTACACCAGGACGGTTCAAAACTCAAAAACACTTTGAAAATCCTATCTCTCATACAGTGTTTATATACTCACACTCAAATATTCTCTTTATATACTTTATACTCACTCGCATCATTGAATTCTCCTGTGAGAGTAAACTCATGTGAGATTTGCATAGCCAAAACCATAAAAAATGATCGCAAATCAGCCAAATCCCAATGTTATTGTTTACATAAGAAAGGTTTGCTATATTTTTATCAGGAAAACAACAAAAAAGTGCTTACCGTGAAAAAACTATGGAAATTAAGGCAAATGAGTCAAACGGATGAGCCAACTCATGCATGATATTTTGGCTGTTGTGTTGCGTGAGTTACAACTCAAGCGTAAAAAAAAAACTTAATCATGAGAAAAAATAAATTGAGATTTTTGCAACGCTGTGATTCAAAGATGGTCCGACAAGGTTAGTTTAAATGGAATTTACTTTGGAGAAACTTTAGAAAACGTTCCATTTAAATCACTACCGAAAAAGTTAAAATTTGTACCGAATACTATTTTTATCCTAAGAAAGATGGAAAAGATTGGATTTTAAAACTGTTCTTGAATTTTGAACCGCCCTACTGCAGAATACTAATTCATTTTCCACTAAATTAGATTTTCATAATCTCCTGATTCATACAGAGCGCGCGAGAACGAAATCCAGTTTTATCCACCTAGACCAGAGGAGAACGTGTAAGCAAAAACGGCAACCCGTGTGAAAGATCGTCGTCACTCGTGGAGCCGTAAAAGTCACACGAGCTCACGTATATTTCCACTTCCGCGCGGTGTGCCGCCAATAAACCGCCACCAAATGGAAGCAAATCTTAAGTACCTAGTGGAATAGAAGGTATAGTTAATCGTTGGCTGCCGTTTTCACTTTCGAAAACAGCCCGCACATGTCAATCCTCCCAGAAAACGTCGTTACGTTTGTTCGATGGTCGGTCATTCCCGGAAAGTGGCGTTGCGGTTTGCGCGAGAAGATTTGTTTTGAATGATTGAACACGCGTTCGGTTAACCCGTGTGTGCAAAATTTAGAAGTTTTTATATGGCACGGGGGACGCTGAAACTACGTTGGTAGATTTTAGAGGAAAGGTTGTTGATGCGATCAACAAACGAGAATAGTGAACTTTCGGGGTATTTTGAAAATATTTTATACCCAGAGTATGTCAATTGTGTCGCTTGCTCTAGCGGGAGCGAGAGATGGGACTAGAGACCCTCGTTTAGCTTGCAGTGCGTTATCGAGTTGTTATGATTGGGAATTCGGTTAGGCGTGATTATATCATAGAATGCATCACCACTATCACCACATTATACAACATACCCAATATCCTTTCCATGATAGCTCTGGAGATACAGAGGTATATTCGGTCTTATAATAATAATAATAATAATTAATAATAATAATTGTCTGAGAAACATGGGCGTTGCCGACGTCGACTGACATCTGACCAATGCATGTCTGAGCGAATACTCAACTGCACCCGGATTAACACGGCAATCGACAAAACGGCTATGTACAAATGGACCTCTCTTGAACTGAGAAAGCATCCCTGCGTGCTCTTCTACCTGCAAAAAGTAGAGAGTGCAAAGAGACAGCGTAGCGTCAGATCTAAAAATAGATTAGGTAATAAAATAGTGTGAATTTAGGCGTTGTGCTCTTGTACAACATTTCAATCGATCCTCGCTCAAGTGATACCCAATGACGAAATGAGCTTCCAATTAGAATTATAGGTCAATCGAGAATAAAAATAAATAAATTGAAAGCACGTGGTTTTCGCAGCATGACAGCACTGTATCTGAGTATAAGTGATATATATATATATCAGGAGTCACTGAACACGATGAGTGTACTTGTTGTCTAGTCCATGTACTGTGTTTCAAAGCTGGAGGTTCTGTATGATCAGTGATCGCTGCGCTTATATTTGGAGACGCGATAACTGAATTTATCGTGGTCTGAAAGACTTCCTGTAAGAGCCGGTGTTCCCCAAGGCAGCATTTTGGGACCAATATTATACAATATTTTCACATCTGACTTACCTGAGTAACCTCAGAGATGTCAAAAATCCTTGTTTGCGGATGACACAGGCCTCTCCGTCAAAGGACGAAGTCTGCGTGTCATCTGTAGTCGATTGCAAAAAAGTTTGGATATGAGCTAATGAGCTAAGTGGGTAACGTTATTGTAATTTTTGTACCTAATCGAATGCGACTATTTGTAATCGTCGCTGAAGAAACCGTCGCCAGCCAACCAACCACTGCCAAATTGATGTTTCACCAGGGGATTTTTTTTTATTTCCGTACAAAGTGGGCCGAAGGGTCTCAGATTTTCATGAAACTTTTCCCACAGGCAGGGCTCATGAATATATGAATAAAAAAAATTGAGAAAAATTCAGGGCCGCTTATTTTTCCGGAAAACTCAGTTGGATTTTTTTGTTTTCCTCTGACACTACTTACTTTGAAAAATCATAACTCAAGAACGAAGCATCCTAGAATCAAAGTTTTTTTTTAATGAAAATGAAAGCAAATTTTCTCAGGAATAAAAAAAATATGAACTGGAAAAAAAATTTCCACCGTTGAGAAAATTCGTGAAGAAAAGCCGGAAAACTATGCTCCAACTCGTGGAAAATTTTCAAAAAAATATTTTCGAGAAGATAATTTCACAAGCTTTAATCGCTGAAATTTTTGAAATGTACTTTTTTTTTCGTTTTTGAGTTATGGCCAATTTTGTAAAAAACGTGCAAATGTGCCATTTTGAGCCTTTTCTTTAAAAAATCAGAACTCAAGAAAGAAGCATCGTAGAAACAAAGTTTTTTTTTTTATGAAAATGAAAGCAAATTTTCTTAGGAATAAAAATAATATTAACTGGAAAGAGTTTTCCACAAAATTTTCCACCGGTGAGAAAATTCGTAAAGAAAAGCCGGAAAAACTATATTCCAATTAGTGGAAAACTTTCAAAAATATATTTTTGTGAAGGTAATTTCATAACCTTTAATCGCTGAAATTTTTGAAATGTACTTTTTTTCGTTTTTGAGTTATGGCCAATTTTGTGGAAAATGACCATATAAGCTTTTTCTTTGAAAACCCATATTTCAAAAGTGAAATTAAAATCAGCTTAAATACCATTAAAATTAAAACACCTTAAAAGCTTATAAGTACGGATCATTAGTGAGAATCGCCACGAACGGTTGAGGAATGTGCACCTATAATTAGAAAAGTTAATCCCAACCGCGTTAGAATCACATTGATCGAAAAATGTACGATAGAAAATCAAGCGAGCAAGCGGTGAAAGACATTGACAATAGCATAGCATAGCATAGCGTAGCATAGACTGACAGTACATGTCAATGGTTGCTACTTCGTGATTGATCAGAACTGGTAAGAATTGCACTACGATCCAAATGAATAAGGGATGGGAGTTTCCGCTTACTCTCGAAGTGCAATTTTAGCAGATCTAATATTATTGATCAATAACGGCGCCGGCCAAGTCCTTACAGTCAGTTGGGATGGAGATGGAATGTTAGGGTGTAATGATTGTTGCTTCTAGAGACCGAGAATACCTCGGCATCTCCACAATCTCCACGGGAGGGGTGTTTATTAGTGAGGGAGGAAATGATCTGGGAGTCACCTCTGGTCGGTGATGCGATCCATGGACAAGGGGGAAATATACGACTTATATTTAAAGCTAGTTTTGTATTTTTGTCTCGAGAAGTTTTTGGTAGAAGATTTAAAAAATGCGTCAACATCTATAATGTCGAACAATTCAAAAGACTTTTTTATTAATGGCGAAAACTGAAAATTACATGTATATATTTTAAATTATATGAAACAGGAAAAATGCCGACACTTGTAGTGACGAACCATACATAGTTTGTTTGAAAATTACATATGAGTATTACTGTGCATTTTGTCTCGATATGGTAGAAGTTTAAAAAATACGTCAACATTGACAATGTCGAACAATTCAAAAGATAATTTTTAAAAATGTCAATAAGAGAAAAATATGTGTATTTTGAAATTGTATAAAAAAATCATAATGCCGACACTTATAGTGACGAACCCCACTAAGTTTGTTTTAATATTACATAAAAGTTACGCTTTCAAGAAAAAATGTGTTATCATAAGCATGAAACGAACTCACCAGTTGACAATCCATCCTCGACTGAACACAAAACTGACACTGACAGCAAAACTTCTTGGCGTCCCGAAAACAAACCGTCTTGCTTGGGACTTCCCAAATACCTACCCAGCAAGACGCTCCAAAACAGGAAAAAAAAAGTTCTCTGGCGACGAAAACACGCGCGAAACCGTGAGCAAAATCTATCCGACGACGCAAAACCGAACCGTCCTGCTTGGGCTTCACGAAGCACTACCCAGCAAGACAGTAGAAGCAATAGCCGTACAACGCTAATGTCGTGACTGTTCGTGTCTCAAGCGGTGAAAGACATTGACAATGGACATAAACTGCAGTGAACAATAGTGGTCGAGCGGTCAGGAATATTGTTAAGTGGTATTACGAAAAGAATGATACTGTCCTGCTCAAAATGGTGCAAGCTCGCTTGATGAAGACCACCACGTAGAGTGCGCGCGTGATCGGTACCACCAGAAGATGACGTAGAAGAAGAAGAAAAAGAAGAGTGAAGCAGACGATTCAGCTAGTGCGAGAAGATTCACATCCCACCCCCCTGGATTCCAGCATGTCGTCCAACGTTTCAGCCGGCCGCAACGGTGAGTTCCCAAATTTGGAATAAATAAATTTGCAAATAAAATGAACAAAAATAGTGCACGAAAAATTTAACATTATTTTTTTTTAATAAAATTGTAAGGCCAGCTAAATCCTAACTATTGTTTCAGTTTACTTTGTTTAAAGAAAATCTTGTTTGCACCATTTTGTTATTGTATTGTCCGCTTTGTCACCAAGTATAAAAGGAAAGATTGTCCGGGAGAAAATTATAGTAAACGACCCTGAAAAAGTGTGTTGATAACCCCTGTTGCATTGATTTCCCTTGAAGCAGGGGTTCCCACCACGCTTACAACGAGTATCAATTGGCGCCCCACGTTGGGCGCCAATTGATACTTTTCACTTTACTAATTCATTTAATCAATAATTTATTTAATTTTTAAGAATAATAACAAGAACAAGAGAAGGAAAAGAAGAAAACTAAGACTAAGAAAAACTAAGGAAATCACCACTAAGAAAAAAAAACTTCAATTCAAAATTAAAAAAAAAACTAATTATTTAGCAAATTTTTAAAAACTATTTACACTTCAGCCCTCTCAAGGTCTATCCGGGAGAATTGTTCAGGGGCGGACTCACAACCCACACTTGCTTTATCGAGAAAAACTGTAATCACAACGGAAGAAGGTAAAAAGGAATTGCACTTGTTTTAAATAATTAGGCTTGAACACTATAAATTTGAAATTCAACTTTTAAACGCTTCATTTATTTAATATTTACAGTTTTGAGATGGAATTCACGGGGTAATAAAGGATGCACTATTAACATTACCTTCCGTTTCCTTTCGTCAGTAACTTTGCCTCCGAGTCACCTTATGCCGGATCTGGATGGCTTAGCTCCGCTAAGTGCAATTCCTTTTTACCTTCTTCCGATGTGACTACAGTTGTGAGTCCGCCCCTGAACGATTCTCCCGGATAGACCCTGAGAGGGCTGAAGTGTAAATAGTTTTAAAAAAATTTGCTAATTAATTAGTTTTATTTAAATTAAGAATTGAAGTTTTTTGAAGTTTTTCTTCTTAGTGGTAATTTCCTTAGTTTTTCTTAGTCTTAGTTCTCTTCTTTTCCTTTTCTTCTTATTATTATTATTCTAAAAATTTAAATGAATTAATGATTAAATGAATAAGTAAAGTGAAAAGTATCAATTTGCTTGACGTCCTTGTAGATTATTAAATCTCAATTTGAGAAAATGTAAATGGTTTTTTTCTCTTATAACATCGCCATCGATTATCTTAGAGCAAGTGCTTAAAAGTACGCTGCTGTATTTAAAACAGCTTACTTTGCAGGACGTTCCATAGCCAAGACCCTCTTGGATACATTGAACACATTCTGATGAATTACGAAGTTTTTCTTTCCAAGATAAATGAATTCTCATAATTCATCACTGGACTTATATGTACACCTTAATTAGCGACTAGAAAAAAAAGTTCTGAAGCTGAATCACACCGGAAATCCATAAAATACAAACAAACCAAACCAACGAGCATCATCATCATCATCACCCACAACCGCATGGTCGAGTTTGCAATTTTCAGCAACTTTGCACCCAACTGAATGCACTTTATGTTTATGACTATTTTCCTTCGCGTCAGTCAAACGATTCAACCGACTGGCTGACGACAATGAACGACAAAGGCGAAGGCGATACATGGGCTAGGGCTCGTGTCGGATGCATATCTGTAAGGAAAATAAAACAGAAACGCAATTCAGAGGTTAACTTAATTTCGACTGCAGTTAGCGCTTTTCTCTTAATGTGCTCACCGAAGTGCAGTGGGTTTGTTGCACGAGAGCCTGCAGTCAGGGCCGGATTTGAGGGGGGCTAAAGGGATATGTCCCGGGCCACCAGATCAAAGGGCTTCCGAAAAAAGTTGAGGAAACAAATTGAAACGCTTTTAAATAAATGTTGTTACCATTTTGTAAGCCCAAAGCCGGCACTGCTGCTGCACCTTTCCTGCAACGTTGGGCATTTGTCGTTCGTTTATTCTATTAGAAGCCATTTGTCCCGAATCAGCCGCACGTGAAATGAGCTACAAAAGCAGCATTTAAACAACCGCCCATAAAGTGGGTGCTGGCCAGGTTTGACCGCCGCAGAAAATGGCCAACCGAAAGGGAAGAAATCATAAATGTGGCATTTATTCGTCGGTGATATCCATCTTTATTGGGTCCTCTGCCTCGTCGAGGCGATGGATGAAGATGATGATGATGAAGATGGAATGGCAGGGTTTTGGCACCTTCGGCAAATTGCACGATTAGCGTGAGGAAATTTTCCAGATGGGGTCATGCAAGTCGTTAACCCCCTACAGGGACGGATAATTGGCTGCTATAAAGTTTCATGTTTATGGTATCAAATTATGAAAGTTATTAAACAAAATTTCATGCCGCTCATTGATTGGCATCTGTGGCCCAAGCAACGCTAGAAACGGGAGGTCATATTGAGGTTGAAGTGTTGGAATAATTCGAGGCTGAAAAATTATAAGGATCTAGAGGATGAAGAAAATATAGCTTTGACATCTTGCTCCCTACTCCTTTTTGAAAAGTTTTAGGATGCTTAACAAATGATTGATGCAATGTTCAAAACTATCACTATAGCTGAAGCAGTCCAAGTTGATTTAAAATTCAATGATAAATTTTTTTGTTGGATTTAATTTTGCTAAAGGATTTTAATATTTTTTTTTAATACTTTGATTTGGAATGCTCGTTTTTTGAATGATAAAGAGGACGAGTTGTTTAATTGAATGTACATTATCAAACATAGCAGTTATTACTGAAACTTATTTGAAACTTGGATTCAAACTCAAAAGAGATCCAAACTTTTTTGTTTATCGTAATGATCCACTTGGGGGAGTTGCAATCATCATTCATAGGCATTTAAAATATCAACTGTTTTCGTCACTTGAAACTAAAGTTTTTAAAACTTTAGGTGTTTCAGTTGAAATACGGCTTGGTAAATATACTTTAGTATCTGCCTATTTGCCTTTTCAATGTACTGGACAGCAAGTTAATTTGCTTCAAAATGAATTGCAGAAAGCGACTCGCAATAAGTTTTTTTTTTTGTCATCGGTGACTTTAATGCCAAACATCGCAGAATTTTGTTTGATGAGTACTCTTCAGGATATTTCTCAATTCAATATCCTATAGCCAACTGGTTACTCACAGCGAACTTTTTGAGCTTTTAAATCTATCTATATATGTTATTAATAGTGTGTTAATTAGGATATATTTAGGATAATCAAACAAGAACTATTGCTCCACCCTACCCACATTGAATTCAACGGAATTCAATCTTCTAAGCAATTGAGTTCTTTCTAGCAACAGAAAACAACACTGCGTTTCACAATAATAACGAACAACATTTGCTCTCGTTGAGTGACAATCCTTGTTGCCGGCATGACCCTCAATAAAATACGGCTAAGTCATCTGTTCAATGTGCTTACATCGAAATATTGTAAGTGGAAACTCTAGTGGCGTCCAGTTTGCACGCCGAACTCTTTCGGTTGGATATATTTTCAAAACATCAGCTAAATCCACTCAATCTTCGATGACGGTTGACAGCAGCAGTCAGTGGCATGCATGCAGTGGCCGATTTTCTGCTAATATGAAGTATCGCTCTTAAACCACATTTTCAATTAGTGAAGCTGTCGCCTTGCTGTTCCTGCGTCTAGAGCCAACCAGTCTCAGAGTGCATATGTTTTGATTGCATTAGAGGTGACACAGTATCTCACTTTCAAGCGCCGCTAAGCTTTGACACACATTTGGGATTTGCACTGCAAGAAGGTGTGCATTGAGTCGAGGTGATGAATTATTTCTAAATATTCAATTGACATCCTAGAAGACTAGGCGATAGACCGGAAAAATCTGTTCCATTGTGAAATCAATATAAAGTGTTGGACAACACATTTTTATTTTTTCTGTATTCCTCGAACAATTATTATAATAACGATTTGGGGAGTTCCAAAGTCGAATGGTTAGAGTTCGCTGCTATACAAATCAAAGCCATGCTGAAGATGTCTGGGTTAGATTCCCGGTCGGTCAAGTATCTTTTCGTAATGGAAATTTCCTTGACGTCCCTGGGCTCTTAGTTAATAACTGTGGAAGTGCTCATCGAACACTAAGCTGAGAAGCAGACTTTTTGAGGATTCAATGCCAAGAAGAAAGGAAGAGTATTTGACCAAAATGAGATTTTTCAGGAATATTCAAAAATGATTTTCTTCGAAATATCACTGCCTTACACAAAAACCGTTTAAAACAAATTTGATCGTCTTACCTTAATCTACGATATGGTAGAGGTTCCATGAAGATATTCCTTCTATTTTCAGAATTATTACAATTATTGAAAGTTGTCAAAAACCACTTTAGTTAATCAGTTATTGCTTTTGAATTCGTGATTGGGAAAAATACTCAAAAATATATGTCTTAATTCAAGTTGTGTGTTTTCATTTTCAGTTTTAACATTTTCAAAATTTATTTGTTTAAACGAACTTTTGTCCCAAAGGTAGGGTAAAAGTTTGAAACATACGAAAGTTTGCTGAAAGAAACGCAAAATATTACTATTTTCATGATAAAAATACTTCATAAAGGGAAATGTACATAACAAATCATAGTAAGGTTGTATAAAGTAACCTTAGTGGAATAATTTTCATTTTTAGGAATATATGACAGTTAATAAGAAATGTTTAAACTGTGTATTTTTGATGTATTGGCCATAATTTTGCTATACAAACTTTTGTCAAAATATACATATCGGAAACCAACTCAAACCGGATGTAGATTTCCATACTGTGATATATAAAATCATAATTACTTGACAAAAGATGATCATCGGATGCAAGAATGGTCACTTAGAAAACAGTTTACCATTTTAGGTGCAGTTAAAGAACACTCTTGAAAAAATAGAAATTTACATGTGATTTACTTCAATTTGCACTTAAACATATGGTGACGCAAACGCTTTTGTTACTCAATCATAAGTGCCTTTTGATTAAAAATTCAAAATCGTAAATCGATACGTTATTTCCTGTAAAACTAGATTGAGAATTATGTTCGACAATCGGACTTTACAGAAATCTATAACGTTTGTGTCATTTTTTTCAATCTCACGTGCTGCATTCCGTAAAATATAAACGTGGAACTTAAGTTTCCATTTCAGAACACGTAAATTCACAAGATCTTTGACTTTGTCGTAGGTTTCACGCAAATCTTTCAGTTTGTTTTGAAAGATGGCCGGTGCTGAGCTACGCGATTTATCTCTCCTGTGTTCATGAAAATATTTCAGAAAACATAGGAATAATATTTGGATACTAACTAGCTATTCGTTTTGTAAAGTGCGATTGTGATCAGGTACCGTGTGAGGTGTAAATTATGTACCGTAGGGCTTCGTGGGTGTGAAAAAAATATCCGTTCGCTTTGCGTCAGCTGATTGATGCTCAATATGAAAAGTGATTTTTATGTTATACTGTGAAATTTCAGATAATTCATAGATTGAAATTGGGAGTTCCGCTGCAGTATTCCGTGCAGTGATTTATTTAGTGCAACTAGGAGAGATCTGGTTTGAGCTATTCTGATTGACCCAATCCACATTTGTCTCTTTTTACCACACACAGAGGTGCTTAAAATGCTCAAAATTGCTATTTTTTTCATGTTGCAGTGGAAACATTTTTTTTGACCAAACTTATAAGTGTTTTTCACACCATGCGTGTTTTGTTTACATATTATGGTAGTTTTCTCCTCCCTTCTGTCGCTTCTCACGGATGGAAAAATTTGCCATCAGTTTGCATCAGCGTTGATGGACTCACACTCAAAACTCAATCAATACGCTCTCCCGTGAGAGCAAACTCATTGAGTGATTCCAAGCAACAGCACCAAAATTTGGTAAATTTTTTAATTCTTTTTTTTTTCTATTGAGCTGAAACTTTGCACAGTTTTCCAGTTCCATCTAAATCGTCATTTTCCGATATCAAATCTTCAAGTTGAGTCACGACTAACTTTTCAAAAGGGTGTATGTGAAAATGGTTCAAAAATATTCAAAAAGCTGCACAGCAAAAACGGTTCGTTTGATTGTTAGACAACTAAAGAAACAAAGTTAGACAACTAAATAAAGATTCCAAAAAAAATACACACAGTAAAAAAAAATATTTTTTTTGCATTAAAAAACATAATTTTTGACACAAAAACTCAAATATCTCAAAACCCTATCGGAATACCAACGTATTTTTTTGAGGGAAAACGGTCCATTATATTAGCTATCTACCATAAAAATTTGGTGATGGTAAACCAATAAACAAAAAAGTTATGACATTTCAAACATGTCACAATTTTCACATTTAGTAGAAAAAAAAAATTTTTTTTCGGTGTAAATTATTACGGGAACCGCAGTTTGTTGTTGATTTTATTGTTAAGGGCCTTGCGTGAATTAAACAAGTCGTTTTCATGTATTCATTAGTATTATGTATATTATATGTATAAATATTATGTATATGTATAAATATTATATGTATATGTATATATGTATAAATTAAAATGAATTAACAGATTACACGAAAATATTTTTTTTTTACCAGGATATTTTTTTTAGAGTATGATTGATGAGTTTCTAAATGTTATATATAAACTTTGAAAGTTTTGGATTTGGGTATGCGTTATGAGATCATGAAAACATTTTATTAATAAGGTACAGTGGGGGAAGTGTATCAGTGGGGTAAGTGGATCATTTGTCGATATTGAGCATAAATACTTGAATATGTTGAATGTTTTCGCAGCATTGCTTTGTTTTAGGTTATGTTCATACGTCCACACTGATACTAATGCAAAACTTATACTACACCAACACTAACACAAGCAAACTTGTTGGCTGCAAAAATCAATTAATTTCAAAATTGTTTTCCGTCAATCAAAAATTCATTGCATCTCTGCCTTAAATCAAATTCTACTAGTTTTTTCAACGCATGGTGAACATTTCAGTTCTAATTGTATGAATCACAGTGAAAAATATGTGAATGTTATAAATAAGTACAGATATATTGGACATGGTACACTTACCCCCACTTTTTAATGGGGTGGGGTAAGTGGATCAAGTATTATTACCATTTATTGGCAGACTGCTTACGATAATTTGAATAAGTTTGAATACTCGCAAATATTGTTTTGTTTATACTGTTTCTCATTACTAGCTTAAATTTGTCTAATTGACTATAGAAAATTTGAATTGATCCACCTAAAATTTATTTTAATCTTTTTGGTATAAGAAAATATAAAAGAATGAATATTGCAAAGTTCTAACAAAACTTTTCGTGGTTCATTAAAGCTGAGTTGCAAAAGAGCAAAACATACAAATTTTCCAATTGAAAACATATTATCGTACCTTATTTGACCATATAAATTGTTCTAGACAGATGATACAAATACATTCAAAAATAGGATAAGAAGATTTCAGTTGGTTAAACAAAAATAAATGTATCTAATATTTTTAAACTATAAGTGTTTTTCGAAAACATCGTTAAGAATAATCCTACAATACTTCATTATAACTTATGTGATTATATTAAAGAATTTTCTCCAAATAATTCTAGCTACAATGTTTTATTTTTGTTTGAATTAGTGTGAACTAATGTATAAATATTTTAAATAATATTTTGATAAAATGAAGACACTTTTTAATTTTTATGGTATCAAAACATAACATAACTAGCACTAATAACAAGAACGAGAGCAATATCATTCTTAGTATACATGATTACACCATATATGTTTTGAGAAAAGATTTTTTTTAGTGGTGATCCACTTACCCCACCATTGTGAGGGAAGTGGATCATTTGGCGCAAATTTTCAAGTCCCTCATACTCAATACATAAAAATCAGAAAAATCTAAATAAATGACGATTTGAAGTATATAAGTCCCTCATTTGTTATCCACAGAAAAAAATTTGAATTACATTATTTACATAATCTGTACGTAATAATGAAGTTGACTAATGATTTTTCTGTATCCACTTACCCCACGGTACCTTACTTATTTATTTATTTATTGTTATTCAATTTTTTTACAATATCGAACACTTTTGCATCATTATCAGTACAGTTCGAGTATAGTTTTGCTTTAATTTTATTTTCTGACAATGGAATGAAACAGTGAAATTTTTGGGTTCCTTGGATCGTTTTTGCGTTATTATATTGCTCGCTGAGCTCTGATGCCGTTAATTCGTACTCTTCAGTAGTAGTAAAACAAAATGATAATTTTGTTAAATCTTCTTCTTTTCTGCGATTCGCCCAATCAAATAGTTCTTTTGCAGTTTTAATTGGATGCTCACGTTCTTTGGCTAACCTTGCTCTTGTGGCCATGCGCTTTATGGTTCCTCCAATAGCATCTCAAGGACCTTTGCCATGTGACGTAGCAAAGAAATGCCATTCTGCATCAATTCCGTACTTTGATTTAAATTGACATAGGCTCGAAAAATTCTTACGGTTTTTGTACTGCGATGCTGCTCCATCAGACATGAAATATATCTTTCTGATTTCTTTATCCTTATCAACGCGTAAAAAGTTAATCATTTTGGCAATGAACAAATTTACAGATACTGAGTCGTGTCTTAAATCTTCGGAAATTACAATAAAACTGAAATGTTCAATTTGCGTACTTCCATTGAAATAAATAACGAATGGATGAAGTGTAGCTTGTTGTACGTTCCAGTGATGGGACTGCACTTCATCTTGCAATACAAAGCTATAGTTTTCAGAAAAATCACAAATGACTAAAAATTCACCATCTTGTAATGTATTTTTCGTATTTTTTAACACTTCAGTCGTCGCGCTGTTGTATTTTGTACAACAGTGGTGAAAAAACCTCGCTTATCGTACATAGCATCAGCGTGGTAGTTCAGACGGTGGCAAACCGCGCGACGACTAAAGGGTTAAAAAGCGGGATTGCTCTGTTTTAATAAAGTCGTGAGGAATTAAACTTTCTAATTTCAAGCAAAAAAATGACACAAACTCATCTACAGGTTTTACAATAGTTTCTAGGTCACACCTATCCGTGGTCACCCATTGCTCAAATGATAACTGATCAATATAATTTTCTTCAAACTCAGCGAATAAAGTATTTTTCAATGATGAAGAATCTGGACAATCCGAACAAGATCGTAGATAGCAATTTGATGTTGTATTTTCACACAAAAGACTACCAGTTAACATTTTAATATCCTTTGATAAATTGATTCTTTTCAAACTATGTAAGATTAGGTTAATATTTTCGTGTGTTGTGCACACACAAACATTATGTGTTCCTGAATTGGATAGAAGCTTGCATTGCCTTGGACGAAGGCTTGCAAATGAGGAAAAACCTACCTTAATATTTTCGTTAATTTCCTTGAAGCGTGTATACGCTTCTTTCAAAGTAGTCATCATTAATCGTTTTTGGATTGCTTGACGCTTTCCATCTTTTTTTACAGATACATAATCTTTTTGGCCAGGCATAGCTCTACTTACTTCATCGTCTTCAAAATATTGAATTATTTTTTCTTTTGTCTCATCTGTTAATGAAGTACTCGAGCTAGCATTTTTGGTTGCAAGACAGTTATTTTTGAATTGTTTTGCCTCTTTTGCTGTATTTCTATTGGTTTTGAACTCATCAATGGCGTCTTGAATAGACCACGAGCTTGGCAGCATCGACAAAATCAATAATTTTTCTTTCCTTGTCGTGGCTAGATTCGAGAACCTTTCCTTCATATTCATAATTACCTCATCGTAGTCTGTATTTTCCACATCCTCAAGTCCTAATTTGAAGAGGTTTCTTCGTACAGCTTCGTTGATTTCACGGTATTTTTTCTCGGGATAATTGACGTAACCCATCTTCGTCCATTTAATCGGAGTCACTTTTATTCCAGCTATCCCTTCGTTGAAGCGTTCGATGTTGACCTTCTGGATGCACTCATCTTCTGATTGATTTGTTGAAACAGATGTCGCTGATGGTACCGTGGCAAGACTATCTGCACTTGGTACTTCTGGTAACTCCTCAGTTGTTGTCGGTGCATCTAGTAATTCCTCAGTTGTTGTTGTTTTCGAACTTCCTGCAACCTGATCCACCGATGATGTACAGATTGCCCGTTTGTCAACGTTTAAACGGCAGGACGTACAAATGCGTAAATTTGTATTCAATGTAGACATTGGAGCATAACCAGCCGCTTTCAGTTTATCTATGGTGCTTTCGGTGAGATTTCGTAGCTCTTTCGAACACTTTTTTTCTGCAAACGGCCTGCAACAGTTGAGAAAGCGACTACTCATGTTGCTCGTTAGATTTTAATAAACAAAATCACTTTTAAGTTTTTACTGACTAGTTTGGTGTCGTTTGCTTGACTGAAGAAAAATTTTACAATTAAATCTTTTATAACCATAGTGGTAGTATATTTTTAGCTTTTTCGTGAGTATGTTCATGGTATGTACCTATCATGTTTTTGATGTTGTTGAAGTTACTCGCTTTCTCCCAAATATGATTAACAAAGTCTATTCTCTACCAAGGCGGGTCTATACCCAGGTGTAATCAGATTTTAACTTTGTGGAGAAAACCAGCGCCGAGAAAACCGACCTGCTTTACGTATACTAGATCACCTGGGTATAGACCCGCCTTGTTCTCTACGAGTTAAACTTTTTGCAGGTAAACTAGTCGTATACCTGTACAGAAAACTTTTTTTGTAGCTTTTGTCTTCAATATTAGATTTCTTCTAGGTTTCTTTTATCAAAAGGTTTCAACACTATTGAGAGAATTTTTCTTCAGTTACGTACAATAAAAAATATGACACTATCAAGACTTTAGATCACAACACTGGATCGCGTCTAACTTTCTAATAGATGCTATAATAGTTATGAATAATTAAATAAAATATCATGAAAACAACTTGTTAACCTCATGTGGTACCCTTAACAAAAAAATCAGCAACAAACTGCGGTCCTAAAAAAAATTCACTAAGTGTCAAATTTGTGAAATATTTGAAATGTCATAACTTTTTTGTTTATTGGCTTACCATCACCAAATTTTTATGGTAGATAGCTAATATAATGGACCGTTTTCCCTCAAAAAATTACGTTGGTATTCCGATAGGGTTTTGAGATATTTGAGTTTTTGTGACAAAAATGATGTTTTTTAATGCAAAAAAAAATTTTTTTTACTGTGTGTATTTTTTTTTGGAATCTTTATTTAGTTGTCTAACTTTGTTTCTTTAGTTGTCTAACAATCGAACGAACCGTTTTTGCTGTGCAGCTTTTTGAATATTTTTGAACCATTTTCACATACACCCTTTTGAAAAGTTAGTCGTGACTCAACTTGAAGATTTGATATCGGAAAATGACGATTTAGATGGAACTGGAAAACTGTGCAAAGTTTCAGATATTTTTGAAATGGTCGATCAGAATCGACTTGCATGCCTCCGTGGAATCCCTCCATTAGACATTAGAGATCTGCTTCGTAAATCTCACGCTTGAGAATTTGATGCAAAATCACTCAATCAACTCAAACCCTAAAAAAATGGTTCAGTCGCAAAACCTGTCAAGAACTCGTGAAACCCGAATGATGTTGTTTACGTTAGGAAGGTTTACTATAATTTTTCTGGACTAACAAGAAATTATTGTCGTATATTGTTTTTCTCACGCATAGAAATATTATGCAACATTTGTGCCAGATATACAAACCTTTTAAGTGTTTTAAAATTACAGGGACCTTCCTTAGCCGAGTTGTTAAAGTTCGCGGCTACAAACCGGTATATATGCTATATGTTACAAATATGTTAATATGTTCGTTGTGGTACTAAAGGACTTCTTGAAATTCCACTGAGATTTTTTCAAAAAACCCTTTTGAAATTTTTATATGTAGTTATTTACCTGATCGCTCTGTGATTCTTCCAATAACCTCCTTGGGACTTTCTATTTGATTATCTCGGAAAACCCTCTTGGGTTTTACAATATCGTTTCAGGATTCTTCCGTAAAATTTCATTATAATTCTGCCAAAAAATGATTTTATGATTGCTTTCCAGTGGAATGGAATCTATTTTAAAAATCTGGGTTACTTCTAGGTTCGGGGATTCTCACAAAATTCCTCGGGACTTCTTCTGGAAATCCATCCGAAATTGTTATTTAAATCCTTCTGATATTTTCCCCGAAATCCTTCAGTAGTTCTTCCGTGAATCTCTTAAAAACTTCTTCGAATATCCCTCTGAGATTCTTCCAGAAACAGGTCTTAGATTATTCCGATTCATCTGGAATACTCTCGGAAAGCCGCCTGAGATTATAATAAAAAAAATCTATTCTTTCACTTCACTTTCTTCCGTGAAAATTCTTGGGATTCTTTCAGAAATTCCTCTGGGATTCTTCGGTAAATCCCAAAAGAATTTTTCCAGAAATCCACGTGAAATACTTCCAAAAATCCTGTGAAGAAACCTCCTCTTTCAAATTTTTCTGAAATTCATCCGAAAATTCCTCTGAAATTATTTGGAAATCCTCCTAGCACTCTTCAAGATACCATTCTTATATTCTTATAGAAATCATGATTTATTGTTTCAAGAAATCTGCCTGAGATACCACTCCGCTAGTTATAGTCGTAAACCACGATTCATAATTAATTAAAAATAAGTGCCTGAAATAATTTTAAATATCCGGAAATTCCTCCGTGATTCTTGAGAATTTTTTTCTAAGGTTCTTTGAGAAAAAAACTCTGGTATTCTTTTGGAAATTTAAAAGGAAGTGTTCTTGATTTTTTTTTGTGATTTTTCAGTTAACTTCCTTGGAAATTTTCTGAGATCCTTGGCGGAGTCTTATGAAAATTACTGTTGAATTCAAATGGAAATCCCTCAAGAAAACTACCGGACCGCCACTGTGACTTTTAAAAAATAACTATGAGATTCTTTGATTTCTGATTTTTTTTTCTGAGAATCTTCTAAAAGCAACATTCAAGTGGTTCCGGAATTTACTTTTGAAATTATTCCATAAATCTTTCTGGAGTTCTTCTGGACATCGGAATTATTCCAGAAAATATTCAAGAAAACTTCTGAATGTCTGTGAATATTCTTTCAATCTTTCAGTGATTCTTGCGAAATAACCTCTTGGATTCTTTTGGATATCACTGTAAAAACTTTCAAAATCCATTTGGAATTCTCATGGGGTTGTTTTAGATATTAACGAAAACCTTCAAATTATTCCTTTAGAAATCTCTCTGATAATGGGATTTTTCTTCTGTAAATCGACCTGCACTCAGGCAAATGGACTATCGGAATACATAGGAACCCCTTACAAAAATTCACCACAAGGAATCGGGTTGAAATCCATAAATTTGCCTTACGAAACCAAGATTTGAAAACAAAAAAATGTTTACGCGGCAACCTGGAATCAAACTTAGAACCTTGCGATCGATAGGCCCGTGCGTATACCACGCGACTATCGACGCCTTGATGTGAAGTGATGCTGGAACGATACATAAAGTGCTCGCATTGCAATGATCGTTCCACCTTTCAAAAAGCAAAATGTATGAATTTCGATAGTCCAGTTTGCTGCGTGTGAAATTCTTTCGAAAATCCTTCTATAATCCCAAAGCAATTTCCATACGAATTTTCAGAAGGACATTTTTAAGAATCCTGGATTTTTATCCAAAGAATCTCAATGCAATTTATGGAAAAATATCAGTACGATTAACGGTTGAATCTCACGAAAACTTCTGGTAGAAATCTTGAATGATATCCGAAAGAATTCCAGTCGTATTTCCAGATAAATCTCAGCAGGATTTACGGAAGAATCCCAGCAGGATTTTTTTTTAAATTCCAGCAAAATTTCTAGAAGAATCTCCCAAAGATATTTTGAAGCCTTCCTAACAGAAAGAAATCTGGGGGTATTTCAGAAGAATTCCCGAAAGAATCCTAGAAAGAATAATCACAGAGTTTTATTAAAAACATAAGCATGCTCCTGGATCCTAGAGGTAATTCGGGAAGAATGCAGAAATCCTTTAAAAAAATCTTGTAGGAAGAATGTAAAGGATCCTTATAAAGATTTCCGAAAGAATCCCAGAAGGTTTTCCGAATGCATCCTAGAAAGATATCCGGAAGAAGTTCAACAGGTTGTTTGGAAGAGTCCCAGAAGTATTTCAAAGATATTGACGTAAAAATCTCAGTGGAATTCAGAAGAGGATCAGAAGAATTTCATAAAGATTTTCGGAAGCATCCTCGAAAGTATTCAAAAGGATTTTCGAAAGCACATTAGGTGATTTCTGGAAGCATATCAGAGGCATTCTCAAAAGAATCCCAGAAGTATCTCCAAAAAAAAAATCAGTGTTATTTTCGGAGGAATGTCCGAAGAATTTCTAATAGTAATTTCTAGTGCTTTTTTTTGGAAAAATCCTCTAGAAATATCCAGAGGAATTGCATCATGATTTTTAGTAGAATCTTCCATAGTATTTCCGAAAGAATTTTCAAGAATTTATTTTCCATTATTTCAAAATTGATCTCTAAGGAGATACACGCAAAATCACATATAGATTTCTGCAAAAATTCCAAAAAAGATGTCCAGAAGAATCACAAAGGGATATCCGAAAGAAAGAAGTAATACCGGAATGATAACGATTTTTTTTTTAGATGAATCCCAAAGCAATATCTGGAAGGATTCTGTGATTTCCAGAAGAACTTAGAGAAAAATCAGAAATAATCTCAAGATTTCCAAAACAATCCAAGAGAAAATTTGAAGGATTCATGAGTGATTTAAGGAAGAAACCCGGGAGAAACTCCCAAAGAATTCTAGAGTAATTTCTGGAACAATATATTTTTTTAAATACTTTGATTCAAATTTATTTCTTGTGTAGCATTAAGTTTCACTATATACACAGCTCGTAACATCAATAAAAAAAATAATTTACAAATCTTTATCCAGGTGAATTAGAGCACATCCAAACTAAATAACAGTTCAAAGAATAAAACACCATTCTCATGAGTTTTCGAGGATATAGATATGTTTTTTATCTGATATTTAAATACTTGAATTATGTTGTATTAATATTTACAAGTAATTATAATATATCAGTATGTATGAAACAATAACAATTTAAATTTATTCCCATAATTGAACGACAATTTTAATCAGAATGAGCCTCCAACGCATCATCTCTCTTAGGAGGATTTTGATTCCCCATAAATATTTTTTTTGCTGTAATTGTAATTGTAATTGTAATCACCACTCAAGATAAACTTCTCACTTGATTCATGTGCCAACCCATATGGATTTTTGCAATGGGGGCATGCACATACATAGTATGTGCGAAACCAATAAATCATCACCAATCTTGATCTTCATTGAAATCATGATTACTTCATATTTAATCCATTATCGAAACACATACTTTTCATAGCTGGCTTAAATGGAATTTATTGGTCACCTATATCGACTTTTTTCTTAGCATTAAAAGCAAGAATTTCCACTTTTCGTTCCTTGGATCAGGAATATTTCACCGGAATCACACACACACATGATTCCAATGAAATAAGATCCAAGAAACAATAAATAATGAACAGCTATAATGAGCATACGAAATAAACATTTATTAAAATAAACTTATTATTAAAAGATTATTTATCACGCGGAAATTACATCCGCATATTAACATTCTTGGTGGAACTTATCTTCGATTTCATTTATGGCTTGCAACATTTGGTCCCAATGCTATTCAGGAACTCTCTGTTTCATGATTCCCGCATCTGCACAAATGTAAATAAGTGTTATAAAACCACTAGAATAGTTTTTTTTTCTTTTAAAAATTCCTGTATATTCAATCAAGATATCACCGAAATACTGCTATTAGAGTACACCGAGAAGATCACAATCGCGGAAACATTTTTCAGAGGCCATGTTTGTTTACTCCATGTGTTCCAGGAGGGTATGAACTTTGCACATACTTTGAATGTTCTTCAAATTATATAGATGTTACTCAAATACATGGTATTAATAACGAGCATAATGAATATGAGATACACATACAATAAATGAGAATGAAAATTCGACCAATGTATGTGCAAATGCACCTTTATTGAGGGGGGCTGTTTTCTTGAGTGATATGTTGTCTATTATTATACACGCCAACATGATGCAAAATCAGTGGAGCTGCTTTTAAAACAAATTTTTACATCGATTAACCAAACCATAGATCATCCAATAGCGTAAAAATAATAATAACCAATCATTTAAAATCAAGCCGACTGATGCTCTTTCCGTGCGCGCGCGCGCTTTCTGCAGAGCTGTGAAAACAGACTTTTATGCCTTCCTTCTTTCGCTCTCCTTCATCATTTTAAATCGGGTGGCAGCCTCTACCCGTGCGCGCGCTTTCTGCGGAGCCGTCAAAACAGACTTTTGTGCGCCTTCTTTCTTTCGCTCTCCTTCTTAGCTCAACAACTCAGCACGATCCACCTCGGGGTGCAGATATCATCCGCGAAGCAAACAAATTGACTGGATCTCTTAAAAATCGTACCCCGGCTTTTGAGCCCGGCTCTCCGCATGACACCTTCTAGCACAATATTGAACAACAGGCACGAAAGTCCACCACCTTGTTGTAGTCCCCGGTGGGATCCAAACGAACTGAAGTGTTTGCCTGAAACCTTCACATAGTTTTGCACAACGTAACTCATAAAAGCTCACTTCTCAGCCGAAATACATCCGTTTTGTATGCATTTAGAGTTGTTAACAATTATTTATGAACAAGTTGCAAAATGATGAATGTTCAAGTTTTTCAACACGAGTTGTACATTTACCCTTCGAGGCTCGCCGAGTCAAAGGTCAATTTTTCCTCGCAATATCTCTACAGGGATTTGAAAGCCCCCTCTATTGGAAAAGCTTGAAATTTATTGACCAATATTCCATAGGATCATGAAGGCTTAAGTAATTTGTTGTTGATATATATAAGTATTCATATTTTTTGGAACCTTATCCCAATTCAAGCAAGCCTCCAACGCTATGCAATAAAAAAATGTATTGATAGACCAATCGTCAGCCAGTCCTAGTCCTACATATATGCAACGCAAACGTTGACGCTGTCAAACTGCCTGTTACCGCGGAAAATGCATACACACGTTACATGAACGGCTTATTCGCAAATCCGTTGCTTGCACACCTATAGTGATGTTATGCATTGCTGGTGTTGGCTGAGCTGCTGTGCAAAGTTGACACCCGATTTATAAACAAGAATAAAACCGTTTTATTAATTATAATAATAACCACGCTGACATTGACAATGATTTCTCCGTTACGCGTGTCACTGTCAGCATGAACGGATGGTTGGCGAAGGGTGGTGTGAAGGGAACGTATATACGGTAAGGGTAAAATATTATCATGCCTTAAGAAAAACATGAACATCACTAATTGATCCAAATACAGTTTATAAAATAGTTTGAAACAAGCAATGATCAAAAATCAATTAACTATTAAAATTACAGAATATCATTGAGGAAAATATCATGTGCCGGAAAATTCTCGAAAAAGGCAATAAAAATTGAATTGCTTTTTGTTATTTTATTTTTTTCATGTTTTTCTATTTTTAAGTGTTTGGTTTCAATTTAAAATGTCAGTGCTTTTTTGAATTTTTCCATTGCTAAAATTGTTAAAATCATTGCTTATGTCGAATTCTTCTGTTGGCAACTTTTTCATAGCACAAAGAGCGTTCTCCTTCTTTAATTGCTTGTTAATGTGGCTGCTTTCGCGGTAACATGACTCGTGGTGCGGTGCGAGAGTGCGCTAAGTTTGCGTTAATCCTCGACTAGGAAGGATTAGCACGCACGCACCGATGAAGCAAGTATCTAGAGTGGCGTATGTGAGTGTGAATAATTAATTATTTTTAGAACATTCCACACGACGAATTTGCAGCGCCATTTATGCAAAGGTTGAATTGAGGAATAACGTGAATTAAGTTTGAAGCTAAATGTTTTGTGGTTCAATTTGAATTTTTAATTTTGATAGTATTTTCGTCACGAAGCTTTGATTGACATGAGAGCTTTGTGAATACTGAATACGGCGTATTATTTAAATTAATATAGTTCATCTATGATGCTTAGGAGCTCACATAGCCATAGGGGTAAACGAGCATCTCTAGTTAGAAAGACCAAGTTGTTAGTCGTGGGTTCGAATCCCACTAATCGATATATTTTCTCTTGCCAAGATAAAAATGCAAAATTTGTTTGTCTGGTTGTGTAATATTGTTCTAGGAGTTGAGCTCACCTGCTAATCAAAAATTCCTAATCCGATCCATCACACATAGCAGAAAATTAAAACCATATCACTACGTGAAGCAATCTAGCTTTACATAAGTGAACGTATTTATTCTACCACAACTCGATAACACATCAGTTCATACCCCACTTTCAATCCCCCGAAGCACTTTAATGTCTTCCATCTGCCAGTCAATGTGCCATCAGGATACATTTACACCCCCTCTCTAGTCCATCCTAGGGTAGTTCAACTGGCTAGACGCTTTCACTCCGCTTCGATTATTATCGAAACACAATATAATAATTTGCTTTTCTGCAAACACAAACGCTTCTGCCTGCCTGCACTCCCTTCTTACCCCAACAACGGGCAGGCAGAACCTTTCGATCCTTTCGAATCTAGAACATGTGGAAAATCTTGAACACATCCCAGAAGGCAATCCTCGTCTTTTGAACGGCATCGGTGCATATTGAGCTGCCATAGCTGGTGTGCTGCTGTTTACTCGTTTAACCGAAAGAGGATACTGTCTTACTGTAACGAAAACACACACCGACTCGGGTCCGGAAAAGGAACGCTGCACAATGGGAATATTTCTGAAAAAGTGTATATTCCTTTTCCAAACTACCGCTCCGGGTCCGCAACGGGACTGAGAACTTGATGGGTAAACCAAACTCTTTCCTCTGCTGCGATGCCGATGCGATGCCTCGCAATGCGCAATATTGCAAATGCTCATACACAAGCAAGCTGATCACACATTCCCCCCAGTAGCGTACATGATGATGGCATGGCACGAAACGGCTTGCAGGAGCAACGAACATCAGGATCCGGATTTTTGTGTGTTTCTTCCAAGACGAAAGACAGCACGGAACAGATCCTGAAGGATTCACGTCTTGTTTGTGTAAGCGATGCAAAACAAACAAGTCCGTGCAGTTTTAAAAGGAATCTATGACAAAAGGTCGAAAGACAAAAGGTCGAAGAGACAGAAGGTCGAAAGACAAAAGGTCGAAAGGACAAAAGGTCGAAGAACAAAAAAGAAGGGACAAAAGGTCGAAAATATTTTTTCAAAGAAGGAAAAATTTTCCACCAAGCAAAACGTTTTCGACCTTTTGTACTTCCGACCTTTTGTCTTTCGACCTTCTGTCCCTTCGACCTTCTGTCTTTCGACCTTTTGTCCATAAACCTTTAAAAGTGCATACATCGGATGGGTGGTGGAGGGTGGTGTTTAGCTAACAAGACGTGTTCATTTCGTTATGCTCTTTTTTTTATGAATGCATTGCTTCTTTACGGTGAAATCATGGACCTGTTTAAAGTTTTCAAAATATTCTATTGTGCGTTGCGCGAAAAATTCTAGCGCATAGGGTCTTTAAATCTCTGTTGTTTCATGAGCACCAAACAACCATTTGGGCTGAAAATTTAACTTACCAGTCACTCGCTGGTGATAACCTATCGATCAAATATTCAGAGCGAACGGTTGTCAGGTTCTCTTGATTTGTGCTCTTTAAAATTTGAGGTTTGGCTTTGATGCATCCTCACTTCAAATGTTTAGTTTATAATTCGTCAAAAGTGACCTTCTATTTGATGTAATCGATCTTCATAGGTTATAACCCAATTAGGGCCAAACATTCATAATCGATTTGGAAAAATCCATTTTCAAAAATGACGAACTACTAAAATGACTTACGACTCGGTAAGATAACTCACTGATTTTTAGTAATTCACTTTTCTGCACGAATTGTGCCGTAGTTTTCGGATTAAATTGGTATTATTTTTAACGGTTTTAATTATCTGTTTCCTATAATTGTGGTTGTTGTAATCGGATTCAACAACTGTAATAAACTCGAATTTAATCCCGGTCCAAAAAACACATTACTTTATTTCCTTTCCGTTCGTTACACTCTAATCTAAACTCCCTCCTTTCCAGCCCTGTCGTTCTGCTTAGTCGCGCTTAGTCGACGACTAAGAAGCTTTTCTCAGATTTTTTTTTAGAATTTTTCACCCGAAGACATAAAAAATAATGTATGAAATCAACAACAATCTAACGCCCCATAAGATCAATCGAAATTTTCAACCTGTACCTACCAACGCCCTGGAGTAATTTAAACCTATTTGCATAGAATTTCATACATATCATGAGCATATCACCGCCCTGTAGAAAATCTATCGAAATTTGCGAGCTGCATCAACGCCCTAGAGTTATTTCACATCAAATGGAAATTCCAGGCATTGTAAACGCCTTAGAATAATTTGACCTTATCCCACATATATCAAAATCGAAAACTCCAAGCAGTATCAACGCCCTGGAGTAATTTGTCCCATATAGAGCCGTAACATCCTAATGCCCTGTATGACATCAATTAAAATTTCAAGCTTTTTCAACGCCTTGGAGTAACTTGACCTCACCTTATGTAGACCAAGTGTATCTTTACGCACCTCATCACTTGAATGGTCCGAGCATTATCAGAGTAGAGTAATTTGGACTCATGCCATGACTAATTTTACCTTGTCTTACGTAGATGTGGTGCACCTCAATTCCCTGCATCGATTGAAAACTTCAATCTGTATTGACGCCCTAGAATAATTTGAACTTATCTCATATAGATCAGCTGCATTTTACGACCCTGTAGGACATTATTTAAAAATTTCAAGCTGCATAAACGCCCTGGATTAATTTGACTTCAACCCATGTAAATCAAGTGCATCTTGACGCCTTGTATGACATCAATAGAAACTCCAAGCTCTATCAACGCCCTGGAGTAATTTGACCTTATCCCATATCGATCAAATACATCTCAATGCCCTGTAGGACAACAATTGAAAATTTAAGCTTTATCAGTGCCCTGGGAAAATTTGACCTCATTTTTCATAGACCAAGTGCATCTTTAAGCCGTCCTACAGGGCAATCGAATATTCCAAGATTTAATAAAGCCCTGGAGTGATTTGACCTTGTTCCAAATAAAGATCTTGAATACTTCAAAAAACCTAATTACATGGTATTGCATAGCCCACATTTAATTTTAAAGATAAGTTGACGTTAAACAAAATGGCCGCCTAAAAAATGTCAGTCCCCCAAGGAACATTGGATTATCTTTAAAACCAGATCACCAAAAACAAAGAAGTTATCGCGATTTGATTTTTTTTCTTGTGGTAAAAAGTGAAGCTGCCGGTCAAGGGGTTAAAGTTTAAGTCCATCAATACGCTTTTTAAGGATAAATTCAACACTTTCTTGGCATGGAAAACAATCTATGAGAGTGCACAAGGAGATAGTTTCAAAAGTTTGGTCGACCTGAAAAATGGCCTAGACCAAGAAAATAACACAGAATTGCAACTAAAACAGCAAAAAACGCTTTTTTTTTCAGTTTTTTATGATTTTTTCCAAGAAAACACTTAAAAATATAAAAAAAGAGAAACGTTATACCACATTTTCTATTATCTCGAGTAAAAAATAACGTCCCAAAGCTCGCCGTTCGTTCAAATCGAAGGTGGCGCGTTAAACCCCAACGTCGCATTTTAAACCCAGTTTCCCTATATTTCGACAACGACGGATCAAATGTTTACCTTGTGACAAATCCTTGATAAGTTCCGGGAATACAACTTGCAGACTCATCATCTGTTCATTGATTTCAAGGCGGCGTACGATTCAGTAAAGAGAAATGTGTTATGGCAGATAATGGTAGAACACGGTTTTCCGGCGAAACTGATTAGACTGATTCGTGCAACGTTGGATGGATCGAAATCAAGTGTGCGGGTTGCGGATGAGACTTCAACCTCCTTCGTAACCTTAGATGGATTGAAGCAAGGAGATGCGCTTTCGAATCTTTTGTTCAACATTGCTCTCAAAGGAGCTATAAGGAGAGCGGGCGTGCAAAGAAGCGGTACCATCGTCACTCGGTCGCATATGCTCCTGGGTTTTGCGGACGATATCGATATAAGGGGTCATGCACAAATTACGTCACGCTCCTAGGGGGGGGGGAGGGGGTCGAGCCAAGCGTGACAAGCCTTACAAAATTTTCCGAGGACTCATACAAAAAGTGTGACAAAGGGGGGGAGGGGGTCCAAAAAGTTGAAATTTAGCGTGACATAATTTGTGTACCATCCCTAATCGGAATTGATCGTCGAGCCGTAGAAGAGGCATTCGTGCCTTTTCAAAGGGAGACAGCGAGGATTGGACTTACCGTCAACACCAGCAAAAGTAAGTACATGATCGCTGGTAGACAGCGTGGTTCCAATCGTGACGTTGGTAGTGAAGTGGTGCTAGGTAGTGAAAATTTTGAAGTAGTGGAAGAATTTGTGTATCTTGGTACTTTAGTGACTTGCGATAATGATGTTACCCGCGAGGTGAAAAGGCGTCTTGCAGCTGCGAATAGGGCTTTTTACGGTCTTCGTAACCAGCTTAAGTCCCGTAGCCTGCAGACGAAAACAAAATTCGCGCTTTATAAGTTTCTTATCCTTCCGGTTGCTCTATACGGCCATGAATCCTGGACGTTAAAAGAGGTCGACCGGAAAGCGTTTGGAGTTTTTGAGCGTAAAGTGCTGCGAACAATACTTGGCGGTAAACAAGAAAATGGCATCTGGTGGCGTCGCATGAATCATGAGTTGTACCAAGTATATAAAGAAGTGGATATTATCAAGCTCATAAAATACGGCAGGCTGCGTTGGGCTGGTCACGTGGTACGAATACCGGAAGAACGACAAGCAAAATTAATATTCGGTAGAGAACCCGGACGAGGCCGTCGGCTTCGTGGTAGGCCACGCACACGTTGGCTTTTTGCAGTTGAAGAGGACTTAAGGGCACTTAACGTTCAGGGCGACTGGAAGCGATTGGCTCAGGACCGAGCCCAGTGGAGAAGAATTATCCATTCGGCGTAGATTCAACGTAGCAGATTGTAGCCCATCAAGTATCAAGTAAGTTCCCTATATTTCAAACAAAATAAAATAAATTGCTTAGAGCAATAAGGCATTCCATACCTCTAGGCGTTTAACGTTACATGTTTTTTTTTGACTTGGATTACAAAAATGGCCCCAACTTGTAAAAATTGATTTTTACTAAGAGATTTGAGATCGGATTCATGTTAAACTGCACACTAAGCTCTTACGGTGAATTTCACCGTAATCTCAACAGCTGAACAGTTCGGTGAAATAAAACACCGTAATTCCGTCGAAATTTTACGGATTCCGGTGATTCTTCACCGAATACTGTAAAAATTTACCGTACTCCGTTAATTTATTTCACTGAACTGTTCAGCTGTTGAGATTTTTACAGGAATCCGTAAAATAATTTAAATGTGTGTAACTGGGCTATCATGGACAAGCGACAAAAACGTAGAAATTTCATCAAATAATGGTCCTAGAACAGATTGTTTGTAAGGGTGTCAAAAATTCTACAATCTGACCTATTTTAAATATTCGAATATGTAGCTCCAAATGTTATCTCTCCCAATGAAAATAGTTTTGACATGAAGCATCATACTAATACTATTTACTTTTACAATCGTTTTGCTAAACTGATTAACAGAAATAATGTTATTTCGTGTAATGTCTTGTGAGTCCCCCATTATCAAAGTTACCCGCATTATCAAAGGTACCCCGTTTTACAGTACTATTTCTTGAGGAAATCCTTAGTAATTCCAGAAAATCTTAAACAAACTATCCGTTGAGATGTTTTTATCGTCTCCGCAAATTTTAAGTTTCGGCTAGTGCAGTTTTTGCAAAAAAGTTTCTATATCGGAAATGACACGGAATATTCTACACGCGCTCTGTTGGGCAGTGTTTAGTTAAAACCCAAGCCGAAGGTGAAGATGCATCGAAGCCGCACCTCATGTTTTCGGGAGTCGGGAGGGTCTGGAGAGCCAGAAAGCGGATCGGGCTGAGGGCTTGATGGAGTGGTGGTGTCATGTCTGTTTCCCAGACAAATGGCCAGCCTCGCCAGGCTCATCTTTAGCTTTAGAGTTCAGCTACCATCCTTTATCTTCCTTAAGGTGGGGTCTTATTGGTTTCCATCGTCCGCAGTTTTGATGAAAACATTTCCTTCGTTGTCTGAACGTTCAATGCCTGCGCTCCCAGTGCCATTCAAGTGTTCGTCAAATAGCTAATTCTACCTTTTGATCTCCTCACGTTCGTCCGTCAAGATGTTCCTTTCCTTATTCTTACACATCTCGGCTCGTGGCACGAAGCTAAAGCGGGATGCGTTGAGCTTCTGATGGAGCTTCCGCGTTTTTGGAGGAATCTAGTAAACATCTCTGAAGAATTATCTGGTTGCTCGTGGATTACGATTGTCACTAAGAGGTTAGGACCGCTGAGTTATTTCGGTTGTATAGATTAGAATGGCGTATAAAGAAGGATGAATCACGGGCTAGCGCAAATGGCGACCTTCGTTTCCGGGAAGTCGTAAGGCTGATAAATTACAATGGCCAAGGCATGTTGTAAGACTACTGGACAACAATCCTACCAACATAGTGTCTTTCTCGAATCTGGCGGTTTAAAAATGCAAAGGAGCAACATGAGTAGGAGTTACTCGGATCAGCCAAGTAGAGCAAGACTTACGATGCTAGGAGAATTTGAGAAACTTATGGCAAATAATTGTAAATAGTTGTATCAAACAACATTCAATCAGCAAAAGTGAGTGAATGTATTTAAAGAAACTAATGAGTGACCAACAAAATTCTTCATTGCCAAATAAATGGAAGTTCAAATTATTGTTATTTACCTTTGGTAACATGAAAAAAGGAGGGACCTTCTTACTTAGTCGAGTGATTAGAGTCCTTGGCTACAAAACAAAGCCATGCTGCAGGTGTCTGGGTTCGATTCCCGATCGGTCCAGGATCTTTTCGTAATGGAAATTTCCTTGACTTCCCTGGGCATAGAGAATCATTGTATCTGCCACACGATATATGAATGCGACAATATCAACTTTGGCAAAGAAAGCACTCAGTATAAGTAGTGCTCATTGAATACTAAGCTGAGAAGCAGGCTCTGTCCCAGTGAGGACGTAATGCCAAGAAGATGAACAACATTGAAATAAGGCCATGTTCTAGTGTATGTATTGAGTATGATTTGGTAATTGTATCTTATCGGCTTAAACAATCCCTGGTACATAATAAAGATAGAAAATCATCGTGCCTACCACACGACATGAGAACACAAATAAGAAAACGATCACAGCGTTTGAGCTGATTGCAGCACAAATTTATAGATGATTTCATTTCAATTACATATTGAGATCAAAATAATCTGTTTTCTATAGATTCGTTTCCTGAAATTTCCACGCATTTGGAAAAAAAAAATCTTTTGAACTTTAAATCTCTCAATAAGCTACCAGCAAACATTTCAGCCATAGAATTCAGTGTAGCCTGACAGCTTATCGAAGATTCAGAATGGTAACCCAACGAAAATAAGTGAATGCGGGCAGATAAATCACATGACAAAAATTTCCATGCTGCTGATCACAGAAGATAGACAGAATGCAATGAATCAGAAAGAAAATCCGTCGATTCTAAGCACCATCCTGAACACGAAGTATATTCATTCCTGGAAGTTCAACAATATCATCGTTCATTAGGTTACCGAAGCTCAAGGCGAGGTTTGATATTATTTAATCATATTATATTCATAGATCTTAAACATTGCATGATTTGAATCGAACGAAAAACATGGCAATGATCTGCTGGCCCCATGTTCTGAGTCCCAGTCGCATATTAAAATATGTTTTTATAACCCTTGAGATAAGCATCTATTACAATGCGAAGTCGATTCGGTTCAGCCACCGTTGCCAGCAAGAACCCAACCATCCAGAAAGCTTGCACTCAACTGTATAAAAGATTTATAAATCAACCTTCATAACATAAACACACATCCTCGAGGGGCTTCCGTTATCTCAGTGCCCATTCCAGTGCTCGTTGAAAGCCGGAAAATCCCTTCTGATGATACAATGGTCTACCGAGACCTGTCGGCCTCAATGCACTCAAGAAAGCAGAGGTACATACGGACCTAGCGAAAAACAACCGGAAGCATCCATACATAGGGGAAATCGTTCAAAATGTTCAAAACTTTTGCCCTCTGTCACGGCGCATAATTTTTATGCCTGCCTGGGCCGTCTGTTTGCGTATCCAACGGAAGGAGGAAACAAGTTTGCATAATCAAGCGCGCTCGGTTGGTTCCGAAAAAGCAGGATTGAAAGAAAATTTGGACTTTATCCCTATGCAGATTGGTATGGTCGAGAGTGAGGGTATGGGAACACAAGCACACGGACAACATTCCCTTTGGGTAGACAGGAAAATGGTTCGTGAACATCCTCCTTGATGACGGGTGGGTTCAATTTATGGATTGCAATATTTGACAGGAGAAGCAACAAGATTACATGCAAAGACCTCTAGGTATTATGAAAACAAACAACTGAAAACATTTGTTAAATACATCAGCTTAAAATAATAACCTACTTTCTGGAAAATTCTTGATGAGGATATAGAAAATTCCATCATCGCCAGGGGCTTTCATAGTTTTGATTTTTTTTTTATGAAAGTTCTCACTTCTTCCAAATCAGTCTCCCAGAAATTTTCGAAAACGTTTTCTTGATTGAGAATGCTTTCGAAGTCCTGAGTAACTTGATTTTATTGGACTAGTGATTCCTAAATTAAACTTGTGCGCGCTTTCAAACTGCTTAGTAAATTTTTCAGCTTTTTCACAATTAGTTAGTAATAATTGGTTTTCCTCTTTCAATGCCGGTATTGGCTTCTAAGGTTTTTTCAAAATTTTAGATAATTTCCAAAAAGGCTTAGAGCCAGGGTCCAATTGAGAAATTTTATTTTCAAAATTTTTGTTTCTTAATTGAGAAAAACGTTTTTTGATTTCTTTCTGCAAATCCTGCCACATAATTTTTATATCAGGATCGTGAGTGCGTTGAAATTGCGTTCTCCTCACGTTTTTAAGACGAATCAAAAGTTTAAGATCATCGCCTATAATCACGGATTCAAATTTTACCATATATTTTGGAATTGCAATGCTCCTAGCTTCAACAATGGAATTTGTTAAATTTTCAAGAGCATTGTCAGTATCAAGTTTTGTTTGTAAAGAAATGTTAACATCAAGATAAGAGTCAATTATATATTTCATATACCGTACCGTGCATAAGTTTGGGTTCACCCCCTCAAAAGCATACAAAAGTGTTCTGTCCATATCTCTGTGGTTACAATTTCAATTGAAAATCTCTGAGCCGCATTCGAAAGGCAAAGAGTTATTCTCACTTCGTATGTATTTTTCCAAATACATTATTTGAATTTTGTATACTAAAGTTTTTCTTAAAGTTGTGACATTTTTCAAAAAACACACTGAAAAATCACTAATTTCCTCAACATTTGATCGATCAAAATTTTAAATCAAAGTGTCATTATAATCGTAACCTCATATTTTTTGAAGAGACCCCACGAAATTTTGGCGGATAAATCTGAAAAGTATTCAAAATCAATGAAACAGTCAGTCAAGTCATCGTGCAAAAGTTTGGGTTCACCTGAGCCACACGCCCATGATTTTTGTCAATATCTCTGCCATTTTTCAACCGATTTAAAAAGTTTAAAGCTTTTTTGAGCGCAAATAATGGCGGGTTTGAGATTTCACATAGGGTGTCAATGCTAGTAATGGACCCCTTAATAGCTGAAATTCATTCTCGACGCTTTTCCGAAATTATATCTCAGGCAGATATACGTTTTGTGGAGTCTAATAACAAGTTCAATGTCTTTACTTCACAGTACACCCATGCAACATACAAAATCGTACGATTTTTCCAGAGAAATATACATTTGGAAAACTGTTGTCCGAATGCCTATTATGGACCCTCCCGGGGTCCATAATAGGATTGTTTACAAATTTGACGTTGCGTATTATGGACCCTCTATTTGATTCCCATGTAATTCGGCTCGCTGCCGACGTGCCTATTATGGACCCACCTGGAAATGCGTATTATAGACCCTTTTGTGTGGTTTCATTAACAAAACTGTTCAAATATCTGTATTTATGCGCCTCAAACCAAAAATTTTGCCCAAAATTGCTGACAAACAATGCAATCGAAGTTCCCCCGGTGGATTTTCATAGGAATAAGGTTGCTTTCAGTGATAATTTTATGTTTTTCTGTAGGGGGTCCATAATACGCAAACGGTCCATAACCGGCATCGACTCCCAATTTTTCGTGTTTTAAGGAAGTTCAGGTTACCCAAACTTTTGCACGATACACCATACTGAGGGGTGAACCCAAACTTTTGCACGATGACTTGAATGACTTTTTCATAGAATTTGAATAGTTTTCAGATTTTTCCGCAAAAATTTCGTGAGTGCTCTTCAAAGAATATATGATTACGATTTTAATGACACCTTGTTTTAAAACTTTGGACGATCCAATGCTGAGGAAATCGGAAATGTTTTTTCAGTGTGTTTTTTGAAAAATGTCACTATTTTAAGTAAAAATTGTGTATACAAAGTTTTAAGGATGTTTTTGGAAACATACATACGAAGTAAGAATATCTCTTTGCCTTTCGAATGCGGCACAGAGAGTTTCAATTGGACTTGTAATCACAGAGATATGGACTGAACACTCTTGTATGTATTTATGGGGGTGAACCTAAACTTACGCACGGGAGTGTATATTCCAGTCGGCTCGAAAATAATTAAAAGTGGAGCTGATAGGATTGAGAATCACTTCATGGGATATTTGAAACGTAACAGGGACGTGATCAGCATCAAAATCAACAAAAGTAACTAATTGGCTACAAAGATGACTAGAGTCGGTTAAGACCAAATCAATCGTAGATGGTTTTCTAGAAGTAGAAAAACATGTAGGGCTACCAGGGTATTGAATGGAGAAATATCATGGAGAGCACTCATCAAATAAAATTCTGCCGTTGGAATTACTTTGAGAATTATTCCATGACCGATGTTTGGCATTAAAGTCACCAATGACAAACAATTTTGACTTATTGCGAGTCAATTTTCGCAAGTCAGTTTGGAGCAAATTAACTTGCAATGCTCCAGAGCATTGAAAAAGCAAATAGGCAGCTATGAAAGTATATTTACCAAACTGGGTTTCAACAGAAACACCTAAAGTTTCAAAATCTTTAGTTTCAAATGATGAAAACAGTTGATGTTTTATACGCCTATGAATGAAGATTGCAACTCCCCCACATGCCCCATCAAGTCGATCATTACGATAAACAAAAAAGTTAGGATCTCTTTTGAGTTTAGATCCAAGTTTTAAATAGGGTTGGGTAATAACTGCTATATGCACGTTATTAACTGTAAGAAAATTAAACAGCTCGTCCTCTTTACCATTCAGAGAACGAGCATTCCAATTTAAAATATATAAATTATTATTTATTGGCTGTGGCTCTGAACATTACATTAATCATTAGATTCAATTGTTCAGTTAGAAAATTAAATCAGAGGCAGATATATCACTTGACCTTCCTTAGCCGAGTGGTTAGAGTCCGCGACTACAAAGCAAAGCCATGCTGAAGGTGTCGGGGTTCGATTCCCGGTCGGTCCAGTATCTTTTCGTAATGGAAATTTCCTTGACTTCCCTGGTCATAGAGTATCATCGTACCTGCCACACAATATACGAATGCAAAAATAGCAACTTTGGCAAAGAAAGCTCTCAGCTAAAAACTGTGGGAGTGCTCTTAGAACACTACGCTGAGTAGCCGTCTCTGTCCCAGTGGGGACGTTAATGCCAAGAAGAAGAAGAACATATCACTTGAAGTGAGTACATTTGTTGATTTTCCGTTAGAATTTTCGGTAGACGAAGAGGCGGAGTTACCTGAGGCGGCTGGGTTTATTTTTCATTTGATTTGGAACAAGTAGAATGGGTACTCATAGTACTAATAGGGGAGGAGTTCAAATTGCCTGCAACGATGTCAGTAAAGGATTTAAGATACATTCGAAATTAATAGATTCGAAAGGCTACCCGATGGATTAAAATTAGTTTGTGAATGAGAAGGATTATGATCTTCTAGGTTGTTCGATACTCTACCAGGCAAATTCCGGAAACGACCGTTATCGTAACGCTTGCTTACGCGAAAGGCAATGCCAAAAATTTGACTTATGATTTCCCTTGCATGATTCGACATTAGTCTAGAAATAACCTTAATGAAGTCCCTAGTCAGATTATAATCTTTAAACCATGATTCGATTTGGTGTTCGGAAAATTTGTCGAAAGTATTGCTGATTTCGCGGCAATTTGAGCTGAAAACCTAACCGATTGGTCACCACCAGCTAGTGATCAATCGATTAGGTTTTCAGCTTAAACAGTAGAAGCATTAACCTAAGAATGCTAATGTCGCTACTGTTTGTGTTACCAACATCTAGTTTGCCGCGCGCTGACAGCCTGAGTACTCAAAGTGTCAAATCGATTTAAAAACCAAAACAAATTATTGGCATTTAAGAAACAAAGAAAATCCATAACTGAAGGTAAAAATAAATAAAATCAGTTTTGTGATAACAGCGCCGCTAGCGTTCTACTACAAATATTTCTATTGCTTAAACGGATGTTTGGTTCTCCAGATCCGTGCTCTTGAAAATTTGAAGTTTGGCTTCGATTCATCTTCACCTTAATCATAACACTCTTGCAAGAAAGCATGCATTCCGGAGAAACGTCCTTTCTTCCTTTTTTGCCATGTTTAGTGACAGTTTTGAAACCCACTTTTCTGGAAGGATGTTGTGATTATAGAGATTCATTTTTTCTGTTTTTTAAGGCATGGGTCTAAGCAAGAATCGAAAATTCGAACACCGAAAGCTCTAATATAGGAAATTTTTGTTTCCGTATTGAAATCAACGCTCAACATGTGCAGCACGTGGCGATATTTCGATTCTTCCATCGAATCCATCCAGCTCTGCTCCCGTCGACTATCACCAGTTTATGGCTTGGGAGTTTATTGTTTTTTATTTGTGTCAAGTGTGACTCTCTGTCATCGGCAGTCATCTGTCGTCGTACGGCAATGAGTTTGATTTGTGGCCACAACCAATTCGAAAACGCTGCTGGAGCCGATAAACACACTCACTGCCATTCTAGCTTGCGTTATTGTTCCCCCTCGTGCGGTTCTTCAGATTCATTACCAAAGTGGATCATTAAATTATTAGGTCAATAGATCCCGTAGCTTATGAAGGGGGGTACTCATGTTTCTCGCCATTCGTCGCGCTGCGTTTTCTGGTGCTCGATCGAAACTTTACACTTGTTTTATGATCGTTTTTCAGCTTCAAGAACGCAGAACGACGACAACCGGTTATATTGGGCCACTAGAGCTGAACTGATTCCGAGATGCGACTCAGAACTACGACAAGCGGTATGGTGTCGTGCAGAGGTTTCCAATTTTTTCTGGTGTAAAATGTGTTATGCATTACGAAAGCATAATGATACTCTGATAATAAATCTTCAGAAGACTGAAAGAAGTACCTTATGGTCGATCTGATTAGCCTCAGAAAACAATGTAGAAGGAGTAGCTCATATGGTTTACAAGAAGGCGCTTCGTTCTTTTGATCTATTTTCAAACGTTTTCCTGAATGTAATAGTCAATCTATCTCTTAAAATAGTTGTGCTTGAAAAACTTTTGGATAACTGACAAGCCTTTATGCTCGAAATGGAAAAGGCTCATGTAACGCCGTTTATCCCACTTTGGGAACCACTCGAACAGTGCACGAAAAGAATTATCGGCGGATGAAGGTTAACATATGAATGGCCCCATGAAAAAGGACCAAGGGTTTATATTTATGGAGCTTAAATTAGCTACGAGGGTCAACTTTTATGACAGTCTTAAGCATTTGTCGAGAGGAAGCTAAGATATACAATGGGGATATTGGGTAATCGGATGAATGTTTCGTTATCCGATTACACGGGATGACTAATTAGGAGTTTTGTGCGTGATTTTTTATTCGGCCGTGATTGCTGAAAATACTTTTCCAAATTGCGATGTTAAGCAGCAGTTAGTAGACAATCGAAACGTTCTTTAAAAATCACCGTACAAGTTATGGCTCCATTCACCTATTCGCCATGTGTGTGTGATCCAAGTGGAGCATTGATCCAGGTTATTTACCTTTCATCCCCAAAGAAGCACATTTTCCTTTCGACAGATTTATGTGACAGCCGAACATAAATATGTCACCGAACAGTAATCTCCCTAGAGAATGGAAGATAACTCATCCTCCTTGTAGTAACATAATGCTGGCAATCGTCCATCGCTGTTCGCCACCGCCGCCGCCGCCGCCGTAAGGAAATTAATACATAACGAAGGTAAATGTCCACCAGAAATTCGCATTTCGATTCCCGTTAATTGCTGTTTCTTACACGTGCTGAAGCGAACTCGCCGGCATCTGCCAAACACTGGTTCCTTCCGAAATAACTCATCCCGGCTGGACAAGAGCGCTATGATACGACGTAACACAGTGCACTATTTTTTGGGAAAAACGGACGCAATTCAGCGGTTGATAGATCGGCTTAAGAAAAATATGCTAAGGACAGTGTCAAACTAAACTTGGAAATGCAAAGTGAATTGCATTTAAGGCCCATAACAACTGTGCAAAATTTCAGCTCGATCGGTGAAACTATATTTTAGCGCCAGCCGTTCAAAGTTTGTATGGGATTTACTGTAGGGAAACTTACTTTTGCAACGAAAAATCGCCAGATGTCGCCCATTGTTCTCTATAAAAGCATCGGATTGCTTTGCGGTCTTCGGCAATATTGTTCATCGTAAAAATAACTATCGAGTTCTGTATTTAGAATTTTTAAAGAGGACATGTGCGACATCTGGCGATTTTTCTTTGCAAAAGTAAGTTTTCCAATAGTGAATCCCATACAAAATTTGAACGGCTGGCACTAAAATACAATTTCACCGATCAAGCTGCACTTTTGTACAGTTGTTATGTTTTTTCATAAAACCGTTTCCCAGGTTAGTGAGCATCACTCAATACTTAGTAGTCATTTTTTGCTTGATTTTTGCACATTTTCATAAACCATCGAATCACGACTGAATTCCGTCCGTTTTTGCTCCCAACATAGTACACTGCGCGATGGGGGATTCTCCGCTGCCCATAATGTCACCACAAATCACACGCAAAATTTCGCACTCAAAAGAAACGACATTGCTTTGGGCTGCAAAACGAGGGTTATTACAGTTGGTGGGTGATCTTTTTTTTGGTGTGCCCCGGCTGAGCGCAATAAATTGGCTTCCAACTATTTCCAATCCACTGCACTGACGAACAGTCGGTGACCGTTATGGAGTGCCAATGTCAGCGTAAATTATCTTTATTTCCTTTTATATTTTAATTAATTTCCATATTACTCATCCATCGTTTGCTCTCTTCCCCTGGTTCACTGGTGTTGCCATCGTTCTTTCTACGAAGAATTAAACCCGTTGGCGATATTCGTTTTTTATTGGTTTTCTGTTGTAGCCGATGCCCAGAAGCGATTTCAAAATGAGTTTGAATTGAATCTACTCAGCGGAAGTAACGTAAGCAAGCCCTTGCAAAATAATTGGTATTATACTCATAACCCTTGGAAAGGTACTCATAATATCGCATTATATCAGTTTGTCGTAATTAATATGTCCCCATTAGACCTCAGTACACACTTGGCCCAATATTTTTTTCAGACCTGTTCCAACCTGATTTCATGAGATCAGCATTGTTAACATACCTTAAAAATGGAGTCAATGGAGTACTAGGGCGCCATCCACAGTATTGTCCTCTTCCTGCGCTTCCTGCCACATCTGACTTACCTGAGTTACCTCAGGGATGTCAAAAATCTTTGTAAGCGGATGACACAGGCCTCTCCGCCAAAGGACGAAGTGTCAAATATAACAAATATGTAAAATGTTTGTATCCCCTTATTGATAGAAAATCAAAACTTTGTCGTAAGAACAAGCTTTTGATATTCAAACAAATTTTCAGGCCTAGCCATGTTGTATGCTGTACCAATATGGACTAGCTGTCGTTGTACCAGAAAGAAAGCTCAGAATTTTTTTAGAAGCAAATGATCCTGAAGCTTCCTTCCTTGGTCTAGTATGAATAAGAATATCCAATGTGGAAACATGAAAACAAATGTCTAATAAAATTATTGATTAATCAGCTATTGGCTTTAAATGGCCACTCGACTAATGCATCACATTATGAACCTCAAAAATAAATATAAATCCGTTAAATTTATAAGTCATGTAAGCTCAATTACTGTTATGTCGCAGATGCTTATTCAGCTAACCGTCTGATCCCAATTTCTATATTACAATAATTTAATCATTGCTTCACTGAATGACCGTCCCTTGCAGCGGCATCCAGTAGCTCGACCAAACCAAACGATCTCAAATAGGCAATCGGCACGTGCTGAATGGATTGTCACATTTCAATTCTCCGGCTCTCCCCCATTTCCACCCAGCGAATCGACAGCACATGCAGCTGGCAAAACTCCCTTCGTCGAGAGGGAGTGATATTTTTCTCTCGGTTTCATAACACCTCGAGTTCCACTTTTCATATCTAAAACGACCGACTTGAGAAAACGAAACAGGGACAATAAATAATTTACTGTGTCATAATACACAACACACAAACCCGGAACGGCGACGTTGCTGGGCGATGTCGATACCGTATGATATAGCGCCGACCTGGACCAGCAACCGCACCGGGGTGACTCAGGAAGCCAAGATGACTAATCTTGAACTTTGTCCAGTCACAGCTTGGAGCACATATTGACTGCTGCTGCTGCATTTATAGGTTCGATAGGTATGATGGATCAATATGGATAACATAAAGGATGACTTATGTGACCACCTTTTATACGCATGATCTGTAACGGATATAGCCACCAAGTTTGGGGCCTTCCTTAGCCGAGTGGTTAAAGTCTACAGCTACAAAGCAAAGCCATTCTGATGGTGCCTGGGTTCGATTCCTGGTCGGTCAAGAAACGTTTCATAATAGAAATTTTCCTGACTTCCCTGGGTATAGAGTATCATCGTACCTGCCACGCGTAACACGAATGCCAAAATGGCAACTTTGGCAAAGGTAAATCTCAGTTAATAACTGAATAAGTGCTCATTAAACTCTAAGTTGAGAAGCACACTTGAGATTAAACAATATAATAAGAATAACATTTTGCGTGTCCCGAAGGTCAATAATTTGTAAAAAAATATTATCTGGAATACATAACAGCCCATGTTTCAAATCTACTTTTGCTCAGTGTTACAAGGTAAAACTTAAGCTCATGAAATCTACAACCGTAACTTTCATTCGTTAACCTTTTACTCCGAAATTGAAACCGCCAATATGCCTCGGTTTCTGCGGTGAACCCGGTGTAAATATTCATCACCATCGATTAAGCTGACCCACCATTAAGCACGAATGCCCATTCGATATTTCAAGCACCATCATCCAAAGCCACAGCATCACCATCATCATCATCGCCGAACGGGTGCACTCTCGGATTGAAATGCATCTTTCGTGATGCGTATTTATTGTACTCGTCTGTATACTGGCATGCCTTCTCTTCATTGATATGGCGACCTGTGCACGATGTAACATTAATACCAGATGCTTGTTTATTTACGAGAATGTTATGTAAATATTTGACGAGCTGCATATAGCTCATCAAAATAATGATAATAACAATAATAATAATAATCGTCATCATTCCGATCCATTCCAACCAACCAAACACGACATTGCAACTGCTTCGAAACCCGAGCTCTCTTTGCCAGGACACAGCCATCACTCTCTGGCACATCGTTGGTTGCAACTCAGCAGAGACAACCCGAGCGGGGAATTGGAACAACATTAAATTTTTAATAATTTTACGGTATTTCACGTTTGGTATCTGCAGAGGTCGACCTCTCTTCAAACCCTCATAAACAAGGCTACTTTAGGAATTCGTCCAAAGGCAATCCTGAAGGATTATTGAGTGATTCCAAGCAACAGCACCAAAATTTGGTAAATTTTTTAATTCATTTTTTTCTATTGAGCTGAAACTTTGCACAGTTTTCCAGTTCCATCTAAATCGTCATTTTCCGATATCAAATCTTCAAGTTGAGTCACGACTAACTTTTCAAAAGGGTGTATGTGAAAATGGTTCAAAAATATTCAAAAAGCTGCACAGCAAAAACGGTTCGTTTGATTGTTATACAACTAAAGAAACAAAGTTAGACAACTAAATAAAGATTCCAAAAAAAAATACACACAGTAAAAAAAAATATTTTTTTGCATTAAAAAACATAATTTTTGACACAAAAACTCAAATATCTCAAAACCCTATCGGAATACCAACGTTATTTTTTGAGGGAAAACGGTCCATTATATTAGCTATCTACCATAAAAATTTGGTGATGGTAAACCAATAAACAAAAAAGTTATGACATTTCAAACATGTCACAATTTTCACATTTAGTAGAAAAACATTTTTTTTCGGTGTAAATTATTACGGGAGCCGCAGTTTGTTGCTGATTTTATTGTTAAGGGCCTTGCGTGAATTAAACAAGTCGTTTTCATGTATTCATTAGTATTATGTATATTATATGTATAAATATTATGTATATGTATAAATATTATATGTATATGTATATATGCATAAATTAAAATGAATTAACAGATTACACGAAAATAATTTTTTTTTTACCAGGATATATTTTTTTTAGAGTATGATCGATGAGTTTCTAAATGTTATATATAAACTTTAAAAGTTTTGGATTTGGGTATGCGTTATGAGATCATGAAAACATTTTATTAATACTTATTTATTTATTTATTGTTATTCAATTTTTTTACAATATCGAACACTTTTGCATCATTATCAGTACAGTTCGAGTATAGTTTTGCTTTAATTTTATTTTCTGACAATGGAATGAAACAGTGAAATTTTTGGGTTCCTTGGATCGTTTTCGCGTTATTATATTGCTCGCTGAGCTCTGATGCCGTTAATTCGTACTCTTCAGTAGTAGTAAAACAAAATGATAATTTTGTTAAATCTTCTTCTTTTCTGCGATTCGCCCAATCAAATAGTTCTTTTGCAGTTTAAATTGGATGCTCACGTTCTTTGGCTAAACTTGCTCTTGTGGCCATGCGCTTTATGGTTCCTCCAATAGCATCACAAGGACCTTTGCCATGTGACGTAGCAAAGAAATGCCATTCTGCGTAAGTGTAGAACTAGCCCTCGTGCGTTAAAATACACTCAAATAAAGATTTAAAAAAAAAAAAAAAAGCCATTCTGCATCAATTCCGTACTTTGATTTAAATTGACATAGGCTCGAAAAATTCTTACGGTTTTTGTACTGCGATGCTGCTCCATCAGACATGAAATATATCTTTCTGATTTCTTTATCCTTATCAACGCGTAAAAAGTTAATCATTTTGGCAATGAACAAATTTACAGATACTGAGTCGTGTCTTAAATCTTCGGAAATTACAATAAAACTAAAATGTTCAATTTGCGTACTTCCATTGAAATAAATAACGAATGGATGAATTGTAGCTTGTTGTACGTTCCAGTGATGGGACTGCACTTCATCTTGCAATACAAAGCTATAGTTTTCAGAAAAATCACAAATGACTAAAAATTCACCATCTTGTAATGTATTTTTCGTATTTTTTAAAAAGCGGGATTGCTCTGTTTTAATAAAGTCGTGAGGAATTAAACTTTCTAATTTCAAGCAAAAAAATGACACAAACTCATCTACAGGTTTTACAATAGTTTCTAGGTCACACCTATCCGTGGTCACCCATTGCTCAAATGATAACTGATCAATATAATTTTCTTCAAACTCAGCGAATAAAGTATTTTCCAATGATGAAGAATCTGGACAATCCGAACAAGATCGTAGATAGCAATTTGATGTTGTATTTTCACACAAAAGACTACCAGTTAACATTTTAATATCCTTTGATAAATTGATTCTTTTCAAACTATGTAAGATTAGGTTAATATTTTCGTGTGTTGTGCACACACAAACATTATGTATTCCTGAATTGGATAGAAGCTTGCATTGCCTTGGACAAAGGCTTGCAAATGAGGAAAAACCTACCTTAATATTTTCGTTAATTTCCTTGAAGCGTGTACCGTTAAGTCACCAGTCACCGTGCGGTCTCCATTCACCGTGCACATATACAAATTGCTACAGAATTTTCATACAATTTTTACAAATTATTCTTTTGTCAGCAAAACAAGATTAAACTTATGAAATGAAGTAGTTTTTGTCACAAAGCATTTTGAAAAACCTAGTTTATGTAGTCAAAATCATGTGAATTCGGTTTGATAATGATATTTTTCAACACTCTTAGTAGAAACGCCAAAAAATCACAATTTTTTAATTTTAACGATAGAGTATGAAATTTTGTAAAATTTCAACAAGTTTTCACTGTGGATACTATGAGTAAGATGTATTTCATCGTATGAGCAATAAGATTTTATGCAAATTAGATTTTTTTTTATTTTGTTCCAGTCGAAACCCAAATGCACGGTGAATGGACCCTTTTCAATAAATATGGTTATTATTACCGTGCATTAGTGTAAAAGGCATGAAACTATTCGGCAATATTAGATTTATTGTTATGTTGTCATTGAACTACTTCATATTTAGTTTTTGATTGAATATGGAATGGTTTGGACAATACAGTTAAACCTCCTATAACGGTTTCAATGAAAAAATAATGATTTAGACAATTTTATTTTTTTATGGTTTTTATTGTAAATGATGATTTGAATACTCTTAAAAATGAATGCGCACACTACTAGCAACATAGTTGCACCATCAACAACGTTTCTTCGAGATTCAAAATTAAATCATGACGAAAACTATACGCACGGTGAATGGTGCACTAGTGTGCACGGTAAATGGTGACATAGAACGGTACGAGGCGACCTTACCATTACATTTTCAAACATAATTTTTGAGTAAATTTTTTGTTATGCATCACTAGTTTTAGATTTTTCCCTGAATTATTATATAATTGCACGCTACGTAGTGATATTCTAGTGCGCTTCAAATTATTTGGAAAAGTTATATAATTTTTTGAAGTGCAAATTTTTCTTAAATGCACGGTGAATGTTAGCTTGACGGTATACGCTTCTTTCAAAGTAGTCATCATTAATCGTTTTTGGATTGCTTGACGCTTTCCATCTTTTTTTACAGATACATAATCTTTTTGGCCAGGCATAGCTCTACTTACTTCATCGTCTTCAAAATATTGAATTATTTTTTCCTTTGTTTCATCTGTTAATGAAGTACTCAACCTAGCATTTTTGGTTGCAAGACAGTTATTTTTGAATTGTTTTGCCTCTTTTGCTGTATTTCTATTGGTTTTGAACTCATCAATGGCGTCTTGAATAGACCACGAGCTTGGCAGCATCGACAAAATCAATAATTTTTCTTTCCTTGTCGTGGCTAGATTCGAGAACCTTTCCTTCATATTCATAATTACCTCATCGTAGTCTGTATTTTCCACATCCTCAGGTCCTAATTTGAAGAGGTTTCTTCGTACAGCTTCGTTGATTTCACGGTATTTTTTCTCGGGATAATTGACGTAACCCATCTTCGTCCATTTAATCGGAGTCACTTTTATTCCAGCTATCCCTTCGTTGAAGCGTTCGATGTTGACCTTCTGGATGCACTCATCTTCTGATTGATTTGTTGAAACAGATGTCGCTGATGGTACCGTGGCAAGACTATCTGCACTTGGTACTTCTGGTAACTCCTCAGTTGTTGTCGGTGCATCTAGTAATTCCTCAGTTGTTGTTGTTTTCGAACTTCCTGCAACCTGATCCACCGATGATGTACAGATTGCCCGTTTGTCAACGTTAAAACGGCAGGACGTACAAATGCGTAAATTTGTATTCAATGTAGACATTGCACAGTGGTCCAGGAATCAGTTTTACGCGGAAAGATGCATTTTGAGCTTTAGAATGAAACATTAGACAAAAACGGTCTTCTACAAAGTTGTTTGTATTAGTTGAGCCCTTTGTTTGGTGTTATTGAAAATTAGGGTGGACCCCATTTTCCTAGAAATTGTGTAACTTACTTTCTTATTTGTAGAAATTATATTATACATGCTTCAGCAAAGTTGTAGACCATTCAATTTCAAGCAACTTTGCCAAAAACAATTTTTTTGTATCTCTTGACCGATTTAGAGCTTTTTTCCAGCAGTGACATAGGGTGGTCCGAACAACACTAGTTTTCTGGCTCTAGAGGTTTCAATTCAAATTTCTCATCAAAGTAATCTATGAAACACTTTTAGAGCTTTAAAAAATGCGTAATTTGGTGAGTGAAGAAACTCGCTATCTCCTTCCGTTTAGGAGTTATTGTTGTTTTTCTCTCAAAAACATGCCTACTTTGATTGTGAATATCTCTGATTGGGGCAAATATAAAAAATATCTTTTGAAAGCATTCAAAAGACAAAATAAAATTGTATATTATATCAAAAAATTACAGATGTGTTATTTTTGTAACTCTAATAAAATGCTTTGAAAAACAAAGGATTTTAAGCAGAAAAACTTCAATAACTTTTGAACTAAAACAGATATCATCAATATTTTTGCATGAAAATTTATTAAGTTCTTAAAGTCGTTCATAGACCGCTTTGAAGAGAAATCTGAAACAAGAAAGATAGGGCTCTAAAACTATTTTGAAGATTTTCATAGTATGTATTTCTTTATTATTTTGCATTTTGAGCATGAAAATGAAATTTTAGACAAAAATGATCTTCTACAAAATTGTTTCTAAAAATGTCCACAATATCACACATATCATATAATCAACTTTTTTATTTGCAAAAATACTAGTATATGCTCTTAGGCAAAGCGGTAGAACTTGAAATTTTGATCAACTTTGCCAAAAAAAGTTTTTATGTAGCTCAAAATTTGACCAATCTAGAGCATTTTTTCCTAATCATCGCAGGGTGGTCCAACAAAAATAAGTTTTTTAACTCTAGTTTTTTTAATATTATTTTCTCGACAAAGTCGTCTATGAACGACTTTTAGAACTTAATAAAACGCAAATTTTCATGCAAAAAGGTTGTTGATATCTATTTTAGTTCAAAAGTTATTAAAGTTTTTGTGATAAAAAATATTTGACTTTCAAGACGTTTTATTAGAGTTACAAAAATAACACATCTGTAATTTTTTGATATAATATACAATTTCATTTTGTCTTTTGAATGCCGTCAAAAGATATTTTTTATGTTTTTCCCCAATCAGAGATATTCACAATCAAAGTAGGCATGCTTTTAGGAGAAAAACAACAATTACTCCTAAACGGAAGGAGATAGCGAGTTTCTTTACTCACCAAATTACGCATTTTTCAAAGTTCTAAAAGTGTTTCATAGACTACTTTGATGAGAAACTTGAATTGAAAACTCTAGAGCCAGAAAACCAGTTTTGTTCGGACCACCCTAAGTCACCGTAGGAAAAAAGCTCTAAATCGGTCAATTTAAGAGATCCAAAAAACCTTTTTTTGGCAAAGTTGCTTGAAATTGAATGGTCTACAACTTTGCTGAAGCATGTATAATATAATTTCTACAAATAAGAAAGTTAGTTACACAATTTCTAGGAAAATGGGGTCCACCCTAATTTTCAATAACACCAAACAAAGGGCTCAACTAATACAAACAACTTTGTAGAAGACCGTTTTTGTCTAATGTTTCATTCTAAAGCTCATAATGCATCTTTCCGCGTAAAACTGATTCCTGGACCATAGTGCATTGGAGCATAACCAGCCACTTTCAGTTTATCTATGGTGCTTTCGGTGAGATTTCGTAGCTCTTTCGAACACTTTTTTTCTGCAAACGGCCTGCAACAGTTGAGAAAGCGACTACTCATGTTGCTCGTTAGATTTTAATAAACAAAATCACTTTTAAGTTTTTACTGACTAGTTTGGTGTCGTTTGCTTGACTGAAGAAAAATTTTACAATTAAATCTTTCATAACCATAGTGGTAGTATATTTTTAGCTTTTTCGTGAGTTTGTTCATGGTATGTACCTATCATGTTTTTGATGTTGTTGAAGTTACTCGCTTTCTCCCAAATATGATTAACAAAGTCTATTCTCTACCAAGGCGGGTCTATACCCAGGTGTAATCAGATTTTAACTTTGTGGAGAAAACCAGCGCCGAGAAAACCGACCTGCTTTACGTATACTAGATCACCTGGGTATAGACCCGCCTTGTTCTCTACGAGATAAACTTTTGCAGGTAAACTAGTCGTATACCTGTATAGAAAACTTTTTTTGTAGCTTTTGTCTTCAATATTAGATTTCTTATAGGTTTCTTTTATCAAAAGGTTTCAACACTATTGAGAGAATTTTTCTTCAGTTACGTACAATAAAAAATATGACACTATCAAGACTTTAGATCACAACACTGGATCACGTCTAACTTTCTAATAGATGCTATAATAGTTATGAATAATTAAATAAAATATCATGAAAACAACTTGTTAACCTCATGTGGTACCCTTAACAAAAAATTCAGCAACAAACTGCGGTCCTAAAAAAAAATTAACAATGAAAAAAAAAAAATTCACTAAGTGTCAAATTTGTGAAATATTTGAAATGTCATAACTTTTTTGTTTATTGGCTTACCATCACCAAATTTTTATGGTAGATAGCTAATATAATGGACCGTTTTCCCTCAAAAAATTACGTTGGTATTCCGATAGGGTTTTGAGATATTTGAGTTTTTGTGACAAAAATGATGTTTTTTAATGCAAAAAATTTTTTTTTTTTACTGTGTGTATTTTTTTTGGAATCTTTATTTAGTTGTCTAACTTTGTTTCTTTAGTTGTCTAACAATCAAACGAACCGTTTTTGCTGTGCAGCTTTTTGAATATTTTTGAACCATTTTCACATACACCCTTTTGAAAAGTTAGTCGTGACTCAACTTGAAGATTTGATATCGGAAAATGACGATTTAGATGGAACTGAAAAACTGTGCAAAGTTTCAGATATTTTTGAAATGGTCGATCAGAATCGACTTGCATGCCTCCGTGGAATCCCTCCGAAATAAATGATTATTAGCAATTAGAAAAAGGGATGTTGAATCAGAAGCCTGCTGAAAAAATCTATATTTACTTTGAAGCAGCAACTTCCCAGATAGCATTAAAAAAATTTCATCGTTTTTTTTGCAAATTTTTTTTGAAATTAAAATTGAACTGCTATGAGTAGATTTTTTTGGTTTAATTTACGATGGAAGAAACAATATGGTATTTATATGAAAAATAACCAACGCCTTTAAAAGTTGCTTATTTATTCTCCACGTCTTATTGTAAGTATAATAGAAAAACATTTGCTTTATTTTCAGAAGATCTCTCAAAGCACAATGACAATTTTTTACAAGTATTATCTTCAGAATGTGTTATTCTGAGATTACCTATCAAAATATTCGGAGAAAAACGCCTACAATTTGCTCTAGTTCTATAAATATGCGTACATGATTTTAACAGTATGGAATATTTTAATACAACGACCGTAAAGAAAAAAAAATTGTAGTTTAGAATGCGGTTAGAACTCAAGATTTAGGTCTCTTTTATACCGACATAGTCTCTTTAGTAATCTTAACCAATTTTAACATGCTTTTTCATTTAGTTTTTTGCTGGGAGTAATAGGATGGAGTATCAGCAAATTTTGCGTAAAGAATTAATCACTAAAGTGGATTCTATGACACTACCCCGAACGCCACTACCCCAAAAGGCATTACCCCGAATGCTTAACATTTTGAGACGTATTCTAGGTAGAGAGTGGGAAGATAATTGTACTATTCCTTATGAGTATTTATCGAGTTTGGCTAAACAATGTATTTTTCAAATATTAGATGATAAAAAATCAGTTAGTTTTTCAGCTAATAATGTTTACATACTTATTTTTGTTAGGATTTATCCTCTAATTTTTGTGAGATTCACACAGTCACATTGCAATGCTCTGAAGAACAACCTATTTCGAAAAGAATGGTGAACTTATTATGAAAAGGATAACTATAGGAATATGCACACAATTAGGATGTAGTTAAGTCTTTTTTCGGACGTCGGTACTTACTGCCTTTACTCATTTTTGTAGGTGTCGAGCTTCTAGCTTTAAGATCTTCTTAAAGATATTGTTTCGTAAAAGATGGAAATGTAAGATCACCCTGAGATAGTCGCTGCGTTGTTCTATGGAACCCGTTCAAAACCAACCTAATAGACAACCGTTCCGCTATAGCAAGCAAACGTTAATACACTTGTACATGTTAGAAAAATAGCGGCTTCTGATTGCGGCTACAGAAAAATAAACTTTCAAAGGTTTATGGAATCAATAATTTGAATTTCTATGAGATATCCACAAGAAAAATATTTATTTTTGATTCAAAACACTGCAGAAATGGAAATGGCAGAAAAGTGGTGAGCAAATCCATAAGAAACCTGTCTGTTTTAATACAAGAAGATAAAAGAGAGGGAAAATTTATGATAAGCATTATAGCAGAATTCAGTTTAGTGAATTCTTTGAGGATATATTCCTTTAAAAAAGCTGTTCTTTATGGAAACATTAGTGACTAGCTTATACAACGAAAGCTAGAAAGAACAGCCTTATTAAGAACGAAGGGCAAATTTCTGGTCAAATGTTTGCAGCTATGACGTGAATGATCACTGTGATGCTATGACACAATCTATATTCATAAGAAAGGAAAATAGGGTAAATGATGGCTTCGGCACCCTGAGGGTATTTTCGGCAGCACTAACTTATCGTCCTTGTTAAAATTTATCTATTGAACAAGAGTTACCTTCAATGTACTCAATATATTCCTTGAACTATAATCTTCCATGTAAACCTCATCTTTCACAAAATTATGATATAACATGGGTTTTATCATTGAATGAAATAAATGCTTACGAAATTATCGTCACTCGTGATCTGCCGAATAAAACAACACAAGAACAGCTTAAGAAAAACTCACCACTTTGTAAGGCCCAATTCTCCGCTCCAATACCAATTTGGCACAAAAGCTACGCACGCACTTTTGAACTTTTGATTTGTTCATAAAGTACTCGAAAATACTGAATTTTTATGCTTTAAATCACAAATTAAAATTAATGCACTTTGCTTTCCTCGGCTATCACTTTTTATTACGGGAATAGGTTGCCAGAAGAAGAAGGTTGCGTCCTGAAGGTGAATTTTCAAGTTATAAAAAATGGCCTTCTGTGAAGTCACCATAACTTCGGTTATTTCTTACCAATTTCAAAACTTTTAGCATCATTATCTTAAATCGAAACAAATCTTTGTTAAAAGTAGTTTTCTCAAAATTGTTCTTTATTTTACTGGAAAATTCATATTTGTTTGACCATAACTTCATAAATACTCAACCTATTTCAAATATTTGTAAAGTTAAAGCTTGTTATAACGACATGGCAAGAGAGCGTCGTAAGAGAGAAATGTCGTTATGGAGAATAGTGGTAACATTAAAAACTTTTTCAAGGGACCGAAAAGTGTCGCCATAGATTTTGTCGCTATTAGAGTTGTCGTTATAACGAGCTTCGACTGTACATGTTTTTGAAGCAAAAAATAGTTGTTTCCATACTTTTCATACAACATATGTTCCTAAAAAATGGTTTTGGCTGAGTTTTGTAACAAAAACTACCCAAAAACATAATTAAAAAAAAAAATCGAATTTCTTTGGATTATTTATGTTTTTTTCGCCAAAAATTGCATTTTTTCCTATTAAACGTGTGTTTATAAAGCATTTTGTTTTAACTACGAGTTGAATAGTGCATATATTTTTTAACATGAGCAAAAACATTATTGTTTCAAAATTATTTAAAAATTGTTGACAAGACCTTTTCAAAGGCTTATCAAATGAGGAAAATCAGTTTCAACTTTAAAAATATTGTTTAACTGACTAAAATTTAAAATAACTGACGTTTTTCGCTTAGAAATCATGGTTTTGTACAGTTTTTGTTGAGTAACTTGGTCAAATCATTTTTTTAGTGAAATGTGTGGAATGAAAGGTATGGAATTAATTAAGTAACTTTCTAAACTATGCAAAAAGATTTGGAATCGGTTGAGTATTCATGAAGTTATGGTCAAACAAAGATATTATTTTAGTAAAATGAGGAAACATTTGGAGTAAACTACTTCTTATTGAAACTAGTTTTTATTTTACACAAATTAGATATTCTACAAAGTTATCATAAATTTAGTTTTTGAGATAATGGTGCTGAAAGTTTCAATATTGGTTAGAAATTACAGAAGTTATGGTGACTTCACTAAAGGCCATTTTTTATAATTTGAAAATTTACCTTCAAGACGCTTGCCCCCCTCCAAATCTTAATATTTTTGGCTCAAACTTTGAGGTTTCTCTTCTAATATGATTCGAATTCATAAGAGTACAAGAATTTTTGGTTTTGAAAAATAAGCCGCACCCTAATAAACAGTAGTGTGAGTAGTGAATAGGGGCATGCATGTAACCCGTTCAAACGCACCTCTGAAATTTAAGTAATCTGATAATCGTGTTCCGTGGATTTTTTCTTGCAGAGCACAATATTATGAATCAATCAACCATGACGTCACGCTGTAACTTCTAGGCTGGATTCGCACTTGCTGCAAAACCATGACATGGCAATTTTTACAGCCGAAATGCTGCCATAGTGAGATTGAAGGCAAAAAAAATCGATAAAATAAATGAAAACGAAATTAGGCATCGTCCATTTACCTATGTACAAATGAGAGGCTCTCTTTGTTTACCTTCTCTTTGATCAATAACTGAGTCACATTAACCTCTTCTGTTGCGTTTTTTGAATGAAACGATAGTCAAGGCAATTGTCTTTCGATCTGTACTGAAAAACTTCCCAAAAGCTTTAGTATTCCACTGTTATAATCGAAAGAGAGCGAGAGAGGAGAGAATCTCTCATATGTACATAGGTCCTTAAGTAATGTCTCGCGAGAAATGTACAATTTTTGACAATTTTCTCCTCCGTAACGGTCTTTGCATGAAAAAAAAAAAAAATTGTGTTTGAGCCGCAACGTTTGAGCCTACTCCCCCTACCCCTAGAGCGTTACGTAATTTGTGGACGGTGCCTTTGTCTGCATAATTTAGTGGCGTTGTGTATTCAATTTGACTCTCTGCTATTCTATTTATAACTGCAATTCTGTTCTCAGTGTAGTCTGTATTTTTTGCATTGGCCCTTTCAACGAGTCGAACATAATGAGTGACGATTAATTTCAGGATTTGTCAACAAATACGAAATGTTACCAATACATAAACTAGTTTTTGCGCAGTTTTAGATTGCCGAAGTGAACATTTTTATTGCCGACAATAGTAATTGCATTGCCGATGAAAGAACAAGTGCCTCATGACTTTGGTTAGGAAAAAATAGAAGGTTAAGAGAATAAAATAGTATTTTGTGTATAATAATTAACAAATGAAGAGTGCTCAAGTGTAGTTAAGGTGTCAGCTGCTAATTGTTGTGCTCTATTGTTGCGTAAAATTGCCCTCGTGATTTTGCAAAATTTTTATTTTTAATTACATTATAACAACTTTTGAATTACAACTTTTGAACCGTCTGACCGATGTTCTTGGACGAAATGAAAGCTAAAGGTTTGGAACTATAAACAAAATACAAATTTTCACAAAAATTGTTTTATTTTTACATGGAAAAAATCACAAATTTCCTTTTGTTCGTGTTTTAAAGGTCTCGGGACAAAAGAGGCCGCTATTCTCATTTTTTCTTGATAGTTCAGAATATGTAACGTTTACTCTCAAATTTTTAGCGATGTATGCATGTATTTTAAGATTTTGAGATATATATATATTTTTTTTTTGAATGAAATATCAGTCATTTTTAATCAGCACACACTGTAGGTTTCAGCGCATTAGTTTTTTCATTAAAAAAATCATTACTTTCGAACAGTTTAACCGATTTCCAATCTTTTTTATGGAAAGAAAGCTTAAGATTTCAGCTTTTCATAAAAAATGTAAAATAATGAACAAAAAATGTTTACATGGAAATATATAAAAACTTCCTAAAAAGACTTGATTCTTTTATAGGTTTTCATGTAAAACAACTTTTTTTTCAGAGTTTTGATTTTTTTCTGATAGTTAAAATCTTAAGCTTCCATTCTACAAAAAAAAAGATTGGAAATCGGTTGGGCTGTTCGAAAGTTATGATTTTTTGAAAAATTAAAAATCTAATGCACTGAGACCTACAGTGTATGCTAGCGGTGGGCGATTTTGAATCAATGTTCCGAGAATCAAACAGTTTTTCTTAGGACTTTTTGAAAAAAAAAATTTAATTCTTAAACAAAAAGCATCTTGTAAGTTTTTATGTTTTCATAATATTGTAGAATAATAGTTGATTGATGCACAGAAAACCGATTACGATTATATCGATAAATATAAAAGATATAGCGTGAATAAAGTCTCTACTTTATGAAATCAACAGTCCTTACATTGCTTCATGTTTTGTTCAAACAACTCTAGCATAGAACGTACTTGGAAGATAAAAGGATTTCTTTAAGTATTCTTATTAGATCGCACCTTCTGGAAACCTTCTACATATTTTTATGGAACTTTTCGTATGCCTTACCGATGGAATTCATCCAGGAATAGTGTCCTGAACCTCACCATTTTGCTTTCATTTTGTTTTGAATTTAATCCACTTTTCTTTCTTTTAAGCTATGTTTGGTTATTTATTAATTTTAAGGGATTCTTGTTAATAAATCTGTTTGCATCAGCCGTGTATAAATCCACGAGCTTCTGCAAGAACCTTCTCAAAATCGGTTTTCTCAAAATTTCTCTGGAATTCCTTGATGAAGTGCATTTGTGGACTTATTAAACTTGTCTGAAGATACCCAAGTAACCAAATAGCTGTTTAATTCACCCTCCATGCTAATATAGGGCTTTTATAGAGCTGACACGCCCTACATAGCCGTAAAAAAAAGTCTAAAAAATCCAGAAATTCTTCTAGATTTTTCAAAGGATCTTACTGCGAACATTTTTAGGAATTCTCATGTTACTACTTTTAGGATTAAAAGTAAGAACCTTCATGCGGAGTTCCGGGTAAATCCAGATCCGTATCTTAGCTCATTAACCTAATATACTATCCATGATAACTGTAGAGATGCAGAGGTTTACTCGGTCTTTAATCATAGTTAAAAAAAATAATATCTGTCTAACATTCCTTTCTTTTTCCGATGACCGCCAAGACGTGGCCGACATCGTATTGATTTTTGAATTCTTACCTCGATTTGTGCATTTTAAGAATGGTTAGCTAGTCCCAAGCCCCATTCATTGAATCTCCATGCAATTCGATTGTTCTTGTCAATCACGGAGTAGTAAACCAACCGTAGAGAAAGCCGGTTCAAAATTCAAAACTGTTTGAAAATTCAATCTCCCATGTGCTCCTTACCATCCTCACCATGAAAATTGTGCTCTGTGCAGTTTTCAGCTTTCTAGGTGGTGATTTAAAGGTGGCCCAAAGACAATGTAGGTTTATATGGAAATTACTATGGAGATATTTTGAGATGTTCCAAACACGCAGTACACAATATATAAGTACAAACTTATTATTCCATAGTAAAAACGCATTCTTCAAACCATCATAAAGGAATTTGCTGAAGAGAGAAATTCAATCCGACGGATAGCAGAAGAAATATTCATGAGTTTGTTTGTTATTATTTAGCTTAATATGGGATTACAGCCCTGCAAACATGTACAAAAATCCTAAACAAAATTTGCTCAAAAGGGATTTGTATCTTCAGCAATATCCTTCATTAAGGTTTGAAAAATGATTTTTCAATATAGGATGATAAGTTTCTACTTACATTACAGTACTAGCGTGTTTGGATCACATCTCAAAATTTCTCCATGTAATTTCCATGTAAACCTACATTGTCTCCGGGATACCTTTAAATCACCACCTAGAAAGCTGAAAATTTCACAGAACATTATTTTAATGGTAAGGAACATATGGAAGATTGGATTCTCAAACATTTTTAAATTTTAAACCGTCCTAATGTACAATGCCCTAGGAAGATGGAAAAATTTCCTTCCGAAAAGCTGCTCGATCGGTGCCGAACCCTCGACCCTCAGCTTGGTTTTGCTTAATAGCTGCGTATTTACCACACGGCTATCTTGGTCCCTTGAGCTTTTCCCTACTAGTCATCTCCTATTTTTCTTTTTTATTATGCTTGAAAAAATCTCGACAAAACATACTTTAGCAACAAATATTGTCATCAATTTGCTTTCTCCTCCAATCAGGATTGATCTGTAGGTGACACACATCACCGAAGTAGTGTTTCATTTTGTGGACCAACGAACTGAACCGTTTCATGGACTCGAGAGAACCCCCCCCCCCTACACTCACACATATCTACCGGGCACCAACGGTAGTCGAGAACGGTAGTGGCATCAGGTTCCCTCCAGTAGTGTGCAGATTTTAGCAGTCTTTCGCATGACAAGCTTGTAAACAAATTGTGTTTTGATTACGTCCGTACTCGGACGAATGCATATTAGGTCCAGGACTGTGTGCTGATGGCAAAACATATTAAAACGTCGTCATCTTGGAATGACCTGCCGAGTGCAAAGGAGAAGCGGTGTTGGAGGTTTTACCATACCATTGATCCTTGTTGAGCTCGCTCACCCTAAGGTAGCGTTAGTTTGAGTGCATATTGGATTGCTATAAGTCCCAGAGAGAATCGCTGTCCATGCATTGTCAATCAAGTCTGTTCTAAGGTACAGTTTACTTCAGTGTACATCTGAAAACTATTTGCATATCAGAGATTGCCCCTTTAACGGCTTTAAATGTTTATTGGACGGAAATCGATAGGGAGGCGTGCATACGTAGGTAGGTATGTGCCTGGAAGCATTTCAAGTTAATGATGGACATGTTTACTCGGGCAAGAAGACTAAATTAAATTCCATTTATTCTGCATCACCGTGCAAACAAGCGATGTTTCGGTGCTAGTAAATCACTTGGGCAAGCGATACATTGTAAATAAATGGAAGTGAAATTGGATTGCGATGGGTTCGCCGGAAATCGACACCTACTGGTGTGTTACTATATGACGGTTAAATTGTTTGAGGGACTCTTTTCGAGCTCATTTGAGACTTTCATCTATGTGAAAATTTTTGGTAAAGATGGTTGAACAGCTCAGTTACGGAACAATCGAAAGATGACTTAAGTCATACAAGAAAATCAAAACATTTCTTGTAATGAAAGTGTGTGGCAACTGACCTGGATTAGATAAAAACAGTGGCTAATAAGGCTAATAATTTATGCGGGCCAACTCAAAGCTTCCATAACAAAGCGTGGGTCATAAGATTTATAAAAACATGGAGAAACTTTTGATGCTATCAAAAATGTGAAAACTAAACAATATCAATCTTCGAAAACTATATAAGGTTTCCGGATTCCCTCATTTTTGACGTTAACTACGTCTTACGGCAATATACTGGGTGTCAATTAAAAATCAATAATTTTGCGACCGTCACGAAATTATGTAAGATTTTGAACGCTAATAACTCAGTCATTTATCGATAGATATTCAATATTTTCCCACCAATCGGTCGGAAATGTATACAACAATTTCCTCGTACGGAGAAAACTATTGATTATTGACAATAAACTATTGAAAATTGGGAAAATGTCGACCCCTTTCTTATGCAACCAATCACGTGCAAGCAGTTTTCCACGCTTCTTTTGCGTTCCGCTTCGCACTATAAAAGCAGACCGATTCCTGCTTCCTTGCTCAATATTCTTTTTGCCGTCAGACTGTGAACATGGTCGGCGAGCATGTCTCGAGTGCCTTTCGCATTCTCAGCTCAGTTTTCAATGGAACGCGAATGGAACAACAACACGCCGCCGCGTCTGAAGCTGCTTGTTGAAGCGCCCATCGTCATCGCCACCGCAAACCTCATCGGGCGAGGAGGATTTCTAACAATGCGCCGTCAAAATGTGTCCGTGTTACGCAAATTCAACAATTCAATCGGCCCTTTTCAGAGCCAACAAATGTGTTTTAAAGAGTTGATTGTGTAATATTCCTTAATTTGTTCGAGATGGCTGAAGAAAATCGACCAAAGCCGCCAAAATGTGTCCGTGTTACGCAAATTTAACAACTCAATCGGCCCTTTTTAGAGCCAACAAATGTGTTTCAAAGAGTTATTTGTGTAATATTCCCTAATGTGTTTTCCACATACTTGCTATAACCTCTTAATTCATCATACAATAATTGATTTATTACGAATAATTGACAATACGGCAATTTGAGGATATTTCTGAGGACGCTGCTGCAGTGCCATCGGGATGCAATAACAGCATAATGCTCATCTTGTACAATGTACATCCCTTACCAAGACATCAGTTTCATATAGCCTATTTCCCAGATAAGAAAACGAAGAATTTGAAAGGAGGAGCATCATCTGCTATTCTAAGGGTATAAAGCATCCCTCCTTCGTTGAATTCGGTTTCATTCTGTTTTCGCTTTCGAGCTGGTAAGAGCTCCTCCAAACGTGCTCAGCTCCTCGCTACCAGTGGCAAGCTGTTGATCACCAAGCGGCGGCAAGTTTGTACGAGATGGCTGAAGAAAATCGACCAAAGCCGCTTGTTGAAGCGCACATCGTCATCCGCACCGCAACTCTCATCGGACGAGGAGGACGCAACCAGTGCGCCGTCAAAATGTGTCCGTGTTACGCAAATTCAACAATTCAATCGGCCGTTTCCAGAGCCAACAAATGTGTTTTAAAGAGTTAATTGTGTAATATTCCCTAATGTGTTTACCACATACTTGCTATAATTTCTCAATTCATCTCATAGCAGCATACAATAATAATTGATTTATTACGAATAATTGACAATACGGCAATTTGAGGATGTTTCCGAGGACGCTGCTGCTGTGCCCTTTAGGATGCAATATATTTTCTATTGTTAAGAAATGATTCAAATATTACGTAACACAAAATTTGCCAGCTTTGGTTCCCCTTCTTTCCCCACGTAATGAAAGATTTTAAATTTTGACGCCATTTATCGGTAGATTTTCAATATTTTCCCACCAATCGGTCGGGAATTTATACAACATTTTACTCATATGAAGAAATTTTTTGATTTTTGACGATAGACTGTCGAAAATTGTGAAAATGTCGACCCCTTTCTTACGCAACCAAACACGTGGGTTGGGAAGCACACTATAAAAGCAGACCAATTTCTGCTTCTTCGCTCATTCTTCTTGTGACGTTAACTACGTCTTACGGCAATATACTGGGTGTCAATTGAAAATCTATAATGTTGCGAACGTTACGATATTATGTTAGAGTTTGAACTAAAGGAATGCTGCAACTATGACAATCGACTAAAATTCAAATGCAGAAAATCACCTGGCGTAGTTAACGTCATGCGGTCGTGTCTTGTACACAACCCCCTCTGATTTTTTCCAGTTACATTTGGGATCAGAAACCAAATTGCAAAATTTGTGCGCAATCAGGTTTCATCTACGCTGTAGGCATTTCGGTTGAAATTTGTACACAAACATTTTCGATAAATTTTTGGAATCATATGAGGATATTTCACATTTCTTCAATAATTCCGTGAAGAAATGTCGTCTCGATTTCTGATAAAGCTTTCATAAAATTTTATTTGCGACTAACAGAGTTTTAAATTCCTACACTAGTCCTTCCAGGTTTTAGGTATTCCCCCAAGATTTTTTTTTTTGGGATTCCTTAAGAAGTTACCTTAGGAACTTTTCCTGAGGTTCCTCGTGGGATTCCTCCAGCAGTTTATCCAGGGATTCTTCAAGGAAACACTTTCAGGAGTTCCTCTAGGAGATCGTTCAGGATTTCATCCAGGAGTTCCAGAAAATCCTTCGGGAACCGCTCTAGAAGTTCTTTTGGGAATTCCTCCAGGAGTTTCTTAAGGATTCCTTAAGAAGTTCCTTCAGGAGATCCTTCCTAAAAGAATTCATTCAATAGTTCCTTCAGGAAATCCTCCAGAAGTTCCATCAGGAATTCCTCTAGGAGTTTCTTCAGGAACTCCTTCGGGAGTTCCTTCATGAATTCCTCCAGTAGTTCCTTCAGGCATTTCTCCAGTAGTTCTTTATGAAATCCTCCTAGAGTTTCTACAGGAATTTCTCCAGGAGTTCCTTCAAGTATTCCTCCAGGAGTTCATCCAGGAATTCGTCCAAGTTTTTTATCAGGAATTTCTCCAGGAGTTCCTTCGAGAATTCCTTCAATAGTTACTTCTGGAAATCCTCCAGAAATCCCTTCAAGAAATCTTCTAGGAGTTCCTTCAGGAATTCCTACAGGAGTTCCTTCCTTTAGGAATTCCTTCAGAATATCTTGCAGGAGTTCCTTCAGGAAATCCTCTAGAGGTTCCTTCAGGAATTCCTGCAGTAGTTCTTTTGGAATTCCTCCAGTAGTTCCTTCAGGAAATCTTCCAGAAGTTCCTTCTAGAAATCCTTTTAGGAATTCATTCAGGAGTTCCTTCATGAATTCCTCCAGGAGTTCCATCAGGAATTCCTCCAGTAGTTCTTTAGGAAATTCTCCAAAAGTTTCTACAGGAATTTCTCCAAGCATTGCTTCAGGAATTCCTCCAGGAGTTCCTTGAGAAATTCGTCCAAGAATTTCTTCAAGAATGCCTCCAGAAGTTCATTCGGAAATTCCTCCAGGACTTCCTACAGGAGTTATTCTATGAGTTCCTTCAGAAGTTCTTCCAGGAATTCATTCAGGTGTTCCTTTAGAATTTCCTCCAGGAGTTCCTTCAGAAATTTGCTTCAGAAATTCATCCAAGAGTATCCTCAGGAAGAATTCCCGAAGGAACTCCTTGAGGACTTCCTGAAGGATCTTCTGGAGGAATTGCTTGAAGGATTTACTGAAGTAACTCCTGAAAAAACTCCTAGAGGAATTCCTGGAGGATTTCCTGAAGGATCTACTAGAGGAATTCCTAAGACAATGCTCCTGCAGGAATTCCTGAAGGAACTCTTGGAGAATTTCCTAAAAGAGCTACTTCAGAAATTCCTCAAGGAACTCCTGGAGGAATTCCTGAATGAACTCCTTAAGAAATTCCTGAAGAAATTCCAGAAGAAACTCTTAGAGTACTCCTGGAAGAATTCTTATAGGAAGACTTGAAGGAATTCCTGTAGAAACTCCTGGAAGAATACCCGAAAGAACTCCTAGAAGAATCCGTGAAGGAACTTCTTGATACATTCCTGAAGGAACTTCTGGAAAAAATCCTAATGACACTCCTGGAGCAATTCCTGAAGGCACTCCTGGAGCAATTCCTGAAGGAAATACTGGAGAAATTCCTAAGGGAACTCCTGGGGGAATTCCTGAAGGAACTCCTGGAGGAATTCCTTAAGGATCTCCTTGAGAAATTCCTAAACGAACTTCAGGAGGAATTCCTAAAGGAACTCATAGAGGATTTCTTGAATGATCTCTAATAGGAATTCGTGGAGAAATTCCTGAAGGAACTCCTTGAGAAATTCCTGAATGAACTCTTGGAGAAATTCCTGAAGGAACTCCTGGTGTAATTCCTGATGAAACTCCTGGTGGAATTTATGACGGAACTCCTGGAGGAATCCCTGAAGGAACCCCTTTAGAAACTCCTAGAGCAATTCCTGAAGGAAATCCTGGAGGAATTCCTGAAGGAACTCCTGGGGGAATGGCGAACAATGGGCGAAATTTATCCAGATATTTCTCGTTGCATTTTTACTAGAAGTGTTCGAAAATTCCCTCAGTAGTATTCGAAAAAAAAAAATCTAGAAATAATTCAACGATAACTCTAGGCATACTACAATATTCTTCTAATATGAAAGTTTTATTTTTGGAATTGTTCACTACACTTCAAGAAAAGCTTCAAAATGTTTGTTCAAAGAGTTGCCTCAAAATGTTCATTTATGGTGGCTATGCACCTGAAAAGAAAAATAATTACATATCTCTATGCATGGGAAATTAATTTCCAGAAATGTAATTTCAAAGCGAGCTCGAAAATTTTCTAAACCTTTTCTTTTGAACAAATTTATTATTTTCTTGAGCAGAACAGTGATTCCTCAGAGTTGTTTTTAAAATAATTCTTCGAAAAATATCTCAAAAACTTAATTGACAAAAAAATTCAAATTACAGGAAGGTTTTTAAACGAATTTTTACATCTCAACTCATGAGAGATTCTTTGAAGTATAAATGCTGAGTAAACCCTGGAGTATATCATTAAAAAAAATCTGAAGAAACTCTAAGAATCGTCTAAGATGTATCTGATACATTCTGGATTAATTTTTAAAAGAAATCTTCAATATATTCTATCAAGAATCCCTAGAGAAACACCTCAGGTAAGAAATATTTTGAAGCAAGTCATTTTTTACTGAATTCCTAGAAGACGAAAGGTACTGCCCATAACTGCATATTTGTAATATTTGTAAAAGTGGGCATTGAGTAAATGGAATATCAAGTGTGCATTGAATGGCAGTATGGGAGAAAACTAAAATTTCTTAAATTTACCAAGAACTCAAAAGTGCTTATTCGAATAAATATTTGGTACCGATGTACGTGATGATAATGACTATCACGCCTACCAAATATTTTTTCGATTAATGCTTTCATTTACAAGAAATTTGAAGTAGGATGCCTTTCCCCATAAAAAAAATTAAACGAGGAAACTTCTCTTATTAAATGTTTGAATCCTCTGAGCAGAATCTCGATAGAGAAACTTAAAAGTAGATGAAAACCGTGTACCTTTTAATTCCGCTCCTTAAAAACTTGATCAACTGTGGACAAAAGCAAAGCAGGAAATCCATTGGCGGAAAATATTTCTGATAGAAATTTCATTGCTACTACATAATGAGGCTCATGTATAATCTCAATGCGACTGTTATGCGGTTACAATTACTAATGTGACAAAACAACTTGGTATTTCATTCGAATTTTCTAGAACAATCTCACAGATTTTAGTAAGTTGATCGAAAGTATTTATTATTTGATGACTCTCCACCGTATTAGCTCGAAATTGGCTTGTTTAGGGGTATCAATTTTCTTACATATTCTGAATCTACGTTAAAAATCAAACTAGAATCTAAAGTTTCACAATTTTCCGTTACCTGGAACTATTTTCAAACCACATTTGAAATTAGTATGGAAATCACTTTTGAATCACCCCTCGGCAAATTTTACTTCGGGACGAACTGTCATTGTGTAAATTGAAATGTCATTTATTCGACGGATTGAAATCTTTTTTAATCATTTATAATATCAACATTGAGATATTGAAGTGCAATAAAATCGTGTTATACTTAGAAAGATGAGCTCTTTCGATCAAGCTGAAACAAACAGTGAATTTTTCTTCACTTAACAACCCAATTGTCAAAAACGTCGAATGTGACAAATATGCAGCTATTGGCAGTGCACTGGCTTGCTAAAATAGTAGTTTACGAAACAAGTTGCAGAATGATGATTTTTACAGCACGAGTCGTAAATTTATCCTACGAGGCTTGCCGAGCCACTTGAAGGCATCAGAAATTATATCGGAATGCATTCACCATTATTTTTCAATTTTTGAAAATTTCTGTGTTATGATTCATTACTCAACTCAAAACAGTTGCGTTATGAGAAAGCGTTGCGTAATGAATCATGACAGTACTGGTTTCAGTTGCGTAATGACAATTCCCGCACTGCATGCTTCAGTGCAGGAAAGTAGGCCGTTCCTTGACAGATTGATGAAAAACAGCCTATTACGATGATAAAATGCAAAAAAAAAAATGTTTAACATGGTTACAGTTTAAAAAAAACTAAAAGTTTCGCTAGAAAAATCTTGGAGAAGTTATATGCCATACGTATAAAAAGCAGCGTCCATTTATTACCCGACGCTAAAACTGGCAATTTTGGCCGGGAAGGGGGTTCATAATGTTTTTTATATAAAAAATATCAAATTTTTACTTGACCCGTAACGCTCTAGCAACCCCCCCCCCTCTCTCTTTAGAGCGTTACATATGGAATCCGTCTACTATACCATAACAATTTGACAGTTTGGTCATAGTGTGCGTGCAATCTCGCATCATGAAAACCCGGTGCACGCCCGGTAAGCACGGTCGCAGTTTGAACTGATCGAAAAAGCAGCGTCGCGAAATACAAACTACCCGGACCCGGCCCGTGCCCGGCTCGGCGCAATGAGAATAGCCCTTTGTCCTAAACCCGACCGTTAAAGCTTGTGATTCATTTAACAATGAGCAACAATGTTTTTAACACAAAATCTAGAAAGATTCGCGAATCAGGCGAAACTGACAAAATGTACACAGTTTAAGCAAATATAGCACTGGAATTGTAGCTCGATTGTCTATTCACTGCACTTGAACTTTTCCCCTATCGATAATTTAACTATTCAAAAAACGCAAATTTGTAGAAGGCGAAACTTCACCTCATGCCAAACCACACACTTTATTGATTACGCCTGTGTTTTTGTTTATCAAAGTGATGGGCGCATCTGAAATCGAAATCAAAACACGGCGAGAGTAAACGGCGACACTGCAAACAAAAAATAAACAAGGCGTACATCGCGGGCTTAAGGTGAAGATGAATCGAAGCCAAACCCCAAATTTTCAAGAGCACGAATCTGGAGAACCGAACATCCGTTTAAGCTGAAAACTTAATCGATTGGTCACGAGCTGGTGGTGACCAATCGATTAAGTTTTCAGCTCAAACGGGTGTTCGGTTCTCCAGATTCGTGCTCTTGAAAATTTGAAGTTTGACTTCGATTCATCTTCACCTTAATTGAAACCAGAATGTAAACACGGCGCAAAAGTAATAGGCGACACTGAAAATAATATCGATTACAGGCTCATAACATTGGGCGATACTGGCATTCTTGAGTGCGTTTAAGGCGAAACCTTATAATATTTTTTTAGTACGAAATAGCTAGGGAAATTGTAGGAGATGTGTGTGGTATTGATGAGGATTTTAAAACTAGGTTTATGAAATGTGTATTAAAGTGGAAGATTAAAGTTTGAGTATATTTTCTCCAATTGTGATTAAAAATTGCACATGAGAATTTCATTGGTTATTTTCTCATTGTTATTGATTTGTCAGATAGGCCCTTATCGCGAATCCCTCTCGAAATATAATTCTCGCGTAGAGGAAGGTTTGTTTTGTTTTCAAACAGACTCAAGTCAAAAAAGTATACAAACTTACTTTATCGATTCTACGTGTTCCGCAGATGAAATTCTACCCGTTCCGCTCTGAACCAACTCGATTTATCACTTTTAGAACGTTTAACTTCCGGATTTACAAAACGACGAAAGTAAGATTTTCATCTTTCGCAACCTAACCACTACTTTCGCCGCTCCGCTGTATGGAGAGCCAAAGTGGCTTAACCACGAATCAAAACAAAACACTACTTGAGTCGATTTTACACTGGTAGAAAACCGTCGAAAGTAACTTAATAAATCGGCCTAACATTTTGTAATATTTTTTTTGTGGGAGATAACAGGAACTCCCTAGTTCTTAAACGCGAGCTTATTGTATGCAAAATTTAAGCAATGTAAACGGCTAAAAAATGTTTAAGAGGTGATTCATTATAAAACAGTTTTAGAAGCCAGGTTGTGATTCTTCTGAATTAATTTTCTCAAAACCTTTTGGAAGTTACAATAGAAATATTAGTAGTAGAACGCTAATGGCGCTGTTTTCACAAAACTAAATTAGTTTATTATCACCTTTAAATGTATCTTTTCATGGTTTGTTCGATGCCATGTTGTAGTGGATGATTTTAAGATTTATTTGACACTTTGAGGACCGGTACTCAAGCTGTCAGCGCGTGGCAAACTAGATGTTGGTAACACGAACAGTAGCGACATTAGCATTCTTAGGTTAATGCTTCTACTGAAGTTACCTACGTCGATTTGAAAAAGTAATCGAGAAATGATCATTTGTGTAAGCCTTATTCCAGAGATTGTGCTCAATTCATTTCTATTCTCACGTCAACCACGTCTCAGATCAACACAGTATCTAAGTAAAACCAAAACAATCTATTTGACACTTTGCGTACCGTTGGATTGAGACAATGGAAAATCAAGGCTGCTATGGTTGGTTTATTACGATCACAGTCATTATATTGGAAAAGCAGCGCCTCTAGCGTTCTAAATCTAATACAGTCGACTCTCCACATCTCGATGTTCTACATCTCGATATCTCTCCCTATGTCGATGATTGCTTCGGTCCTTTCGTTCTGCATATATTTTAACTCTCCATATCTCGATATCCTCTTATCTCGATATCTCCCTATCTCGATGTGATAGTCGTTCTCGATTTTATCTCTGTATGTCGATATGCCCATTATCAAAGGTAACTAGACTGGATTTAAGGGATTCAAAAAAAAAATTGCGAAGACAAAATGACGTTTGTTTGTTTTTGATTTTCCTGGTAACGGAGTGATTTTTAATCTAGTATTCTTGTTAATTACGGCTAGCCCCACGGCTATACCCTCTCAGGGTCGGCGTCAACTTACTCAGGGAGAACTCACACAACCACACCCGTGAACCAAGAGTAGCCCAGCACAAGGGAAAGTAGGCAATCTTTCATAAAAGTGGCAACAAACACAAGAAGTAAGCTTAAACATTATTTATTAAGAAGAAATTACATTGTTTGGGGGGGGGGGGGGTTTCGTTGGGGTCCATAGATGTGCATGCTTAGCGAGAGAGAGAGAGAGGTGAGGGAACATTTATAGTTGTTACTTGCCGACTGCTACACACCGGCTGGCAGATATTCGGCCTCCTCGAATGCAGGATCTGTAACTTGTTACCACGCTGCTCCTCTGGGTCTTCGGGTTGCGATCTAGCTTCTGTGGATCCTTGTGGGGGTGAGGTTGGTAGACCACGTGGTAGGGGGATGACGTCCCTCGTGCTCGCGGACGGGGTAGTACCACATCGGATGTTGGGCACAAGAGAGCGGGGACTAACCCATCAGTCCTCCCTAGGCCTTCACCTCCATAGCGGTCGGTACTACTCGCACGTGGCGTGTGCCTCGACGATAGCTGATGGGACTCGTCGGACACCAGCACGGGGCTTGCCAGCCTCTCCGAAGTTAGTACAGTGCTGTTCTGAATAATAGCAGCGCATGTCGATTTTCATACAAAATGCTCAATTTTGACATGCTGTAGTTTTGTTCCCTTTCAAGCAATCGAGCTGAAATTTTCTCCACAGAACAACAAATATGATCAATTTTGTAACTACAAAATTTCAGTTTTTTCTGAGTCCCTGCCGAAAAGTGAGACACTAGGTGAAATTTTTCGAAAAAATAGCAGTTTTTCATTTTAAAATTTTTCTTCTACAAATATTTTAAACATTTTCGATTTAGGTGTAGGTTTGATTAGTAGGAGGAGTCATGTCAATGTCAAGCCGAAATTCAAATTTTTAAAACTGCTATGTTTTCGAACAATTTCACCTAGTATCTCACTTTCCGGCAGGGGCTTAGAAAATTTTGAAATTTTGTGTTTACAAAATTGGGCATATATGTAGTTCTGTGGAGAAAATTTCAACTCGATTGCTTGAAAGGGAACAAAACTACAGCATGTCAAAGTTGAGCATTTTGTATGAAAATCGACATGCGCTGCTATTATTCAGAACAGCACTGTAGCTCCACTGGACGAATTCCACGGGTCGAATCTGGTGGTTCCTACACCAAAGCGCGGGTTGCGCTGCCTATTGGGGTTATCTTCCTTCGGGGATTGGATAGGGTTGGCTCCAACAGCCTCCTGGAATGGGATATCACCCTAGGTCGCCTCAGCGTACTTGACCACGTCGCCGGCCTCACTACGTGGAATGTCTTCCCGTCAACGCTTTCGGAGGACCAGCTGGCCACACTCGGATGGTTTATTTCTTCACCAGTCGGTCACTTCTTATATCGGTCTCACTTAGGGATGGGCGATTTTGAATCGATGTTCCGAAAATCGATTTTTTCGTTCCGATTATTCGATTTTTTGAATCGATGTTAGGAGCACTCAAAATCGAGTGAATCGATTTTCTTCATTCGATTTTTTGTTTCGATTCAAAAGAATGAAATTGATTAGAATTTTTTAATGAGTTAATGAAATTAACACCTAATTTTGAATCAGACTTGAATTGTTTAATATATAATTTTTAATCTTCAACGTAATTCAATTGAAGGAATTTAAAAACCATATAAAATTGCTTTTGATCTTATTTTGAGACCATGTTTTTGTAAATTTTCATATCCTCTTGCAGATCGAATCGATTCAAAAACATCGATTCAAATGATTCGATTAAATCGGTGAATCGATTCGACATATTAAATTTGAATCGATTCAGTAACATCGATGTTCGGGTCAAATTTGCCCAACGCTAGTCTCACTTCGACCCGCACCAATTAGCTTTTTCCATCCGACCTTCGTGGCAGTTCGGTACTTTCTGCTGCCCTAGCCAAAATTAATCCTTCACCGGGTATCGCCTTTCCTCCCCTCTCTTCTCTACTCTCTTCGCTACAGGTTTCCTCTCTCTTTCTCTCTTCTCTCTTCAACCTCATCCGGAATCAGTCATACCACCTGCTTAGAATAGCAGATGCGCTACTCCGACAATCCTCAAGACGAGGGGTATTGAAGACTAAGGGTATAGTTTTTAGAACAAATTTCTAATTTAAAGTTATTTTCCATTGCGTCTAATTAACTCAAACTCCTATCAATAAAAAAACAACTTATAGCCCTGGCAGATTATTCTACTTCCCAGGATGGTTACTACTATTGTTTCCACTAAGTTGGTAACATTCTATAAACATTTGTTCTATGTCTCGATCTCTCCCTATCTCGATGGTCCCTTCGATATCGAGATGTGGAGAGGTGACTGTATATCTATTGAATAAACTTTGATGATATTCCACCAAGAGATTACTGGTTCGTTTGTTGATCTGGAGCGCTGGACAACCTGGAGTACCTGGACAACCTAAGGCAGCGGTTGAATGGAAAATATAATAGATCATAGATCATATGAACATCTATTGAACGAATAATGAATATAACCTTTCTGTATGAACATCACCAACTTGCAGACAATGGGAGTCAACGGGGGTTGTTCACTATACATTCAAAAGTGTTCTCATTTAGCACTCGGTTAGACCTCAATCCAGCGGTAGGTCTCTTCGTGTTATTGGAAAGGTGCTGATATTCACTGGAGTGCATTTGGTCATTCGAATGTTAGTGAATTTCAATTTTTTCCTGTCTTGCCTTCAGACTGATGTGATGTGGTATGCAATTTCATAAATTTGATATAGCAAAATTTGGTTCTATTTTTTATCTCTAAGTCTGCCATTCTACGCATATTTGCCCCGCGGTCCATAGGTTTTACATAAAACATGGGACAAGCAGGCGTAGAAGGGCAGCTAATAGGAGGAAAAACACTTACTTTTATCGCAAATACGTTACGATATTTTCGAATGCAGTTGAATTCAGAACTACACTTTTCAACGCCCAACCACCAAACCAAGCTATATTGGGAAACTTTCAGCCAATCCAATGTGCAATCTAATTCCAGCTACATGTCACAGCATTTGGCCGCAAATGGGAAGCAGCGGCAGGAGGTCACTTCAACGGTTTCCCAGTTGAAGTCGTTTGCATACAAATGTTAATATCATGCAATCATGCACCGCGTACCGATTCGGGGTGATGCAAATGCGTGCACATTCGAGTGCATTCGATAAACGCGGAAACCCTTCTTCCCGCGTAATTCCACGGTATCACCGCACATAAAGCCCCGCAGCCCCCCTCCATGGCGTTATTAATTGATTTCGCGATACGACTCTGCCACTCCGATATCACGTTATTTGTTCCCGTCGGTTTGAGGCACTGCTGACGATTGGAGCCTGCCAACACCCTCCGGATGCTTCCATGAGCGTAGTCAGAGGGAATCAGGATGAGGGGTCACCCCCCCTCCCTTCTGGCCGACGGAAGAATATTAAATAAAGTGTTGTTCGGTCACGCCGAAACGACATCTCCCATTCACTGTATGCTAGGCGCACTCAGCTACAGTAGCAGCGCAGCAGTGTGTTTAATTTATCTGTTTCTCCCCCAGCTAGCAGCCCAATTGCTTTGATGCTCTTGCGTTGGGCTGCGTGATGCTAGCTGTCGGCGCATCACATTATTGTATTGCAATTTCTGTCCGTACTACCTCTCACATATATAAGCGAGACCGTTCTCTATGTAATATTAGTTGTAAGTTGTGATTGTAACGAGTAGTATCCCCCACCGAGCAGGAGCACTGCCTCTCGGTGGTGGGCAATAAATTAGTCAACGTAAAGGAGAATATCGTTCGTTATTCGTCTGCCCCTTCGGGACCAAAAAGAATCACAACGTAGGGCCTGGTCAACCCTGGACGAAACAAGTGTATTACTATAAATGTTTATATTTTCTTTCTATTTTTCAATTGAATATACAGGCATATAAAATTGCGTCAAGACCATTTTTTTCGATAGTTGTTGTAATCAAATCTAAAATTGAGCTCCTGTTGAATATATCCAAGAAATCTTTTGAAGATATTGTCTCTGCTTTTATCAAAATATTGAAATTCCCAACAAATATTAATTCTCCTTCTTGGCAGCAAAGATCCCAGGAGGCCAGCGCCAGCTTCTCAGAGTAATGTTATATCAGCACTTCCACAGTTATAAACCGACCGGGCATCGAACCCAGACACCTTCAGCATGACTTTGCTTTGTAGCCACGGGCTCTAACCACTCAGTTAAGGAAGCTCCCACGGGAAGATTTACTTACGTTAAGTTTGTAAATTAACTGTTGAGGTCGTTCACCCCCGTGAAGGAAAACCTATCTATACCCATGGCTCCATCTCTCAGAAGCGGCACTACTTTTTGCCTTTACTCTTACAGTTCGACACGACAACTTGGCTCATAATTTAATGGTTCGCTGGGTTATTAAAATTGAAAATTTGCAGCTTCGCCCCCGCGTTGGCTTTATACACAGTGAAACCCCTCAATAAGTGGTGACCGCGTTGGTAATGGCAATCGTCGTCGCGGTTGTCGCTCCAGTGATGACGACGACGATGATGGAAAACCCGCAGAGCTCCAATAATGTGGTAGGGAAAAATGGGCCCAAACTCTCTGACTAATGGTGCCGAAGCCGCAAGAACAACTAACTACGAATGGCGACCCATTATGCCGCTACCGTTGTTTTAGAGATTTTTCTAAGTTAGGGAATAAAGCGCAAATAATTGGCTCATTAATTGCTATTCGAATCAATATGAGTCATGCTTAATTGGCCAAAGCGAACCAATTTGGCTCATTAGACTACAGAGGGGAGAGGTTCAGTCGAATGAACAGTTGATTTAAGAGATTGCTTTTGCGAAATTCTGGGGAAATATTAGATTCGGGTCTATGATGTTTACTTTGATGTTCTAATTGAGCGTAAACTGGGTGGATGAAGCACCTATAAAAAGTTTCATTTTGTAACTTGGTGCTTGGGTACCTCGTGCGTATGAGGGTAAAATGCTAAGAGCTAGTGTTTCTCTATGGGACTAACATATTTGGCATGCCAAAAATCATAGTTTCAGGAAATAAATATACCTCTCCGCCAAAGGGCGAAGCATTCATGTCATCTGTAGTAGATTGGAAAGAAGTTTGGATATTTATTGTTCAACATTGAATAAGAGATGGATTTCTCCTAATGCTTCCAAAACTCAACTTTAAACATTCACATAAAAGCTTAAGGCTCTTTTTATGAAACCTTCATGTTTAAGTGTTGTCAAGGTGAAAAGAGAATTTGTCTTAAGAAGTATAATATCTAGTTCTCATGAATTTTGTTCTTCCATTAATTTTCAATAATCACGTCGAGAGCGTTCAATCCAAATCTAATAATTTTAAAATGTCTGTAGCTACGCCGTTAACAGAAATCCAAAACTTTATCTAGAGCATTTGATCAGCAAATAAATTTTTAAATCAGCCATGTTGTGTGCCTTACCAATGCGGACTAACTATTACCAAACAAGGAATAAAGCTGTACATTGAGTTCGAAAAAAATATTATAAAGATGTGTATCTTTGAAGCTAAAAATGAATTTTATTTCACAGGGCTGGTAGTGACAAAGTTTCTTGAAAATTTGGAAACAGTTATTTGAGAATATGTGTTAAACATTGTTTATTATTAAACGTTACATTGTGAGAAGTGGCCTCTTCTTATTTCTGTATGTATTTCTTTATTATTTGAGATTGAAAAATAGTTCAGGTATACAGATATTACTTCGCAGATTTGTTCACATGTTTATTTAGTGTTTTTTTTTACGGACTTCCTAAATTTGTTTTGGGAAACTTATAGAATCTAAACCGGCGAAACGATTCGGCAGCTCAAAAAACAACGATGTCATAGGAAAATTTACCCAACGCTTATCCAATGTCATCGGCTCTAAACTTATCAAGATAATTATCACAGGGTATGATTATAATAAAAATAAATGCCACCGACGGGATTCGAACCCATGTCCATGGCCAAAAACGACTTCACAGCGCACGCACCATAACCACACGACCACGCTAGCTGACCGAAAGGGAGAAAGAAATTTGGTGTATGAAAGCAATATGTGGAAGCGAAGGACTCACAAAACGACGTAAAAAGGAAAGTAGGAAGCCAACTTCTCGTTGCTGGTGATAATATAAGTACGCTGCTGAAGATCTCGAGAGAACAGATTCTCGTAGTGCTTGATGCGTTTGATATTATCGCAATTTTGTTAGGAAAAATCAGCTTGAGCGATAGGATTGTGGATTAAAACAAAACTATATCATAAATATTTATGTCAAGATTTGTTACAAATAACAAATTATGTTTCATTTTTATTAGAAGAATTTTGATTTGATGATGGAAATTATAACACAATCAAAACAAAATCAATAAAAATAACCAAAGCTATTTCAAATTTGTTTAAATTTCAAACTTAATTATAACACAATTTGTTATGAAAAATCTAGCAAAAAGAAATTAAAAAAAAAGTTAAAATTTTAGATTTGGAAAAAGATATACTTTTGTTTAAATTATGACATATTTTGCTTAAATTTTGTTTAATGTAGAAGAAATTGAGTTTAAATATTTGTTATTTTAGCTACAAGCCAGCCAAAACTAAAACATATTCTGTTATAAAAAATGCGCAAACTGTGTAACAAAATCTGTTAGAACTCTGTTGTATTCCATTGGTCGGGTAATAGCGGTATTTTGGTTCTAGAGATAATGTTTCATTTTTGTTAGAAACACATTGAGTTGATAGAGGCAAGTATAACATTAGAAGATAGAAGATAGAAGATAGAAGATAGAAGATAGAAGATAGAAGATAGAAGATAGAAGATAGAAGATAGAAGATAGAAGATAGAAGATAGAAGATAGAAGATAGAAGATAGAAGATAGAAGATAGAAGATAGAAGATAGAAGATAGAAGATAGAAGATAGAAGATAGAAGATAGAAGATAGAAGATAGAAGATAGAAGATAGAAGATAGAAGATAGAAGATAGAAGATAGAAGATAGAAGATAGAAGATAGAAGATAGAAGATAGAAGATAGAAGATAGAAGATAGAAGATAGAAGATAGAAGATAGAAGATAGAAGATAGAAGATAGAAGATAGAAGATAGAAGATAGAAGATAGAAGATAGAAGATAGAGATAGAAGATAGAAGATAGAAGATAGAAGATAGAAGATAGAAGATAGAAGATAGAAGATAGAAGATAGAAGATAGAAGATAGAAGATAGAAGATAGAAGATAGAAGATAGAAGATAGAAGATAGAAGATAGAAGATAGAAGATAGAAGATAGAAGATAGAAGATAGAAGATAGAAGATGAAGAAGATAGAAGATAGAAGATAGAAAGATAGAAGATAGAAGATAGAAGATAGAAGATAGAAGATAGAATAGAAGATAGAAGATAGAAGATAGAAGATAGAAGATAGAAGATAGAAGATAGAAGATAGAAGATAGAAGATAGAAGATAGAAGATAGAAGATAGAAGATAGAAGATAGAAGATAGAAGATAGAAGATAGAAGATAGAAGATAGAAGATAGAAGATAGAAGATAGAAGATAGAAGATAGAAGATAGAAGATAGAAGATAGAAGATAGAAGATAGAAGATAGAAGATAGAAGATAGAAGATAGAAGATAGAAGATAAGATAGAAGATAGAAGATAGAAGATAGAAGATAGAAGATAGAAGATAGAAGATAGAAGATAGAAGATAGAAGATAGAAGATAGAAGATAGAAGATAGAAGATAGAAGATAGAAGATAGAAGATAGAAGATAGAAGATAGAAGATAGAAGATAGAAGATAGAAGATAGAAGATAGAAGATAGAAGATAGAAGATAGAAGATAGAAGATAGAAGATAGAAGATAGAAGATAGAAGCTAGAAGATAGAAGCTAGAAAGCTAGAAGCTAGAAGCTAGAAGCTAGAAGCTAGAAGCTAGAAGCTAGAAGCTAGAAGCTAGAAGCTAGAAGATAGGAAGATAGAAGATAGAAGATAGAAGATAGAAGATAGAAGATAGAAGATAGAAGATAGAAGATAGAAGATAGAAGATAGAAGATAGAAGATAGAAGATCACGGTGTCTCTGGTAGAACAACATTAATATAAAAAAATCAGTATCGCTACAACATCCACCAAATGAAAGCTTAGGCTTTCCCCTTTCATTTGAGACCTGTTTGGAAATGTTTTATCGGGGGGTCCTGAACATTTTTTTCAAAACAGTACAATGCCGTTTTTTCAGTACTGATTTCTCAATTATGGTTCACACAGCCATTTTCTTTCATTTTTATCTAGGTAGCCATGAGAAATTGTACTACGAATAGTTAACCAATTAATAAAAAGGATTTAGATTTAGCATTATACCATTCTATTTAAACCAATTATATACACGACATATCGATAAAGTAAATACGGATAATACGGCTTACAAATGCTCACTATTGTACATTACTACAGCGCAAAGAAGCTGTTGATCATATGCTTCGGAGTTCTCCGGAACCTTAACATGATTCCAAGCAACTTGAAAATCGAAATGCACGGTTTCACTGGCTTGTTTCCCGTATTTGCTCAAACCACTTCCTGTGATTTCACAAAAACTCCGGGATATGATAGCAGAAATATGGAACTTCGAGCTACTCGGTAAGCAATCCACGTTTTTGAAAAATTCTCAACTTTTCTGCAAAATCATCATCCAGACTCGTTTGAAAACAACTTTTATGTGCCTGATCAGAATGATCAAGCGCCTGAAATACATTTTTTCATTTAAAAGAGATAATTTACAGAAGAGTACGATAAATTACAATTGCTAGCAAACTTAGATCCCATTACACTTCCAAAACATGCCGATTTTTCAAAAGCTTCTGATAGTTTCATCTGGGAGCAGTGGATAGTAAATACAATTGAAGAAATGCTTCGCCAGTTTATGGTCCGAGCCGAGACTTTTCCATTTCGCGGACGCGTATGTGACAAAGTATTCATGGATGAGCAGTTAAATTGGATAAATCTTTTTTGTGTGGTACAGTATGGGCAAGGAAATGTTGAACTACCTCCCATTATTACGAAAAACAGATTGACGATTTTCAAATCTCCAGCAATGGAGCACCCAAAATTATTCAAAAGCAACAGTGTCTTCCACATTTTCTCAATATTGCCATATTTTTCTGGAACGCCAGAAGCAACAGCAAACAGCAACAGTATTTTTACGCCAGTATCCTTACATCGGCCTTGAGTCCTGATGACGTCGGAATTATGCTCGATAATCGACAAGGTAAATGATTAAAGGACCCTTCTCCATCGCTTGCAGATCGAACTGCCCAGGCCAACCCCCCTTTTTGGACGTCACATAATCAACTAACCCCTGAACGTTCTTCTTCTTGGCATTAACGTCCTCACTGGGACAGAGCCTGTTTCTCAGCTTAGTGTTCTTATGAGCACTTCCACAGTTATTAACTGAGAGCTTTCTTTGCCAAAGTTGCCATTTTCGCATTCGTATCTCGTGTGGCAGGTACGATGATACTCTATGCCCAATGAAGTCAAGGAACTTTCCTTTACGAAAAGATCCTGGACCGACCGGGAATCGAACCCAGACACCTTCAGCATGGCTTGGCTCTGTGGCCGCGGGCTCTAACCACTCGGCTAAGGAAGGCCCCTGAACGCATTTATATGCGTTATTACAGTTTGTGCATTATCATTCAAATCAAAGTGCAAATGTGTTACCTCTAAAACCCCTGAACTGATTTGTTAGGTCTGCAGATTTTGAAAGCGATGTTTGGGGCGATTGCAACATCCAAACCCCTTAGACAGCTGCTCATCTGGTGCTCAAATCAAATTTTTTTTAATCAAAAACAAGTCATCAGCGAACAAATGAGTTTTTTTAGGCAGCACAGAAGTTGAATAAGATTCTTAGTTGGGTGGTAAACCGTGTAGATTCGACAACCAAGCAATTCAATTGGCACTTACTTTTTGCATTACTGTGTCTACCACGTTTTCCCTTTAGTTTTGATGAGATTGTTGTTCTCACATCATTACATGCTTCGAGTGGTAGGTTTTAAATTGTATTTATATTTATACAGTGCTATGTTCAAAAATTTGAACTGGTTACTGAACGAATAAACGTGCAAGCTCGACATATTTCTGTAGGACAATACCAGAATGTAATCCTGATGTCGTGAAGAATGTGCTGTTCAATAATATCAACCACTATTGCTGATAACGGTTGCAGACACAAATTCTTTTAACACAATACGCAAATCTTCGAACGATTGTCTCCATGGCTTTACGGTTTCATGCTTCAGGTCTCCTGACAGAGTGTAGTGTAAATATATATATTTATTTTTAGGTGTTAAATTGGGATATATTTATTGTAATTATTATCAGGCATACCTCTAATCAGCAAACCAAAATGTTGACCCAAAACAATGAATTTATAAACTTATCACGCGACACAAGCACCAATTTTTTGCTATGCAATCTTAGAACGCGACAACTTAAGCAATGAAGCGTTATAACGCAGCGCCGATTTTCCTACCATTGATGCCAATTTAGTTATTTTTTGCAATCTGTGAAACCATTGGTAATGTAATGATCCATGAGTAAATGTTTTCAAACGCTTTGGTTATTACTAATTGTAAAAAGCAATATCTTATGAAAATATATTTGAATTTTAAGACGGTAGCATACAACTGAATCTAAATAATAGTTATTTATTGGAAATCTTTCAAATCTCTAAACATTTTTTTTATTCAAAATTTTAAAGACTATTTACAACCATTTTAGTTTTGTATAAATGAATAAATTTTGATTAAAGATATACAATTTTACTATTTACTGAATTTATAATCAACTGAACAGCAACACTGCCAAAACTAAAACAAGCTTGTTTTATGGAAATCAGAACAAACAATTTAAAAGGGCACATTGACATAGGTAAACAATGTCTTTGTAAGACGCTGTTGAGCCCAATTCAACTCGATCACGCTTACCAATACTACTATCAGGAAGAGCTAACACTAATCTTTCTGATAGTGGTGTTAGTTTGCATGGGCAAGCTAAAAAGGGCTCAACAGCAATGTTTCTGAAAAAAAGGCCCAAGACCTCTCCAGCCCTTTTCAAATGTTTGTCCAGAAATATTTGTCATGGCCTTCTACGGTTCTATTGAGTTGTCATCATATAGTACAAGCAATTCATTGTATCATACTATTGGTGGAAGAAGATCACCTATGGTACGTATCTCTTACTAAAATAAAAAAAAATGGTCAGGACCCCCCGATAGAACATTTTCAAACCGGTCTCAAATGAAAGGGGAAAGACTAAGCTTTCATTTGGTGGGTGTTTCATCGATACTGATTTTTTTACATTAATGTTTTCTACCAGAGACACCGTGAAGATAGAAGATAGAAGATAGAAGATAGAAGATAGAAGATAGAAGATAGAAGATAGAAGATAGAAGATAGAAGATAGAAGATAGAAGATAGAAGATAGAAGATAGAAGATAGAAGATAGAAGATAGAAGATAGAAGATAGAAGATAGAAGATAGAAGATAGAAGATAGAAGATAGAAGATAGAAGATAGAAGATAGAAGATAGAAGATAGAAGATAGAAGATAGAAGATAGAGATAGAAGATAGAAGATAGAAGATAGAAGATAGAAGATAGAAGATAGAAGATAGAAGATAGAAGATAGAAGATAGAAGATAGAAGATAGAAGATAGAAGATAGAGATAGAAGATAGAAGATAGAAGATAGAAGATAGAAGATAGAAGATAGAAGATAGAAGATAAGATAGAAGATAGAAGATAGAAGATAGAAGATAGAAGATAGAAGATAGAAGATAGAAGATAGAAGATAGAAGATAGAAGATAGAAGATAGAAGATAGAAGATAGAAGATAGAAGATAGAAGATAGAAGATAGAAGATAGAAGATAGAAGATAGAAGATAGAAGATAGAAGATAGAAGATAGAAGATAGAAGATAGAAGATAGAAGATAGAAGATAGAAGATAGAAGATAGAAGATAGAAGATAGAAGATAGAAGATAGAAGATAGAAGATAGAAGATTAGAAGATAGAAGATAGAAGATAGAAGATAGAAGATAGAAGATAGAAGATAGAAGATAGAAGATAGAAGATAGAAGATAGAAGATAGAAGATAGAAGATAGAAGATAGAGATAGAAGATAGAAGATAGAAGATAGAAGATAGAAGATAGAAGATAGAAGATAGAAGATAGAAGATAGAGATAGAAGATAGAGATAAAGATAAAGATAGAAGATAGAAGATAGAAGTGAAGATAGAAAGATAGAAGATAGAAGATAGAAGATAGAGATAGAAGATAGACGATAGAAGATTTAAAAATAGATAGATAATTGAGCCAATGGTACTCATTCGATTTAATTATCGTTTATGGAAAATCGGTTAATAGCTGTGGTACCATACTCAGGCCTCATGTCTTGCTGAATACCAGCCCTGATTACATAGAATATTGCATGTCTTTTGGTTCGTGGTTTACAATGATATGATTGCATTATTGACGTTGGTTAACAGAAAAAAAGTATTGTAATATAATTCTCTGAAGGAACTCCCAAAGGTCTAATGTTTTAGATAAATCGAGAGAGAATAAATCTAAAACGTCATTTTTTCTACTTGATCAGGCCCAACAAAAAGCGGATTCGCAATACTTTGACATAAACGATCTTATCAGTTACTGCACCATTTTTACAAAATAAAGTTCCTAGCACAAGAGCTCCAATCCATTATTCACAGTCATGGCAGTAATCCACAGTCAAGTTTTGAGTAAGCCCCCATTTTTAGCGAAAGCCTCTCTCTCTCGCATCATCTCATTATCAACTCGTGGACCACTGTTGTTGGTGAAGCCAGGCGGGGAATACTGTGAAGCAGAAGGCCTCCCGTAAGTGCCTACTCAGCAGTGCAATCTACGCTGAACCGAAAAATATGAGCCCTGGGACGTGGTCGTTGTCGTAGTTGGTATTGCGGAGCGTGCGGCCAATAGCATCCAGCGAATGTGAGCGAGAAAAATGAGCGAATTTACATATTCAAGATCGGGGAACCAAAAATGACAAAAGAAAAAGAATTATCGTAATAGCACTACAGAGGTTAAAGTATTGAATACAAAATAAAGTGCTCCTTCCAGCCCTTGCTCGGTGCTCTTGATGCCGCGCGTTGGTTGCGCTTTCATCGGTGGTTACGGTTGCTATAAGATATTAATGGTATGCGATATATCGCGTGAAAGCAGCATTCAAATCGTAATATCGCAATATCCAATGCGGCGGAATTTCGGGTTTTATAACTTTGTTTCATGAAATTGAAAAACATATACCAACGCAATAAAAAAATCGCTAGAAATTTCGTGTTAAATTAAGTAAAACTCTCTTTTCATGGCGTAATGTCCACACTGGGATACAGCCTTCTTCTCAGCTTAGTGTTCTAAACGCACTTTCACACTTACTAACCGAGAGCTTTCTTTACTTAAGTTGCCATTTTTGCATATGTATATCGTGTGATAGGAACCATGATATTCTGTAACCAGTTGTCAGTTGTTCCGAATTTGGAGGATTAAAGCCAGAGATCTTCAGCTCCATTAGACTAATCAAGGTTTCCTTTCAAAATGTAAAGAAAGGAGACTGTCTAGCGTTTTGCCGGAACTTCTTCTCAAACATCTCAAAGAGAAGAAGCACATTTTTTTACTTATGAAGTCGTCTTGAAAGGTCTATCAAATGACTATAATTCACCAGAAGAGATAAAAAATGGAATAGATGATTTACTTGGATTTTCTCCAGTTCAAATAATCACAAAGAAAAAGAGATCCTAATCTGGCATTCTTTGGTAAGGGCTTTTTCAAGAATATTTTTTTGTTCACGAAAGTCATCGAACACGAAAGTGATCTAAATAATATTAATCTCGAGTTGAAAAGGTTGTAACAATAATGCATTTTGTGATTTTCATGACAATTTTTTTAATTGTATCATAATTCGCTAGTTTTGGGACAAACGATTGTGAACGCGCCTACTTTGTGTACTGGTACTAGTCTGCCAAGGCCTCTAAGGAGACATTTCAGTTTCATGTCCAAAACCTATTTTACAACGTCTCGACAGAACATGGCAATAAATGAGGAATAGACCCTGTGTTGCCCGTCCTGAGCACCACGCACAGGTTCCAGGATGACCTAATTTATGATATATCCGTTGTTTGAAGGAAAACATATGTCAATAAATGAAGAATGACCTCGCTACCAACAGATCTGGCCACCCCAAAGAGAACAACCTATTGCACATTTTAAGAAAAGTAATTTCGACCAAACATAGGTTCCGTCAATCGTACCGCTCAGAGGCGCGTCCACGTTCAAAACTATGGGTGAGACAAATATTTTGTGCACAATGAAGCTAAGAATATGTTTAATCTTGGACTGCAAATTGAAAGTTACTATATTGGAGGGGCTCACTCGCAAATTACGGCCTCAAAAATAGGAAACAAGAGACCTCTTGTCAGAAAAAAAGAGACCGAAAATAAACCTAAAAGAAGTCAAAAAGAATCTGAAAATAGACCAAACAGAAATCAACAAAACAAAACGAAACCTAATATGAGCCAGGACATTAGAGCCTTACTCTTCATACCATCAGTACAGACATTTCTCTGAAATCTAAGATTTTTTTTTTGGGAATTCCTCGTGACAAGTACTACTGCATGAGTTTTATCATGATTTTCTCAAGGAATCTCATCAGAAATATTATCCGGTATTTGCCCAAATTTTCAGGTATCATTTAGTGCTTCATTTAGTGATTATTTCCCAGGTAGTATTTCTAGGGAGTTTCTCCAAGAAATTTGTTTAGGGTACCACAAGAATTCAGACAGGATTTTCCCAAGGAGAACCACAGAAATGAATTTCCTCAAAGATGCTTCAGAAATCATCTGAAATCCTTTAAACATTCGGTGGAAATCTCTCACAAAGTCCTCATTCTTCCCTGATTTTATACAAAGATTCATTCATCGATTTCCCTGGGATATCGTCCAAGATTCCCGGTCATTTTCTAAAATTCAATCAATAACTTTTCCATAATTTTTTAGGGATTTCTTCGAAACTGTTTTTGAGGATTTATATAAGATTTTAACTAGGGATTTCTCTAAAGATACCTTCAACAATTGCTCCAGAGACTCTTTCTAAGATTTCTACAGAAATTGCTTCAGTAATTCTTTGAGGTTTTCTCAAATAAATCTCGAAATTTTTTTTTGGAATTCGTCCAGGAAAGTCTTCAAAGAAATGTCAAGAATTTTTTTCTGAACAAATATCCTGGGATGTTTTTCTGAAGAAAATTCTAAAGTAACCTCTGATAAAAAGGTGCAACTTTTTAAATCTCCTTCGATAAACAAGGACAGGCGGAAGAATTCATGCAGGGTTTCTTGGAAAAACTCTCAAGCTATTTTTTCAAACACTTTCGAATAAACCTTTGTAAATTTCTTCGGAAGAAAATCTCTAAAACTCCTTCAGAGGAAATTCTGCGACAATTTTAGAATAAAAAAGCCGAGGAAATTATTGAAAATAGTAGCTTTGTAGTTTTCAAGAATTTCTTAGAGCAAACTCTGAGGAAGTTTTTCTAAACATCCTTTAAAAAATTGCTTCTAGTATTTCTGGGATAATTGGTGATAAATCTCTAGAAGAATTTCTGGAGAGATCCCTGTAGGATACCCTGAAAGTATTCTTAATAAAATAACTATGATTTCTGAAGTTTTTCTTCGGGGAACCTGAGAAGGAGTTTTTGTTGAAACCGTTATAGTTCCTGAAGGTTTCTTCAGAGCCTTAGAATTTTGCATAAGGATTCATACTTTAGAGTCCTTCCATTAAAAATATTATTTTTTTAATAACTTGCATTAAAATAGAGACTAAGTCTCTAGAAAAGAAACCTACTACCAGTCTTGTCTTTTTGATCATTAAAATAAAATCTAAATATTTTTACATTAATTTTATTAAACAAATGTGAAATAAATTGACCAAACTGCTTGCATTTATAACCAGTGAGGATGTTCTAGTTGGGGCCCAGATAGCCGTAGCGGTAAACGCGCAGCTATTCAGCATGACCATGCTGAGGGTCGTGGGTTCGAATCCCGCTGGTCGAGGATCTTTTCGAAAAGGAAATTTTCTCGATTCCCAGGGCATAGAGTATCTTCGTACCTGCCACACGATATACACATGCAAAAATGGTCAATCGGCAAAGAAAGCTCTCAGTTAATAATTGTGGAAGTGCTCATAAGAACACTAATCTGAGAAGCAGGCTTTGTCCCAGTTGGGACGTAACGCCAGAAAGAAGAAGAAGATGTTCTAATTTCTTTACCTTTTTAAAGATAACAAAGGGATAAATCGTGTGTAGCACAATCCTTTGACGTCCTACCCAGGTTTTTTGCGCGTAGTACATGTCCTACCCACTTCCCGCGCCACTGGTGCCGCTTATTTACGAATGGAGGAATTCCATGTGCAACAAAGTAAAATTTTTCTTAGAACTTGTTAAGGATTTCATCAGAAATTAAACAATAATCTAGCCTGCAATAATCTAATTTGGAACCTGTTCGAGATTTCTTCAACAATCCGCATGAGTTTTTCCTACAGCGGGAGCAAGCGATGGGACCGGAAATACACTTGTTTGGCATACAATGCGTAATCGATTAATATCGGGAGTCCGGTTAGGCGTGATTATACCATAGACTACATCATCTTTTCCCACTAGCCCAATGTCTTTGTCAAGACAACTGTGGAGATGTAGAGGTATAACCGATCTTTGAACTCTAGATTTGTGTAATTTGAAAATGGTTTGTTAATACCAAGCCCTATTCATTAAATCTCTGTGCAACTTCGACTGTTCTGGCCAATCGTAGAGTGCAACTACGAAGCGGTCATCTATGCTAATGCTCATGCTCATTATCCGCAAGGGTTTTACTTACAAATTCTTCATGCATTTTTATTATTTTTTTTTAATTTTTGAAGTTTTAAACCTAATAAGCCAGTTCGTTCGCCTCAATTCAAATATTTTACAATCTGGCCAAATCAGTTGATAATGAATTGATTAATCTTCTATTGACAAGTTTCTCTTGAATTCATGAAGATTGAGACGTCGCACGCTGTTTTGGACATAAAACGGAAATATCCGCAAAGAGGCCCTGGCGTAACCTGTGATAGGTGCTGTGGAGTGGCCAAATATGTTGATATTTAAATTGACGCTTATTTTGAGCTGTTCGGTAATCCAATCCGCCTGGTTTGTCCATCTTTACCGCGCGTAATGAGTTAATTAATTTGATATTTAGTTTATTCTTCCTTTATTGCAATGTTCTTTCGAATTCAAGAAGATTGAGATATCGCACGGTTTGTATTTGACATAAAACGAAAATGTCCTTAAGAAGGCCCTCGTGGAACCTGTGCGAGGATATCTAGAGTGGCCACATCTGTTTGTAACAAAGTTTTTCTTGTTTTATTGACATGTTTTCGTGAGTTCATGAAGATTGAGACGTCGCACGGTATGTTTTGGACATGGAACGGAAATGTCCCCAAACGGGCCCTGGCCGAACCGGCTTCGATGTTCCGGAACGGTCTACTTATTCAAATTATATTTAAATGATGACAATCGATCATTATCTTACGTTTTACATACAAACATACCGTCAAGCTACCATTCACCGTGCATTTAAGAAAAATTTTCACTTCAAAAAAAAAATATAACTTTTCCAAATAATTTCAAGCGTATAAGAATACCACTACGTAGCGTACAATTATGTAATAATTCAGGGAAAAATCTAAAACTAGTGATGCTTGACTAAAAATTATGTTTGAAAATCTCATGTTAAGGTCGCCTCGTACCGTTCTATGTCACCATTTACCGTGCACACTAGTGCACCATTCACCGTGCGTATAGATTTCGCCATGATTTAATTTTGTTTCTTGTAGAAACGTTGTTGATGGAGCAACTGTGTTAGTAATAGTGAGCGCACTTATTTTTAAGACTGTTCAAATCTTCATTTACAATCAAATCCATAAAAAGTTTAAAAATTGGCTAAATAATTATTGTTTCATTAAAATCGTTATAGGAGGTTTGACTGTATTGTCTAAATCATTCCATATTCACTCAAAAACTAAATATGAAGTAGTTAAATGACGATATAACAATAAATCTAATATTACCGAATAATTTCATGCCTTTTAAACTAATGCACGATAATAGGAACCATACATACTGAGAGGGATCCATTCACCATGCATTTGGGTTTCGACTGAAACACAATATAAAATTCTAATTTGCATAAAATCTCATTGCTGATACGATGAAATACATCTTACTAATAGTATCCATAATGAAAACTTGTTGAAATTTTGAAAAAAATCATACTCTATCGTTAAAATGAAAAATGTGAATTTTTGGTGTTTCTACTAAGAATGTTGAAAAATTTTATTACCAAACAGAATTCACGTGATTTTTACTACATAAACTACACACCAAATTTTTATTGCTGGAAGCCAGCAAAATTTTGCTGATTTTTTTTGTGCTGTGAATCCAGCAATTCATTCAGCAATCAAAATATTGCTGGAACTTACAGCAATATAATTTGACAGTTCGTTTGCTGATTAATCAGCAATTTCTTTATCACGCGATGCTTGGCTATTGCTGATTAATCAGCAAGTGTATAAGCTCGATTTTTCTGTTCCGTTTTAACTATTTTTCGAACAAAATCTTGAAATAAAACCACAGCAGACCTATTTCACACTTTATACGAAACTTTATATTTGAATTGTACTCATTTGCGGCATAGATAACAATTTATTTGTTCATAACATGTTGACTCCTAGTTGCACACAATAACGCATGAATTCTACTGGATTCAGCTATCTGAAAGCAAATGTGTCACGATCGTGTCGATATTTTCAACGAAATGAATTTTACAACTCACCTGACGTTGAAAACTTATAAATTTGGGAACAATAACATATTTTAAAAGAGAATAAAGAACTTTATGTTCACAGACGCCACTAACGATAAATATCAATCGAGAGAAAATATATAAGTGTTTGACATTTCCTTTGCTGATTGTTTCAGCAACTATATCACTTACTGGACAATCCAGCAAACAATATTAATGTTACAGGATTTACAGTGAAATGTTATTTGCTGAAACCGTATCAGCAATTAATTTTGCTGGAAGGAAAAATGAAAATTTGGTGTGTAGGGTTTTCAAAATATTTTGTGACAAAAACTACTTCATTTCATCAGTTTTATATTATTTCGCCGACAAAAAAATAATTTGTGAAAATTGTATGAATATTCTGTAGGAATTTGTATATGTGCACGGTGAATGGAGGCCGCACGGTGACTGGTGACTTAACGGTAATTCTTGTGACCGCAATAAATAAAAAAAATCAAATATCCCAATTTTGGCACCACGGTGAACCCAGTACAACCCAGAATATCTCCGGCATGGTTCTGAATTCAGGATTGTCCATTTATGACATGTAACTGGTACCTTTTTAAAGTAAACTGAGAGTAGGTTAAAAAAATCGAATAGTAATTGACGAAAGGATAGCTATTTGAAAATGGCTTGTCGGTGGTCGGTAATGTAAAGGTTAACCCGTATAGGCCTGAGTGAAAGAAAAATTACTAAAACTCTCACCGCTCAGTGAATCCTTAACAGATTTCAATGATTTTTTGTCAGTATACTGGTACACATATCTTGTTTCTAAAAGCGGTAAAAGGATATCGGAAATGTTTATATGGCCGGAGTTATTGCGGTGGATCACTGGGTCAGGTCGGGTGACAAGAGTTCTGTGCTTCTGTACCCCTGGAGGTAGGCAAATTTCAAGTCATAGATAATTTCCAGAATCGGCTATAATGTGGCCACTATATAAAAGAGTTTTAACAAAAACGCATCAGCGTAAACCTTCTGATAATCAATTAAATCGAATAATTATGTTAACTGCATTTGATTGATCCTACAAATGACCATTTTCGGGTCTCCGGGATGCCTGAAATTGATGATAAAGTTCAGAATTTGTATCTTAGCATATGTGTTAAGCTTATGGGAACGCATTTTAGTGAACTTTTTTGTTCGATTTATACTTTTAGAGATTTGAAACGGTTTAGTACCTAACAAATATAGAGCCGGTTCTTCAGGACATCAAGTCCCAGTGGCCGCTTCTGGTACACTCTAAACAGTGCAAAACTATTAATTTTTAATGTTGAATATCAGATCTTAATGATTTATGCAAATTAAATTTCCATTGGAAATAAATAAAGATAACTTGGCATGTACAAGAAAATCGCCTTATTTTAACCGACTTGACCCAGTAACCCACCGCAATAACTCCGGCTATAGGAGTATTTCCGAGTTCCTCTGGCCACTTCTAGAAACTAGATATGTGGGCCAGTATACTGACAAAAACTTATTTGAATCCGTAAAGTATTCGCTGAGTGGTAAGGGTTTTAGTATTTTTGCTTTCACTCAGGCCTTTAGGGGCAATCCATTAATTACGTAAGGGTTTATGGGGGGAGGGGGGTTTGGGATTTCTTACGCGGCATACAATTTATTTTTAATTTTCATACAAAAAATCTTATCATGGGGGGAGGGGGGTCGAAAATCACGAAAATTGCCTTACGTAATAAATGGGCCGCCCCATACGGGTTAACAGAACATCAAAACTTTGTCTTAAGAATAAGCTTTTGATCAGTGCGCATCGTACCTTCGTGCTGTGCGTACACGAATTCTCTCTGCTCTTGGAAGTTTTCTTAAAAACTACCTAAAGCAATAAATCAGTACTTTTCAGTGCTACATAAACAGTACTTTTCAGTGCTAAAATTAAAAACGGTACTTTTCAGTGCTACTAAAACAGTACTTTTCAGTACTACTTTTTCTACTATTGATCCCTTTACGATCCTTGTTTGGACCCGTGCCTTCGATTTTTCGTTGGACCCGTTGGCGAAAGCCAGCGGTGGTAATCCTTCTTGGACACCGTCTTGGGAAAAAACCTTTCGAAGGTCACGTCTTCTTTCGTTTATTAACTAAACATGGTATCAACAACTAACAAAAGGAAGGGTGAATCTCTGAATTCACTACTTCCTTCCAAAAAAGTGGGTTTTAAAACTGTCACTACACGTGGCAAGAATGGAAGAAAGGACGCTTCCCCGGAATGCGAACTTTCTTCCAAGGGTGAAATGAATAATTGTATCGAAATGAGCAATCAGTTCGATGCTCTAGACAAATTTTCCGAACACCAAATCGAAGCAGCCTCTAGCCCAGGCTCTTTGATTCAAGTGAGGAAGCAAAGAGTGCCGCCTATCGTGGTCAGTTGTTCCGAATTTGCGGGATTTAGGCAGGAGATCTTGAACTCCATTAGGGGAATCAAGGTTTCCTTCCAAATCGCAAAGAAAGGAGACTGTCGCGTTTTGCCGGAATCTCTTAAAGATCGTGAACTTCTTCTCAGATATCTTGAAGAGAAGAAGTACAAATTTTTTACTTATGACGACAAAACTGAACGTTTGTTCAAAGTTGTCTTGAAAGGTCTCTCAAGTGACTATAAGTCACCTGAAGAGATCAAAAATGGAATAAATGATTTACTTGGATTTTCCCCAGTCCAAGTAATCATTATGAAAAAGAGAACCCAATCTGGCTTTGTTCGGAAAGGACTTTCTCAAGAATTTTATTTAGTTCACTTTAACAAAAAAGAACTAAATAATATTAAAGCTTTAGAAAAAGCAAAACTTATGTTCGATGTCCGTGTGACATGGGAACATTTCCAGAAACCTGGAGGAAATTACCAGAACCCCACTCAGTGCCGTCGGTGCCAAAAGTGGGGTCATGGTACAAAAAATTGTCGCATGGATGCTAAATGCATGATTTGCGGAGGTTCTTCTCACACCAAAGACGTCTGTCCAGTGAAGGAAGATACCACCAAGTTCATATGCTGTAATTGCGGGGCTAACCATAAGTCCAATTTTTGGAATTGCCCTTCACGAAAAAGGGTCATTGAGGCTCGTGCCAGGCAGATGAAAGATAATATCCGTTACGATAACGGTCGTTTCCGGAATTTGCCTGGTAGAGTATCGAACAATACTCATTTTTCAGTTAACGATCGCTTGATCATGAATCATACCCATCAGGAAGATCATAATCATGCTCATTCACAAACTAATTTTAATCCGTCGGGTAGCCGTTCGAATCTTTCAATTTCGAATGTATCTACCCACGGTAAATCCTTTGCCGATATCGTAGCAGGAAATTTGAACTCCTCCCCTGTTCGATCCATGGGTACCCATTCTACTTGTTTCAAATCAAATGGAAAAAACCCTACCGCCACAGGTAATTCCGCTTCTTCGTCTACCGGTAATTCTAATGGGAAATCACATGACATGTCTGCCTCTGATTTTAATTTTCTAACTGAACAATTGAATCTAATGATTGATGCAATGTTCAAAGCCACCACTATGACTGAAGCAGTCCAAGTAGGTGTAAAATTTACAAATCAAATTGTTATTGGATTACGTTTTTCTAATGGATCCAAATAATAATTTAAATATTTTAAATTGGAATGCTCGTTCTCTGAATGGTAAAGAGGACGAGCTGTTTAATTTTCTTACAGTTAATAACGTGCATATAGCAGTTATTACCGAAACGTATTTAAAACCTGGATCTAAACTCAAAAGAGATCCTAACTTTTTTGTTTATCGTAATGATCGACTTGATGGGGCATGTGGGGGAGTTGCAATCATCATTCATAGGCGTATAAAACATCAACTGTTTTCGTCATTTGAAACTAAAGTTTTTGAAACTTTAGGTGTTTCTGTTAAAACACAGTTTGGTAAATATACTTTCATAGCTGCCTATTTGCCTTTTCAATGCTCTGGACAGCAAGTTAATTTTTTCCATACTGACTTGCGTAAATTGACTCGCAATAAGTCAAAATTTTTTGTCATTGGTGACTTTAATGCCAAACATCGGTCATGGAATAATTCTCAAAGTAATTCCAATGGCAGAATTTTATTTGATGAGTGCTCTTCAGGATATTTCTCAATTCAATACCCTGATAGCCCCACATGTTTTTCCTCTTCTAGAAATCCATCTACGATTGATTTGGTCTTAACCGACTCTAGTCATCTTTGTAGCCAATTAGTTACTCATGCTGATTTTGATTCTGATCATGTCCCTGTTACATTTCAAATATACCAAGAAGCGATTCTAAATCCTATCAGCTCCACTTTCAATTATTTACGAGCCGACTGGAATATATATAAAACGTATGTTGACTCTAATCTTGATGTTAACATTTCTTTAGAAACTAAACTTGATATTGACAATGCTCTTGAAACTTTAACAAATTCCATTGTTGAAGCCAGAAGCATTGCAATTCCAAAATGTGAAGTAAAATTTGAATCCGTGATTATAGACGATGATCTTAAACTCTTGATCCGTCTTAAAAACGTGAGGAGAAGGCAATTTCAACGTACTCGCGATCCTGCTATGAAAATTATATGGCAGGATTTGCAAAAAGAAATCAAAAAGCGTTTTGCTCAATTAAGAAACAAAAATTTTGAAAATAAAATTTCTCAATTGGACCCTGGCTCTAAGCCCTTTTGGAAATTATCTAAAATCTTGAAAAAACCTCAGAAGCCAATACCGGCATTGAAAGAGGAAAACAAATTATTACTAACTAATTGCGAAAAAGCTCAAAAACTTGCTATGCAGTTTGAAAGTGCGCTCAATTTTAATTTAGGACTTACTAGTCCAATTGAAAATGAAGTTACTCAGGAGTTCGAAAATATTCTTAATCAAGAGAACGTTTTCGAAAATGCCTGGGAGACTGATTTGGAAGAAGTGAGAACTATTATTAAAAAATTCAAAAATATGAAAGCTCCTGGCGATGATGGAATTTTCTACATCCTCATCAAGAAACTTCCAGAAAGTAGTTTATCATTTCTAGTTGATATATTTAACAAATGTTTTCAATTAGCATATTTTCCTGACAAATGGAAAAATGCTAAGGTTGTTCCAATTTTAAAACCAGACAAAAATCCTGCAGAAGCTTCTAGCTATCGTCCAATCAGTTTGCTTTCCTCCATCAGTAAACTTTTTGAAAAGGTTATTTTGAACAGAATGATGGCCCACATCAACGAAAATTCAATTTTTGCCAATGAACAGTTCGGATTCCGCCATGGACATTCGACCACTCATCAGCTTTTACGTGTAACAAATTTGATCCGTTCCAACAAATCTGAAGGCTATTCTACTGGTCTTGCTCTTCTAGACATAGAAAAAGCATTCGACAGTGTTTGGCATGAAGGTTTGATTGTAAAATTAAAAAACTTTAATTTTCCAACATACATTGTTAGAATAATTCAAAGTTATCTGTCAAATCGTACACTTCAGGTTAATTATCAAAACTCCAGATCTGAAAGACTTCCTGTAAGAGCTGGTGTTCCTCAAGGCAGCATTTTGGGACCAATATTATACAATATTTTCACATCTGACTTACCTGAGTTACCTCAGGGATGTCAAAAATCTTTGTTTGCGGATGACACAGGCCTCTCCGCCAAAGGTCGAAGCCTGCGTGTCATCTGTAGTCGATTGCAAAAAAGTTTGGATATTTTTTCTTCATACTTGCAAAAATGGAAGATTTCTCCTAATGCTTCCAAAACTCAACTAATAATATTCCCACATAAACCAAAAGCTCTTTATTTGAAACCTTCAAGTAGACATGTTGTCACGATGAGAGGGGTTCCAATAAATTGGTCAGATGAAGTTAAGTATCTAGGGCTCATGCTTGATAAGAATTTAACTTTCAAAAATCACATTGAGGGCATTCAAGCCAAATGTAATAAATATGTAAAATGTCTCTATCCCCTTATTAATAGAAAATCAAAACTTTGTCTTAAGAACAAGCTTTTGATATTCAAACAAATTTTCAGGCCAGCCATGTTGTATGCTGTACCAATATGGACTAGCTGTTGTAATACCAAGAAGAAAGCTCTGCAGAGAATTCAAAATAAAATTTTGAAAATGATTCTGAGGCTTCCTCCCTGGTATAGTACCAATGAGTTACATAGAATATCCAATGTTGAAACATTGGAACAAATGTCAAATAAAATAATAAATAATTTCAGGCAAAAATCGTTACAATCTTCTATTGCCACGATTAATGCGTTATATGTTTAGGTTATGTTAGGTTAAGTATATTCAAAGCGTTTTTTTTTCTCTTATAAGCAGGTGAAATCAACTCACCTGTAAAAAATCTGAACTGCTACGGCAAATGAAATGTTACATTTTGTTAACAATATGTTAATAAAATCTTAAATTTGTTTTACCAAATTAGGATGATAGTGTTGTCTTATAACACAGAACACCTAGATATAAGAAATGAATGTAATGTTTGGAATGATACTAATAAAGAAATTAAAAAAAAAAAAAAAAAAAAAAAAAAAAAAAAAAAAAAAAAAAAAAAAAAAAAAAAAAAAAAAAAAAAGCTTTTGATATTCAAACAAATTTTCAGGCTAACGTTATAAATATAAGAAAATGCTTCTGAAGGTTTTTCCTTAGTGTACCTACCAATATAATATTCAATGTGGAAGCATTGGAATAAATGTCGAATAAAATTATTAATAGAGGAAACTGGTCCAATTCGGACCCTGTTCTAATTCGAACCATCAAACATTTCTCAATACTGGCGCTACAGTAAAGATCGTGTGTATCGTGTTTGTACCCATCGTCTGGCTAGGATCTAACACAATAAATTTGACGCCTTTCAGTTAATTCGTTTGATTTTTATTTAAGTTTGTTGTTTTGAAGTGCTCTAGTGTGCTATCGGTTAGCATTATTTCCAAGCTTCTGTAATTGACAATAATTTTCCAATCTTTCTGTGTTATTTTATAATCGAATCTCCCAAGCCTTAGCTTTCATCTGAGCATATGGTTTTGATATGTCTATGCACTGTTTGTGCTGTACTAGTTTGAAAATTACAAAATGTGTGTTGGTCTAATCCGGACCTTTTGATATGGTTCAATATGGACCTCTTGATTTTCAACGAACAGTCAGTCTATTTCATAAGCTCCACCCAGTTAAAGTCTTCTCGACATGGTAGAAGATCACGGAAGTTGTAATATTGATGGATGGTACTTTTGTTTCTGTCGTGATCAAGAAAAAGTTTTCGAAAAAAATCTAAGAAATACGGTAGACTACATAAAAAGGAATAAATAAATCAGCTACTTGAAAAGCATCTCCATCAATACCTTTGGCCCTCAAATGTATGTCAATACTTCTCAAACCTGAAGTTCCCAGACTCGATGCTGTCTCTTTCAGTTTTCCGAACAAGTTCACTTATTCAATCCGATATTTTCATGCCACGTTTCAATATGTTGAAATTTTATTATATTCTAAGCAAAAATGTGTTTTCTCCAATGTATTTTGCCAAAATAACAAAAAGCTCCAAAATTAAAAACAAATGTTTCCTTTACATTGATATCTCTCATACACGACGGTCAGTTTAAAACCGAGTAAGGGAAAGTTCTCTGTACTAAATTTTGAACCAGTTTCGGATTTCACCCACGTTTTACTTAAGTTACTTTTGACTCGAACTAAATTAGATTTTTTCACGCATTGAGTTTATTTTTTATGCTTTCGCTTATCGAAGAAGTTCAACAAGCTTCAATACCAAACATAACGGACTTATATTTTTTAACTACCATAGCAAAAAAAACGATAAAATATAGGGTGGTCCGAATTAGAACACGGGGGGTCCGAATTGGAACAGGGTTGGTCCAACTCGGACCTTTTGGAGAATTTTGTTCAAACATGCCTAGTCATGTCCTGGCAGGAGATATCACAAAACTCTCTGAGAGAAAAGTGTGCGCGCTAAAATAGGCTTTCAAGAAAACATAAAACTTTTCATGTCGTTCATCGTGCTGAAAAGATATATCCAAAAAACTGTACTAGGTCCGAATTGGACCATTTTCCCCTAATTTTTGACAAAATTCGTTGTAATCTTCTATTGCCACAATAAATGCGTTATGTAAGGAGGTTAAGTTCTTCTTTTTCTTGGCATTACGTCGCCGCTGGGACAGAGCATGCTTCTTAGCTTAGTGTTCTTATGAGCACTTCCACAGTTATTGACTGAGAGCTTTCTTTGCCAATGTTGCCATTTTTGCATTCGTATATCGTGTGGCAGGGACGATGATACTCTATGCCCAGAGAAGTCAAGGAAACTTCCATTACGAAAAGATCCTGGACCGACCAGGAATCGAACCCAGACACCTAGCATGGCTTGGCTTTGTAACCGTGGACTCAAACCACTCGGCTAAGGAAGGCACCTACGTAGGTCGAGTTAGGATTAGATAATTGAAAGCGTTTTTTTTTCTCTTAAAAGCAGGTGAAATAAACTCAACTGTAAAAAATCTGAACTGCTACGTCAAATTAAATATAATATGTTGTTAACAAAATGTACCAAATTAGGATGATAATGTTGCCTAACAAAGAACAGCTAGATATAAGAAGTGAGTTTATTGTTTGGTATAATATTGATTCGTTTCGTGTCGATGCATATTAAAACGCATATCACATACCCTTACTATCAGATTTTAAATTTTCAGGAAACTCAAGACCACGAATGGCATAATGTAATTATTTCAAGAAGAATTGAACGGAGAAGAAAAAACGGTCAGAACCACCCAAATGTTACTCTCCATGTTGAGGGTACACCTACTTTCCATTGTGAAAACCTGCAGAAGGGAGCAGCCGCAAGTTGACGGTAATAATTTTGACATGACCGAGAACAAGAGGACAGCAGCGACGTGTTAAACTCTGAAGAGGCAGCCGAATGTGATCGCGCATAAATTACGACGACTGCATCGAACGGTGCTGGAGCACTACTTTCATAATCATCATCAGCCAACCCGGCAATCTCTATGACCAGCATGTCTTTTCGGTTTGGCAGCCACTCGATGACTTTTTCACGTAAAGACGACGACTCGAAGGTACCAAGCTGTCTCAGTGACGACGTTGTCATCATCTTTCACCAGTCTTCCCGGTGTGCTGCGGGTTCTGAAAGACGGTCGTCAAGAGGCTTCTCCGGTAGACAGCGGGACGTCCCCTTCTTGTGTTCGCTTCGGTTTTGGACCAGCTTTACGGTGCACTACCCATATAAGGGTGGGAAGTAGCAACATCTCAGTTTTCCAGCAACGTGTCGTCGTCGTCGTCGGTTTGGGTGCTTGGCTCCCAGTGGTCGGTGATGGCGCACAAATTGAATTTATGATGAACTTGTTTTGTCACGAGTTTCAGAAATTACCTGGAGATCGAAAAATAAAAAGTGTGAAAACGAACGTCTGGGAGATGATGATATATACGGCAGCAAAAACAGGGCGATACGAACCGTGAGTAATTGAATCAGGCTAGTACTCTTGAGGATTTGACCATGGAGCGGACCATTGGAAAATAAAATATAAGAGGTTAGTTCAGGATGCTTGCGAAAATATTTTCCAATTGTTTTTATAATAAAACATCAATTTATTGAATAATAGAGGCAATTTGCCCGAGAAAACCCCATTATGCCAAATTGATTGATGAGCCTAATAGACTGATAAAAAGGGAAGTTCTTGTTTCCTTGTGCTCAAACGATATCGATTATTATAACAAACAGGATAACATTTATTTTTCCTGAATTTGTAATAATTCGGAAGAAATTTGACTGTAAACTCGGCATTTATAGTTTGTATGGAATTGTCCATAGAAAATAGCAACATTATCTATTCAGCCATTAAAAATGCTCAAGTTGCAATTTTCCAAGCTTTAACTACGCCGAAAAAAAAATCGTCCGGAGATTCATCGCCTGGACATTCAGCCAAATCTTGCCAGGAGATTAATCAAAATCTTGCCTGAAGATTCATCTGAACGTCGCCTGGCAGATTCATGTGAATTTTGATTGATGATTCATCCGAATATTGCATTTTAGCGACGCATTTGGATATTTTCTTTTGGGGATTCATTCTAATCTCACCTCACCTGAAAAATCAACTGAATCTTTCTTGGAGATTCATCTAAATTTGCTTGGGTATTCATGCGAATCTTCTGGAAGTTCATTCAAAGCCCGCCTGGAGATTCATCCGAAACACTCCTAAAGATTCATGCTTATTACGCGTGGAGATTCATCCGAAGCTCGGCTGGATATATATCCGAATTCATTCGATTCTCGCTTGGAGAGTCATCCTAATCTCGCATGGAAATTCATCAAAACCTCGTCAATAGTTTCTCGCTGATATTCAATCTTCCGTAGAAATTCATCCGAATCTTGCTTAGAGGTTCAAACGAAACTTGCTTGGAAACTCATCTAAATATCTCCTGGAAATTCATCCGTCTCTTGTCATGACATTCATCCGAATTTCATCAGGAGATTCATCCGAATCTCTCCTCGGTCCTCGGTTGACTAATCTCGAATGGAAAACCATCCGAATCATGCCTGGAATTTCATCTGAATCTTCCCTGAAGAATCAGCATCTCGATTATTGCCTGGAGATTCATCTGAATCTTGCTTGATATTCATCCTAATCTTGTCTGGATCTTCATTCGAATCCCGCCTAGAGATTCATCTAAATCTTGCTTGGTGATTCATCAAAATTTTGCCTGGAAATACATTCGAATAATTCCTGGAGTTCCATCTGAATCTTGCCTGAAGATCCATTCCAATCTCGTCTGGAGATTTATCCAACTCTCGCCTGGAGATTCATCTGAATCTCACCTGAAGATTCATCCTAATCTTGACTGGAGATTCATAAGAATCCCGTACAAAGATTCACTCGTATCTCACTGAAGATTAATCCGCATCTCGTCCAAAGATTCATCCGAATCTTGTTTGGAGATTAATCCGAATGTCGTCTTGAGATGAACTGAATCTCGTCTGGAGATTCATCCAAAAGTAAAAGAGCACAGCTTTTTCATTTGTGAAATGAGTGAGAGTCTAATATATGCTTTTCAATTTTGGATGATTCCAAAATATATTTGAAGTTGTAGAAACTTTGATAGGACAATTTTTAAAAGTAAAACAAAGGGCAAGCGATTTGTAGGCATGAATAACATTGCAAAAATGTTCATGTAGTGCTGAAATTATGCAATACTCTGTAACTATTTATTATTTTCTTTGTTAGCAACCTGAATGTCTATCTTTCGTTTAACTAAAACAACATAAAGTACCATAATTTACACAGATTTACCTAATTTTGCAAACAAGTTCATTTTCAAACCAATTTGAACGTACAAATGACCCATTACGATTTCAACGATGCTCGTTGAGAGATTTCCCTAATCCTCTTCCAAACAGTTATCGCATACTTCCTGTGATCCAAATTATGTTGTAAACTCATTTTTATGCTTTGTTGACAATCGGTATCATCTGATGGCTCATAACGCACCCATTTGGAGCACTTTTACTACAAAACGATCCAAAACTGCCATTTCACTGCCGAGGCGAGTAGAGAAAGCGACTTAACTTTATGTTATTGGCTATGTATGCTAAATTATACCACTCTCTCGTTTCCAGTGCGTGATGGACGCACGCACTGGTGGACGAATGCACGCACGCAATCATAAACGGCACTAAAGAAGCCTGGCTTCGTGCAAACAAAGAAAGCAAATTCAGGGCTGGTAGCGCACAGACAGCACAATAATAGTGATTTCTTTATTATGTGTCACCTTATTTTACTCAGCCTTTAATTTCTTCGTCATCATACCACGAAAATTGAGGAATGACCATTGTACTGAAAAAAGTGACTTTTATGACGTTATGTTGCAAATTGTGTCTTATAAGAAACCAGATCAAAAGTACTGACCAAATCACTAAACATGACTCTTTACCAGCCCTGCGGAGCCCACCAAGTCCACTCTGGTCCCATTCGCTTCCCAATCGGTATCGCAATCGTCATCTTCGGAGCAATCGGCGCGCCGTTGTCGTCGACGTCGCATATTATGGCATATTAATTTTACCATAAATCTGTCAGGCAGAAGCTTTAAAACCTAAAATAGACACTCGAAATTGCCAACGATGGGCGCGAAATGTGGCAATTTCTATTCATCACTGTGTGCACGCACGTTGTTTCTCGCGGTTTTCCAACCGGAGTTTTCTTTCCACCCGCCTGGAAGGGGGCTTTTGTTTAGATATCGAATCACGGAATCGGCGTGTGTTTTCCGACTTGTATGGTAAGAGGACATTTATCAGAGCGCTACTTTATCGGTTGACGATGTCGAATCGTGACCATATCTACTGGTGACAGAGTAAGCTAATGGGTGCTTGGCGTATAAAAATGGTGTTCGATTGACAGTTTGAGATATTTGAGGGATAATTTAGATGAATAATGTTTTGGAAAACAAAAAGGGCAACGCAAAATCAGGAAAATGAAATGTTACTGTAGAAACCCACTTTTACTGTATTACATTATGATTTTGGAAGACATTCATAAATAATGTAAGGAATTTCATGTATTCACAGCAGTCTAAGGCGATATCGCATTGATGTTTCTAATTAATGAACTTTAATCATTTATTTAATGAATTTTCCATTCACATTTCTTTGCGGTTTTATTTCTTTGCTTTCCTTGTTTATAGCGCCTTTTCACAACAGCATTGTACAGGATTTTTATGGTATAACCTATAGGGTAACTTGCCCATTATTGCGGTTTTCCCTATTATTGCGGTATGAGAATGAATTTCTCATTCGTAATTGGAATCTGTATATTCTATGGATATTATTGTTAATGATGAAATCTCATAATATGCTCAGCAAATTGAATAAATTTGGTCGTTGGAAGAACAGTTTTAAATGATACGTCAAGAATATAATTTTAACCGGTCGCACTATCTACAGAGGTGTCATCATAGGCAACTGCTGGAAGTTGTCCACTTAGCAAACTATTTTTGTAAACTCGTCCCACTTTTGCAACGCTTACTGAAAAATGGGCACGGCAAATGGATGGGCATGGCGTACCATTGCACAGTGGTCCAGGAATCAGATTTACACGGAAAGATGCATTTTGAGCTTTAGAATGAAACATTAGACAAAAACGGTCTTCTACAAAGTTGTTTGTATTTAGAGTTTTCAATCCCGGGAACATTTCCCGGGAAATGAGATTTCCCGGGATTCCCGTTTCCCGGGAAATGATTTTCTGTTTCAAGGGATTCCCGTATTTCCCGGGAAGCTCTGTTTCAATGAAGAATTGAGTATCTATTTTCAAGTAAACTAACGCACAATTTACATTTCATATCATACCAACAAATGTCCTCAGTAGATTACTAACTATATTTTGATGTTTATTGGTGTTTTTTCGTAATCGAATAGTTAATAATAAATGCATATATTTTTAACGATATGTTTTTCCAAGAAAGTACATATGCAATACAATAAATATAAAAGAACATTCGAGTGATTTATTCCATGATTTGAGTAGGTTCATAGACTTTTTATGATTTCTATATTTTTGTTGCATTCTATACGAGCTCGGACCTCGTTGATCCATCTCGTTTACGGTTTCTATTAATGTAACAGTCACAATTTTTAACGAAAGACTCTGGTTGGTTTTTATTATAGTGTTCGAAATGATTGATTAAGGGGTCTATTTTATAAGTTGAGTCGATCAAAAACGACTGGACTGGAGTCACTGTCGACCAAAAATTTCGCTCGACGCGAATCTGCCACTCGAATTATTCAACAGTTGTCCACTCTATGTGGCAGGATTAATATGGTAGTCGATGGGTGACTTCTGAAATATGTATGCCTTTTGTGTTCGACAGTGACTGCAGACGAGTTGCATAAAATGGTTCGATTTAGAAAATAGACTCCTAAATGTTGGCAAGTATTATTTGAATTTACGATGATTTGTCTAGCATGACCTGATGAACTTCAACTATCAAAAAATGATGCCAACAGATATTTTTGGAGAAACTCACAAATAAGAGAAATAATCGTGCCAATTTACTGTTCTAAAATATAATATACATGAAATATAAAAAAAAATCGAAGAACTCCATCAAATTAGCTTAATTTACAGGTTTTTAAGGATTTTCCGAGATCCCGGGAATTCCCGGGAAATGACAATTTTATTTCCCGTTTCCCGGGAAGTCGAATCCCGGGAAAATTGAAAACTCTATTTGTATTAGTAAGGTCCTTTATTGGGTGTTATTAAACATTAGGGTGGACCACATTTTCATAGAAATTGTGTAACTAACTTTCTTATTTGTAGAAATTATATTATACATGCTTCAGCAAAGTTGTAGACCATGCAATTTCAAGCAACTTTGCCTAAAAAAGTTTTTTTGTATCTCTTAAATTGACCGATTTAGAGCTTTTTTCCTACGGTGACATAAGGTGGTCCGAACAAAACTGGTTTTCTGACTCTAGAGTTTTCAATTCAAATTTCTCATCAAAGTAGTCTATGAAACACTTTTAGAGCTTTGAAAAATGCGTAATTTGGTGAGTGATGAAACTCGCTATCTCTTTCCGTTCAGAAGTTATTGTTGTTTTTCTCTCAAAAACATGTCTACTTTGATTGTGAATATCTCTGATTGGGGCAAACATAAAAAATATCTTTTGAAGGCATTTAAAAGACAAAATAAAATTGTATATTATATCAAAAAATTACAGATGTGTTATTTTTGTAACTTTAATAAAATGCCTTGAAAAACAAAGAATTTTAAGCAGAAAAACTTTAATAACTTTTGAACTAAAATAGATATCATCAATATTTTTGCATGAAAATTTGCGTTTTGTTAAGTTCTAAAAGTCGTTCATAGACCGCTTTGACGAGAAATCTGAAATAAGAAATATAGGGCTCTAAAACTATTTTGAAGATTTTCATAGTATGTATTTCCTTATTATTTTGCATTTTGAGCATGAAAATGAAATTTTAGACAAAAATGATCTTCTACAAAATTGTATCTAAAAATGCAGGCTTACATACTGTGTCATTTGAAACCAGGGTGGTCCACAATATCACACATATCATATAATCAACTTTTTTATTTGCAAAAATACTGGTATATGCTCTATGGCAAAGTGGTAGAACTTGAAAATTTGATCAACTTTGCCAAAAACAGTTTTTCTGTAGCTCAAAATTTGACCAATCTAGAGCATTTTTTCCGAATCATCGCAGGGTGGTCCAACAAAAATAAGTTTTTCAACTCTAGTTTTTTTTAATATTATTTTCTCGTCAAAGTCGTCTATGAACGACTTTTAGAACTTGGCAAATTTTCATGCAAAAAGATTGTTGATATCTATTACAGTTCAAAAGTTATTAAAGTTTTTGTGATAAAAAATATTTGACTTTCAAGACGTTTTATTAGAGATACAAAAATAACACATCTGTAATTTTTTGATATAATATACAATTTTATTTTGTCTTTTGAACGCCGTCAAAAGATATTTTTTATGTTTGCCCCAATCAGAGATATTCACAATCAAAGCAGGCATGTTTTTGAGAGAAAAACAACAATAACTCCTAAACGGAAGAAGATAGCGAGTTTCTTCACTCACCAAATTACGCATTTTTCAAAGCTCTAAAAGTGTTTCATTGACTACTTTGATGAGAAATTTGAATTGAAAACTCTAGAGCCAGAAAACCAGTTTTGTTCGGACCACCCTATGTCACCGTAGGATAAAAGCTCTAAATCGGTCAATTTAAGAGATACAAAAAAACTTTTTTTGGCAAAGTTGCTTGAAATTGAATGGTCTACAACTTTGCTGAAGCATGTATAATATAATTTCTACAAATAAGAAAGTTAGTTACACAATTTCTATGAAAATGTGGTCCACCCTAATTTTCAATTAAACCAAACAAAGGGCTCAACTAATACAAACAACTTTGTAGAAGACCGTTTTTGTCTAATGTTTCATTCTAAAGCTCAAAATGCATCTTTCCGCGTAAAACTGATTCCTGGACCATAGTGCATTGGTACCTCGCTTACCTGCAGAAATAAAAAAGACACCTTTGTGTTGTCGTTAGCCTCTTGCCCAGAAACTACTCACCCTACCTCCTCACGGTACTGGCCGGGTAACGAGTAGATCGGGTAACCAACCCCGGTGGGAACTTTGGTCGTATGCTGACAGGTGAAGGGGTTGCCTCTTTAAACCTGGAGCGTCTGTACTCGATGTTAGGAGCGGCTCACAACAGCGTATGTACCCCGTGTCAGGGACGGCTGATCATCGTCCGAGTGCCAGATAAGGACGCTAAGCTAAACTGCGCACTATAGCCCTCAGAACACTCAAGGGAAATGGTTCCCCGGAAATCTAGGGGGTTGCTGTCAGGCCCTGCAAGCCAGCCGTAAGAAATCAAGCAACGAATAATCAACGAGAGAATACGAACCGGGGCAATCGGCGAAGACCACAGCGACATAAAGGGACTGAGGATTGGAAGCTCGGTACGTGGGACTGTAATTCTCTGAACTTCATCGGGAGCACACACAAACTCGCCGACGTGCTGAAGGACCGCGTATTCGTAACGTTGGAGGAAGTGTATTGGAAGGGACCAATGGTGTGAACATTTAGAGGTAACCATACCATCTACCAGAGCTGCGGCAACATACACGAGCTGGGAACAGCTTTTATAGTGATGAGTGATATTCAGAAGTGCGTGATCGGGTGGTGGCCGATCAACGAAAGAATGTGCAAGTTGAGGCTCAAAGGCCGGTTCTTCAACTTCAGCATCATAAACGTGCATAGCCCTCACTCCGGAAGCACTGATGATGATAAATACGCTTTTTACACACAGCTAGAATGCGAGTACGACAGCTGCCCAAGCCACGATGTCAAACTTATCATAGGAGATCTAAATGCTCAGGTTGGCCAGGAGGAGGAGTTCAGACCGACTATTGGAAAGTTCAACCACATTATGGTTGATGGACGGCGTTCTCCGACATTTTCGACGTCAGGACCTATCGAATTTGACCACTATCTGGTGATGGTTAAACTGCGCCCAAAACTCTCCATCGTTAACAACGTACGGTACCGACGGCCGCCCTGGTATGACCAAGAGCGGCTTGAGCAACCGGATGTCGCAACTGCACGCGCATGGACCTCATTACCGGAAGAGGGTGAGCTGGATGAAGCCCCTCTTGAGGACTGCTGGAGAACAGTGAAAGCAGTCATCAACAATGCAGCTGAGAGCAACGTCGGATACGTGGAACGAAGTCGACGAAACGATCGGTTCGACGAGGAATGTAGGCAGATTCTGGGACAAGGGACGCGGCAGAACGTGGAACGTTATAGATGGAAACGGCAACAGCAGGCCCGCCTCTTTCGGGAGAAAAAAACGCCGTCTAGAGGAGCCAGAGTACGAGGAGATGGAACAGCTGTGCCGGTCTCAAGAAACACGTAAGTTCTATCAGAAGTTGAACGCATCCCGCAACGGCTTCGTGCTGCGAGCCGAGATGTGCAGGGATAAGGATGGGAGCATTTTGACGGACGAGCGTGAGGTGATCGAAAGGTGGAAGCAGCACTTCGATGAACATCTAAATGGCGCTGAGAGCACAGACAATGAAGGACGGGACAACGGAGGAAATGCCTTCGTCATTACTGCTGACAATGGGAACCAATCAGCCCCCACTTTGAGGGAGGTTAAGGATGTCATTCACCATCTCAAGAACAATAAAGCTGCTGGTAAGGATGGTATCGGAGCTGAATTTATAAAGATGGGCCCGGAGAGGCTGGCCATTTGTCTGCACCGGCAGATAGGCACAATCAGGGAAACAGAACAGCTACCAGAGAAGTGGAATTAAAGGGTAATATGCCCTATTTACAAGAAAGGCGACAGGTTAGATTGTGAGAACTTTCGAGCGATCACCAATCTAAATGCGGCATACAAAGTATTATCCCAGATTTTCTTACGTCGTCTGTCACCTGTCACGCGTTTAAGTTCATGGAAAATTGTCAAGCCGACTTCGTTGACGGCCGATCGACAACGGATCAGATCTTTACTGTACGGCGAATCCTCCAACAATGTCGTATATACCAGGTCCCCACGCATCACCTTTTCATCGATTTCTAGGCGGCATATGAGCGTAGAGCTATGAAAAATCATGGGCGAGAACAGCTTTCCCGGGAAGCTCACGAGTCTGATAGGAACGACGATGGAAAGTGTGCAAACTTTTGTGAAAGTTTCAGGCGAACATTCCAGTTCATTAGGATCCCGTTGTGGACTACGATAGGGTGATGGAATTTCATACCTGGTGTTCAATATTGCGTTAAAAGGTGTTATGCGGAGAGTTGGGCTTAACACCCGGGGTACGATTTTTACGAGATCCAGTCAATTTGTTTGCTTTGCGGATGATATGGACATTGTCGGCCGAACATTTGAAAAGGTGGCAGACCTTCACACCTGTTTTAAACGCGAGGCAGCAAAAATTGGACTGGTGGTGAATGCTAGCTCGTGCGGCCGAGCGCAACAGGCCAGTGTTACAATAGACGGGGATACGTTCAAGGTGGTCGAAGCGTTCGTCTACCTTGGATCCTTGTAGACGATTGACAATAACGTTAGCCGTGAAATACGCAGGCACATTATCAGTGGAAGTCGTGCCCACTATGGCCTCCACAAGAAGCTGCGGTCGAAAAAGATGCTCCATGTACAAAACGATCATAAGGCCGGTAGTCCTCTACGGGCATGAAATGGGGACGATGCCCGAGGAGGACTTGCAAGCACTTTGAATCTTTGAACGGATGCTTAGGACGATCTTTGGTGGTGTGCAGAAAAACGGTGTGTGGCGGCGAAGGAGGAACCACGAACTAGTCCAACTCTACGGCAAATCCAGTATCCAGAAAGTGACAAAGCTGGAAGGATACGATGGGCAGGGCATGTTGCAAGAATGCAGGACAGCAACCCTGCAAAGGGGATATTCGCGTCTGATCCACTTGGTACAAGAAGGCGTGCAGCACATCGAGCTGGAGATCCAATTCATCAAGCATGCAGAACAGGACTCTTACTTTCATTCATAATTTGTATTTTAAATTGTGATATTCAATTTAAATTGTATCGACTTTTTCAAAATGCTTGTAGTATCAATACGAAAACCTTCGTTCCTCTTGTATGGTAAAATACAAAAATTTTCTAAAGCACCAAAAATTAACTTGTGAGCATCGAAAATACTATGAACTTTTATAAAAACTATTGTGGGGCAAAAGTTCGACCTTAGTTGTATAATCAAAGTTTCCAGGAAAACAACAGCAGTTAAAACAAAACAAATACCATACCGTAAACCCTCAACATATTGGCTATAATTTTGCTGAACAAACTTGTGTCAAAATATTTACTCATTTTTAGTTATAACAGTTGGTTGGTTTGACTTTATTAACGAGATTTTTAGCCCTGGGCTAGTTCATCTCGGGTCCAACGGCTTTACTTCCCTTCCGAAGGAAGTCGTCACTATAACTTTTTACGTCATAAGTGACTATGTCGGGGGATGGTTATAACAGTTTCAAAATTGATTGTCTTATTCGAACTTTTGCCCCATCGGTGGGGCAAGAGTTCGAATCTAGTGTGGGGCAAAAGTTCGCTGGCTAAAACACAAAATATCGATCCTTTTATGACAGGCATACCTTACACCAGCCGTAAACTTAAGTTTAACGAAAAATACACACTAAATTTGCATCAAAAAATTGCCCAAAACCGAGTTAATTGTAATGTACTCAAAAATAGTAGTTTTTTTTTTTTTTGTAAAACTATGTGGGAATGTAAAATTTTGGTGACAATTTTCACACGATCAGACAAATTTAACTAAATTTGAAGATAATATGTGGATTTTAGGCAATTTGCAAATTTTTCCGTGATTTTATACATGGGTCGAACTTTTGCCCCGCTGATTCGAACTTTTGCCCCACTATGAGCCAAAAATTGTTTTCAAGCATTTATGCAAAAACTAATACACCGCAAAGCAACCTTATGATAGGCCTAGAAACGCCCTTACATAAAATATTGAAAAAGATTTTATCTTCAATTGGTTCCATGCAACGAAAATTTGTCCAAAAATTATAATATTCACGTCGAAAAACAACAAATAGCCATTACTTTTCGAGATCTCAATCGATTTTTATGATATTTGGTGTGAAAGTCTCTTACTTGAATAGAATTCGAACCACCATAACATTTATAAGATTTGTTTTGAATTGAGCTAGAAATCTTAAAAAGAAACTCTTACCCCACTCGAACTTTTGCCCCACTTTACTCTATTATTTTTTATCCAAGAATGTCGTGAAGATTTAGTTTTAAGTATTGCTTTAGCTTCTGTTTGAAACTATTGCGATCGCTTATTTGTTTCAAGTAATCCGGTAATTGATTGTACAGCTTAGGACCAACGATTGAAATTCTGTTTTGACCAAATATTGTAAGTGCTCTATTTTGATGCAAATTATGTGTACGTCTTGTACGATAGCCATGAGATATTGAAGGTAGTTGAATATTATGATGAAAAAGATTATTGTGCAGAGTGTCATGAACAAATATTAGAGTCTGCATTTTACAGAGACTGTGAATTGAAAGGATATTGTGAGAGACATCAGAGTAAAGTTGAAGAGTGGGAAAGAAAAACGGTTTGCTAAATATCGTTTTCAAACATCTTTTCTAGAGAGTTTGGAGCTTTTTAAAAGAAGACTTCGAGGCACGACCCCATGCTACAATTAGATAGCTCAGGCGTGAGTGGATATGAGCAAAATAAAAGTTTCAAAGTATTCTGCGCGATACAAAATGACTTACTCTTCGCATAGTTCAACATAGCGTTAATACCTTTTTTTCTACATTTTTAATGTGATTTGCCCAGCTTAGGGTAGAATTCAGCATCAAACCTAACTATTTAAATGATGATACTTGTTCAATACAGGAAGAATTGAGTGTCGACATAAGCTCTGATTCATAAATTATTTATGTCTATTTTTTCAAAACATCTTTTCCGTTTACCTTTAATTTTGTAATTCAAAAAAAACTTTGAATGGTTCGACACTACGAGTGTAGACTTGCGAAAGGTTCACTTTATTCAACAAACTTTGAAAGGTTCGTCACGTCAAGTGTCGACATAATTTTTCTCTACATAGATATTGTTCATATATTACAATATTTACATATAAGCATGTGTTGAGACGAAGTTTAGCGAAGTTACCCTAATTGATCGCGGTGGCTTTCATCCAAAGGATTCCTTTCAATTCCCAAAAATCTCTCTCTCTCTCTCCGATACCTTACAATGTGACAATCGTCACATCTATTGAATTGTATACCGTAATTGTCTCCATATGAAATGATATTTGTATAAAAGGAAGAAATGAAATACATCAAGTTCAGTTGAAATTGTAAGCCTAAACCTGTCTCGCGTATCGTTATTTCCTTCCGTTCACATTTCCGTAGCTCATCGGCGCGCTTTTTCGTACCTCAGAAAACCATATGGCCCTTCGAACCGGATTCGCGAAGGTTTCGTGAAAAGTGCAGTATTGATTAACTAGTGTCACGTGCATTGGCCTTGTAGTCCGACAAGTCCTTTCTGTGCTACTGCCAATCCGTGATAGTTATCGAGCAAAACTCTCTGCGGGAAGGAATTGCCTAGTGAACTGTGAACCCAAGATGGAGAAACTTTTTCGCGAACGTAAATCTCTGGATCCGCGGATCAAACGTGTGTCTGAAATGGTGGGCAAATTGAAGCCAGAAACAGCAGAAGAGACTGAGGTGCAAACAGAACTAGAAGTGCTTGGTGATATATGGGCCTCATATAGCATGGTGCATAAAAGAATTCTGGACGCCAGCGAGGACGATGAGTTATATGAGGATGCAGTGCAGCAACAATGTCGGTTCGAAAGTGTATATATTACCCTGAAAAACCGTTTGCTGAAAGTGTTGAAAGTGATAAAGAATCGCGATAGCAGTCATGAAGAGCGATCGTCATCCCAAAACGATGCATTGAGTCAACTCGCACAGCAGCAAGCCGAACTGCTTCGATTGATGTCTGGAAGAATGTCTGCCGGTGCTAGTACTTCTACTGCAATAGCTGAGGGTTTCCCAAACCTAACACCACTGTCCGATCTCAAATTACCACGAATGAATCTGCCTGTTTTTAGTGGAGACTATCTCGAGTGGCAGTCATTCATTGACTTGTTTCGAAGCATGGTTGATCAGAATCCTTCACAAAAGGATAGTCAAAAATTATATTTTCTGAAAACAAACCTCTCTGGTGAGGCAGCGTCGCTTATTTCGCATTTGAAAATCGAGGACGTGAATTACACTCCTGCTCTGCAAAAGTTAAAGTCGCGATACGACAAACCACTCGAGATAGCCCACAAACACATTGAACGCTTCCTAAACCAGCCAGCTCTGACGTCACCATCTGCACAAGGGTTACGATCCCTGCACGATGTCTCCGATGAAGTTGTTCGCGCACTTCAAGCTATGCAAAGAGAAGATCGCGACACTTGGTTACTTTTTATTCTCATCGAAAAATTGGACCATGAAACCAAGCAGCTGTGGTACCAAAAGGCGGCAGACATGTCCGAAGCCAACGTCACTCTCCAAACGTTCTTCGCGTTCATTGACTCTCGCAGTTTTGCCTTGCAAGCTGCACAAACCGTCAAACAACGAGCTTCCACTACGTACAAACCTCTAATGAAGCCGCAATATAGAGGATCAACAACGTTCGTCGCCACTAATACATTTTCGAACTGCAGCGTTTGTGATAAATCTCCCCATCCGCTCTATCAGTGCGGCAAGTTCATTCATATGAGCGCTGATGAGAGAATGAGTGCTGTTAACTCTCAGAGGCTATGCCAAAACTGCCTGAAAGGGCATGCGGGTGAAATATGCAAGTCGGGAAACTGTAGAAAATGTGGCCAACTACACCACACTCTGCTACATTACGCTATTATGCCTACCAACGTTCATCAAGGTCCATCAACAACGTATGTCGTATCTGGTGATGATTCGGCCGCCCAATCCCTGATTTCGGCCCTTGATTCCAACACCACTTTCGATGCCACCAATACGTTACTCGCCACAGTCTCCATCAACGTCATGGACAAGCAAGGAAGGCCCCATACTTGTCGAGCGGTTCTAGATTCCGCTTCTCAAGTAAGCTTCATCAGTGAAAGCTTCTGTAAGGAGCTTGGTCTCGACTTATTAGAAGCAGACATGGACCTCGAAGGCATCTCATCTACTCCAGCGCATGTAAACAAATGCGCACAAATCGTCTTAGCATCCCGATGCACAGACTACACTACAACAGTTCCGTGTATGGTGCTCGAGACGATCACCAAATCGCTCCCAGTTAAACCGGCGAATATTGACGGCTGGCCCATTCCCAAATCTATTAATTTGGCCGACCCATTGTTCCATCGTCCAGGTAGAATCAATCTACTGCTTGGTATCGAACTATTCTTCCAGCTTCTTGAGCCAGGAAAAATCAATCTTGGTCCCGACGACAATTTTCCCATGCTGCAAAATACCAAATTTGGGTGGGTGGTAGCTGGTCGCTATCGTGACGCCAACATCCCATCATATGCAACTTCTCCAACGTGTTTTTGGCGACATCCGATGAAGGCCTTGATCAACAATTGCGACGTTTTTGGGAGCTGGACATCAATCAACAGCGACATGTGGAAAGAGAACAACGTTCGGTAGCAATGGCGTATCTAGCAGTTTACGAAAACCCCTTTCTTGATGCGATGCTTGCCAGATACTACCCAAACCTTCAAGTTTTACTTCGAATTACGGCTCGAATATTACGCTTCTCGCACCGTGAATTTAGGCTGACTAGTCGTCTGACTCCTCCAGAAATCGATTGCGCCATGGAAATCTACGTCCGGCACATCCAGCTTCAGCACTATTGGAAAGAAATTAATCAGCTAAAGCAAAACCGCAACGTTCATCAGTTGAAACCTTTTCTGGATGCGAATGATCTGCTCAGGGTGGGCGGTAGGCTGCAACTATCGGACCTCAGCTATGATATGAAACATCCGATTCTATTGCCTAGTCACTCACGTCTCACCGCACTGATTCTTCATCACGAGCACCACGAACAACTACACTGTGGACCACAATCATTGCTCGCGTCTATACGACGAAAATTTTGGATTGTCCGTGGAGCAAGTGCAGCTCGCAAGACATGCCGAACTTGCGTTGAATGTGTTCGAACGAGATCGTCACCACTACATCAGCTAATGGGCCAGCTCCCTGCAGATCGGCTAAAGCCTAATCCACCCTTTTCGATAACCGGTATTGATTATGCCGGACCAATCAACATCATTAGCCAGCGAACGCGAGGTGTTGTACCCAGCAAAGGCTACATTGCTCTATTTGTCTGCTTCACTACACGCGCAGTCCATCTCGAAGCAGTGTCAGATCTCAGTACGTCCGCATTTATTGCTGCCTTCACCCGCTTCAGTAGCCGATATGGGTTACCGAACAAGGTTTAGTCTGACAACGCAACTAATCTCCGAGGAGCAGCCAGGAAGTTTAGAGAAGTGTATCAAGCCATCAATACAACTATTACTGCCGATGATGTCGCCGATTTCCTCACCAACAAAGGCATTGAGTGGCTGTTCATCCCAGCCTGATCGCCACACCATGGTGGACTTTGGGAAGCGGGTATAAAGGTGGCGAAAGGTTTTTTGAGCAAGTTCGATGATAATGTTCGGTTCACTTTCGACGAGCTCAGCACAGTCTTGGCACAGGTAGCAGCCTGTATGAACTCACGACCGATTACTCCTCTCTCCGACGATCCAAATGAACCTCAGCCGCTCACTCCAGCACATTTTCTCATCGGACGTTCCCTAAATGCTGTGCCAGAGATAAATCAGTTGGAACGTCGCGTCGGATCCTTAAACAGGTGGGAATACGTACAACGCATCGGTCAAGAATTTCGATTGCGGTGGCAATCCGAGTACGTTTTATCTCTCCAAAGAAAGACAAAGTAGCAGCGTTCAGCTCCAAATGTGTCGGTCGGTGATTTTGTTCTGTTGATCGCAGACAACAAAAAACCTAAACAATGGCCCATAGGTCGTATACTGAATGTTTTCCCAGGACAAGATGGTCATGTCAGGGTGTTTTCCGTCAAAACTGCCAACGGTGTTACACGACGAGATGTCCGGCGGATTAGGAGAATTCCATTGGAAGACGATGAATACGTTCCAGGGCGTAATGGAGCAGAAATTCTACGAGGTAATTTGGTGGGCGGCTTATGTTGAGACGAAGTTTAGCGAAGTTACCCTAATTGATCGCGGTGGCTTTCATCCAAAGGATTCCTTTCAATTCCCAAAAATCTCTCTCTCTCTCCGATACCTTACAATGTGACAATCGTCGCATCTATTGAATTGTATACCGTAATTGTCTCCATATGAAATGATATTTGTATAAAAGGAAGAAATGAAATACATCAAGTTCAGTTGAAATTGTAAGCCTAAACCTGTCTCGCGTATCGTTATTTCCTTCCGTTCACATTTCCGTAGCTCATCGGCGCGCTTTTTCGTACCTCAGAAAACCAGCATGTTTATATCTCACCAATAATTATTTATCATGGTCTAATCGCTTATCAAAGTAAATCCTGTGACCCAACGATCCTCCCCATTAACAAACATCCCTCCCAGTAACCTTTGCGGAGATGCAGAGGCAAACACGGTCTCCAAATAGCAAAGGTAACACACTAACATTCCTTCCCTCAATCCCACCTGACTGCAAGGATGTGGCCGGCGCCGTTATTGACCATGTATAAATAGAGGCACTGAATTATGCACACTGAAGAAGATTAAATCCCAGAAGACCAATCCCAGCCGATCTTCTAGTTGATTCTTTGTGCATTTTTATAGACTTCGGTCAATCACGGAATAGCAACCATTGATATGTGTAGTCAGTCTAAGCTAAGCTAAGCTAGTAGGGTAGATACCGTAAATTCGGGTGAAATTGATTACCGTGTCACGTGATTTTATTTCTTACAAATAGTGTACCAAAATTAATGCAACCTGTAGTAAATGAACTTTGTTTGTCTTAAAATGTGTTGAATTGTGCGTATTGAAGTTTTTTGTGTCTTCTTCTTCTTTCTGGCGTTACGTCCCCACTGGGACAGAGCCTGCTTCTCAGCTTAGTGTTCTTATGAGCACTTCCACATTTATTAACTGAGAGCTTACTTGGCCAATGACCATTTTTGCATGTGTATATCGTGTGGCAGGTACGAAGATACTCTATGCCCTGGGAAGTCGAGAAAATTTCCAACCCGAAAAGATCCTCGACCGGTGGGATTCGAACCCACGACCCTCTGCTTGGTCATGCTGAATAGCTGCGCGTTTACCGCTACGGCTATCTGGGCCCCTAGTTTTTTGTGTCAGAAAATGTTTATTTCTGTGAAAATAATGTAAAATTCCGAAACCTTGTTTGATGTGGTTTTAATAGACATCCATAAACTTCTAGTTCATAACAAGGATTTGGACATGGTGTCAGCCTGGAAGTTTGTATGGTTGCTTGAAACATATCACTAAAACAGATTTTACCATCGAAACTCGTATCAATTTGCTCGTGTTGTTGAAATAATTAAATTTCTGATAACATTGATAACATTTTAGAAACCAGACCAAAAAAACCGTGAAAAATGATCAATTTCACCCGAAATTACGGTGCCTTGTTTCCAATAATTTTCATGCTTTTACTGTAGTAAATTGTTTTAATAGTTTACTTTAATACTACACTTGACTTGACAAATGTATATTTTCGGTTTCTCCTGTTTCCAGGGAACAACTTTATGGTATCACTCATTCGTATCGATTCTGGGACATAATATATTTGGTTTATTTTTGAGACTTTTCAACTGAACATATTTTAAACAGAAAAAAAAACTCGCACGTCCTCCATCAACATTGATAACGTATTCGACAGGCAGGCCTTTTGCAGTATGGAACCACTTAATTTCCGCTTACCGAAATATTCGTTTGTTCAAATGTTACTTTCACGAATAGTAAGAATAAAACATGTCTCGAATTTGTTACCCAATAACTGGATGTCAGTAAAAAAATGATTGAGCAAATTTTATAGCTGTGCGAGAAGTCGATAACACCACATAGTAGGAGATCCGACTGTACTGGCTTGCATCAAACATATTCAACGAAGCGCACCACCCTTTCGCAAACCGGACGTCCGGATTATCGTCACACATCAAAACAGGAGAGCTTTTCGACACTTTATAGGATGTCAATCAATCAGCTCTAATGCATTATTTATTATCCTTATCCCTTCCGTCGTCCGGTCGGTGGTGGTGTGTTTCGCGACTTCGTCATGGCATTGGCTGACTGGTAAGAGAATTTATCGATAGAGAATAGCCAAGCTGTACTGCACATATGACGCTAAAAGGTAAGGTGGGGCAGAAGTTCTACCTTAGTAGAATAATTAATGATTTCAGAAAACTTATTACAGTTGGGAAGAAATAAATACCACACAGTGAAGCTGTTATTTTTGGATGCCAAAATATACACCCATTTTAAGTAACCGTTAGGACACCATTAGCCGATCATTGATTATTTAAAAAAACACCATTTTTTCCTTAGCTTAGACTGACTACACATATCTAGATATCTATGATTGTTTAAGAATGAACTAGAAGTTCGGCTGGGATTGGCCATGATCTTCTTCAGTGTTCAGTGCCCGGCCACGTTCTTGCATTCAGGTGAGATTCCTTGACTTCCCTGGGCATAGCGTATGATTGCACCTACCACACGATATATGGCAGGTACAATGATACTCTATGTCCAACTGGCAACTTTGGCAAAGAAAGCTCTCAGTTAATAACGGGGGAAGTGCTCATAAGCACACTAAGCTGAGATCCAGGCTCTGTCTCAGTGAGGACGTAATGCCAAGAAGAACCCATCTCACTTCAATGCCCTGATAGTCCTAACCAATCCACAGTGTATATAGTATTAGAAATACAATCAAACTATACAATCCATCATGAAAGGATCTCACTATTTGGATCGAAAATTACAATTTTCACGTCGAAAAAAACCTACAGCCACAACTTTCGCAAATCTCAATCGATTTTCATATTTTTTTAGTGGAAGTATTCGAAACACTATGAATTTTATAACATTTATTTCGGTTGGAGCTAGAAATCTTAAAAATAAACTTATGCCCCGCTCAAACTTTTGCCCCAGCACACTCTACCCACATACCTCCACTCCTTACTCGTATTTTGATTTTCACTACATGTGCACCCGCGCCTGACTCATGTATGGTTTAGCACCGTAAAAGATTATGTGTTTGCTGTGTAGGTTACCTATAGTTCAATTTCTCACCAGCGTTGCGACGGGACGTTGGTCATTTTCTTTTTTCATTCCTGTACAACTGACCGTGGCGGTAAACATAGCTATTCAGCAACTCAATGATGAGGGTGGTGGGTTCGAATCTCAGCCCGGTAGATGTTTTTTTAAATGTTGGAGGTATTTTAGACATCCTAAGGTAAACAGTATCTTCGTACTTGTCACAGGATGTTCAAATGCAAAAATAGTGATTTGAAACAAAAAGCTTTCAGTCAACGTTTTTGAAGCAGGTGTTGTCTCAGTTGGGTCGTAACTCCAGAAAGAAGAGGAACAACTGACCAAAAGTTCGTTCCATCCATCCATCGTACGTCACTGCTGTTAAACGATGCACTGGAAGTAGAGAAGTGAGACACTTAGTTCGGTAAACACAATGCATATGTGTGTGGGGGGAAGGTGTACCGTAATGCTTCCTACATCATCCAATCGTTCGGATGCCACCGGTTACCCACTTCAAAGTGCTACCCTTTCGAGGAATTGAATCGATTTAGGATTGGGATATGCGCTTTTCCGTCATCCCCTGCCCTCATCTCTACCGCAGCTTCGCCTTTTGCCGTGCACAAACTGGAAAAGGCTACAGCTGAAGTGAGAAAGGTCAACGTGCTTGGGTTGGTGGAATATCGATTTCCAAGTTCTATTTCATATGACGTTAAATGCATCATATATTATTACCTACCGATATGAGGGAGTTGCATGTTTATTTATGTATGTGCTGTGGGAATGTAATTTCAGAAGAAGGTGATGGACATGAAGTGATAATGGGTGCTTCACGATTCACATGAGCTTTTAATGAGTGCGGAGGCGCCTCAATGTTGATCCTTTCGAACCGTTTTTCACGCTGGTTCGTTGTGGAATTCAGCGTGTATCATCCTCTCGTGCTGTAAATATGTACAAGGATTTTTGTTGCACTCGGGCGATTTTCAAACTACCATAAAACAGTACTTCTCAATGCTGAAATAAAAACAGTACTTTCCAGTGCCACGAAAACGATACTTTTCGGTGCTATAATAACAGTATTTTTAGTACTTTTTGTCTACTATTTATCCCTTTTCGATCCTTGTTTGGACCCATGCCTTCGATTATTTGTTGGATCCGTTAGCGAAAACCAGCGGTTGTAAACCTTTTTGGACACCGTCGTGCGAAATAACTCCTAAGAAGGTCACGCCTTTTTTCGTTTATGTACTAAACAACAAAGTAGTAACAATTTTGATGATGATGTGCTTGCACCTGCAAATAAAAATAAAAAAAAATCAAGAAAAAGATCAAACGAAAAATATGTCAAATTAATAAAATAAATAAAAACGTTCAAATACATAACAGCATGAATAAATTACTAACGATTAACATTTCAGTAAACAGCACACTTAAATTATTTTACGGATTCCTGTGAAATCTCAACAGCTGAACGGTTCGGTAAAATAAATTAGCGGAGTACGTTAAATTTTTACAGTATTCGGTAAAAATTCACCAGAACCCGTAAAATTCCGACGAAATTACGATCACCGAACTGTTCAGCTGTTGAGATTACGATGAAATTCACCGTAAAAGCTTAGTGTGAACCCTAGTAATATCGAAGAACCATGAATACAAACAGTCAGTGATGCATTTTAAACTGAACGCGAGCCAAAAATGAACTGAACGCGTTCTAATTTTGCACGAGAACCTAGTAAGCATTGAACTCTTGTGCAAGATTCTGCACTTGCTCAAGAATGGCCCGTTCACTTCAAAATGCACAATGAAGTAAGGAACCCGAAAAAACTATACCCGACTATAATAAATTCATATCACTCAACATATATGTAACTTTAAAAGTTTCTATTGCAATATTGCAAAACTTCTGCGTTTAAATATGTCGTGTATCTGCCATGAAAACGGTTTTCATTTCAAGTTCAATTTCCAGCTCGCACGGGTTCAGATTTTTGAACTGCTCAATGAGCAAGCCTACTTGATCTCTCGTTCAAAAGTTTGAACTGGAACGCAAACTGAACGCGTTCAAATGCAACACTGCAAACAGTAATAAAAATATATAAGCTTAGCTTAGCTTAGCTTAGACTGACTACACATATCAATGGTTGCTATTCCGTGATTGACCGAAGTCAGTGAAAATGCACAAAGAATCAACTAGAAGTTTGGCTGGGATTGGCCATAATCTTCTTCAATGTGCATAATTCAGTGCCTCTATTTATACAGGGTCAATAACGGCGCCGGCCACGTCCTTGCAGTCAGGTGGGATTGGGGAAGGAATGTTAGTGTGTAACCTTTGCTATTTGGAGACCGTGTTTGCCTCTGCATCTCCACAAAGGTTACTGGGAGAGATGTTTGTTAATGGGAAGGATCGTTGGGTCACAGGATTCACTTTGATAAGCGATTAGACCATGATAAATAATGATTTGTGAGATATATACATGCTTATATGTAAATATAATATTTTCATTTGATATGAACAATTTCTATGTAGTGGAAAATTATGCCGACACTTGAGGTGACGAACCATTTAAAGTTTGTTGAACAAATACCTAAATGTAACATTCCTACAGCTGTCAGGACGAAAGCATGTGTTATTATATTTTACTTATTTGAAAAGAAGCAAAAAACTTGATTGGTTGGAACATCATAGAACACTCTTATTCTTATGCCGACACTTACAGTGGCGAACCATCCAAAGTTTGTTGAATAAAGTGAACTTTTTGCAAGTCTACACTTGTAGTGTCGAACCATTCAAAGTTTTTTTTTTTTAATTACAAAAATAAAGGTAAAAAAGGGTGTTCTGAAAATAAAAAAAAATGTGAAACATAAATAATTCATGAATCAGAGTTTGTGTCGACACTCACAGTGACAAACCTTTCATAGTTTGTTGAAAATTCATATTTACGTTCCACAATTGTAACGATTAAATGTGCAGTCATACATATTTTATAGATTAGAAATAGTAGCATGAAACGAGCTCACCAATTGATCCTTTATCCTTCACTGTGCAGCCACGATCCACTCTCAGCCTCACTCGTTTGCTCGGCTATATAAAAGCACTCAGGCAAAAAAGGCGCGCGACCCGAAAAGGAAAAAAAACTTGGCTTTCTTGACGCACTGCCCAGCAGCAAGCGTCAAGGTCAAAGGATCAGAAAGAACTCGCAAACAGTAATAAAAATATATTCCCTAAAAAGTAGAAATTTTATTTCGATTACACATCTTATTCGTATTCTACCCTTATGCAAGTCTAATTCAAAAAACAACTACGACAATCAGCAGAGCGACAACTATCCTTCAGACTCACGAAGAATTGATTAAACTTCAATCTGATCCACTTATATCAAAGATCATTTATAAGGCTCACAAATCCACTCAAGAATTTAATTTCACAATCAAAAATCCGCTCAAGAGAGTTGTGTTTGATTCTTCGACCTTGACGCTTGCTCCTGCGGGGTCGGCGATGAGGGCAAGATCAAACAAGTCGCGCGTCGGTCGAGTGAAAGTGAAAAAGTGGCGTGATCATTTAGTTGTGTTTGATCCTTCGACCTTGACGCTTGCTCCTGCGGGGGCCGGCGATGGGGGCAGGATCAAACATGTCGCGCATCGGTCGAGTGAAATTGAAAAAGTGGCGTGATCGATAAGTTCTTTTTGATCTTCCGACGTTGACGCTTGCTCCTGGGCAAAGCGTCAAGAAAGTCCGAGCAGTCGTCAGTTGTTTTCCTTCTCGGGTCGCGCGCCCATTTTCTCTGTGTGTTTTTATATAGCCGAGCAAACGAGTGAAGCTGAAAGTGGATTGTTGCTGCTCAAGAATGATGGATCAATTGGTGAGCTCGTTTCATGCTACTATATAAAATATGTATGATTGCACCTTTGATCGTTACAACGGTGAGACGTAAATACGATTTTTCAACAAACTATGAAAGGCTCGTCACTGTGAGTGTCGACAAAAACTCTGATTCATAAATTATTTACGTCCAATTTTTTTTTCTCAAAACACCTTTTTTCTTTTACTGTTATTTTTGTAATTAAAAAATAAAAACTTTGAATGGTTCGACACTACGAGTGTAGACTTGCGAAAGGTTCACTTTATTCAACAAACTTTGAAAGGTTCGTCACGTCAAGTGTCGGCATAATTTTTCTCTACATAGATATTGTTCATACCAAATGAAAATATTATATTTACATATAAGCATATTTATAGCTCACAAATAATTATTTATCATGGTCTAATCGCTTATCAAAGTGAATCCTGTGACCCAACGATCCTCCCCATTAACAAACATCCCTCCCAGTAACCTTTGTGGAGATGCAGAGGCAAACACGGTCTCCAAAAAGCAAAGGTTACACACTAACATTCCTTCCCCCAATCCCACCTGACTGCAAGGACGTGGCCGGCGCCGTTATTGACCATGTATAAATAGAGCCACTGAATTATGCACACTGAAGAAGATTATGGCCAATCCCAGCCGATCTTCTAGTTGATTCTTTGTGCATTTTCACTGACCTCGGTCAATCACGGAATAGCAACCATTGATATGTGTAGTCCAGGGATGGGAAAAGTACTGGAGCAAACATTTACCGCCTCTACATTTACATCTTTCTACACGACCATCAAAATCCAAAGCAAACCATGACGGTTCAAAACAAAAAATGTCACGGCTCTTCAAAAAATGTAATCTTCTTCTTCCTAACGTTTTTCAACCCCGAATGCGAAATGACTCGAGCACAGTGGTGACACGATTTTTGCGGTTTTCGGGGTTTTGCATTTTTGCTCGATAAAGGCAGTATGAAATTGAACTTGTTTATATGTATCGTAACGGAATGATTGTGGTCTTTCTGTTAGAGCTAATAGATTTCAATTAGTTGAAAACACAAGCGAAATATTAGCGATTGAATGATTTAACACTTTTTTCAATCATTCAGCTTGGAATGGCTGCCCGAAAATGGTCATAGTGGAGAGACAAAAACAGTCAAGCAGTGTGTGAACCGTTGGCAGCGCAACGCCTGATGGTATTGATGCTGCTGCTGCTTTGTGTTTTGGTGGAATGGCAGAATCGATGAACTGTGGTGAATTGTGGTCACAGTTCCCAAGACTGGTGTAGTCAGTCTAAGCTAAGCTAAGCTAAGAATCAACAATCCGCTCGAGAAATGAATTTCCGCCACTCTGATCCACCCGGATCAAACTTTATCACTCAGATGTGCTAATCAACTCAAGAATTGTACATCCATCACTTCCACTTCCCAACTAACAGTTAGTGTAGATGGATCGAAGCTTTCTTTGTACGGCTGATTTCGCAGCTTTTGCATAATTTTAATGCAGCTTCCCTGTATTATCGATCAAATATTATTTTCAAGCTGTTCCACAGCTTCCGGAGCACAATTCGTAAGTATCAGAATGTAATGTTGCCAATGTTACACAATTAAAGTACCCGCCACCACACATTGGGGAAATTCGAACCCAAAGGTGGAAAAAATTGATAACTTTCACAATAGAAAGATAAAAAATAAGTTTTATAGCTTATTCGAAAAGAAATTTTCTCAGGAATCGATTGGTGATGGTTTCATGAATGTGGGGCCACTCTGGGATAAGCTATGGTGCCCGTTTTGCCCCAATTCCTTGACAATTTTAGATTTTCATGTTGTTTTGAGTAAAACTGTTTTATTGTGGAGATTATTTCCCATGAAATCCATCATTTCTAGTCCATTTAACAATGTTTCACAGAGAACGTTATAAAAAGATGGAAATTTAGGGGATTATGGGGCCAAATGTACAATGAAATATTTTTGAAGAAGAATTTTTGTTTTAAATTTTTTCAACGTGTTTTTATATTGAAATAAATTTTAAAATAGTCTAATAATCATAAATATAGGTTGCAGAAATAAGTTGTATTAAAATTTTTAGAATATGTATGATCATTATTTATGCTCTATGCAAAATATTGTGAATAATTTACCTTCTTATATCACAAATTCCAAATATTTCCAAACGATGTGCGATAGTTTGGGTAAACGATATTGATCTAAATAATCGATTGATGTTAGCCTCATTGATAGGAGATAGTGTGAGCATAACGTTTTTTGGCTATGTTTGCCCCAATTCCCCTAAAAACGATTTCTTTCATAATTATTGGACAGATACACTGAGAGGCAAAATAAAGTGCCCACCTTACCAGTTTTCGCACTTCTCTCATTGATTTGGTTCAAATTAAAGTTAACACACTTAAATCCTCTTTGATATTTTATTTTTGATATTATTTTAAAGTTGCACTTACGAAATTTTGATAAAAAAAAGAATTTTACTCAAAGAAAAAGAAAATCAATTTGTATTGAAAAAAAAGTAGTGACAAAAATAAGTGCCCACTTCCTTCTTAGCTCCAGAAAAGATGATTTAAGAAAAATAAAAAGCAATTTAATAGTTAATGTGTCCTCCTTTGGCCAAAAGGACTTGCTGGAGGCGCTTCGGCATGCTTTTCACCAGGTTTTGTAGGTGTTGTGGATCTAGTTCTTCCCAGGCGCGCTCCAAGGCTTCAAAATAATTATTTTTGTTGGTAACACCGGTTTTTTCAACCCTGGCATCGAGTATCGCCCACAAATTCTCGATGGGGTTGAGGTCTGGGCTTTGTGGAGGCCATTCCAACGGTTTAATCCGACAAGACCGGAAGAAAGACTTGGTCTTCTTGGCAGTATGCTTCGGGTCGTTGTTCTAGAGAAATATGAATTTCTCTTCAAGGCCCGTCTGGATCAGCGAAACCTCCAGATTTTCCCGCAAGATGTTAATGTAGGAATCTGCCGTCATTATTCCGTCGATTTTCACGAGGCTTCCTACTCCACCCCATGAAAAACACCCCCAGACCATCACATTTCCTCCTCCATGCTTCACCGTTCCTTTGATGTGGTGCTCTGCACCACACACGAGCCCGCCGCTTTCGGTTAGACAGCTCGAGCTTCAGGAGCGCCACATCCAAGGAACGGTGACGCATGGAGGTGTGATGTGATGAAATGTGATGGTCTGGGGGTGTTTTTCATGGAGTGGAGTAGGAAGCCTCGTGAAAATCGACGGAATAATGACGGCAGATTCCTACATTAACATCTCGCGGGAAAATCTGGAGGTTTCGCTGATCCAGACGGGCCTTGAAGAGAAATTCATATTTCTCTAGAACAACGACCCGAAGCATACTGCCAAGAAGACCAAGTCTTTCTTCCGGTCTTGTCGGATTAAACCGTTGGAATGGCCTCCACAAAGCCCAGACCTCAACCCCATCGAGAATTTGTGGGCGATACTCGATGCCAGGGTTGAAAAAACCGGTGTTACCAACAAAAATAATTATTTTGAAGCCTTGGAGCGCGCCTGGGAAGAACTAGATCCACAACACCTACAAAACCTGGTGAAAAGCATGCCGAAGCGCCTCCAGCAAGTCCTTAAGGCCAAAGGAGGACACATTAACTATTAAATTGCTTTTTATTTTTCTTAAATCATCTTTTCTGGAGCTAAGAAGGAAGTGGGCACTTATTTTTGTCACTACTTTTTTTTCAATACAAATTGATTTTCTTTTTCTTTGAGTAAAATTATTTTTTTTATCAAAATTTCGTAAGTGCAACTTTAAAAGAACATCAAAAATAATATATTACAAAAGGTTAAGGTGTGTTAACTTTAATTTGAACCAAATCAATGAGAGAAATTCGCAAACTGGTAAGGTGGGCACTTTATTTTGCCTATCAGTGTATCTCCGAATTAAATTTATTATGTACTAAATTGTTTATTCAGTAGTTGATACAGTATTTAAATCCTAAAAAATAGGAGATTACGGGGATCTATTACACATAAATAAAAAAACAAATGAAAACACTCAAAAATGGATCCATTAAGTAACTATCAGCAGTTTTTTCCGATTGAAACAAATCACTCAGAATTAAATTGATTACACAATCATACCTGAAGAAATTTCATGAGAATAAAATTGCGTGGAAGTGCCCAAGTAGCTCTGCCTGCACCCTACTACTGAAAAAGTGATCATAAACAAACAAAGTCTTCCATATATTTCAATATGGCACATTTTGATTGAAGATGTAGTAGTTAATAATGCTTAATTCAAAATAAATTGACGCTTATATTGAGCTGTTCGGTAATCCAATCCACATGGTTATTTAATTAATTAACTCATTACGCGTGGTTAAGATGGAAAAATCATGGGTGAAATTATGAAAAAAAATCCACGTGCTCGGCTGGGATTTGAACCCAGTCTTGTATGCTAGACGAGCGCTTTACCAACTAAGATACCGAGCCCGTAAAGCGCTCGTCCAGCATACAAGAGTCCTGGGTTCAAATCCCAGCCGAGCTCGTGGATTTTTTTCATATTTTCACCCATAATTTGTCCATCTTTACCACGCGTAATGAGTTAATTAATTTAAATTTCTTCATGTTATGCTTTTTGAAGGTTCTTGAACATGCTTGAAATTCAGTCAAACAGATGTAACCATAATTACTGTTTACAATATTAACAAAGTGTGGTTCACCATGACGAGCATTGATGTCAACCAATAAGCAATCTGTTAACAGCAAATGTAGAGGCAACATAACAAACATAGTAACCATAAATAATACTAATGAAATGAATGATCGATTTTGGAAAAATCTAGAATTCAGCATTATTAACAATTGCATTATTACTTTTATGATAACTTTTTCTGTAGTATATGATGGCAATTGGAATATTGAATACCAAATATCAATAAAAAGACAAAATTATTTCCCGAATAATTTCTTGTAAAATGCAATTTGACTCTCACGAAATTGCTATAGTAATAATTGAGTAACTAACCTGATCCTGAGTAATTTGTTGCTATCAGAATTTTTGATTTTTTTATTTGGTTATTTTTTGTTTATGTGTAAAAGATCCCCAAAATCTCCTATGTTTTATGATTTAAATATTGTATCAGATACAGAATAAACAATTCAGTACACAATAAATTTTATTTGGGAAAAAAGTTGAATTAATTACGAAAGAAATCGTGTTTAGGGGAATTAGGGCAAAAATAGCCAAAAAACTATATGCTCCCACTATCTCCTATCAATGAGGCTAACGGCAATCGATCATTTAGATCAATATCGTTTACCCAAATTATCACACATCGTTTGGAAATGTTTGGAATTTGTGATATAAGTAGGTAAATTATACACAATATTTTGCATAGAGCATAAATAATGATCATACATATTCTAAAAACTTTAATACAACTTATTTCTGCAACCTATATTCATGATTATTAGACTATTTTAAAATTTTGTTTCAATATAAAAACACGTTGAAAAAAATTAAAACAAAAATTCCTCTTCAAAAATATTTTATTGCACATTTGGCCCCATAATCCCCTAAATCTCCATTTTTTTATAACGTTCTCTGTGAAACTTTGTTAAATGGACTAGAAATGATGGATTTCATGGGAAATAATCTCCACAATAAAACAGTTTTACTCAAAACAACATGAAAATCTAAAATTTTCAAGGAATTGGGGCAAAACGGGCACCATAGCTTATCCCAGAGTTGCCCCACATTCATGAAACCATCACCAATCGATTCCTGAGAAAATTTCTTTTCAAATGAGCTATAAAACTTATTTTTTATCTGTCTAAAAGTCTGTGTGAAAGTTATCAATTTTTTCCACCTTCGGGTTCGGAATTCCCCAATGTGCACCATTTGGGATCGAACTCACGATCTCTGCATCCACAAGTCTCGACGCTGCCCATGTTGCCACCACATTATATATCAAAAGCAAAGACAAAAAAAAAAGTTTTTTCACATCAAAAACGGTTCACGTAATATTGCATAATGATGTTATAACCATGCTTATACCACTTCATCAAGCTGTAAAAGTGTGAGAAACGTCAAACGTAATGGTTACATGCAACAGGTTGTGTTGTTGCGCCACATATTGTTTCATATAGTTTCTTGCTGTTTGTATAATAAACGACAAAGTTAGGGTTAGATCGAAATGTATCTCTCAGATGTGACATTACGCTTAAGAATTGAATTTCCTTCAATCTGATCCACTTTTCATCTCTCAGACTCACCAATCTGATCAAGCATTGAATTTCCGTCACTTTGATCCAGGACTACGATGACGGATCCTTGAGCGTTAACATTCCAATTGCATTAAGAAAAAATACAAATTATGCATTATAGGTAATAAATGACCCATGCCTTCTAAACGCTCTCGAAAATCCATTTTTGAACAGATTTTCGTTCATTTAGCTTCATATGAAAGATATGGATTTTTGGAAAAGAACCCTGTACATTATTGAGCATGGCCATTCTGGGCACAATTACACAAGGGTGAAATATCTCCAGTGGCTCTTTAAGAGATTTCTCTAGGAGTTCTGCAGGAATTTACTTATGTTATCTTTATAGAAATTATTAGGATACTTTTTGATTATATTCCAGCAGGAGTTCAATCCCTGGGGGAATTCCAACAGAAACTTTTGAAGGAAGCCCAGAGCAAATCTCTGGGGAAATTCCAGAAGAATCCCTGGACGAATATTTGGCGAAATCCTTAGAGTAAGTCATGTAGCGATTTTCCTGGTGGTAACTTTGAGAGAATTCATAGAGAAAATTCTTGAAGAATCCCTTGTGAAATTCGTGATGGAGTCTCTGGAGGAATTCCTGGTAGAAATCTTTGAAGAGATTGTCCTAGTGTAAGCCGCTGACTAGCCGCAGGATGCCGCTTCCGCACATTATCCTTTTTTTCTGGTCTCCCAAAGTTCTCAGTAAATAAATGTAGAAGGTATCATTAAAACAGGCTCTATACCAGATTCTATCCCATTACCCGGAATGCAATTCCCCCGAATGCCATCACCCCGAATGTACCATTACCCTGAATTCCATAACCCCAAATGCTATTTCCCCGAATTTACTATTATCTTGACATGATGATATTGATGACATATTGATGATGATGACATATTGATGATGATATTGGAATTCGGGGTAATCTCATTCGGGGTGATGGGTCGTTAGGGGATTTGGAATTCGGGGTAATGGCGTTCGGGTTAATGGCATTCGGGGTAATAGGATTTGGGGAAATGGGGTAGAATCCTATCTCAGTTTGGACGTAGAACCAGAAACAAGGAAAATTTTATGTTTGATCTTTGGCAGGTGTCTATTTAGATCTGGATGAAAAATCATGACTTTTAAGCTATAATGGAACTTTCTAATATTCTGAAAATGTCCACATCACACCCCAACGGAACCGGTTCCGTTGTTCAAACTGGCTAAATCTAATTGTTGGTCCTCTTAATGCTCATAATCTATCATATTCAAATACAAAACTGCAAATGGTTTGATTTGATTTGTTTTAATGGATTTTTTTTCTCCAATAGCTTAAGACTTATGTCTTTTTAAATGCTACACAGCATACTGGCATGAATTTGTAAGCATCTCATCAAAGAACATAGACAAAAACACAATATTATATACAGTTTTGATTCTTGACTTATTAAAGAACACCTGAAATTGCTTCTTGAACACAGACACAGATTGTTGATTTCTCATGTAGGGGGTTTGGGGGCATAATGAATACACGGGGCGAAATAGACACCCCCTTTATCTCTGGGAATATGCAAACTTCATCAAAACTTCATATACTACATGAAATCTGTATTGATTTGGAATGAAAAGTGAGCACAGTAACGAACCCCTAGAGGTTCTTTTAGCTTTTATGCTGAAGGGAGAGCTCTTCTACATATCGGAACGATTGACGGTCATTAAACATATTAGAATATCCAAATTTCACGCAAGTGTTCATTTTGCCCCGATAGCTTTTTATTATCCTTGTTTTCGACCCCGGCAATTTTCAATCTCGTTTTTCTGGCATATGACATAATGTGTATTACCATGAATGAATGTAGCACGTCATACTAACATCAAATTTGAAAAATATCCGGGAGAAAATCAAAAACATTGCCGTTTTATGGTCTTTAAAAGAACATTTACTTAACGTGACCATTGGGCCCCTGATTCCCCTAGTTCAATAATGAATTCGTTGCGTTGATTGTACCACATTGCTTTAAAACATATTAATCCCACTTGAGAGTACTCTGTATTGTCAACCTCAGAACGTTTGTTGAATCTACAAATTCGATGCTTTCATTGTAGATTTTCAGGATTTTCCTACATTGGTTTCTCGACTGATCATTATACCATAAGTTTTTGTCGCTTTAAGTTTAAGGGTATTTTCTAGAAACCAATAACGGATTGCTTCGAAGTCTAAATTTACAATTTTTGTGCAAAAAGGTGAAGAGAACAGTGTTTCACAATATTTGGCATATTATTAATATAAAGACTTAAAAGAATAGGGCTAAGAACATACTCTTTTGGTACACCAGAGGAAACGGGAGGGACATTTTTACAGAAAACAGCTCGTGGACGATTGTTGAGATATGAATGAATTAAGACTTCTGCATTTCAACTGAAGTTCAAAAAGATGTTCTAATTTGTGTTATCACTTCCAAAGAGAACAGTTCTGACATGAAGTTTAATACTAGTGAGTCCCCTACTATAAAAGTTACCCGCATTATCAAAGTTACCCCGTTTTACGGTACGTCAAATCTCGCTGCTCAGCAGCGTTGCCAACCTTCCAGATTTGTCTGGAATATTCCAGATTTTTGAGGCTCAATTTTACAATTGACCTTGCATCCCTGCTGCTCAGTTGGCAAAGCGATTGGCTAAATGGCCAACTAGGATGGTCACGGTGCTCCCCTGACCTTTATTATCAGAAAAAAATCTCTATCAAATCTGTGCTCACCAGTCGTTTTCTATATCTAGCCTGCATGTCTTGGTAAAATTTAAAAAAAATCGTGGAACCCGTTTTGAAGTTACGCCTTTTTGTTTGTATAAGTCCACTAATTGAAATGAAATCTGAGATACCAAAACGGGTTCTCATTGGCCGTGATTATCAGACGAAATATACTATCGAAATTGGAATCATCGTTGGGTTATACAATTATTTGTAACTTCTGGAAGGAGTTTTGAACGGGAAGTTAAAAAAAAATGAGGTTACGCCTTTTTTGGAAGTGTAACTGTTGCACACTTATTTTAAATAGATAGGCATTCTTATACATTTCAGCATATTCAAATGTTTTCAATGACATATTGTGCTTATATGCCGCAAAAGTATTTTACAATCAATTGGTTTTTCATAGGCGCAAGTGTTTTAAGGTATTACGGAGCGAATTTCATCAAGTAACGAAATTAGTTTTTTTAGCACAATATTCTGACTAGTTTGGTGAACCCATGTACTCTCGATTCAGATTATTTTACATGCATCTGATTGCTAGCTATTGTATAACGAAGCAAAGTATAGGGGGACTGGGGGTAGTTTGCCCACGTTAAGGAAAACAGCGATTTTAGATGTGAAAAACATTATTTTATGCACTTTTTTAACTATGGTCGGATAGATAAACATGTTTTCTACCAAATAGTAGAAACAGCCATCCATTTTAACTTTTCTGGGGTTTATAAATTAATTTAAAAAAAAATGCTTGCTTAACTGTTTATGTATTGTTTTTGCGGGGTAAAACGCCCCGCTTGAGTTCGGCGTTAGCCATGCTGTACAGTGTACATGAACGCACACAATCATGCTTGTATATGTGCTGCATACATCCGGGCGTTTGTTCAGATGTTATTGTTCAATAATAGTATACATGCTGATGCGAAAAATGTACATTTGTAAGGCTCCAATTTTTGCGTAACTTCAACGTGGTATACGTTTGGTAGAATTTGAATTCAAACGGCTGTTTTGGTGTTATGAAATAGGGGTGGGCGTTTTGCCCCCAGAGTTGATTAAAGTTTAGGTCCTTCAATAAGCTTTTTGAGGGCAAATTTAACATATGTTTTGGACGTAATACAAACTACGACAGTGCACAAGTTGGCTCTCAGCAATAGTTTCAGAAATTTGGTTATTTATCGACCTAAAAAATGACATTGAAAATCGCACAAAATTGCAACAAAACCAGCGAAAAACGTTTTTATACGATTTTATCGATTTGGTTGCGAAAAACATATAAAAACATATAAGAAAAAGCATTTTTATCCATTTTCTATGATCTAGGGTGAAAAAAGCATTCTAAAATACATCGTTCGTCCAAATCGATGGTGGCGCGTTTTGCCCCCTATGGGCATATTACCCCCAGACAACCAGATATCGCATGAAAGTTCACGTTACAACTCGTTTATTCATACTTATTACATCAAACCCGCAAAACACCGTGGATAAACTCGTCAGATTGATGAGTTTCCTCGCATAAAACATTTTTTTTCTGAGTTCATTTGAACATTTTGTTTCGTACCGTACACTCGTAAAAAGTAAGTCGAATCAATCCGTAGCAGCTGTCAAATCAACATTTGTTATCAAAAGTTAAGTCGCATAAGATCACAGGTTTGTTCGGTAGTATGTTTATACACTCGCATTGTATGTTATTATTTATCACATAATATATGCCGGCATATCGCCTCCACTTTTGTACGTAGAAGGCCTTTTCGCGACATCTTATGAGTGAAATTTTGCACATACAAAGCCTCCACACAGTACGAACGAAACGTGTAAATTTCTGAGACATATAATGCACATAATTGGAGCGTGGTATATAATGGATATTTACATGGCATGTCATGTAAACTTCAATTATATGTCATGTAATACAGCAGGATTCTGTGTAATTACATGACATATAACACAAATTTACATGATTCCAGACTTAAATTTACATGACGTCATGTTTACATCGCATAAATGAAGTTTACATGACGTGTAATCTTCATTGTTTTTAACTGTGCAGGTGATTTCGTTATACGCACATTTTGGTTGTCTGGGCCCCCAGTTCCCCTACGTCAAAGAATACTTTACGAGTTGAGTTTTCGGTTATGAGCAGCAGTGTATGGAATAAAATAAAATTAACGACGTAGAAAGCAGCGATCACATTGGAAAAAGAAAAAAAATGCAAAGTTTACAACATCCGTTATTATTTTGTTTAATGGATTTTAAAATCGTAGCATTTACAGAGCTTAATTTGAAATCTTTGTCTCTATATATTTGGAAAACTTTGTGAAGCTATGATTTTTTCGTTAGTGATGAGTCGTAGCAGCTGGTGAGTCTTTACTTCACAAGCACAGTCTCGAAAAGAAATAAACGTTTACATGAAAATCGTCAGTTTGTGTAGGTTCAAACCATATTCTGGAGGTAGACCAGCAGTTAGGTATAAAAATAGGCTACGAGGGCTTCCAAAAAATGTTACGTTATATATGGATGTTCGCTTATCGAATCAATCTATTAGAATTTAGCTTACGGAACACTGAAAAATCAGCGTAACTCATAGCGTAATCAGTGGAAGCCCATTGTAAACCATCTCAACAAACAGTGAAACTGCACTCTGGGCGGTTTCCATACAGACTGGCGGCCAAAAATATTTTTTCCATCTCATGTCGTATTTATGAGTTTTAAGATACAAATTTGATGTTTTGTTTTCAAAAACAAGTTTTCGAGACTAACTTTTTAATAGGGCCTATAGCGAAATATTAAATTTTGTTACCGTAATCCGGGGTATCATTGATCAACGGGGTAAAATTGATCGGAATAACTCATCTCGTAACAAGTTCGTATCATTGTTTATTGATGGAACATCTCCAAATCACGAATGGTGCTTCTCTTTCTTATATTCATAAGCTAATGTAAGTGAGGATTTTTCCGAAAATTGCGTTTACATTATGCGTAAATTTGTCAACTTTTCGAAATAATTATTTCAATGGGTAAGGATGACACTACCGAAGATTCATGTCTCATATAAGTTCTGCAAACGATATGAGCAAGGGAAATGCGGTTCTCACTAAAATAGGTATCGCCGAAAACGATTCCGTTGTCAAAACTTTCATAAGTATGCTCAATTAGGCAACATTAACGAATTACTGTAAAGTAGAGATGGGCGACTCACCCACGAATCATTCAAAAGAGTCGACTCTCGAAAGTGAATGAACGAATCACGGTTCTTTTCAAAAGAGTCATGATTCATTTGCACCGAATATTTTAGAAGAGGGCTTAAAAATTCACTAGGAATCATATTTTAGAGTTGAAATTATCATAGTCAAACAATTCGGACATGTATTAATAGTTAAATTTGCTGTACGAAAAATATTCTCACACAAAAAATGTTATACTTTTTATTTCTTGTGTAAAATACAAGATTCATTTTTGGTTTTATAAAATAAGTCACCGAATCGATCAAAAGAGTCGATTCACTTTTGTGAGTGAGTCACCTACGATTCGCTCTCAAAATTTGATCATTTTGCCCATCTCTACTGTAAAGCATATAGAATTTCCTTAGGAAATTGCCTACCTTTGGGCGTATTCCGTGGTTCGAAGTGTTTTAAATTTTAAAATAACTCAAAAAGTAAATGACTTATAAGCGTTTGGCCTTCATATTCGGCTTCGGGGTCCATGATTCAAGTAAGTAACGGTATTTTCAATATTGCCGAACGTTGTTTACATAGGTGATCAATGTTACCCCAAATCAGCTAAATCAAAAAATCACTTATAACATTTTTTTAAACATGCTTAAATCTTTCAAAAAACAAAATACATTATATAGTCATGAGCAAGGATGGAAATCTAGTGATCATGACAAAATAAATGATGCATCGCGGTTGTTCTTTATCGTGCGATCATAGCAACAACGATTAACCATTAGTCGTCAAGTCCTAACAACAAATTGCGCTCCGCGAAAAATGAATCGCTCGGCATGTGTGCTAACGATCAATTGTTCGCAAACCAAAGTCATAACTTTTGGGGGATTTTTACGTTTTTATTCCGCGATCTGCCCTGTGGTATGTCATTTAAGATTCGAATGTCAATCGGATATGGTTTGAGTGAAAAATTATGCCGTGAACGCGTTCTGATTCATGTTAATCGCGACTTGTTACAACATCCGACAAACGGTTTGTCCCGCGACAAACAGTGCATCGGATGCTCCATTTATCCTTACTATGCGCGCGGGATGAGCTGTTCAAATCATGCTTCTGCAAGAGCAACGGCCCTCTTAGACCATTCAAATACTATGTTGTTAGTCGCTATTGAAGATTTTTTTCCATCCTTGGTCATGAGCAATGGGTGGCAGTACTTGTTTTAAAAATATAATATTTGCAACATATGCATTTTCAAACGAAATATTTAAGAAATATTAAAAAAATGATCAATATTACCCCGGATTACGGTACTTATAATGCATATAAGCCATTTATGCGATTAACGTTGTGCAAACCATTATAAATATTAAAACTTACATAGAAATTATGATTTGAATGATTTAGCGAAATTCAGTTATTTTCTGAATAAGTTTTTAGCTGTTTTCAATAGAAAATGGTTAAAAATATTGGAAAAATTCAAAAAGCCTTAAATTAAAAAAGTGCAAATTTGTGCAGCTAAATTCTTCACGATCCTTTAGTTTACATCTCAAAGTACCCTTGGAACTGAATTTAAGCCTGGGACAACTTGGGACAAAAAAGTACTCGATGTGTTAACTATAAGCTTATTCGATTTTTTAACCGCTTTATAGAAAAAAAATAATAAAAGCCACTATTTTGAAGCTTTTTTTCTTTTTTTATTGTTTCTAGGAAGCCTTTTTTGTAAGCTTTCAAAAGGTGTAAAAACATTTTACGCAAGTATTATAGAAAAAAGTTATGTTCATTTGAGTAAACCATAGTTTTTGTTAATAAAAACAAGTTTTTCTCCATTGGCTCAACTTTGGCACCTCATATCTGAGTGTGCAATGCAAATCATGCCCTAATATTTTGGGGATTTCTTATCAGACATGTTTACAATGAAATGGCGAACAAGAATTTAAATTTGGGGTACATCACTTTTTTGATTATTGGCCACCTGATAAGCCATAGTGTAACTGCCGCCTTCTCAAAAGCATTCGAAATGTCACACAGAGAAAGGAAATCTTGAAAATCCCATCTCTTCATGGTTGGCTGTTGAGATGCCGCAACGAACAAAAACTGCGTGCCTTGATAAAAGGATAAAGATCGTTAGTCCCTACGACACGTCAAGCCCCCCCTGAGGGGAAGAGAAGCATAAATTACAGAACACTACATGCGAAAGAAGTGTGATTGAGGTCGGTGCAAAAAAAAAAATCTGCTAAGACAGGCAACCCGCAAAAAAATCATCAGAACTCCTCCACTAGGGCATCAGCCGCAGTCCGGAGCAGAGTCGAAGGATAGCTTTCTTCGGGTGACGTCTTTGCGTCGGGTTGTTGAGTAGGTACAATATGAGCCGAGGAAATAGTCGATTCAGCAAAATACTTTTCGCATTGTTTGCATCACTTTTATTTCCTGTTGAACGATTCATTTCAGGCGTCTAATCCTTCGGCGACGAGGAAATGAAATATCGCCGCTCCCGTCGTTCGGGTTCGGGATTTTTTCCCTTACTTCTCACCACATTTACCACAGGCACTTTTTGGGGGACGGGTGGAAAACAACCCGAGAGGAAATAAAATTGCCAAAAAGCGTGGCTGGAGGCGAGGGAGGGAGAGTGTGATCAGCAAACCATTTTGTAGGTGCTTAGAGAAGAAGACCGTCGTGGTTGGAGGCGACCGCTGTCATGCCGAAGTCAAAGTGGACTGACACCGGGGATTTACGTGACAATTTGCGAGTTTTTTTTTCAAGATTACACATTGCAAAACTTTATTTGGTGAGTATAAGGGTTGAATTGTCAATTAAATAGGAGAGACTGGAGAGACTTGATCACCTGTTCATAATGCAGATGTAACTCTGCACGGAAATTATTCTTTGAATATGATGTCCACTAGTGAATGTTAGCTACTAGAGAAGAAGTGTTAGACATAATGCTCTGCTCGAATAGAATCAGAATAGAATAGAAACAAGTTGACGAAATTTTATGTACCGTAAAACGGGGTAACTTTGATAATGCGGGTAACTTTGATAGTGTGAAACCCACCACATACTAAACGAAATATCATAATTTCTGTTAATCAGTTAAGCAAAACGAATGCAAAACTAAGGAACATTAGTATGACACTTCATGTAAGAGCGGATTTCATTTGAATCAAGAACATTCTAGGCTTTCTATATGAATTTAAAAAAATTACACAATTTTAGCATTTTCGAAACGCTTACAAACAATCTGTTCTACGATCACTATTTGATGTAGTTTTGAATAGTTGGCCACTTTTCTTTGACAGCCTAGTTATCATAGAACTTGAAACCGGTCTCAAATCTCTTAGCGAAAAGCATTTTCACAAACTGGGACCATTTTTGTAAACTAAGTCAGAAATTTCCATATAACGTTAAACGCCTAGAGGTATGCAATGCCCTACAAATGTTCGTTTTTCATTCAATTTTGTTCGAATCATACTCTATTATCAAAGTTACCCCAAAACAGAAAACCAACTTTCGATTATATGAAAAAATATATATCCATTCATAATAAATCTTTTGCCAATCTATCGACTGTAATCGATAGCTAGGATGCCAGTACTTGTTTTAAAAATATAAATTGTAAATCTTTGAAACAGCATGCATAAATATTCAAGTTTTCTTCGAAAAAACTATCAAAGTTACCCCGTTTTACGGTATGTGATGAGGAAAAATTTTATATTGATGTTGATATTATATTTTGATAATTATATTTTTAACCTTGATTCCTACGTGGAAAAAATCTTTAACTATTCGTTATCTGTCACGAATCGTCAGTGGCACTTATGCGCTTTGCTATAATGGGCAGATAAGTATAGGGCAATATTCAACGTATTTATTATTTTCATTATATTTTAGATTTTATTTCTACAAATAAAAATGCTCTGCATGTGCAAGCACTACTCACACTTCAATATTGTTGTATTCAACAATATGGACAATTTGCCTCCCGAAATGCTGAATTCTGGAATCTTAATAAATAATAAATTATCCTATTTCCTATCATTCGTGTTATGGAATTCTCCAAATTCCGACGTCAGAATCTGGCGGTACCGCATAACTGCCAACATTCCAATGCATTTCTCTTGTCAACATTCTAATCACATGTCAGATCACTATCAGTCAGCTCATCTCGGCACCTTATATGTCTTTTTTTTTTTTTTTTTTTTTTTTTTTCTTAAGGCACTCCGTGCTCGTGGCCACTACTGTGCCGGAATCAGTTTATCTATATCTTCCTTACCGATACAGTTCTATTTTTAACTAATCTATATTTACATCTGCTTTCACTCTCTCCTGCTCTTTCTTTTTGCTCTCACACCGAGCAGGTAGGAGAGTGCTCTGCTGTTGGTCCAATCGATTTCCATAAGCCATAGTCCATTGCTCTTGCGGTGGTTCGTTTTGCCGTGTTCCTGAGTCGTTTGAGGCTAGCTGCCTGCGAAGTGGGTCAGTTTGTCTCAGTCACCATCTGATACTGACGGAGGATGGATGTGCTCCCCTATGCACGGTCCTCCGTGCAGCGTCTTCTGGTGGCTGGACGGGTTATTTATTTGGAGGGGCTGGGAATTGAATCCATGATCTTCCGCTTATGAAGCGAAAGCGTAACCTCGAGGCTACGGACCCCCCATACCTTATATGTCTTCTCCTCACCAATCATAATCATCGGACCACCGCACGTGATTCTGCTCATTCGGAAAGATGTAGATATTGCCGTATATCCCTTTGGAAGGTGCACAAACAATACCTTCTTCCCCAAACCAAATATCCCCACCGGCTCATTTCTACGATTGGTATGAATGTTTGCTTTGGAATTCTTCTCTCGTGACATCACAGGGGAAAATGCATTATTGTTCACCTTGATGTCATTTTGGACATGGAATGATACACATGCGCTGCGCTGGCAAACAACTCTTATCCGCGCCAGATATAGGATGGGACAGATCATGCACGAAACGAGTGCCTGACACTGCATGACGATGAGAAGCTCCGGCGGACGATTCTGTAACCAATACCCGAAAATCGTTTACCCGAAAGATACTTACTTGAATATGTTATTTACCCGAACAGTTTAGTACTGATAATTAATATAGTCATCTGAAAATGTAGCACTTCAAAATGTGTCGAACACCATTGCTTTAGAATAAAGTCTGTTCCACTTTAAATTTGATCGTTTCTTTTTAATTACCATCTTAAGTTAATATAGCTAGAACCTTATTGCAGCCTTCTGATTGTACTGATTTGTTAAGCTGATAAGTTGTGGAAAGTTGAACCAAGGAATCAAACAAGGAATCGATTGGGTGAATCCTGACTATTTTTTTTTTTTTTTTGAAAACGTTTCGCAAGAATTGTTTGAAGTATTTCAAGACGAATTTAAAGAGGAATCCTTCCAGAAATCCTCAGAAAAATCTCTGATGTTGGGTCTTTAGTAACATTGGATATCTAACTAACATTATTTTCCTTCATCAATACCCATAAGAATGTGGCCAGCGTCGTTCTTGACTATTCAATTTTGAGTTTTAGATTTGCGCACATTGAGAATGTAAGCTAATCACAATCCCTATTCATTGAATCTCTGTGCAACTCTGATTATTCTGTCCAGTCACAGAGTAGCAACTACGAATTTTATGGTCACACATTCGGGTAAATGACTTTCGGGTATTTGTAATGCATTCCCGGCAAACACAGATGGGACAATTCGGCCCCGGGTCTAGCGAGCGGAGCTGACTTGACTGAGTGATGCGATGGAGCAAACAATTCATCAGCTCAGCTCATACTATGAATACAGCCAGTAATACGGTCGGAATGTTGCACAGCGCGGTTGTAGCGAGTTGGTAACGATGACGTCTTCCCATCGGGACCGAGCCGTGCTGTCTGATCCAAATATACACCCTCATTCCAAAACACTTACAACGTGCAGCGTAATTCATTATGAATTTATGAACAAATATGTCACGAAGAAAATATTTACCAACGATGGCGAGCCATGCATTGCTGGCAGAAATTTGAATTCTGATATGGCGGGAAAATGTATACCCTTTTGCATGTCAGCTCAGGATCCGTTCCATTTGTTTGTTTGGAATCACCGGTAGAGGTGCAACTTTCAGACACAGTTTGTTTGAAAAGGGGTTTAATATACCATTTTTTGTGAATTATTTGGATGAAAAATATTCTAGCAAAGAAAGCTTTCCAGAGGTATGATATGGTTTTCTTTGCTCTAATTCTTTGCTCAGAATTAAGCGGACTCTAACCGCAGTACACTCTTATTGATCTTGTTGCACCTTATTAAGCCACCTCACTCGCTGCAATCCACGCCTTCTTGTACTAATCGGATTCGACGCGAACACCATCTTTGAAAAGTTGTTGTCCGGTAGTCTTGCAAAATGCCCTGCCCAATGCATACTTCCGGCTTTCGTCACCTTCTGGATACTGGGTGTGCCGTAGAGTTCAGGGAGCTAGTCGTTCGTTCTCCGTCGCCACACGCCGTTTTCCTGAATACCAGTATAGGCTGTCCCAAGTACCAGTCTTTCAAATACTTGTAAGTGTACACCACCCGTCATAAATACGGACTCGCAACACTCAGCTAAAAATTGAATCACCCGGAAAAGATTAGCATCTCCTCAATAAAGCTGCACTTATGATGTGCGGTTTGCAGCAAAGTTGTTCAGCAGATCAAGGACATCTGGAAAACAAATATTGTGATTCGCAATTTTGCCGCTTGGTAGCGATAGTAAGCATAAAAAAATAGCGTTTCAAGCATGTTCTATCTTGTAATCCACATGAGAGAGAAAGTTCGAATCTTTGACAATGCTGTTAGGAAGGTCAAGGACATCCAAAATGCAAACAATCCGAAATTTTGCCGCTAGGTGGCGCTCGTGAGCATATGTAATTTAGTATTCTGAATTAGTGATCTTGTGATCCAAACGAGATAGAAAGATCGAGTCTTCGGCAAAGTTGTTCAGAAAGTCAAGGACATCCGAAAGGCAAACCGTTTGGTTTCTAGTTTTGCCACTAGGTGCCACTAGTAAGCATATTCATTCAAACGTATGAAACGAAATCTATTTTGTGAACCATGTGAAATAGAGATGGACCAAACGGCTCATTTAAGTGAACAGATCCGATCCGATCCGAATCTCTCATTTTAGTGCACCGCATCTTTGGAACGGTTCAATGGCTCAGCGGCTCGCAAAGAAAGAGCGAATTGAACCGAGCGAAACAAAACAGCGGGTAGCGATTTTCCCTACCCAAACCAAGAGCCAATTTGATTTATTTTTACCCATATTCTTCATGTTTTTTCCTGAGTTTCACAACTACATCTACACTAGAGCACCCACACCATTGAGCGTGATGACCATTATAGAGGAAAACAATCGGTTCGTTATTTTTACTGGTCACTTTTTCTCGGATCCGTGTCGATCAAATGAACCGACTTTCATCAAAAAACAACCACAGATCACTCGTTCTTCTGAGTGATCCGGATCTTTCGAACGGCTCCGATTCTTTTTGCTCATTTCTAATATGAGATAGATAGTTCGAGTCTTCGGCAAAGTTACTCAGAAAATCAAGGCCATATGGTAGACAGTTTGATTTATAATGTTGCCATCAAATGACGCTATTGATCATGTTTCAATTAGTACTTCATACTAGTACTCACTCATAATTTTGATGAGAAAGATTGTACAAGTTATTGGCAAGGTTGTAAAGAAGATCAATGACATCCGAAAGGCAAACAGTTTAGTTCATAATTTTTCCACTAGGTGGCGGTAGTATGTTGAATTGAGCATTGGAAGTTAGTTCTGAACTGTGATCCTAATGAAATAGCAAGTTCGTATACTCTGCAAAGCTGTTCAGATAGTCAGAAAATCACTGTAACTGCGGTCCAAGGTAGCCAAGAAAACCAATTTTATTCTGGTGCTTCAACTCGATATCGAGAAATGAAACATCCAGGTATAGAGGGTTGACTGTACCTAAATCTCATGATTTTGATAAGATAGAAAGTCCAGAATGTTGTTCAGAAAGCCTTCGGCATTTGGAAAAGGAAGTGATTAAAATCAGAATCATATCATATTTAAGTGATTCAGGTTTGATCCATTACATATTCAGGTATGATATGCTTTATGTGTGAGTGATTCAGAACTGATTAACATTATATTTAAATTATTCAAGTCAGAGCCTCTTCAGTGTTTGTGTCGTCTCGGCCCGATCATTGCTCACCGATCAATCAGTAACAGTAGTGCGGATGGCAAAGGAAGACGTGTGTTCCCTTCCGAAGCGAATGTCTGCGTGATGGGTGATTTCTCTGTTACAGTTCGATGTAACACATTGGCGACCGTGGCAGTGTTTGCTACATATATATTTATTCACTTTAATAGCAAACGAATTGAACTTTTCAACGAAGAATTATCTAGCGGAAATCAGCTATTGGGTAGTACATAGTGTAATAAATCTAGCGCGACTGAGACGGAGCAAACCATGATGGCTGGTAGGTGAGTTTGATCATGTTGGAGTGAATTGAGAGAACCACTGCAGCTTATAAACAAACAAAGAGCAAGTAGGGAGGACAGGAAAGATAAGAGAATAGAGTAAGAGCGCGTTGTGAGGACCGCCACCTATAAGTTGTATTGTAAAGCGACCGCTTGTTAAGAGATTAAAATCGTGCTGAGAGAACCGCAGCAATCAGTAAACAGGGTGAGAACGCGTTAGGAGGACCTTTGATTAGTATAAAAAGCGAGTCGGGAGGACCGCATGTAAATTGATTGATAGCGAGTTGAAAAGACCGCTAAGATAGGAAAATCGGGTAAGTGCACATTTTGAAGACCGCTACCTCTCACGTTTATTGTAATGCGAGTAGAAAGAATTTCTGGAACAAAAAAGAGCGAGTGCGCGTTTTAACCGCTAAATTTGATTTATATTGTAATCCACAGCCAGGACCGCTGGTAAATGAATAGCGAGTTGAGAAGACCGTTGAGAGCAGACAATAAGGGTAGAGCAGGGGTCTTCTTTAGCCGAGTGCTTAGAGTCTGTGGCTACAAAGCAAAGCCATGCTGAAGGTATCTGGGTTCGATTCCCGGTCGGTCCAGGATCTTTTCGTAATGGAAGTTTCCTTGACTTCCCTGGGCATAGAGTATCATCGTACCTGCTACACGATATACGAATGCGAAAATGGCATCTTTGGCAAAAAAAAGCTCTCAGTTAATAACTGCGGAAGTGTTCATAAGAACACTACGCTGAGTGGCCGGCATTGTCCCAGTGAGGACGTTAATGTCAAGAAGAAGAAGAAAGAGGGAAGATCATGTTTTAAGAAGTTCCACCGTGACGAATAGTAGAATAGTGACATGAGAGGACTGCTTGTACATATTTTATTTTTTTACAAGGTCTAGAATGCCATCGAAGTTTTGTTTGGGAGCCGCAAGCTTGTTTGCACGGTGAAAGAAATCCGCCCACAAATAACGTTTGAAAATATTGTTGATAAGTGACACAACAGGCCGTTGAGAAAATGAGAGTTCACATTGGTAATCCATGTTCCTTGCGATACTGGAATGCTGTTTAATTGATGATGATGCGGGATTGAGTTTTGAGGAAAAAGGATTGAGTCTTGAGGACAGCTGCCAGCTACGACATTTGGTGGACAAACTGCATTAGTTATAAGGACTGTTCATTTAAGAAAGTGGACACCTAAATATTAGCATTTTGGTGTAAAAATTCCATAAAAACAAATAAAATTTTGTTTCAGTGTGATCTCAAGTGTTTATTTTGACAGCAGACAAAAGTTGACATAAAAAAATTATAAATTCTAAACGATAGGTCGAATTGACAACGCTGTGGCCAAAACAGATATTCCTGACGACGTACGATACATCCCAACAGAAAAATTTGGGAAAAATGATTTGGTATGGCAAGCAATTTGCTCCTGCGGTATGAAAGTACTACATATTTCACGACGGGTTCAATCAACGGCGAAAATTAAAGAACTGAATGCATTAAAAAATGGCTTCTGCCCATCTACTGACAGCATACCATGCCTCCATTGTTTTTGCCAGACCTAGCATCGGCTCACCATGCTTCAGCTACTTTGGAGAAGCTCAAGAAGGAATAAGTCGAATTTGTAGAAAAATGATCGAATCCATCAAATTGCTCAGAACTACGCCTCATTGAAACATATTGGGCAATAATCAAACGGCATCTTAAGAAGGATGGAAGAGAAGCAAGCTCCATCGATTTTTTCAAGAAAATGTGGTCAGCAGTTCAAAAAGCAGTTCGAAAAGTTCCGAAAAAAGTTGTGCAGAATTTTATGGGAGGTATCAAAAGAAAAGTAAGAGCATTCTCCAGCAATGCTCAATAAATGTTCAAATTTATGTGAATTTGATCGAAATTACGTTGATTTCCATGTATTTTAGGTAAACTCATGAATTTGTTCGAAAATAAACAGTTTGCTTTCTTAAATGAACAGTCCTTAGAATCCAACCAGTTCGAATAACAATCGAAAAGGCGATTATCGCTCCTCGCAACTCCCTTTTTTCACTCCGTCGGGATATCTCTACACTCGGTGGGCTCAACTTCCGGTCCTGCCATATGTGGAGCCCTGCCCAAGTGGCACACGTGTTATGATTGAGGCAGAATAACTCTTATATAACTAGATCTGGTCATATAAGAGTTATTCTGCATCAATTATAACATGTGTGATACTCGGATGTCTTGTTCGGCAACTGCGACGAGAACGAAGAACCTACTCCATCTTTTTTGTTCGCCGTTGAATCTTCTTCAACTCAGGTGGTCTCACCCTTTCGGTGACTCGCTCGTACTCCGATACCACCCACTACCAATCTTCCACCGCAAATAGAAGCTTCTCCATCCTGTCATTGCCGAAATCGTCTGCCTACAATGGAACATGAACGGCTTCCTGAACAACCTAGCTTAACCGTTCCCTCAGTGGCAAATACGTGTGAACCTCGAAACGAGAGGCATCCGTTCTGTCGCTCTCGGGGTTTTAAAGTCAATCCCGTTCACCTTTCTTGACATTGACTCTCAACTACCAGTTGTCGGAGTTAAGCTTCATGGGAGTATTACAATATCCGTAGCTTGCCTGTACCTACCATGCGGAAACATTCCTGACCTACGTGGAACTGTAGAGAATGTCATTTATCAGCTTCCAGAACCAAGAATGATTTGTTTAGAGCTACTACTCAACAGCAATTGACGTATCAGCTGGTACCGTTCAGAGATCCGGCGTTTTCACTGGAATGTCAACTCGGATCCGTGCGTAAGCGATCATCATCCCTCGTTACCGAGGCTCTTGCCATCACTAGACGATCCCGCTGGTTATATGACCAGGCAAATTGGGCCGCCTATAACAACAATATCTGCGCATCAATTAATGATCATCAACCAAGTAGCATATCTGAGTTTTCGGCTATCCTAACCCAAGCGGCAAGCGTATCAATTCTCAAGACTAGCAACACGCTTGGCCATAAGACTCTCCATTGGTGGTCCCCGGAGATTAAGAAAGCTATCAAAACACGTAGAAAGGCTGTCCGAGCCGTTAAGAGATTGGACTTCAATCATCCAAACCGAGCAGCAGCTTTGGACAGATAACGATCTCAGCGCAACGAATGCCGCTAATCCATTCGTGATGCTAAACGGGCTCATTGGGAAGAATTTCTCGACAGCATCAATGCTTCACAATTAACAACTGACCTATGGGCTAAGGTCAACGCCCAACGATCGCGGCAAACGATCCGCCATCCCACCTACTCTTGTCATTGACGGAAACAACACGGCCTGCGAGCAACTTGCAGCTCCATATCAACCTACCATTCTTAGCAGGAGAACTACAGCATGCCTTAAGCCGAAGTAATGGCAAATCCGCATGTCTTGACGACATCGGCTACCCAATGCTAAAGAAACTGGAGGGACCAAGGAAGCTAGTTGTACTCGAACAGATCAATAATCTTTGGTTGGGTGACACCTACCCGCTAGAGCGGCGAGAGAATTTCGTTGTTCCAATCCCTAGGCCCGGAAGCAAGCTACCGTCCGATTGCGCTCACTTGCTGCCTCTCGAAGGTAGTTGAGCGAATGGTGAACCACCGGCTAACACATCATCTACACTCTACAGAAACACGGTCTACTCGACCACCGGCAGCACGCTTTCCGACCTGGTTATGGAACAAACACCTACTTTGCAGCTCTTGGCGAAGTGCTGAAAGAGGCAAGTGACAGGAACCATCACACTGAGATGATTTCTCTGGACATCTCCAAGGCATTTAACCGGACTTGGACACCATTTGTCCTAAAAAAAACTAGTCAGCTGGGACCTAACCGACCACATACTACACTTCCCTAGGAACTTTCTCATAAACCGGTCCTTTAGGGTGGTTATAGGTGATATCACAGGGATCCGTCATATCGGTAATTCTATTTCTAGTTATGATGGCGTTTAATAATTTGCCAACCGGAATGCAGATTTTCGTCTATGCGGACAATATAGTCATCATAGTATCTGAACCAACAATCGTAGCTACACACAGAAACGCACAAGCAGCTGTTTCTCGAGTGGCCAAATGGGCTGTCCATCCGGTCAGTGGGCTCCCTATCGTAATCATCAACCAAGCCATCCCTCTTCGTAAAACAGCAAAAATCCTTGGGGTTACCTTCGACCGCAGCCTTGCTTTCAAGCCCCACTCTGAAGCAGTCAAATCCTACTGTCTAAGTCGCTTGAATTTGATAAAATCTCTCTCAAGACCACACCGCAGCAATAATTGAGCTATTCGGTTCTGTGTCGCTGCAGCTCTAATTGACAGTCGGCTTTTTTACGGCCTGGAAAACACTTCCTTAGCGATGAACAGCCTCATTGACACACTGTCTCCTATCTATAACCGCTACGTTAGGACAGTTTCGGGTCTTCTCCCCTCGACTCCGGCCGACGCAGCCTGCGTCGAGGCCATTCTTCTGCCATTCCGTGACTTAATTACTGTGACACTTTGCACGAAGGCGGCCTCCTTCAAAGAGAAGACTGCTGGAAATGCTAGAACCCACCTGCTAGAAGAGGCCGACAACCTGATTGACAGTATAGCTGGCACCAAGCTCCCCCCAATCGCTAAGGTTCACTGGTACGGCGATCGTGACTGGCACCGCTCATCCTTCAAATTCGATGGCAGAATAAAGGACAATTTCAGGGCAGGCAATCGTCAGATTCGTCACAGTGCGATGACAAAATAAAAAAAAACATCGTCATCCAGTATAATAACTCTGGCAGGTCGTCGTCTCGTCATCGACGAAAGAATGCACGACGAACGTCAATCCAAAATCATCAACGAACCACTTTGTCTTCATTCCGTTCGCTCCCCTTTCTCAAACAAAGGAGGCGTTTATTGTATATTCGCTTGCTATGCACAGAACGGCGAATGCCATCCCAGAATTGCTTGTATTGGCGATTTAACCCGTACTCCCGTACTCAAGCTTCAACAATAGCTCTGTTGGTAAGCGCGTGACGTTGACGATTCAGAGCTTGTTTGTTCAATTCCGGACACGTTTTGTTGTTTTGTTTTATTTTTTCAAAAAGGCTCATAATCTATCGACGCCACGGTTCGTATTGTGCATTTGAAGTGCAAATCTTCACTAAATGTCCTTCAAATGCGGTAAGACGAAACAATCAAAGGACACCTAGCAACGATTACACACATCACCGCCAACCTAGCATAGAAAAGCTTGCTTTGACATCGGGTTGCCTGTGGAAAATCTTACCGCGTTTGGTGTTCCCGCATTTGATATTTACGTTTCAAATGCACACAGCAATATTTTTAGTCGGCTCAGAGCTCCTGAACGAAGATTCGACCATAACGAAGAAGGCTTCTTTGTTCGTCATGAAGCCGAGCCTTTGTGGCGGAAAACTGCAGCAAATCGTCATCCAACGCTGGTTGAGTGACGATGGCGATTTTTTTTTTGGTTTCGTCGACGACTTTTTCCATTTGACGGTGACGATTGCCAGCCCTGTGCAGGAGACCCCTCGACACGGCTGCGACAATCCGTCGCCGAAGTCCTACGGAAAGATTATGCAGCACATCAGCGGCGCTATACAGGTGGCTCTCTCTCAACGCAAGGGGTTGGAATAGGCATCGCGGACGACGAATTCGCGGTAAGCCTCAGTCTTCCCGGACCATGTTTGATTTTTTCCGCCGAAGCCGCGGCTATTATATTTGCCGCAACTAACTCAACCACTCGCCCAATCGTCACAATTACCGACTCAGCAAGTTGCTACTTCGCCCTTCAATCGGAAGCTCCCCGTCATTCGTGGATTCAGGGAATAATCAGACATGCATCTCCAAGGGTCACCATCATGTGAGTTCCAGGGCATTGCGGAGTTCCGCAGCCGATCACCTAGCAGGGTCCGGGTTCACTGGCCGGTGATATACAACAACGGTGCCCCTGGCCGACATCCGACGTTCGGTAAAATCAACAGTGCGCCGGCAAAGAGAATGGACTAACTCACAAGGAGCCTAACTACGAAAAACGAAACAATGCGTTGATGCTTGGACGGACGTAAAATCAATGAAGGATCAAAGACTAATCTCCAGGTTCAGAACGGGTCATACGAGGGTTTTCCACAACCTAAGAGGGGCACCTTTCCACCGGGTCTGTGATGTTTGCAGCACAAATAATTCAGTCGAGCACGTCATTTGCGTATGCCTGCTGTACTTATACTCCAGATCTAGACAATTGTACGGAATTCCAGGAAGCATTGGAGACGCCCTTCAAGACGACAGTTATCTTCTGTGACATCGTAATATCCAACTTCGAACCAAAATGTTTGCTTTTCGGATGTCCTTGACTTTCTGAACAATTTTGCCGAAGATTCGAATTTTCCATCCATAATAACACATAATTTGATATATGACATGCGAAAGTGTTAGTTTTGTTCCGCTGTTGAATTCATTTTTTTGTTCATGCCTTCCATGTCTTAAACTCAATTCGATTCCTGCAATGATCTGAAACTACTTATTACTGCCAGTGCTAATTATGCCTACAAAGTCCCTTTGAATCTATCAACACTACAGATACGGGACCCGCGGCGTAACATCAAAGAGAACGCCAAAGTTCAAAGCACAGAACCTTTGCAGAACCTTCCAACTTTGTTGAACCGGGTGTTTCCAGAAGCAACGGTGTCACCACGTGCGCATACCAAGTATGGAAGAAGATAATATTAACCCATTCGAAGCCAGCATCCCGTCCGTGGCCCGATCGGAGTCCGTATTAAATTCTTACTTCTGTATGCGAGTGGGCAAATACGCCGTAAGAATGATACACGTTCGGATCATAATATATGCTGTGAAGCGTATTGTTTGCACTTTGGCCAGAGGTGCACTGTGCAGCCGGTAAAATTAGAGTAAAGTGGGGCAAAATTTTCCTTTATAGATTTCTAGCTCTTTATCAAGCAATTTTTACAAATGTTATGATAGTTCGAATGCTTTTCAATCATTTTCATTCCAATAAATATGCAAATCGATAGAGTTTTGGAAAAAAATAGACGCATTTCGCGCCAAATCGTATTCCGAGTTGGCAGCACCCTCTCAGATTTCAATGAAATTTTTTGGATGTGCAGAACATGACAAAATTAGTCGCTTTGCAGACTTTGCATACATAAAATTTACCTGGACTATCATTTGAAAAGGGCTATACTCGTTTACCAGATATTCTTATCAAAATAATGTAATCGATAATGTTGTATGAATAACTTGTAGATAATTGTGTAAATTTTAGAAAAATACTAAATATGGTCGAACTTCTACCCTATCTTACGCTATATTACCAATCGCGTTTGTGTCGTATACACACATATATGGATGACGACACTGATATGGCTTGGAACGATTGCATTCGCAGGAGCGCACATGTGTCACAGGGACCGGGTGCTGAATTCATTGCGTTTCAACGTTTGCACAGTGCACTCCACACAAGGGTGGAAGGGCAAAAGGCATAGACGATGTGTTGGCAGGACAGTTCACAGATCAAAATAAGGAGAAAAATGCTGATTAGGAGTGTATCGCGATGGCGGCAGAAGCTTCAGCCTCGGAGTCACTGCTGTTGCAGCCTCATTCAGTCAGTGACATCAATCGTTCGAGTTGCTGATAAATGTCACTCGAACTCGAGCTGCATACTAACGAGAGCTACGGATTGTGCAAGTTCGTGGGAACGATTGTATGAGTCCTGTGCCCCTTCGAAGATTTCAGGGATGATGAGGTATTAAGCTTGTCTCCAGACATGAGGTCAAGGTGTGTTTAAATTTCTGAACAATGTTGTTGTGAAGTCACTCAAGATTATCAATAATTTTTTTTCTTGATTTGGTCATGCAAAAATGTGAGATTTCTTCTAATGCTTCCGAAACTCAATTTATAATGTATTCCCACATAAACCAAAAACTCATATGGAATTAAGTGTATAGGGCTCATGAGTCATGATAGATAAAATTTTAACTTTTAAAAATCTCTTTAATAGAAACGTTGTCTTGGGGCCTTCCTTAGCCGAGTAGTTAGAGCCCGCGGCTACAAAGCAAAGCCACACGATATACGAATGCGAAAATGGCAACTAAGGTAAAGAAAGCTCTCAGTTAATAACTGTGGAAGTGCTCAATGAACACTAAGCTGAGAAGCAGGCTCTGTCCCAGTGAGGACGTTAATGCCATTAATAAGAAGAAGAAGAAACATTGTCTTGTTGGCATGTTCAAATCTTCAAACAAATTTCTAGGCCGGCCATATTACATACGAATTTATAACATTTGGTCGCATGACATTTAGTCGATTGACGTTTGGTCGAAAGAACATTTGGTCGAATGGAAATTTCGTCGAATAGACATTTGGACGAAAAGAATTCAATTGCTCTAAGAAGCATATGATATTTGGTTGAAAAAAATTTTAGACGAATTGTAATTTTTCAGATTATTTTACAGTTTGTCATTTAGACATTAATATACAGTGATTTTTTTCATTAAAAAAGGGGAAATATGTATGGTATGTGCTATTACTGGAGGTTGCATATGCTAGGACAAGATGAAAAAAATGCAAGGAATATGCATTTGTGTACTGGTATTTCTTGCTCAATCTTTAAGCCTTCAATATGCGACGACCGTTATTTTGGTATTTCAGTTAACATGTATAGGCCTGAGTGAAAACAAAAATACTGAAACCCTCTTCGCCAGAAAACAAAAATACTGATTAACAGTTTATCAATAAATCAGTTGTAATAATGATAAGTTACAAAAGTTAATTCATTTAATTATAAATTTTCCTATTTGTGGATTTAACTTACTAGCAAACGTTCTGATCCGTGCTCTATTTACGCCCAAAACGAGCGCAGTCATATCATATTCCTCTAGCGTTCACTAGCGTTCTTGCGCGTCGAAGCAGCAAATAATCTCCACAGAACTCTTTGAACCTCTTCGCTTCGCCTTCAGTATACCAGGTAAGCGCGTTTTCCATATAGTTTGCATTGAGAGAGCTTTGACTTTTTTCTCTTCTCTCCTTTTATCCCTTCTCTACTCCTGCTGTATGTCATCGCCCTTTCAGTGATCGAAACGCGTTCTTTCGTGTCTCCAATTTAAGAGAGGATAGGTGTTCTCTCCGCTCCGTATATCTTTTCATTTTCGGTTAATCTCAATCGTTTACGATTCGTCGGGATTGCGCTCACCCTAGTAGTGTTCGGCAGTCATTGAACATTCGGTGGCAGCAGATACTTTGCAGGTATAATATCGGTAGCGTTCGGGTGAGTGAGTGAATTTTCCCATACTTGCTCACCGCTCAGAGAATTCTTAACGGATTCAAATAATTTTTTGTCAGGTAACTGGCCTACATATCTAGTTTCTAGAAGTGGCCAGAGGAACTCGAAAATATTTCTGTGGCTGGAGTTATTCCGGTGGGTCCCTGGGTCAAGTCGGGTAAAAAAGGCTGTTTTTTGGGACATGCCAAGTTACCATTATTTATTTGCGATGACAATCATTTCTATTTGGATAAATCATCAAGATCTGATATTCAACATTATAAATGAAGAGTTTTGCACCGCTTGAAATATAGCGGATGTGGCCATTCGGAAGTAATGCCCGGAAAAATCGGCTATAGATTTGTTGGATACTAAACCGTTTCAATTCTCGAAAAATAGAAATCAAATATAATTGTGTACTAAAATGCGTTCCTATAACCTTGGCACAGCTTTTCAGATACAAATTACCTACTTTATCGTAAGTTTGAGGCGTCCCGGGACCCGAAAATGGTCATTTGTAGGATTAATCAAATGCAAAACTCATAGTTATCAATTTTCTTAAAACTTCGTCATGTAGTGGCCACATTACAACCGACCAGTATATGTGCTAATCAAAACAAGACTCCATGTGTGTAAGACCAGCCTGTCAACAAACTAGGCAACATAAACAGTTATGGATCTGCGGAATACGACACAAAAAGAATCCGAAGAAATTTTTTTTTATTATTATTAATCTTTATCTGTAGCTGTAACTTGTAACTGTAAGGCCATCTTCAGTGTCGTGTGCTAGACTGGATCAAGAAAGCAATCAAGTAAGGTTTAGTACACGACACTTATGGGCCGTCCATAAATGACGTAGCATTTTTTTACTGATTTTTCACACCCCTCTCGTAGCATTTAGTCACAGATGATGATACCCCTCCTTGGAAACGAGCAAAACAGCCCACCCCCCCTAATTTTTATGTTTTTCCTCAGCAAAAAACATAAAACAAAACATTAAAATCAAGAAATTAAAAACAAAGCTTGATATTATTTGATATCAATTACTGAATACAACGTCAGGATAATCTAACAAATGATACTTGTTTATACCGTTGCGACCAAAAATCATTTCGAAAACATTTTTTAACAAACTTACTTCCTGTTCAAGTTACATAATTTTTGGTTTAAGCTTATACAGGTTAAATTTAATTTGTATTACTTTTGCAGTTGTTAAAACTTAAAACAAGTTTACAGTTAAAAAAAGGTAAATCATATTCATAAGCTATTAAACAATAAAATAAAGTAAAGCTAACAGCAATGAGTATGGTATCAAAATATTTTATAATGAATTAAACACAAATTTTGTTAATTTAGAGGATTTTTTTTAATTATTCGTTTAGAGAAGCAGATTTCAGTGAATATGATCAACGAAATATCTTAATTTGAAATATATCTTCGTCATTATTCTCTGAATTCAAACCCATTCAGCAAACAGTGGCCAGATAGATAAAAAATAACAATTGTAATATTTGTAATGTTTCAAAAACCAGCGATGTTTTTACAATCATCTTCCAATATTAGTATTTCAACTAAACTTCATCATAATTCCCCATACTGAAATATTCTGACACAACTCATAATGGAGCAATGAAATAAAATGAATGCTCACTAAATTATCGAGTGATTTTGAAAACAGGATAATTGGACAATTTCGATAACACTCGAATTTGATGTTCTCTATATTGTCCAGGCTGTGCCATCAAGGGCATTAATATATTTGATTGATAATTTTATTTGATTGATAATTTTAACTGACCTACATGGTCTCATTAAAATGTGATCTTAATATTAAATAACAACGACTAAACATGAGGTCTTACTTAACAATGGTATTCATTTTTACAAAATAATCGACAGGACAATACTAACTTTGTAATACTAATTAGAAGCTTTAAGCAAGAATTAACACATCAATGATCATAACATTTTATACAGATACAAATTAGCTACGACTGGGTTTCCAAATTACATGACGGTTCACAAATTCTCTAAATTTTATATGTTTAGGCCAAGTGGAAGGTTTCATTGCCAAGGATTTCCTTTTTTCATCGAATACTACTTTAAAAGAGATATAATCTGCTACACGTTCACTTTGATAAGACACTAGCCGCCTCACCCTAACTTCATCATGATCATTGATATTCAAACATTCACAAGCAAGCTTGACAATGTCTTCATTGGTAGTACTGCGGTCGACGTTGGTTAAAAACAGAGAGAAAGTATCTCCAGAATCGGATCCAGTCTCAAACATGCCACTACCACTGCTCTTCCTAGATTCGCACTCATTCGTTTCTTTCGTTCCATCGAACAGATGATTGCCATACGATGGAGGCGAAAAAGGAGTAGAATGTTGCTGGTTATACGTCTCCGGTTGTGAGCGCTGAGATATCATCGTGGTAAATAGATCCATGATATCGTTCACCTTTGCCTTCAATTCCTCGATTTCGGTTTCGCAATTCGTTTGATGAGTGCAGCAGTCATTAGTGTCCGTATCGTCTGCGATGACATCACGAGAACTGCAGAAGTCCAATAAACATGCGTCACACATCCATAGGATGTTCTTGGAAAACAGAGCGCACATAGTGGCCTCCGATAGCCCCACACATGCGGCGTGATAGCGTTTCGCACACTTTCCCTCGCAGACGGTGTAGCGATCGTTCTTACGATCGATAGCAAGTGAGCATTTGTTGCACTGCATCATGTTTTCCTACTCACTCACGGAGATGTCGAATGGCGGTTGCTGATTTGGCGGTTTCTTAGAGTTGATTTTTGTCACAGTTTCAGGTTCAATTCAAGACGTTGATCTTCATGCAATCATAACAACACGACAGCGTAAAACAGTATTTAGCGAATCAAGATTTTCAAACAATTTACACAGGTGCAAAACAACAGAATTCAGCGAAAAACTAATAGATGGAAACAAACAACAGTCACATATGTGACACTCAGAACTCAGGCCAAAACAAATCTCTGAGTGGAGATCTCCGGCAATATCCGGCACATCGCTGGATTGCAAGTACTTTTTTTTCTATTTCCCATCGCTTTGAAAAGTAATGAACTATTTAGGTTACCTACTGATCATCAAATCCTAACCCATTTTGGAAACAGTAAGTCGAACGAATGATAAGAATTTCAATTTTCATGTAGCAACATCGAAAGGATATTGTTGCAATTGGACTATTGCCATGCTGCTTACTTCCATTGAATTTAATCTACTCTCCTACTATTGAGTTCCAACGGAGTTGGTGGTCCAATGGCTACCGCTTCTGCTTCATAAGCAGCAGGTCATGGATTCAATGCACGTACTTTGTAGTTGTATCTTTCACTTGCTTCTATCTATTAAGAGTGATATATATCACAATATTTCCTTACGCTTGATACATAGGCAGTCTGCTAACCAAACCAGCAAGCCTCTCTGCCATAAACATTACCACCCCTTCATCCTTCCCGCATGAACTGGCGTAGACGCAGTGGTATGTACGGTCTACAGTGGGGGGGAGCCAGTTAAATGCATCATCAACTCTTTCCCCTTCCCCTTCATTGGTCTGCATTCTGCCGTGGCAGGCACTTTGCATGCCTTGCCTAAAAATAGAAGATCATCAGCACTTATACATTGAGGAGGGTGTCTGTTAGTCCCAAGCAGTCATCTGGTTGGTTCCTTGTGTAAGTGCCACTGATCTGGCGATACTGCAGTAGCAACCACGAGCGTAGTAGCAACTCCTACTATTGAGTTGCAGTGCTTTCTGTGGTTCATTTGCTTTTTGCGGAGATTGCTTGCAGCGCGTTATTGCCACGATGCAATACATCTGACATCAACATTATTTTTATCTAGGAAAAAACAAGAAACAACAGTACCGCCATCAGTGATTAGACTGATACTGGCATCAATATTTTCTAATATGTCACAGAAATCACATCACAGTTTACGAAAATAGTCATTTATTTATACAAATTGCATCACCTCCCACCGTGTAGGTGGGTGGAATCGTTTGATCGATAAGTTTCCTCGCTATTCTTAGAGCCTTTATGTGCATTACATTTCATCCCGTATACTCGTAAAAAATAAGTCAGATCAATCCGTAGGTTGTCATTAATTAAGTCGCATAAGAGTACATTCTATTATGCAATACAATATGCACACTCGAATTGCATACATTGCATGCTATTTCCAATCATATAAATAATATGCTCGTGTATCGCCTCCAATTTTGAACGTATAAGACCTTTTCGCGACATCTTATATATGAAACCGTGCTCATAATAAGCATTGCATAACGCAAAAGGTGATTTCGTTACACGCACATTCTGGCTGTATAAGGATATTTTTGATCGTGTTAAATATAACTTACAATTAATAAAAATGGGAACAACAACACCTTCACTTCCAATCATTTTAAAGAGTCGCACACTTGGCCTTTCCTTCCAAAACAAGAAGGAAGGACTTTATCAAACAATATTTTTATTAATTATTATAAACGTTTGAATACAACATGTACTCAGTAAATTTTTATGAAATTTTTGTTTTGAAGCCAAAACTTATGATCACCTTATTCTGGTTCTTTCTGGTTCTACGGCCCAACTGAGTCAGAGACAACTCTCAAATAAAAGTTCTTATGAACACTTTTACAGTTATCATTTGACATCATATTTTGCCAATTGACCTATTTTGCATTGGTACACATTCAGATTAGATTACTGGGGTCGGTAAAATTTTACTGGGGTTTTGAACTTCCGAAAAAGACAGTAAAATGTAAATTATTGTCATGCATGATTGAATGGCAAATATCGACAGGTTTTATTTTTCATTGGTAATTGGTATTAAAATATAGCCCACCGCAAAATTGCAAATAAAAATTCCTGTTTTTCGATTTTTAAAAATTTTTCTTCGTTTACTGACTTTCTCGGTAGTGCAAAAACCCAGTAATTTTTACCGAACAGATTGAGTGTGTATGTCATGTGGCAAGAACGAATATACTTTATGCCCAGAAAATTGAATTTCCATTACTACAAAACCTTTGACCGGCTGCACTAGAACCGATAGCCCTCAGCCTGGCCCTGCAGAATAGCTGCGCGTTTACCGCTTCGGCAATTTGGATTCTAGAACTTGTGATATTAATACTATATACAATACTTACAAAATACTTACAAAATAAAATCGGCTCCATAATGCCTCATACCGCTAGAGCCTGTATATAAACAAGTTATTATTATAAGTTTTCAAAATATCGAATGATTGAATGTAGTTAAACACATTCCAAAACAACTTCTGGTATTGAAATACTTAGTTTAAGCATAAAAAATAGACGATTTTTTTAAATGAGGCACCGCGATATGTCTCTCTGAATGTTTTGAAAACATACTTTTCTATATAACATATTTTTCTGCATGGAAAATGTATCACAAACTATACAAAAAGAAATAGAAAATCAAAAGGAGCTCAGTACTGAAAACCAGCTATTGATTAATCTATCATGTTTTCAAAGTAAACAATTTTTTTACAATCTAGACACCAAGACAAGAGACTAGACTAGACAAGATGATCTTAAAAATTTAAAGTGTGGCTTCGGTTTATCTTCACCCTAACCATACCAACTTGGAAAGAGCAAGCCTCACAACAGCCATTCATATCAACTTTCGCTTGCAAAGAGAACTGTTTTCTAATCCTTGCCGTTCAGTCACACAAAAGCCATGTTCAACAAAAAAGGATCATTTTGCTTCGTATGTGCAATGACACACGATTGAATGCCACTCTCTAGCTACGGTCCATTCTCATCGGTGAGATAATTTTCATTCGCAGATTAGTCGTTTGAGTTGTATTAGGGTAGGTGTGCCAGTATTCGTCAGTATTTTATGGAAAAATATTTCCTATTATTTTTTCAGTTAATTTCGCGTTTTCTGAGAATGTTGTCGCATCATTTCAAAGTAATTCGATGAAGACTGATCGATTCACAAATATTTTCGTCGTTAAATTGGTTAATAGATTACCAATGGCTTTTAGGGCGAGATCACAAGTTATCTTCTTCTTGGCATTACGTCCTCACTGGGACAGAACCTGCTGCTCAGCTTAATGTTCTTATGAGCACTTCCACAATTATTAACTGAGAGCTTTCTTTGGAAAAGTTGCCATTTTCCCATTCGTATATCGTACCATGCCCACACAGTTACGGATCACCCACAGTGACGGATCACTTTGGCGTTCAACATCGGATAACTCGCTCAAAACATAAACGTTGACGAAAAACATATTTTTCCCATGTTATACTATTTGTCTTCTACCATTTGTAATGTTAAGCACAACATTCAACCGCTAAATAACGGTGTTTTTGACAAATGTTTAGTTGGTACCACACAGCTATCATTATAAGGTCGTTTTCTGTAAGAAGTGCCGTCAGCATTCATAAGCTCCCATAGGTGGTAAAATTCAAATGTTATAGCATGTTTTATGTTCGTTCGCTTCGATTTAGAATAAATTCACATTTGGAAAACATTTTACATGAATTTTTATTCAAAACACCGAATATTATCACTTCTAACCAGTGATCCATAATGTGGACCAGGAAATGATTGTTTACCACGGTTATGGATCACTTCCAAAGAATGTAGATTTCTGCTATTTTATGCATTGGATTCGACATTTTCAGACAATAGCACTAAGGATAAAACTAATAAAACATCAAGGTTTGTAAATTTCATATTTTAGCAGGCAAAAATGGGAGGAAAACTTGGTGTGGAGCGGAAACAGTTCATGTCTCAGTTACTACAATGCAGTATCACAATAAAAAGGGCATTTTACCCTTGTTTCCAGCTCTAACACTGCTATTTTTGCAGTAATATATGACACATTGTTAACTTTCACCATACCATGCAATACAGATGCATTGAGTTGAAAATCTCTTGATTTTGCGCACTGATCCGTAATATGTCACAATATGATCCATAATATGAAAATTGATCCATAATATGGTTTTCAGGAACCGACACAATTTTTAATTTTTATGCAATCCTAAGTAAATATTACACTCAAAACAGTTTACTAACCGAAGTTCCAATTTGAAACGATTCGATTCGTACTTTTAAATTACAATTTTACGTTTTCCATGTCGTTTTATTGAATTTTATAGGTTGGACTCCACACTATTTGATCCATAACTGTGGGGTCATGGTATGTCAAGTACGATTATACTCTATGCTCGGGGAAGTCAAGGAAATTTCTTTAATGAAATCGGGAATCAAACCCAGGTACCTTCAGCATGGCTTTGCTTTGTAGCCGCAGATTCTAACCACTCGGCTAAGAAAGGTCTCATATGATCAGATTGGTGTAAAATTATATGTCTTAAATCCGGGGTAAAGAATACTGAACCTATAACGGATGCGGGTACATCTACCCTACATTGCCAGGAATAGACCAGTCAGCATGTCACCAGATCGGATCAATCGCCGGCCGGGGAGGCCGAGCAGTAGTAGATCCAATCGCATTTGGTACAATGGGAAATGTGCGGATATGGATGTGATTGAAAAAGATGGCAGCTGGATGATGACGCATTCATTGATTCCTTTTCGAGGAATGCGGAAAAGTGTCGGATTACTTCGCTAATTGGTTGATTGTTGCATTGGTGAATATGGTGCTACCTTTGGAATGTGGTTAATAATTATGAACAATGCAAGGAAAAATGTTCTACCGAAATTGACCAATGAGAAGAAATATATAATCTTTAAACAATTTTAAGAGTCGTAAACAGCAACTTGGCTCATATATCACAAGTTTTGCCAAATATCCGTCATAGAAACAAAGGTACGACGATGACTATCCCTTTGGTTTTTTGCAGGAAACCTGATCATTGTCAATTGAAAGCTGAAGAGTTATCAAATTGAAAACATATTTTTGGGGCCTTCCTTAACCGAGCAGTTAGAAACGTGGCTACAAAGCAAAGCCATGTTGAAGGTGTCTGGGTTCGACTCCCGGTTGGTCTTAGATCTTTCCGTAATGGAAATTTCCTTCACGTCCCTGGACATAAAGTCTAATTGTACCTGCCACACGATATACGAATGCGAAAATGGAAAGTTTGGCAAAGAAAGCTCTCAGTTGATAACTGTGGAGGAGCTTATAAGAACACTAAGTTGAAAATCAGGCTTTGTCCCAGTGAGGAAGTAATGTCAATAAGAAGAAGAAGTGAATGTAAAATTTTGCAGAAGTTGTGATTGTGCGGTTATTCCAACGGGTCCAACCCATCCAATAAAGCCATCGCCAAACAAATGCAATCAAACAACCCAACGGAGGAAGCCCCAGTGGACGCCTTCCGAATTGCTGCGGGCCATGTGGGTGGGTGTGCGTTGTGTAGTAGCATTTGCAGTAAACGGTGGAAAACTTTTAGTTCGATTGGTTTCGATGAAATATTGATGAGAGGGACAAACAAATGAGCTGGAAAACCTTTGCCTTCTGGGCCACAGTCTACGATGGGTCACGAGACGGAAATGCGTTTACTCATTGGACAAGAAGAAGAAAGAAAAAAGCGGATTTCCCTAAGCGGAATCGAATTTTTCTTTGAATAGTCCATGTGTGTATTGGGACTGGTAGCTGAACATCCCTTTCAAATTAAGTTATCAAGAAAGATAAACGAACAATCCATTCCGATCGGCTGCTCGTCGTACTGGAAGTAAATTATATTGAGCAAACAGAGAACCGAATCGGAAGCCTATACCCGATGAAAACACGAATATCATATTTTAATATAGGAAATGAATACCAACATACCATACTATAGTATGTACTTCTAAAATTAGAGGCAAAATACAGTAAATCAATATCATAAGTCTATTCCAAATGTTTTCAAAAGCTAATAATGTTTTTGCTATGGTGTTTAATAACAAACCAAGTTATGTAAAGTTTTACGGAATCATTTTTCGTTATCATATTTTATCAGAAATAATAGAAATAATAGCCAATTAATTGTGATAGCCTAATATGTTATTTATCAGGATATCAAACTTAGTCAAATAGTAGCAAATCAATATCAAATCAAGGCATTATAGATCAATTTGAAATATGCTTGCTATTCACTTCTGCTCGGGTTCTGCGGAGCCAAAGGAGGTGCTGAGTAGGACAATCGGACCGTTTTCTACGGAAACATTTTACGTGTTTGCTAGATTGGTTTGCGTTTCGATTGAACAGCCGCTGTACGATATGTCAGGATATTACAACCCCTTAAGGAATATTACGTTGAAGGCTTTCATGTCAATGGTACACTTTTGCCATCATTAATGGAACAAGGTTGCATAACTTGAACAATTTCCTGTTGGAGAGCTTCTGTTATCAGTACCTTTAAAAGAAGAGCTGGTTTGGTTTACGTAATAATGATGGCTTTCTAATGATACGAGCATTTTGCAACAAAAAATCAAAAATGCAATTTTATTACGCAATGCATGTTTTGTGTTAAGCATTATAGTTTTCATTCAGTTTCCAAAGCAAACTAATTCAATTAAAAAAAAATGCATAAACCTAAAGGGGAAATGATAATCCTAGTGGTGAATGCAGATTTATGCCAAAATACCATGGGTAAAGCATTCGATTCTAGATGAGATTCGGAGGAAACTCCAAACGAGATTCGTAAGGACTTCCAGACGAGATTCAGATACATCTCAAGACAAGAATCGAAGGAATCTCCAGACGAGAATCGGAGGAATTTCCAGGCGATGTTCAATAGAATCTCCAAATGAGATTCACAGGAATCTCCAGATGAGATTCGGAGAAATCTCTAGACGAGATTCGGAAGGATTTCCTGAAGAGATTCAGATAAATCTCCAGACCAGAACCGGAGGAATATCTAAACGAGTTTTGGAGGAATCTACAAACGAGATTTGGAGGAATCTCCGCACGTGGTTTGGAGGATATTCCGAACAAGATTCGGAGGAATCTCAAGACGAGATTCTGAGGAATATCCAGACGAGATTTGGAAGAATCTACAAACGAGATTTGAATGAATCTACAGACGAGGTTTGGAAGAATCTCCAGACGAGATTTGGAGGATTCTCAAGACGAGATATGGAGGAATCTCCGGACGTGATTTTGGGGACTTTCCGAACGAGATTCGAAGGAATCTCAAGACAAGATTCGGAGGAATCGTCAGATAAGATTCAGAGGAATCTCCAGATGAGATTCGCAGGAATCTAAAGAAAAGATTGGAGGAATCTCCAGACAAGATTCAGAGGAATCTCCAGACGAGAATCGAAGGAATATCCAGACGAGATTTAGATGAATCTTCAGACGAGGTTCGGAAGAATCTACAGACGAGGTTCGGAAGAACCTCCAGACGAGATTTGGAAGAATCTCCAGACGTGACTTGGAGGGCTTTCCGAACCATATTTGGAGAAATCTCAAGACGAGATTCGGAGGAATCTCAAGACGAGATTTGGAGGAATCTCAAGACGAGATTCGGAGAACAATCCGTACAAGATTCGAAGGAATCTAGAAACGAGATTCGTAGGAATCTAGAAACGAGATTCGTAGGAATCTAGAAACGAGATTCGTAGGAATCTCCAGACAAGAATCAGAGGAATATCCAGCCGAAATTCAGAGGAATCTACAGACGAGATTTAGATGAATCTACAGACGAGGTTCGGAAGAATCTCCAGACGAGATTTGGAGGAATCCCAAGACGAGATTCGGATTAATCTCAAGACGAGATTTGGAGGAATCTCAAGACGAGATTCGGATTAATCTCAAGATGAGATTTTGAGGAATCTCAAAACGATATTAGGAAGAATCTCCGGACGTGATTTGGAGGACTTTCCGAACGAGATTTGAAGGAATCTCAAGACGAGATTCGGAGGAATCTCAAGACGAGATTCGGAGGAATCTCCAGATGAGATTCCGAGGAATCTCCAGATGAAATATGGAAGGATTTCCAGACGAGATTCAGATGAATCTTTAGATGAGATTCGGAGGAATCTACAGATGAGATTCGCAGGAATCTAAAGAAAAGATTGGAGGAATCTCCATACAAGATTCAGAGGAATCTCCAGACGAGAATCGAAGGAATATCCAGACGAGATTTGATGGAATCTCCGAACGTGATTTGGAGGACTTTCCGAACAAGATTTGGAGGAATCTCAAGACGAGATTCGGAGAAATATCAAGACGAGATTCGGAGGAATCTCAAGACGAGATTCGGAGGAATCTAAAGACGAGATTTGGTGGAATCTCCAGACGTGATTTGGAGAACTTTCCCTACGAGATTCAGAGGAATCTTCGGATGAGATTCGGTGGAGTCTCAAGATGAAATTCGCAGGAATCTCAAGATGAAATTCGCCGGAATCTCCAGATGAGATTCGGAGGAATCTACAGACGAGATTTTGATGATCTTCAGACGAGGTTCGGAAGAATCTCCCCAGACAACCAGAAGTCGCATAGCAGTATACGACGAAAGTCATTTATTTGTACAAACTGCATCACTCCCGCACTAAATGGTGGGTGAAATCGTTTGATCGATCGCATAAAACGCTATTTTATGAGTTCATATGTACATTTCGTTTCGTTCCGCATAGTTTTACAAAATAAGTTGGATCAATCCGTAGCAGCTGTCAAATAAACTTTGTTATCATAAATATAGTCTTATAAGTGTATAGACCAATTCGCAAAAAAAAACTACACACTCGCATTACATGTTATGTTATCTATATAAATAAAAATGGAATGATGTTTGTATGTCACGAAATGGCTCACGAACGGGGCAACGGATTTGAATGATTCTTTCTCCATTTTGTTCGTCAAGGGTTCCGACGTGTTTGTGTGTATAAAAGTTCCAGGTTGTTCACCGGGAAAGTAGGAAAAACGGTACTGAACGGAACTGTCGTTTTGTATGGGACGATTCATAGCGGTTTTCAACAGCCTACTTGATGGCGAGACGAAGTTTGCCGGGACCACTAGTATCATATAAAATATGTACGTAATTTGCCTCCACTTTTGTACGCATAAAGCCTTTTCGCGACATCTTATACGTGAAACTTTGCACATATAAGCACCGCATAAAGCAAAAGGTGATTTGGTTATACGTACATTTTGGTTGTCTGGGTCAAGACGAGATTTGGAGGAATCTCCAGGCGATATTCGAAGAAAACTCCTGACGAGATTCGGAGGAATCTGCAGGTAAGGTTTGAAGGAATCTCCAGACAAAATTCAGAGAAATCTCAAGACGAGATTCAAAGGAATGTCCAGATGAGATTCTGAGGAATCTATAGGCGAGATTCGGACGAATCTACAGACGAAATTCGGACCAATCTACAAAAAAGATTCGGAGGAATCTTTAGATGAGATTGAGAGTCCGGAAGAGATTAAGACGAATCTCCAGACGAGTTTTAAAGGACTCTTCGAACTTGATTTTAAGGACTCTTCGGATGAGATTCGGAGGAATCTACAGAAAAGACTCGAAGGAATCTTTAGGCGAGATTATGAGAAATCCTTGGATGAGACTAGGAGTTCAGACGAGATTCAGCGGAATCTCCAGACGAGATTCGGTGGAATCTACAGGCGAGATTCGAAGGAACCTGCAGGCGAGATTCGAAGGAATCTCCATACAGGATTCGGAAGAATCTACAGACAAGGTTTGGAGGAATCTCCAGACAAGATTCGGAGGAACCATCAGACGAGATTCAGATGAATCTCCAGGCGTATGCGAAGGAATCTGATGAGATTCGAGGAAATCTACAGACGCGATTTGCAGGAATATTCAGACATGATTCGTAGGAATTTTCAGAAGAGACTCGGAGGAAACTGCGTAAGAGATTTGAGGAATCTTTAGATGATATTCGGAGTCTAGAAGAGATTCAGTGCAATCTCCAGAAGAGATTCAGACGAATCTCCAGATAAGATTCGGAGGAATCTTCAGGCGAGATTCAAAAGAATCTCCGGACGAGATTCGAAGGTCTTTCCGAACGAGATTTGGAGGAATTTCCGAACGAGATTCGGAGGAATGTCCGGACGATATTCAAAGGTATGTCCAGAAGAGATTCGGAGGAATCTCCTGGCGAGATATGGAGGAATCTACAAATGAGGTTCGGAGGTATCTCTAGACGAGATTTGAAAGACTCTTCGGACGAGATTTGGAGGACTCTTTGAACGAGATTAGGACGAATCTCCAGACGAAATTCGGATACATATCTAGACGAGTTTCAGAGTAATCTCCAAACAGGATTTGGAGGAATCTCCAGATGAGATTTGGAGAAATCTCCGGATGAGGTTTGGAGGAATCTACAGACGAGAATCGGAGGAATGCCCAGAGTAGACTCGGAAGAAAATCCAGACAAGATTCAAAGGTATCTCTAAGCGAAATTTGTAAGAATATCCAGATGAAATTCGGTGGAATCTCCATGTAAAATTTGGATGAATCTCTAAGCAAAATTCTATTGAGACTTCAGGCGATAGGCAGATGATTCAACAGACGAGATTCGGATGAATCTCCAGGAAAGATTCTATTGCAACTCCAGGCGAGATTTGGATGATTCTTCAGGCAAGATTCAGATGAATCTCCAGGCGAAATTTCCAGGCAAGATTTATTTGAATCTCCATACAAGATGCGGATTGATTTCCAGGTATGATTCGGATGAATCTACAGACGAGATTCAGATGAATCGCCAGACGAGATTCGGATGCATCTTCAGGCAACATTCGGGCAAATCTCCCGGCGAAATTTGTATAAATCTCCAAAATTCGTATGAAACTCCAGGCGAGTTTCGGTTGAATCTCCCAACAAGATTCGGATGAATCTATAATCGAGTTTTGAAAGACTGTCTACCCGGGTCGCAGAACGCAACCCAGAAACGGAACACAACGAATTTATCGAAAAAGGCACAATGCATTTTTCTGAAACGTTGAATGTAAGCACAAATTCGTTTTATGTTTCATTAAAGATTGAAAGCAATAACCTTAAACATCTCTCGCTGAACTTTGCTCTAGGACGTTTGCAACAATAAGAGATTCTTGCAATTCTTGCTCTTGTTCGATTATAACAGCACAACAGAAAAAATTTGGAAAGTTTTTACTATAGATCGAAAAACAATGTCCTTGGCTAACGTTTCATATAAAAACGCATCAGAAGAGGTTAATGTGGCTCAGTTATTGATTAAAGAGAATGTAAACAAAGAAAGCCTCTAAAAGTTAAATAGGTCTTTTCGAAGAGTTCCGCGCGATCTCTTTGCAAAATTCAGATGCATCTATAAGCAAGATTTAAATAAATTTGTAGATCCAACATTAAAGATCCAGATCTACACGCGATGAGGAGAAATATATAAGTGAGATTTGGTGGAATCTTCTAATGATTAATAAAAAAAATGCCTGGATGAGATTCGTATTAATCTCTAGACGAAATTTAAGAGAAATATTATATCAAATTACGAGAGTTATTCAAAAAAATCAATCTAGACATATGCGTTCATGATCCACTCTTACGTCAGAGGATGATATCTATAGAATTGATTGCCTTCTAAAATCTAATGTACTATGCGTTATTGAAGAAAAAAGTGGAAAATACATTTTGTATTTGACTTCGTTTTTTTTGCAATAGTTGCAATTCTCTACGAGAACTATATAACCTCCTGTCTTGCAGATGATAATCTAATAAAAATCCTTCTTGCCAGCAACGAAAAAATGAAGCATTTCACAATCCATCACAACCCATTTAAGTAACATCCAGGAATAATGTCCTACCATTTCCACATATTTCAATTACGGAAGATTAAAAGCATGTCTGGTATGAAATTTCCCGTACAAGTACCATGGCACGAATTCATACGGAACATAATCATTTCCCCATTCAGTTAATTGCAAAATGATGAAACTGTGCAGCTATGTATCCACCTGCCAATGCGCTTGCATTTCCGGAGGACATATTTCTCACACAGTCGGAAAATTCTGAACGATGAACTAGTTGCAGGTCCTCAGTACTGTTCTGCCAGCAAAAAAAAGTAATATTCCTTTGATGAGCAATGCAGGCAAGTCATCCATTTTCTGCAACATTCCGAGATTTATTGTAAATAAATTACATTCCGATCTATGTAGTCTCAATCTGCTATGGACTCGTTTTTCTGTCCTCCGTTTGTGTCGTCGCCGTACTCGTAGCTTCAGAACTAACCAACCAAGATTACGGAATGAATCCACTGCCATAACTCTGGTGCAATTGCATCTTCTTCCTGTTGAAAACGAGGAACAAGAACGGAGCGATGAGCATCATTGTCATAGCAACCTCAGCTGGAGTTTGAAGTCCGGTGACAAATGGAGCCACTCAGTCTTGTTGGTCAGAAGCTTTGGTCGGGTTGGTTGGTATACAGAGCTACGTAAGTTGTACTGCTTCAGCTAGATCCACGGTGTTCCCCCGGACCGTCATTATCAGGGAAAATACACGCCAATTCTGTTGATTTGTATATCTGCATATATGTCGCATTCGACTTTCGATCAACATACAAAATCTGTGAGAAATTCGTTTTTTTTTGTTACCGTTTTGTCTCAAATTCCGAACAGACTCATATTCCGAACACTCGGTTTTTGTATGGCGATTTGATTGAAATGTTTCGCTGAAATATGTCACCAAATAACATGGAAATGGCAGTCAATTGCAATTCAATTTTAACGTCTCCAATATAATTTATTCCGCAGGAGTAGTTATGATTCTCTAGTTTCAGACCACAAGAACAAGCTCAAGTAAATTTATTTGCGAAATTATTCATTTGAATACGATTTATTCGTGCTGTTCGGAATTTGAATCATGGTGTTCGGAATATGAGACAGAATGAACACAGTGTTCGACATTTGAATCAAAATGTTATTCCATACTTTAACGTAAAAACAATACTAAAACTTATTATATCAACATTATTATCGGTGCACCCAACAGCTAACAGTTGGGCCTTGCGAGGAAATTAAAATTTACACAAAGATCTGCCCATTTATACCAATCAGATGCATTTGAAGTCACTGTTGGCCTTAAGTGTTCGGAATATGAGTCAAAACGGTACATTGGTAATTGTTAGCGCATAACAGTCACTTATATTACGCATGAGCCTCGCTATGTAGTAGTAATTAAATTTCCATCAGAATTATTCACTCAATATGCGTACAAAATTTCAGCCTCAAATAAGTACTTTTAAGTTCATTGTAATTTTTAGAAATTTTACCCAGACAACCAGAAGTCGCATAAGAATTTACGGAAAAAGTCGTTTACTTGTACGTATTATATCACAGCCGCACGACACAACGAATTAAATCGTTTTATTTACGATCTTTCTAGCACAAAACACTATATTCTGTGTTCATCATTGCATTTTGTTTCGTTCCGAAGAAACGTACAAAATAAGTCAAATCAATCCGTAGCAGTTGTCAAATCAACCTTGCTTTCATAAATTAAGTCACATAAGATAACAGATAAGCTCGCAATAAAATATATACACTCGCATTGTATGCCAAATTTCATCATATAAAATATGCATATATATCGCCTCCTTTTTTGTACGTATAACGCCTTTCAACGACATCTTATTAGGATTATCTGCATATGTAAGCAACGCATTACGCAAAATGTGATTGCGTTATGCCTACACTCTGGTTGTTTGTCAAATTTGCTAAATTTGCTGAAATAAGGCTTATATAGTGCTTATTTAATGTCCTTACGCATTCAGGAATTAGAAGCATTAATGATGCTCAAAATCATGTTGCTATGGCGGTGGAAGTCTTGTTATAAACCTTTTCTGCATTTGTAGCGCTATTATAAAGCTTTTATAGATTTCTGACGCTGATTTTATGCTTATTATTAGTTCTTATGATTACTTGGGAACCTTTCCCTGATAATAACAGTCTGGGGTACACCGTGACATCCTCACCACGCTCGTATCGTATGCTGGTCAGTAGTTCTCAATTTTTTGATCTACGGCTGCATACCATAATGAGAGTCACAAATCTGTTTGAGAACAACTATTCTGAATCCACTGAGAAAGGAAACGTGTGTGTATGTTTGTAAGCCTGTATTGTGTAGTGCTCAACTTTGTCGTTATCATTTATCACTTCCACTAGCTGCCTGGAGCTAGCGGCAGGTTGGGTTTCACGTTTCCTCCGGCTTATGAACACTATGAATCCCTACTCACCCACGACGACACGGACACCATTCATCTCACACTGCTGGCTGTTGTTCATAGGAATGCCCGACAGACAGAAAATGAATACCTACATTTTTTCCGAGTCCAAACCGCATCACACTCATGCCATCCTTTGCTTCCGTTGACCATTGGACAACATGCACATCGATTGTGTGACCATCAGTGTCCATAGTGAAGAACCGTCCACTCCACCAGTTGAGATGAGTAAGTTATAAGATGCTTGCCGGTGCATCTCCAATTCAAGCTACCCCTTCCTGTATATCTGCATTGTCAGTTCGGCCGGGAATCTACAAAATATTTACTCCTCTCGACGTTGATACAAACGTATCACATCACACCACATCAATATAAGGACTCGCCTTTGATGATGGCTGATGACGAAGAGGCAATCGACCGATGCGATGGATGGATGGATGCTGGGCTGGGCTGGGCTGACTGGGATGCTTACACGGATGGATGCATGTTGGCTGAACTGTAATGACACGCGGCTAGACTGGTTTATCGATTCGATAATTTGTCTGTCTGTGTAATGATGGCGAAAACTGCAATCAGGATAATTCGAAGACTTTGACATCGATTTTTGTGCATATAATATGGTACATAAATCAACAACAGGTGGATATCAGTTAATAATCAATAATGCCTATGAGCAGCTGCCATTTTGCAATTACTTTACGTTTGATGCATTTCACGCCAACTCGAACAGATGTTGATTTTATGTGTAGATCTTGGCTAAGAAAGACACTTTAGATTATTATTTTCTCCAAATTTTATTTGGACTATGATTTAACAAAGACCAAAATTTTTTACCCGATTTTTTTTAAATGATGTTATCGAAATATGGCAACTCCTACAATAAAGTGTTGTATGCATGACTTAATAGTATAATTTTTTAAATAAAAATAAAAAAAGGTCATATGTGGCCTACTCTGAACAAAAAAATAAAATAAAAGCCGATTAAAGAAAATAACCATCACTGGTTTTGATTAATTTTCTTTAAAATGCAAAAAACAAAAATAGGAATGAAATTTCATGAAAAATATTATTCCTTCATTCTTCTTTTTTTTCTAGAATCGAGCGAAAATGTGATAATATGCGAGACAATTTTTTAATGTTCAATTTATTAAATTTTTCACTTTAAAATAAAATACATACAATGATCTTTTTTTTTTCTTGTTACTTTCGCTCTTTCTTATCAAAGTACATAATTTTGGTTTGGAGTTGTGTTGGATCCTTCGACCTTGACGTTTTTGCTTCTGCGGGGGCGAGCAATGAGGGTAGGATCAAACAATTCGCGTGTTGTTCTGCTCAATCACGGAGTAGCAACTACGAATTGTAGGTCATCCATGCTCATGCTCATGCTCATACTCAAGTTACATATTTTTGGTTCATTTTCTGAATCGCAACACCTTCTCACAACGACTTTGTCAACTGTTATCGGCATGATACCATAGAATTTATGTTTCTCATATATTGTTGTTTTGTGCTATTCCCAAGTGACCACTAGGCCAACAATTCGTCTTCTTGGGCTTCTAGGGTTGTTATACGGCTAATATAGGGCATGTCAGCTCTATAAAAGCCCTATAATAGCAAGGAGGGCGAAATAAAGTGCTATTTGGTTACATGGGTTATATAGTTCTTCAAATTATTCTGACTTTTCGATGTACAACTAAATTTTCATAATCTTTTGTATAAAATTTCCATAATCATCCGCCGATTTCAATTAAATGTTTACACAACACTATTCAAGCTTCGAGATCTGTACTGGGATCCCAAGTCGGATGATCGGTTTCAGTTTTATACGGATATTCGGTGGGGTGGTGTATTCCGACACTCTCCGGATTCCATGGAATCGGTTCCTGGGGCATTAGTTAGGGATCAATAATATGATCAGCACAAACCATATCATGAAACACATCGATCTTCAAGATTATACAACAGAAGTATAATATAATGCATGTCGAGTAATTGTATGCAACATAGGACCATCTAAAAGTATTTCTGCAATGTCCTAGGACCGATTTCGTGACCCTGGAGAAGGACATTGATTTGATGATTGCAAACCATACAATACGATATATCAATGTTCAATGTTTTCGCCGGGAGTATAATATGATGCATATTGAGTGTTTTCTTGTAACCTAGGGTCATTTACAAGTAGTTTCGTGATTCTTTAATGAATGTTCGAATCCTCTGAGCAGAATCTCAAATAGAGAAACTTAAAAGTAGATGGAGTACCGTGTACCTTTTAATTCCGCTCCTAAATGCTTATCTTTGACAGATACGCGTATTTCGACTACCACTTGCAGTCTTCTTCAGTGTCAGTTACTCGTATCCACTAGTGGATACGAGTAACTGACACTGAAGAAGACTGCAAGTGGTAGTCGAAATACGCGTATCTGTCAAAGATAAGCATTTAGGAGCGGAATTAAAAGGTACACGGTACTCCATCTACTTTTAAGTTTCTCTAATTTCGTGATGTTCTGGAGATACAGAGACCCCGGCGAAAAATCTTGAAGGTAAATGGTCCTATGTTGCATAAATTACTCAATATAGTTTGGTATGGTATTATGTTTCTCTTGTTCAATCTGAAAGATTGATGTGTCACATGATATAGTTTGTGTTGGTCATTTTTCTGTCCCAACTGACGCCCCAGGAACTTTTTCTAGGGAATCCAAAACGGACCTTAATGGTTCCAAATAAGTTAAAAGAGTTAAAATATACTAATGGTTTATGATGCAGTTACAAACACTGTAGTTGTGTTTGATAAATACAAAATAATTATGAAAATGTCTCAAATTACGTTCGGATGGTACTGTGGTGTTTTGTCAAAATTTTATTGAAATCGGCTTAAAATTAAGGAGATTAGAGGCTGAAGATCGCGAATATTTTTGAGTATAATAATTGGTCAGGGACGCAAAGTTAAACTTTCCAATTATCGTGGAGTTGTAATGTAATGTAGGCTTCGTGGCCATGCGATTAGCGGCGTAGTCGTTTAGGCGTATTGTGCCATGAAGTGTGAGTTCGACTTTCGCTCCAGTCGGTGGAAAATTTTCGTCAAACGAACCTGCGCCACAATGTTACACCAACTAATTCGGTCCATGGCTGATAGTCTTCAGTTTCTTGAGCGCCCAACACTTTCAAGATCTTGCTCCACTTGATCAAATCACCTAGCTCGTTGCGCTTGCGGGATTGTTGTCCAGCATTCTCAGAAGGTGCCCGGTCCATTATACCCTTCCAGCTTTGGCGGCCTTCTTGATACTGTATTCACCGTAGAGTTGCGTAAGCTCGTGATCTATTCCTTCTCCTTGAATGAGTAATTTTCTAAAAAATACAAATTGCCAGAATTTTGATTTCCTTCGATGATTTATTTTTGTTCCTAAGAAAGGAGTTTTATATTTGAAGCAAAGAGAGAGTTCGTCAATTCTATCAATGAGATACGGAGCAAGAGTTCTGTTTGATCTTTCGACCTTGACGCTTGCTTTTGCCGGAGCGAGCGACGAGGGCAGGATCAAACATGTCGCGCGTCGGTCTCGTAAGTGAAAAAGTGGCGTGATCGAGGAGTTCGGTTGGAGTAAGTTAAAAAGTGCCGCAATCGGTTCGTTCTTTTTGATCTTTCGACGACCTTAACGCTTGCTCCTGGGCAGTGCGTCAAGAAAGCCCGAGCTGTCTTCCGTGTTTTTTTTTTCGGGTCGCACGCCTATTTTTTTATTTTTTTTTTCTGAGTGCTAGCCGAGAAAACGAGTGAAGCTGAAAGTGGATTGTGGCTGCTCAGTCAAGGATAACGGATCAATTGGTGAGCTCGTTTCATGCTACTATTTCTAATCTATAAAATATGTATGACTGCACATTTAATCGTTACAATGGTGGGATGTTAATATGATGTTTCAACAAACTATGGATGGTTCGTCACTGTGAGTGTTGACACAAACTCTGATTCATGATTTATTTATGTTTAACTTTTTTTTCAGAACACCCCTTATATACCTTTATTTTTGTAATTAAAAAAACTTTGAATGGTTCGACACTACAAGTGTAGACTTGCGAAAGGTTCACTTTATTCAACAAACTTTGGATGGTTCGCCACTGTAAGTGTCGGCATAAGAATAAGAGTGCTTACTTTTGCCGGAGCGAACGACGAGGGCAGGATCAAACATGTCGCGCGTCGGTCTCGTAAGTGAAAAAGTGGCGTGATCGGAGAGTTCGGTTGGAGTAAGTGAAAAAGTGCCGCGATCGGTTAGTTCTGTTTGATCTTTCGACCTTGACGTTTGCTTTTGCCGGAGCGAGCGACGAGGGCAGGATCAAACATGTCGCGCGTCGGTCTAGTAAGTGAAAAAGTGGCGTGATTGGGGAGTTCGGTTGGAGTAAGTTAAAAAGTGCCGCGATCGGTTCGTTCTTTTTGATCTTTCGACGACCTTGACGCTTGCTCCTGGGCAGTGCGTCAAGAAAGCCCGAGCTGTCATCCGTGTTTTTTTTTTCGGGTCGCACGCCTATTTTTTTATTTTTTTTTTCTGAGTGCTAGCCGAGAAAACGAGTGAAGCTGAAAGTGGATTGTGGCTGCACAGTCAAGGATAACGGATCAATTGGTGAGCTCGTTTCATGCTACTATTTCTAATCTTTAAAATATGTATCACTGCACATTTAATCGTTACAATGGTGGGATGTTAATATGATGTTTCAACAAACTATGGATGGTTCATCACTGTTAGTGTCGACACAAACTCTGATTCATGATTTATTTATGTTTAACTTTTTTTTTCAGAACACCCCTTATATACCTTTATTTTTGTAATTAAAAAACTTTGAATGGTGCGACACTACAAGTGTAGACTTGCGAAAGGTTCACTTTATTCAACAAACTTTGGATGGTTCGCCACTGTAAGTGTCGGCATAAGAATAAGAGTGTTCTATGATGTCCCAACCAATTGAGTCTTTTGTTTCTTTTCAAATGAGTAAAATATAATAACACATGCTTTCGTATTGACAGCTGTAGGAATGTTACATTTAGGTATTTGTTCAACAAACTTTGAATGGTTCGTCACCTCAAGTGTCGGCATAATTTTCCTCTACATAGAAATTATATGAACAATTATATTTACGTATAAGCATGTATATATCTCACAAATCATTGTTTATCATGGTCTAATCGCTTATCAAAGTGAATCCTTTGACCCAACGATCCTCCCCATTAACAAACATCCCTCCCAGTAACCTTTGTGGAGATGCAGAGGCAAACACGGTCTCCAAATAGCAAAGGTTACACACTAACATTCCTTCCCTCAATCCCACCTGACTGCAAGGACGTGGCCGGCGCCGTTATTGACCTTGTATAAATAGAGGCACTGAATTATGCACACTGAAGAAGACTATGGCCAATCCCAGCTGAACTTCTAGTTGATTCTTTGTGCATTTTCACTGACTTCGGTCAATCACGGAATAGCAACCATTGATATGTGTAGTCAGTCTAAGCTAAGCTAAGCTAAGCTCTATCAATGAGATACGGAGCAAATTTATAAATAGGAATAATAAAATTATAATAACGATCAGTATTCAGCCACTGTTGAAATACAACTTCCTGTTTGTCATTTGATTCTAAGTGCAATGTTGGAAGCACCGTTGAGAGGGGTAAGAATGGGTTAAAACATAGTTTTAAATACATCAGCAAATATTTGAAACAACTATGTACAATTTAGTACATGGTTTATGTTTCTAGACATCAAAAACTTCCTCAAAAAATTAGATCTATGGGACAAGTATTGACGTACGAACGGTGAGCAGACCCCCTCCCGGATTCTGCAGCCCCCGTCCCACAGAAATTTTTCATGACGTCATATACAAAATGAGAAAAAATATTGATAATTCGTTACAAATTACAAAGAATTATCTTTTGATGATATTCCAAACTTTCAACTGTCGATATTGCCTACCTCAAGAAGCAGTTCGTTGATGCTGTTCATGGAGAGCGAGGTATTTCCACATTTGTTGTACAAACTGAAAAAGCTCTGCAATTGTTGATTCTATTTGTTTAAAATATTTCTATCTTCTTAACTATGGATCCATAGGTTAAGTTTATGTTATTCCACTCAAAAGGAGCTTTGCTTTTTTATTTCTTAAATTCAGCACTTTCAGATACTTCCTCAGAAATTCACCGAGGAGTTTAACGATACATTTTTCAAAATTGTCTCTAGTATTTCTTCAGAAGGTTCACTTTTTCACAGTTAACTCTTTCTTCATCTTTTTTCAATAGTTATATCCCGGCTTTGTATTTTTTATAAACTTTCTTGCACTTCACGAAAAATAACTTGCAATAACGAGCAATTTATTCAACTTTCTATAATTATTATAGGTATGGAATAAGCTCAAAAACTCATTCTAATATTTCTCATTGAAATCCATCAGATGTTTCATCAGGAATTCTACCAGATTAATTTCTAGGAATTACACCCAGCACCCAAAAGGCTTAGTAGATCGTAATTTATTTATGTTGCCATATTGACTGTTAAGATCACCATTTTAAAGTAATAAAACTCAGTTCTCATAGTTAACATAGATATGGAAAAGTATCACTACATTCGTTATCATTCAGAAAGTACGCTGATAATTTATCAGATATGCCAGTTCAAAACCAACTGATTGTCATTACCGAGATGAGCCAGCCTCGGGTTGCATGATGAATTAGTGACAATAACAATGACGCGTACAAATTTATCTTACGGCTTACTTCGCTATAAAAAGATTAATACTGGATTTCTTTATGGAAATTACTTTCTGTATAAAGTAATGAACTCGGCAAGGGCAAAAAGCCACTCGAATAAAGCGACAAACAAATTTTGTTTCATTTTGTTAGAATCACTTTGAGTTGATAGAGGAAATTATAACAAAATTAAAACAAAATCAGTTATAATAAAGAAAGCTGTTTTAAATTTGTTTCAATTTAAAACATAATAATAACACGATTTGTTACAACAATTTGAGAGCAATTGCTTATGAGATTACATGTGAGTTTTTACTCACGTTAAAAAAATAAACGAAATTTATTTTAATTCAGTTATGAAAAATAACAGAATGAGATATATTTTTGTTTGATTTGAAACATAATGAGTTACATTTTTCTTTAAATTATAACATATTTGTTTCAATTTCGTTTAATGTATTAGAAATTGTGTTATAATTTTTGTTGTTTAAACTACTAACTAGCCAACATTATAACAAATTTTGTTAGAGAACATTCGCTAACTGAGTACCAAAATCTGTTACAAATCTGTTGTAATCCACTAGTCGGGTGCATTTCAATACCGAAGTTCAGCAGTAAATTGCAGTCAGAAGTTTTTTCAGCATAGAAATGCAATCTTAATGTTGTCCAAAAAATTGCGCATTTCATTTTAAATCAAATTTGGATAGAAAGTTATAATAGTATTTAATCATAAATCCTTCATGTACATTTCTTAAATATTTTGTTTAGTGCAAAAATACCTAATGAAATTGATTTAAATAGCTTTTTGCTTTTTATATTAGCAGCATTTTCTAAAAGCTATATGTATATTAAGCAAAATATGCAAATTTCTTGTAGTTGTTTACAATGAAATAGTTAGACGAATAAATAGCAGATATTATGAAGCACTTTCTGGTGCATATATTTGTGTAATTTATTGAGAAGTCCTCATGAAATTTTTGCATAACTGCATCGTATAATATAGAATATTTTATGAAATATTTAAGGAATCGCTAAAAATATTTAAGATTTGTCAAATTATATTATAACATCTAACCAGGAGTCGTCTCATTTACATCAGCCTATACAGAAATTTAAGCTGAAATTTTTAAACGCATTTTCTTAGCTTGACGGCATAAAAAAGCAGGTTCCATAAGAATTTTGTGGCAATGTCATTATGAAATTTTATCAAAACACAAAAATATCTCCGAAAGGTTTTCAGGTGCCCTTGAAACTCTATAAAAGATCTGCCTGAATAATTTAAACAAACTTCGTAAGTAATGCATCAAAATAGAGCATATCTGTTTAATTATTAAAATACTTTTCAAAATTTTGCAATTGATTTTCCCAATAATTTTGTCAAAAACTCTTCAAAAACCATTAAAAATAGTGTTGTAGAAATCACTTTAAAACACAAATGTCTTAAAAAGATGGAAAACCCATATCTTAAGCAATGTTCAAAATACATTATATGATCATTGAACTAGTTATTTAGCTGTTTATTTCACTGAACGATACTAGCTTTTTCTGGCACTCTAATCAAATTTCTCTCCACAACATTTTCCTTTATAGATGCACTATAATTTTCTTCTGAAATGATTCTTTCCTGAATTTTCACAATTGGTTGAATCAATGACAATGCACACAAATGTATAAGGCATACAAATCACTTAAGAATCACATTTCATTAAATATTTCAACAGAAAATAAAAATCGAATGTTCATTAGGGTACGACTTATTTTTTAAAAGAACTCAAAACCAAAAATTTGTGTGCTCTAATGAATTTAAATCACATTAAAAGAGAAACCTCAAAATTTGAGCCAAAAATATTAACATTTCGAGGTGGCGCAAGCGAATGGAAGGTGAATTTAAGTTAAGTAAGCATAACTTTGTTGTTTTTCAACCAGTTTTGAAGCTTTTAGTATCATTCCCTTCAAAATTAAATATATTAAAACTTTGTAGAACATCAAATTTGTCTAAAATAAAAAAATAGTTTAAGGTAAGTAGTTCACTTGAAATTTATATCTTTGTTTGACAATAACTACATTAATACTGAACCGACATGTTTTTGAAGCAAATTTAGTTGCAAGCAATTCTTGAGAGAACAAAATCAGAAAAAAAAATTCAGGAATCACTGGAAAAATTATCGAATATTCCATCCTAGAATAAAAAAAAATATTTATATATTTTTTTAAAGATATTCACTGATCAAAATCTAGAATGATTTTATTTTTTATTTTTTTTTTTATTTTAAAACCTTTTGAATACAAGCCTACACTCCCATGCATAAGTTTGGGTTAACCCCCTTAAAAACATACAAAAGTATTCTGTCCATATCTCTGTGATTACACGTCCAATTGAAACTCTTTAAGCTGCATTAGAACGGCAAAGAGTTATTCTTGCTTTGTATGTATTGTTGCAAAAACGTTTTTTGAAATTTATATACTAAATTTTGACTTAAAGTTATGACATTTTTCAAAAACCACACTGAAAAATCATATCTAATTTCCTCAGCATTGGACCGACCAAAATTTTAAATCAAAGTTTCATTAGAATCGTAATCTTATATTCTTTGAAGAGACCCCACGAAATGTTGGCGGAAAAGTCTGAAAAGTATTCAAAATCAATGAAACAGTCAGTCAAGTCATTCGTGCAAAAGTTTGGGTTCACCTGAGCCGCACGCACATCATTTGTGTCAATATCTCTGCCGATTTTAATAGTTTAAAGCTTTTTTGAGCGCAAATAGCGTACATGATTGGTATGAAATCTCACAGATTTAAGTGAGTTCAGGTGAACCCAAACTTTTGCACGATACACCATACTGAGGGGTGATCCCAAACTTTTGCACGATGACTTGAATGACTGTTTAATTAATTTTGAACAGTTTTCAGATTTTTCCGCAAAATTTTCATGAGCGTCCCTCAAAGAATGTAGGATTACGATTCTAATGACACCTTGTTTTAAAATTTTGGTCGACCCAATGCTGAGGAAATTAGCTTTGTTTTTTTTCTTGAGGTTTTCGAAAAATGTAACAATTTTAAGTAACAATTTGGTATATAAAGTGCAAAGAATGGTTTTGGAAAAATACATACGAAGTAAGAATAACTCTTTGCCTTTCGAATGCGGCTTAGAGAGTTTCAATTGGACGTGTAGTCACAGAGATATGGACTGAACACTTTTGCATGATTTTTTAGGGGATCAACCCAAACTTATGCACGGGAGTGGCAAAATAAATAGCTAAAATCGACATTGTTCGTTTATATTTTTAGCATGAGTGGTTATTGGAACACACAAAATTACCTACTGACCCAATTGCCGCTCACGAGGTCTTGTGTTTATAATGAATCTATGACAAAAGGTCGAAAGTCAAAAGGCCGAAAGGACAAAAGGTTAAAGAACAAAACAATATATATAGTTTCAAAAAAGGAAAAAATTCCAACCAAGCAAATAATTTTAGACCTTTTGTCTTTCGACCTTTTGTTCACGAACCGTTTATAAAATAAGGAGTTATTTTAATAAATGAAAAAAACATGTCAGATGACTTCATTTGAAAGCTGTTAATGTTGCTCGAATATATTGAAAAAATATTGATTTTTGACACGAAAATCAATGTTTACACTAGTGAGCGGTAATAGGAATAATGACAGTAAGAATAATATGACAAAAATTGTTCTAGATAACAGAGTAATGTCAGTATTCAGTAAGCAGAAATTACATTCACTCACAAAAAACAACGAATATAACGCTTGTGGATGCAAAATTCACGTCCCAACAATTTTCGCATTTTTTATGGGCCATACTGTAGAGTCTGATGAAGCTAAAAATTTATTGGGTTGCTTTTTACGTTTGATGAAAATTATGATACATTTTCAAATAATTTTGTGGAGTGGAACATAAGATTAACTTCTATAAATGAATAGGGTGATGGTTGTTGATTAAGATAGCTGCCCGTGCGTCAAGATTTGCTACTGTTAAAAAAAGTGTAAAGAAGTAATGTTGACATGAGAGAAGTTAAACAAACAAGACAAACAATAATTCTACTCAAAGGTTAACTACTGAAATACAGTCAACTCTCCCTTACTAGATATTTCGTATCTTTATATCAAGTTGGAGAACCATGGGGCTCTGCACAAAAATCATGCCATCTCTTTCACTCCTCTATACAATTAGTAAACAACAAGGCCAGTAAAAGTCAAAATCCCATACAAAATCAAAACAGTGCAGAGCCCCATAGTAGAGGTTGGATTTAATGGCCAACTCGAAAGTCCCTAGAATAACAGTTGCACTGGTTTTGTGTTCTGTAACTTGATACCTCGCTAACTCAATCGTCTCTTAAATATCGAGTCATGGAGAATTGAATGTAGAAACAAATAGGCAGGAAGTACACACATACTCCAAGAAACTCTCTTCTTTACCTACAACATCTAGTGTACACAAAATTATCGCACAGGTTCAAAATTGAATTGAGCCCTCATACTTCACGAATCATTGAGCTGTGAAGAAAAAAAGGAACACAAGGATAAAACCGATCCAATCAGGCACCGTTACAAATGATCACCATTTCCCTAATTTATTTACCCAAATTGAAAGATCTGCGTGAATAAATTAAAACCAACTCTGGAAACGCATCGATACGACGACTGGGAACAACCCCAAAGCAAATAAACGAATGAACCCCATCATCGCACGGTGGCCACATTCTAAACAAATGTTGATCAAAAGTATAGTTCATCAGCCAAATTTTAAGACAATTTGATGAAAATGTCGTTGAAACAAATCCATTGATATTTCCGGTACAATTGGCAGAAGTGGTTTAAAACGGCATTTATTTGTATTAAAATAATTGAAGATTGAAATGCATTGAAATGTAATTATTTGTGTATCAATTTAAAGATAAATAGCGCGGGCAAACTTTTGGTGTTTTATTAATCTGTTTTGGAAAGGATGATGGTATAAAAGGTGATAACAATTGTGATGATCTTATAGTCTTCGCAGTAAAATAACACCAATCGATCTGAAACTTTTTAGAATTGTTATTCAATACTAAAGAAATCAAGAAAAATATCCGTGAAACAAGTTGCGAACTTCATTTGGACCGCTGTGCATCGGGCTAGAAGGGAAACGACATCCCTTCCGCGTATGGCACCTTCACAGATGTGGACGACCCGAGCGACGGTTGCGTCGAGGAGGCTTTACGTACAGTGAAACGCTTTCAGCGGAAAAGGTTTTTACAGAATCGGTTAATTTATCAATCCGGATTCGCTCCCCAATATGCCAAGCCAAATGAATTGACTCAAGAAGACTATCGGGGGGGGCGATGGAAATCACCTTTCCTCGTTTTGTGTGTTTTGGCAGGCAATGTGTATTGTGTACACGAGTGCGGCCAGCCACTAACATCGACCAGCAGCCGTAACGTGAGCCATAAATCTAGGCTTCAAATAAGTGAGCGCTTGAATTGGGTGGTTGGATAGCCTCTGCTTTGTAAGGGTATGCAATATGGATTGTTTTTCATGTCGATTCGATACGAAACTATATGCGAAATTTCTTGCACTGCCAAAAACAAAATTGAACGAAAGAGAGGATTGATTCGTAACACTCGATATGAAATTCATTATGGCACACAGCAAAAACATTTTGTGACATATTAGAAGCATCAAAATAAACATAAAATTCAACAAACAATCTCTTGTTTTTCAATAAAAATCGCCTAAATTTTCACCATCATTCAAAATTTCAGCATTTTGAAAATTGAATGTTCTTCTTCTCGGCATTAACCTGCATAGAGCCTGCTTCTCAGCTTAGTGTTCTTATGAGCACTACCGCAGTTATTAACTGAGAGCTTTCTATGCCAAAGTTACCATTTTTGCATTCGTATATCGTGTGGCAGGTACGATGATACTCTATGCCCAGGGAAGTCAAGGAAATTTCCATAACGAAAAGATCCTGGACCGATCGGGTTTCGAACCCCGACACCTTCAGCATGGCTTTGCATGGTAGCCGCGGTCTCTAACCTCTCAGCTAATATAGGCCTCTTATTATATTATTGTATATTAATTTAAATTTACACTACATGAATTTGGTTTATTTATACGATAGTCTTCAGTTTACACTTAATTGAAATTCATATATTTTTCTGTGCACGAATGTTTTGAAAGCAAAACAAAATTTTAATTTGATTCCTTGAAATATTCTTCGTTTTTTGTACTGAATATATTATAATTTTCAACTTTTCGCCACTATTTTTGCAAAAAATAAAGTTCAATTAAAAATATCTCCATTTTCGTAAGTTTTCAGTTTCATTTGAAAGGTAGAAACAAAATTTGTTCGGAGATAATGGAGGCATATGTACACCCTATTTTATGGATAATCAAACTCAGATTTAAATATTGTAAAATAAGATAAATTTGTGGCAAAAAATCAAAAGTACATAATGCCGAAAAAGAAACGTAATAAAAAAGGTTTATTAGCGAGAATTTTCGTCGATTTTTTTTCTAATGTGCCGGAATCATTCAAAATATCGCATACCCTTACTGCTTTGCGTTACGATTGCTTCCTGAGAGCGGAAGAAAGCGATACACATAATCTAATCGAGGTAATGAAAGTAAAGCATCTGCGATTAAACTTAATGGCGTACCGAGGGAAATTTATTATCATTTTCCAGAGCAACTTAGTCAAGCTAAGATGCACATCGCTACTATAAAAAACTGATTCCAGTAATAGCGAAATCATGACATATTTACTTAAAATTCTCTTCAGCATTTCTTTAGAATATAATTGTATTGCCCTTTTCCACAATCAATCGCAGATCGTTTCGCCAAGCTTCGTCCCATGCAATGGAAAATACGCTCCATAATTGCTCAAATCGTCATGCAATTGATCGACAATTTCTCGTGATTCCCTTGACCTCATTAGACCTAACTACAATTGGCATCGGTTTTGCCCTTTACTGGTACTGTGCAGAGCTATCTTGACAATTGGAGCAATCGTAAGCGAACTGGACGTTGTTGCTTCGAGCAATCTGCCGTTCAACTGGTAGTATCTAGAAGTGAACAGGAACATCAATTTGCAATCTGGGGAGGAAAAACGAATCGAATCGAGTCGTTTCAAAGACTGAATTATGTTACCAATTTTCAACAGACAGACAGCAGCAGCCTGAGGATTGCTGGTAGGTAAATCTTGGTTTGCCCTCAGAGGGAGATGTACAACAATAAAAGTAGACTTACTTCTCTAAAAACAAACGTGCAAACGTCAGACTCTTCCTAGTCTTAGAAATCGTTTGGTTGAGCAGACGTTATGTGTCATGACTTGTATGGCTTGGACTTGGACAAATGAAAGTGACACAACCAACAAATTTAGTTAATTTTGTTAAACATTTCATAATACACATTAAAATCTTAATTAACGAACATAGAGGAAGATCAGCAGTTTTAGTCAGCTCGTATATTTAATCAGTTTGTTAACGAGCGAATAAAGTTATTGAAACAATGTTTTGCCGATTCAAACATGTTCCTAAGGGGTTTTCAGAAGCTCCCAAAGAGTACCCAGGAAGGTTTTAGCGATTCCTAGAGGGTTCTCAGGAGGCATCCAATGGATTGCAAAGCATGGTTTTCCGCATGGGTTCACCGGGGAGAACAATGGCTTTTGAAAGATTAAGAAAAGGTGAATCAAATGTTTCCAAGAAGATTCTACAATTCTCACACGGTTCACAGTGTTTCCCATAGCTTCCAATGGGTACCAACAGATGTATATCAGACTTTTTAGGGGTTATACTTGAAGCTACTATGGGGTATTTAAGACATCCAGGGGTTTCCAAGCGATTTTTTTATAATTTCGAAGAAGTTAACAAAAGCTTCTTCTAGGATATCCGAAAATCACAGATATCCTGAACGAGTGTTTTAAAGGTTTTTAGACTCATGAGCATGAGCATGAGCATGATTGACCGCCCGCAGTTGCTACTCCGTTATTGCAAGAACAACTGTACTTATACATGCGACCAACAGATGCTACTCAGGATCAGTAGCATCTTCAATGTGTAAGTACTGGTGCTCTCATTATTATAACAAACAATACCGGCGCCGGCTGCGTCCGAATGCAGGTCAATTTGGGAATGGGAGGGAAATGTTGTCGTGTTTCTTGCTTTATGGAAGCCGAGGAGTCCTCTGCACTTCTACAAGAATACACTGGGAGTTTGGATATGGGAAAGGATTCGTTTTGGTAAACGATAAAGATATATTTTTAAATGAATACGTGAACATATACACGAATGATCGATACCGATAGTGCGGTTATTATGCGAACCGGACACGATCTGAATTCCATCACTCACCCACAAAGGAGCATGCAACAGATTCAACGGACCAAACACTACTAACGCGTCGATTTTTCATTTTTTTTCACCCGCACACTTTGTTTTCGTTTGTTTTTTTCTGAAAAACGTGAATAGGACACAATTGATCCGGATTCCGTCGCTTGCCCTCAAAGGATCCATGCTCCTTTCAACGATTCAAAGATTCAACGGATCAAACACTACTGATGCGTCGACATTTTTTTTTTCTCCCGCACACTTTGTTTTCGTTTTTTTTTTCTTCCAAAAAACGCGAACCGGACACAATTGATCCGTATTCCGTCGCTCACCCTCAGAAGAGCATGCAACAGATTCAACGGATCAAACACTACTGACGCGTCGATACTTGGCATGGCATAGGCGAGTGTACAAATTGTTGCGTGTTTTTTCTTAATCACAGAAATTGGTCAGTTGATAACTGTAGAAGTGTTCATAGATTTCCAAAGTTGAAGAGCAAGCTCGATCCAGTTGCGACGTATTTCCAGGAAAAAAAGAGTGGTGGTTTTTGAATATTGCTGACGAATCACCATCGTAGAGGTTGAAAATGTATTACAAACGTACGTCCAAGCTACCGGATTTAAGGCGCAATTTGATTTGAAATGTTCTTTCGCATATACTAGTACGTATACAGGTAATGTATTTACAAGAGTTGAATATTTGACATTTATTTATTATTTTACTAATTTAAAAATATATTAAAATAGATCCATTCCCTTTTCCGGAGATAGGGCGATTTTAGAAACAAGAAACTGGAATTAGTGTGCATTAGAAACAAATTTTAAGAATCATTCTAAATTAAAGTTTTATACTACTTATTAATAACAATCAATATGGTGGACATGATTATGATGTTTCGAAATAGCGTTGCATAAAAGTTCAATGGCATCCTAGAATGAACAAATTAAAATGAAGTTTTTTTCAAGCTTCTTTCGAGGATTCATGAAAACCTTGTCCAAGAGATCTTATTTTTTGTTGGGAACTTTCTATATTATTATTTGTACAATATGTACAATTTAATATTCAAAACATTTGCTTAGATATTCCAAATTGTGTATTTACGAAGTCTTGACCGCAGCAACATTTGCAACTGTCCCAGATATGTTAGATCAATCTGAAAACCCTATTTTATGATTTTAAATGCCACGGTGCCATTTTCAATTATTTGTCATAATATTTCTAAACCTCTTAAAATAATAAGTATGTCTTTAAAAAAATCAGCACCACCTTCGAAAATTTCAAATCTGATTTCGGAAATTGTATGTGACTTTAAACTTTCCTACCTCCAGGAGCACAGAAGCACAGAAACCTTCCCACCCGACCTGACCCAGTGACGCACAGCTCCGACCACAAGTACATTTCCGATATTTTGACCAGTTTTAGACAGTAGATATGTGTATACATGCAATATGATGATTTTTGGTCGGCGCACCTAACACTGTGCTCCGTCTTGTTGGGTGGATCGAGATGGTGCTTTAGTGGGTTGTTTGAGTTAGTGGCAACATTATGTTAACGAACTCAATCAACTCTGGACAAACATTTAACAAGAGCCCAAGAGGTCATAGGCTTTTTTTCGGAAACGTTGCTTTTGAGCCCTTTTTATCCCGTCTACGCAAACTAACTCCACTATCAGGAAGATTCGTGTTAGATCTTCCTAATAGTGGTATTGGTGAGAGTGGTCGAGTTGAATTTGGCTCAACAGCGCCTTCCAAAGCGTCAAAAAACCATCAAAATTGTCTAACGTAATTGATGGACCGCCCATTGCCCTATTTAAATGTTTGTCCAGAACTTTCACCTTAAGGAACAAACTAACAAAATATAACTACATTCTGAGAGATTGCATATTTTTTACATTGAAATGCAAAATCCTGCTCGTATCAATTTATGAGTCGGAAGCATTTCAATCGCGATATCTACATTTTTGGTTTGGGGTACACAAATGATCACTACAAACCGGACAGAGCAATAATCCTATAGCTGTCTGTCTGTAATTCCAGTGACTGCCAGCGAGAAACAAATGTAACTGCCATTCCGCCCGTTCCCTCTGTCTCCCCAAGAGCGAAATCGTGCTAATTTGCGAATGATGAATGCGGCTAAGAAAAAAAAAGCGAATTTCTCATAAATAATTTATGATTGCACGATCTGAGCCCGCGGTGGCTGCCAGACTGCACGGTTTAGCATCGCGGCTGGATCGCTGTTTGCTGTGTAGCGTAGCGCATATCTACCGGCATGGGGCCAGCAGCACTTGAGATGGGAAGAAACGAATTATCTAAACAGATTGTTACAAGTTCACCGTAGAATGAAACAAATTGTTTAATAATACCGGTTGGGAAGAACAATTAGACGACATCTAGGGAATATGAAATTAAGACGCGAGAAGAAAATCAGCATTGTTCGTGTGATTGGATCCACCTGATCGCAATCAAATTAGGGTGATGCTATTTGTTTTTGATTATCTCTCAGTAACTCACGCTGCACATATCGTTAGTATACCGTACAATTGGTAGAATATGCTAAGTATTGCGGATAGTCTTTTTAGTTCACCCAAATTGTTGGACCCCTCGTACGTCAATTACTAAACAATTTGCGAAAAGCCCATTTTTCGGAATATCGAAAGTAAATCTTCTTGTGATATGTATCATATATCCTTTAAAACACTGAGGAAAACCTAATTGCATCGTATACTGTCCATATTCACATAGTTGACACAAGAGCCATTATCAGGAGAAAGATCAACATGCCTTTTAGATTAAATTATGTTAACACTCATCATGTTGAATCTTGAGGCTACTAGATTTCTCGCCATTTCTGCAAAAAAATCTGAACAATCTACTGTTGTTTCCAGAAAACATTAAGGAATTGAATACGAAAAAAATGATAACCTTTGGAAAATTTCAAAATCCTGATCTTGGATATCTCTTCACTATTATTAGAACATTGCACCTCCATTCTTAGCCGGTCGCTATTCCTCCTTGACGTTTAATCGCAAGACCAAAACGGAAAACTTCCTCTCCCATTAAATGAACCACCCCAGTTTCCGACTGACGGGATAGCTCAACCAAACCACCCTCAATCAACCGACTAGTGGCAGTGCTAAGCAACTGGTGAAACAATAGCCGAGGCTGACGTACCCGGCATCGATATGCTCGTTGTTCATTGTATGATAATTTATCATAAAATGACAATTTTATCTTGGATTTAATACTTATTTGCCTCGTTCCGCCCCACCCAGGCATCCACCACTTGGCGTGCTTCCCACGACACTCCATCGTTTTGTTGGTCGGATGACAACGGGATGTGTCAAAGGAATGTGTGTTCTATTCAGTGCATGATTTATGAATGCCATCCATCGGTGATGTCCTCAGTCGGTTCTCACCAGTAGTAGCTCTCTGTGGGTGCAGTGTCAGGATGAGTGATGGCTGGCTGGATATGGCGTGGCAAAGTGCGGGTGCCATCGAATGAACCAGACACCGTTTTCTATGAACTGTGAAAGTTGCTGGTTCTATCAAATTAACAATTAAGATCCAAATGCCCACCGTTACGTTATTTTTTCCAGTCATTTTCCTTTTCAATTGATGCAACGCAAAAGTACGGTTTGCTCAGAAATAAATTCTTCTTCAATAACAGTTTTTCACCTTGGAATTTGCAAGGTGATAAAGTAAGAGATTGATTCTGATATTCAAATGACAATTGTATATTTTTTCAGATGATCATTTAACAATTTGTTTCAAATAATTCCTTCATATTATAAGCGATTTATCCTATGATTCAAAGGTTTCATCTTGTACACACTACTCAAAAAATTCTTTCTTGAATTCTTTTAGCGAAAGCTTCAAATTTAACTTCTGAATTTAAAATTCGGATTAAACTGTGGACCAAAATTGAATATTTCACTTGTTTTAAAGATTAAATTAAGTGTGTTCAGTAAATTTGGATTTGCTGAACCCGTTTCCATTCTCAGGAAAGTTACAGCTGCTCATAATTTTACAGGTAAAAAAATTTGTGTAAAATACTTGTTTTATTGATGTGTAAGCGAAATTTAAACCATGATTTCTTGAACATTCTAGTGAAAATTAGTCGATTCTTTCATATGATCAGATGCAACAATTTACAATATCATCAAAAAGGGCCTTCATTATAACAAATGTATTACAAACTTCAATAATTCGCTGCATCTAAAAACTGATTCCTGTAGAAAATTAGATGGTAAACTTGCTTTCAATTAACTTAAATCGGTAAACAATGCATTTTTAACTATCAATGTCTTCAAAACCAGAAGTGATATGACAGTTTAAAAACGACCTGACCTCAAAAGAAATAAATAGCAGTGATGTGGTGCTTGAGCCTTAAACTTGTTCCGCTATGTTGTTATTTGGAGTCCTTTCTGAGGTAAGCTTTACGATGTTCCCATTGAATCTGTTTCAGCTGTTTGCCTAAGAAACCTTATTAGATGTTTAATACAAATTTCGAGAAAATATTTTTGAAATAGACAAGGAACAAGTAGTACGCTGTAACCAAACTTGACGAACTAGATCGGGGTTCGTAAATTGAATCAGTTCGTAAAGCAAGGGAGATTTGTTCGTAAATAGAAGTTTTGCACTTGTAAGAAATTAATTTTTGTTCCAGACATTATGCTTTTTGAGTATCCTTAGCATAATAACCCGTATAGGCCTGACTAAAAAAAAAAAATACTGAAATTCTTACCGCTCAGCGAATACTAAACCGATTACATAAAACTATGTCAGTATATTATACACATATCTTGTTTCTAAGACTGGTCAAAATATCGGGAATGTACCTGTGGTCAGAGCTGTGGGCCACTGGGTCAGGTCGGGTGACAAGGGTTCTGTGCTTCTGCTTCTCTGGAAGTATGGAAATTTCAAGTCAGATACAATTTCCGAAATCGGATAAAATCATGGATCATGGAATTTTAAGAAAAACGCATCAGCGTAAATCTTCTGCGAAACGATTGAATTGGATAACAATGTACTGAATATCAGATCAAAAATAACTTGGCATGTCCCAAAAATATACAAATACTCTTTTACCCGACTTGACCCAGTGACTCACCAAAATTACTCTAGTCTGGATCCACTCAGGCCTATACGGTTTAATGATTCATATGATTCTTGAACAGACTCATTGCAGCCCATTGAAACAAAATATGAGCAAGTTTAGGTCTTTCAATAATTTCTTCGAGTTTGGGCAAATGATTCTACATGAGTATATAGTACGGTGGTTCAAAAAATCGTTTTTGCTTCACACCGCTCATTCAATTCTAGATTTATTTCTGCATGTAGTCCAATTCCTGTTCGTTCCTGTCGTCCAATTTTAACAGTCTTCGGCATAGTTGTAGCTGATGAATGTATTTAACAGTTACAGCGTAGCTCTAACCCTGAAGAGCACATGGGCAAACACTATGACCGATTGAATGAATTTCGCTTTTTCTATAGTAATTCCCATACAAACTTTGATAGGCCTGTGCAGTTTTCATCCAAATGAGCTCAAACTTTGGGATGGCACCCAGAAATTGATCTTCAAACGAATGAGCGGTATGGAGCAAAAACAATTTTTGGAACCACCCTTGTATATACAGATCTATTCATCATTTATAAGCTGAAGAATATTTTGCCCTAGAAGACTGTTACATTTTGAAGAATCGATCGATTCGCCAAGATCCTCATTTGAATAACTAAGTGAGTACAACAGGTCATCTAGCTCATCCAAAAACTTTGTGGAATAAATACCTTCAATATAATAACGTTATAAGCATTATTTTGATGCTTTTTAATGACACAGAACTTTTTTTCATTTGCAAACACATCATTGTGTGGATAAGTACCAAAGTTCTTGGTCCTCTGAAGTTGAATATAGGCTTAAAGATCTGCACGCCTAAGCAGTTTTATATTGATGGTTTTTGATAATTACATAGACTCATAACTCTTTATTTGACTAAACGGAGTATTTCATTGATTTGAACAGATGTTGTTGGTCCTCCAAAGACTCAATTGAATATAGGAGTGAGGATCTATTAGTGAAACCAGTGATCTATTGTTAAATTTTGATTATGACACGGATTCTTAGCCGTAGAGTTATGTTTGATCCTTCGACCTTGACGCTTGCTCCTGTGGGGGAGGGCGACGAGGGCAGGATGAAACATATCGCGTGTCGGTTCAGTAGTGAAATGAAAACGCACCACGGATCGTTAGAAATGTTTGATCTATTGATCGCGTCACTTGCTCTTGCGTGGGCGAGTGATGAACACTTCTTCGGCGTATATCGCGATTATCGAATTACATCGTGGATCCGATTAGGCGTGATCATATCATTGATCGCATCACCAATAACTGGGGACTCTCAGATCTTTACCTTATCCCACTACTCTAATGTCCTTTCCATGACAACTGTGGAGAAGCAGAGGTGATCTCGGTCTCTAGTAACAACGGTTGTCGAACTAACATTCCTTCCCTTCCCCGGTGACCGTAAGGACGTGGCCGGCGCCGTCATTGACTTTTGAAATTTGAACTCTCGATTTGTGCACATTGAGAATGGTAAGCTAATCCCAAGCCCCATTCATCAAATCTCTGTGCAACTTCGATTGTTCTGGTCAATCACACAGTAGCAACTACGAATTGTACGGTCATCTATGCTCATGCTCATGACATGGATTCTTAGCCATACGCGGAATATTGTTTTGATTTATACCGGTGGTCTAAAATCTTAAGACCTGTATTCCAGAAATCAAAGCAACAAATTGCTTTGAACTTATTTTCTTATGCAAAACAATTATTGGCTTTTCGATATCGCTTGTTGTTCTGGATAATTTATTCTTTTCTAGAATTTATGCCACTTGAAACAAACTTCGGAGAGTCTTCGGTAAATGAAAAAGGTTTATAATTTAAATAATTCCAAAATATTTTCTATAATGAATCGGTATAAAAACGCCTTTCAGTAAAAATATTCACCAATGCGGTCAGATAGACTTGAGTTAATAATTGTACCTCAAATGTGTATGAGAATATACTCGACATGATGTACAGGTAGTTCGTAAAACGAGGTTTTGCCTTTCGGATCAGTGAAACTAGAATCTATCATCAGACTTCCAAAGTTTCTATGGAAATTTTCATGGGTAAAATAACTTGTACAAAAAACAGCCATTTTCAGAAGTGACTCAAATGCCGCTATAACCTTTTCAAAACGAAGCAGTACAATTGTATTGGATTTAATATTTTGAAATATCTCATTCAGGACCGGATTCAAATATACTTTCTCTCCGTCTTCGATGCTTCGCAGCCAGGAAGTTTTTAAAATTATACGGCAACTTCTGATTATACACTGCAACCTCAATTTACGAACTAGATCGGGGGTGCGTAAATTGAATTGGTACGTAAATTGAATCAGTTCGTAAAACGAGGTTATGCCTTTTGGAGTCTACTTATATGAAATTAATTTATATTATTTAGAGAAATTATGCTCATTTAGCATCACTAACATATTATTAATAAACTGGGTTCTTAATAAGGCTAGAATGGTCTTGGAGTTTGGGCATATGATTCTCCATGAGGTAACGGATATCAATTTATCATTTCTATGTAGCAGAACGTCTCACAATACTGGACCCTAGAAGATTGTTATATTTTGAAAATAGTTTGTATTCTCAGATCCGAGTTTAATAGGGAGTAGTGTTGGATCCGTTGAATCTGTTGCATGCTCCTTGTGGGCGAGCGATGGAATCCGGATCCATTGTGTCCGGTTCGCGTTGCGCGAAAGAAAAAACGAAATTCGCTGGTGAAAAAAAAAAAAACGCGTCAGTAGAGTTTGATACGTTGAACCTGTTGTATGCTCCTGTCGAGCGAGCAACGAAATCAGTATCGTGTCTGGTTTGGATAGTGCGGTCATTCGTGTATATGTTCACGTATTCATTTCGAATTATATATTTATCGTTTACCAAAACGAATCCTTTCCCATATTCAAACTCCCAGTGTTTTCTTGTGGAAGTGCAGAGGACTCCTCGGCATTTGTAAAGCAAGTAACACGTCAACATTTCTCTCCCATTCCCAAATTGACCTGCATTCGGACGCAGCCGGCGCCGATATTGTTTTTTATAATAACAAGAGCACCAGTATTTACACATTGAGGATGATACTGATCCCGAGTAGCGTCTGTTGGTTCCCTGTGTAAGTACAGCTGTTCTTGCAATAACGGAGTAGCAACTGCGGGCGGTCAATCATGCTCATGCTCATGCTCATGCTCAGATCCGAGTTTGATAGGTGTTCAAGTTCGTCCAATAACTTCCTGCAATGTACTGGCTAAATACGATCGTTTGATGTATGTTTGTTATGGCCTTATCAATTCATAGCAGTAAAATGAGTATTGTTAAAATCTGTACCGATATCCTTGCTCCTCCAAGGACTTTATTTAAGTCATCGGAATATTTTATTTGTTTGTTCGGATATTTTTGGTCCTCCAAGGACTCAATAGAATATAGGCCTTGGAATCTACGACCGTAATAAGTGATAAGACGTTAGTTTTCAAATACTCCAAAGGCCCCCAACCATTCCTGTGATTAAACGGTGTAATGTAATAATATGTGTGGATGTCGTAAGTCCTCCAAGATCTATATCGAGTACAGGCCTTGGGATCTACAAGCGTAACCAATTATCAATAGATGCTTTTTTGTTATGGAACCGGCCCTTATCTATTCATAGCAGTAGAATGAGTATTGGTATAATCTTTAGCGATGTCCTAGGTCCTCCAAGGATTCCATTGAATATGAGTCTTAGGATCTACGACCGTAATAAGTGATTAATGGTTAATTTTCAAACACTCTAAAAGCCCCCAAATCTAGGATTCCAAAATGGCGTTTGACATCGTTTTTCATCATCCCCCTCGTCGTGTCCGTTCCGAAATAAAAACCCATATTGCATGGGTTTCCAAAGATTTTCCCCAACCAGATTTCCCACATAATTGTCTAAACTCAATTTACGCATTGTGTGAAAAAAGTGAAGAAAATTGAGTTTACTCTACTGCATGAGTTTTCTGCTAATAATATATCCCAGACAACCAGAATGTACGTATAACGGAATCACATTTTGTGTTATGCGATGCTTATATGTCGAAAGTTTCACATATAAGATGGTGCGAAAAGGTCTTGTACGTATAAAAGTGGAGGCGATATCACTCACTCACTCATTTCATTTCACCGAAACTTGAATTGTGGCTCTCTGGGATCAAAATTGATCGATTTTGTGTGCAGTACTCAAGCTTAACCATCTGCTTTTCTATCTTAGGAGGATAGAGCATGGTTGTAGTAGTTCGTGGCTTCGTAGTTCGGAAAATGTTATTTCCGGGGAAATGAGTCTCAGCAACACTGCACAGTGGTCCAGGAATCAGTTTTACGCGGAAAGATGTATTTTGAGCTTTAGAATGAAACATTAGACAAAAATGGTCTTCTACAAAGTTGTTTGTATTAGTTAAGCCCTTTGTTTGGTGTTATTGAAAATTAGGGTGGACCACATTTTCATAGAAATTGTGTAACTAACTTTCTTATTTGTAGAAATTATATTATACATGCTTCAGCAAAGTTATAGACCATTCAATTTCAAGTAACTTTGCCAAAAAAAGTTTTTTTGTATCTCTTAAATTGGCCGATTTAGAGCTTTTTCCCGGCAGTGACATAGGGTGGTCCGAACAAAACTGGTTTTCTGGCTCTAGAGTTTTCAATTCAAATTTCTCATCAAAGTAGTCTATGAAACACTTTTAGATCTTTAAAAAATGCGTAATTTGGTGAGTGAAGAAACTCGCTATCTCCTTTCGTTTAGGAGTTATTGTTGTTTTTCTCTCAAAAACATACCTACTTTTATTTGTTTTTAATTATGAAACGTGGTTTTACGGCTAACCAGCCGAGTGGAAGTTTAACAACTACCGAAAAGCTAAACATTACATATAATTTGCAATTGGATTAGATGGACAAATTGATGTGAAGATTTGCGAAAAAGTTACACGTCTTCTCAGTGAGAATCGAACTCACGACTCCCCGATCTCTAGTTGGGGCGCGTTAACCACTACGCCATGAGAGGACTCATGAACGCAGAAGTTAACCTGAATTCGATTTCAGCTCAATAATCACGTGGTTCTTTTTCGCAAAGTGCACCTCTTTCGGAAGAATTAGATGCCCATCCAAACACAACGCTTTCTATATATATCTAATGCCTAGCCCGAGAGCGCATTGTTTTTAGGTATAGGAATAGCACACTACACTAGCCAGCAACTGCGCTGGCTGAGGTATCTATTGTGTGGGCTTCCAATGGGTCGCGACGTTCTCAAACGACCGGTTACGGAACATGAGTCCGTTGCTCGATAAATATTTGTTTTTAATTATGAAACGTGGTTTTACGGCTAACCAGCCGAGTGGAAGTGAAGGCACACATCAATTTGTCCATCTAATCCAATTGCAAATTATATGTAATGTTTAGCTTTTCGGTAGTTGTTATACCTACTTTTATTGTGAATATCTCTGATTGGGGCAAACATAAAAAATATCTTTTGACGGCATTCAAAAGACAAAACAAAATTGTATATTATATCAAAAAATTACATATGTGTTATTTTTGTAACTCTAATAATATGCCTTGAAAAACAAAGATTTTTAAGCAGAAAAACTTTAATAACTTTTGAACTAAAATAGATATCATCAATATTTTTGCATGAAAATTTGTTAAGTTCTTAAAGTCGTTCATAGACTGCTTTGACGAAAAATCTGAAATAAGAAAGATAGGGCTCTAAAACTATTTTGAAAATTTTCATGGTATTTATTTCTTTATTATTTTATATTTTGAGCATGAAAATAAAATTTTAGACAAAAATGATCTTCTACAAAATTGTTTCTAAAAATGGAAGCTTTCATACTGTGTCATTTGAAACTAGGGTGGTCCATAATATCACACATATCATATAATCAACTTTTTTATTTGCAAAAATACTGGTATATGCTCTTAGGCAAAGCGGTAGAACTTGAAATTTTGATCAACTTTGCCTATAAAAGTTTTTCTGTAGCTCAAAATTTGACCAATCTAGAGCATTTTTTCCTAATCATCGCAGGGTGGTCCAACAAAAATAAGTTTTTTAACTCTAGTTTTTTTAATATTATTTTTTCGTCAAAGTCGTCTATGAACGACTTTTAGAACTTAACAAAACGCAAATTTTCATGCAAAAAGATTGTTAATAACTATTTTAGTTCAAAAGTTATTAAAGTTTTTGTGATAAAAAATGTTTGATTTTCAAGATGTTTTATTAGAGTTACAAAAATAACCCATCTGTAATTTTTTGATATAATATACAATCGTATTTTGTCTTTTGAACGCCGTCAAAAGATATTTTTTATATTCGCCCCAATTAGAGAAATTCACAATCAAAGTAGGCATGTTTTTGGAAGAAAAACAATAATAACTCCTAAACGGAAGGAGATAGCGAGTTTCTTCACTCACCAAATTACGCATTTTTTAAAGTTCTAAAAGTGTTTCATAGACTACTTTGATGAGAAACTTGAATTGAAAACTCTAGAGCCAGAAAACCAGTTTTGTTCGGACCACCCTATGTCACCGTAGGAAAAAAGCTCTAAATCGGTCAATTTAAGAGATACAAAAAAACTTTTTTTGGCAAAGTTGCTTAAAATTGAATGGTCTACAACTTTGCTGAAGCATGTATAATATAATTTCTACAAATAAGAAAGTTAGTTTAATCATTTCTATGAAAATGTGGTTCACCCTAATTTTCAATAAAACCAAACAAAGGGCTCAACTAATACAAAAAACTTTGTAGGAGACCGTTTTTGTCTAATGTTTCATTCTAAAGCTCAGAATGCATCTTTCCGCGTAAAACTGATTCCTGGACCATAGTGCACTGGTTTCAACTATCTGAAGTAGATTCGCAATAATGCTTGGTAGGGAGCCGGATCCTATTCTTGGCACTTTTGATTCGCTTCGGCAGTGGGGTTTTTTGAAAGCTACAGAGCTCATATTCGGCCACAATATGCGTCGTACTAAAGCGCTTCTTATCGCAAAATTTCAGAAAATTCGGCCGAGAAAAACCCCCTATGCCAAAGTGAATCATGGAGGTGCCCAAGTAGCTCTGCACCCTATTTCTTCAACATAGCTGGGTGGTAGCCATCAAGCACATCATAGCCACCTATGACGCTGGGCGAGTTGCGGTACAAGCTGTACGCATATGTGATTGTACGGGAGTGCTGATCTAAGCCTAACTTTCAACTACTCAAAGGTTAATTAAAATGAGCTTAAAACCAGATACAACCTTCTACAAGTATGTTTATTAGGGTATCAACTAGTGAATTTCTCATTCTGGGCTCAATTGAACGCGATTTTCTAGTCTGCGAAACGAAACAGTGGCATAGGGTCAATTTTCAATATATTTGAAACAAATATTCCATACAAACTTTGAATTGAATGCGTCAGCTGGGGGAGCAATTAAATGAATTGGAATTTTTAAAGAGCTTTTTTCTTACCCTAAGGCACATATCTAAGGGGTTCCCCGATGATTTATTCAACTTTTTTGTTTAGGGGCCAGTCTACTTTACACGCAGGCATTTTTGTACTTTAGCACCTAGGAATGGCGATACGTTCAATTTCAGGTAGGACTGGTAGCCACTTTTGTCGTTTTTCTAAGATTAATTCATAGAATTAAGCGCCAGAAATCTTGGAGCAAAATTTTTAAAAACTTGAGAACCTGAAAAAAATCTGTTGAGTTAATTTGGACAAATTGTGAAAAATAATAGAATCGTTCTGGTGGGATTCGATCCCACGACTCCCAATACGCTAGACTGGGCGCGTTAACCAACTACGTCACAGAACGGGTAACGATTCTGCAGCGCAATCTGCCTACCTGAAACCAAAGTCCGTCACGACCCCATATTCTTCTTCACAACCCTATATCTCCTTCGGCTCTCTTAGATGCCCAATTCAACTCTCCTAGGCATGCCTACGAACAACACTGAGAGATTTTATTCATGACGGGCTTTGGTTTCAGGTTGGCCGATTGCGCTGCAGAATCGTTACCCGTTCTGTGGCGTAGTTGGTTAACGCGCCCAGTCTTGCGTATTGGGAGTCGTGGGATCGAAACCCACCAGAACGATTCTATTATTTTTCACAATTTTACATCTCAATTTGTCCAAATTGACTTTTGTGTCTATGACCTTCAGATTTTTTCGAAACACCGTCGGCTGGTTTAAGCCGACATAACAACCCTAGTTGCGCAAGAGAAACTAGGCACTCAATCCTAGTGGATAAAAAATTGGACATGTGGATGCGTAACATCTCTTGTTTTGTTGGACAACGTTGACCCAGCAATAACTCTCGTCCGTAACGGTCCCATTTTACTTTGTTGGTAAACATATCCGAATAAGTACACCTCCACATGCCGAGCACCTTCTCTGTCGCAAGCTCCGTTGATAGATCGAGACTCTTTTTTTCTGCTGGTTTCTTTTGGAGGGCATCAATTACTCGCTGAGAGTTGCTGATCCTGTTGCGTATCTCGAAGCCCCCTCCGGCGTGCACTTTTTTCACCTGCTGGGTAAGTTGGATAGCATCTTTTTCAGTCTCAACACTATCAGCATATCGTCGACGTAGTGACGTTTATGAATTACTTCTACGGCTGCTGGATAGTCTCCCTTGAACCACTCGGCGTTCAAGTTTTTGACGAATTTTGCGCTACTAGGCGAGCAACAAGCTCCGAACGTTATAACTTGCAGCAAATAGACGGTGAGAAAAAACGTTGGCATTGTTGGTCTTCATTGCGTATAAGGACTTGAAGGAACATTTCTCGCACGTATCCAGTGAGAGCTACCCTTCCTTTCCGGAATGGAATCAGTATCGAAAACAGTTCGCATAGCTGATCAGGGCCCTTGAGCAATGCAGAATTCACTGACACTCCATGGGATGATACCGCTTCATCCCACACCATTCGTATTTTCTCAGGTGACTGGAAATATTGGAAAGTATCACACTCGGGAAAAGGTTTGGCTCAATACCTCGTCAGTAAGTTTCCTCGCGTACCCTTTCGCCATGAATTCCGCTATTTTTTATTGAGAATATCTGCCAACTTTGGATCATTATCAATTCTCTTTTTGAGGAACTGTAGCGTTGGAGGGCCCTTGAATAACTTTCTGGTAGACGGATGCCATCGTAGCGTCACAATAGGCATGTTTCGTAACGATACTCTCTGAGTGCTGTGCGAGTCTCTAGCAGAGTCTGCGCCCGCTCTTCTTCTGCGGATAATAGAAACGTTTTTCGGCGTAGTAACCCCTTAGGCTATCTACTGTGAAGTGTTCCTTCATCATCTTGTGTAGATCCTCGTCCTCAGGTGGAATACAGAATGTACCATGTTAGTGGCAATGGTGCGATTTCTTCCACCGCAAATTGTCCATCCTAACCGAGTTTTGATAACGATTGGCTCGTTTAATGCTCTTCGCAGCTAATCTGGACAAGGTTGTGGTACTGATCTTTCATCCCGATGAGGATTCTCGGTCGAACATCATGATAGGAGGTGATGGGTAAGCCATTGAGATGTGGAAATAGTTCCGACACCTCTTCGGAGTTGAGCGTTTGCGATGGAAGAAGAAGTTTAGCAGTTGTGCGTGCCCCCGTGCAGGTCATCCGCCAGTTATTTATCGAGCATAGTGAGCTCGTACCCGTCGTTCAGAAAGGCGAATGTTTCTATGAACCGGGTTTTTCCGTGAAACACTACGGGTAGGTAACGAAACAGCACCTTACTTGAGGTGATCTGGTGAGTGTGACATCTGTGCTCGGTCGACTTAGTAGAGATTCTGGACGCTGATTCGGCGATGTTTCAGAGATTATTATTATTATTATTATTTATTTTTAACTAGAATTTTGAAAGAGGGAAAAACCCCTTTGAGTGATTTCAATTGAAAATCTTTCTCAAAGAGGCACAAAACCTCTTTATCTTTTCGAAAAACGTTACAAATCAAACTTAAAACTAAAGGCTCACACGGTACTAAACCATAACAGAGCCGTAATCGATGTTTCAGAGATGGTCGGCAGAGTCCTAGATCTTGAACAGTTGACCAGCGGGAGCCACGAGAGAATTCTAGGAAACGTTCGCATTTAAGGATCGACTTGCAGCTTCTTTCGAATACCAAGCCGCTATCAGCTGCATCCTTCGCGGTATATGGCGATGCGGATTGATGGCCAGATGAAGCTTTCTTGTAGTGTTGGAAGCGAGTTGTTCTTTGACATCATCGAGCGGACGATAACCTCCTGTTTTCCAAAAAGCATTTTCAGCGTTGACATGACTCCGCTGACATTCGAAGGGTGCAGCAGTTGCAATGAGAATATATACCAAGGTGTAGAAGAAGAAGCAATGACAATGTATGAGTAATGAAAAAAAACGTAAACAAAAATAACTACGTCACTAATGTACATGGCTTCTTATGGAAGCTTTCTCGCTTGTATTTGTGAAACATTTTGCACCGTACACGGATGCACGGATGTCACGCACACTAAATGTCTTTTCCACACCTCGGTATATATTCTCATTGCAGCAGTTGGCTTTTCGCCGTTTCATGCGCTCGATCTTTCAAACTTCACTGTAAGGGGACAATGTTTTCTTTGTTGGTGAATCCACATAAAGTGGTAGTGCTGGTGAAATCCAAAAGAGGACGCCACAATGACCAACTTGAGCCAATAATCACTAATCAAAGGCACTAATCTGGAGAGTTAGTTGGCAAACGTTTCTTATTTCAAACTTTATGCACTAGCACAAAGTCACATTAAAAAGTGCACTGTTGTTGGATACTTTCTTCGCGAGATTTGTGCCTTTGAAGTTTTAGTGCAATACTAGAAGTTGATTCCAAACTGTTTCACCTTAAAGGTCGATGAGAATAGAGGCCACTTTTCCGGGTACCAGAAAACGTCGGAAGATCCTTCGAAATGGCTTGTCGAGCAGCTAATAGCTTTTGAGAAATATAATACGAATCAGCTTCTTCTTCTTCCGCTAGGTTGTAGTTTCTGTAATCTCGCATTGTTGATGAATATGGATGGCTCTGGTATTAAACCGCTGGTCGATTTGAAGGTGGGACAAACCGTTGATAGTCTGGTACCGACACGACAATGCGAGAACCGACGAGATGGATCCATTTCAAAGTTTTGGAAAGCGTTTGGTGCAGTCACTCCGCGTTCATCAGAATAAGGTGGTTGTGCTATCGAAACTCGATGTAGAGATTCGGATGTTGGAATCCTCCGAGACTGTTCCGGAAACGAAGCTTAAAATGTCACGCAGAGTGCAAACTGTTGCTTTCTGGCGGTCAGCCCGAGCAAAGCTTGAGATCATATTGAAAACTAATTTTGATGTTGTGATGTCGCGAATTTTGATAACTCAGTTTGCTGTCATTTTGGTCGTTTTAACGGTTAAAATATCAAAACTGAGAGCAGAAAAATGTTCCCATGAAATCAGATTGAAAACTATTTTTGCTATCAGTTACAGCAAATTGAAAACTGTTTCTGCTATCCTGGAGGGACTCATTGAAATGTACATATTTTCGATTTATATTGAAACGAGTCTATGACAAAATCAATGCTTATTTTTTCATGCTGTACACGGATAAATTTAGCACGAATAAATTTATAATTATACAAATTGAAAACATTACCAAAAATTTGAAATGACAGCAGAACGAAAACAAAATATGACATCGAATATTTCAATGAGAAATTGATATCAAATTATTGATATCAACTTTGATGCTGAAAACAGAATATGTCTTCGACTTGCTTTCTTTTTGATGTTGGACTTTGCTCGGGAGTGCCGGTGAATTTATATGGCCGTGCAATATGGTCTCTTCTTCTTCTTTTTATTGGAATTACGTCCTCACTGGGATAGAGCCTGCTTCTCAGCTGAGTGTTCAATAAGCACTTCTACAGTTATTAATTGAGAGTTTTCTTTGTCAAAGTGGCCATTTTCGCATTCGTATATGGTGTGGAAGAAAATTTCCATTATGAAAAGATTCTGGACCGACCGGGAATCGAACCCAGACACCTTCAACATGGCTTTGCTTTGTAGTTATGGGCTCTTAATTATATTTCTCCAAAAAGCTTGATGAAAGAAATTCTGGAAGAATCTATGGAGAACAATCTCAGGAGAATTACACGAATCTTTGTAAGAAAATCAGATGACGTGGGTTTCATCTGATTTTCTTACAAAGATTCGTGTAATTCTCCATGTATTAAATCATGACCGGTCGGATAGTAGTACATTATGAGTACAACAAGGTAAGGGTTCGATTTGCTCTAGTCAGGAAACACTTTTCGTTCAACTAAAGATTTCTCAATTGTCCACTAGCTATTTCATCCCGAGTTGTCATACGCATAGTGTTGTCGTTGAGTCTGTGCAACCCCTGGATGCAGACAGTATAAAGTCTATTTTATACGGGAACATAAACAACATATATGTCAATTCGCCCATCTCTCGATTCCAATCAGTATCAACAACCAACATCATCGAGACAACGGAGTCATAAAAAGTGAGGCGCGCAGATCTATTTTCAAATGCAAAGAATAACATGATTAAATTTGTTTTAAATTTAATTAAATAAAAAGATCGTAAAATGGTTGAATTATGCGCCATAAATCTAATTCTAGGTCAGCTCTCAGTCGCGGAACTGCAACCGTTGTCGTTGTCAGCTTTGCTAGAGCGCGAGGGCGAGGAGCAGCTCCGTAGTTTTTGGACTGGCTACTAGTAGTCGATTGCAGCAGATGATGGGTGGGTGGGGGGTCAGAGTCCACGGGGGATTGCATATTGTGATTGTGATGCGCTTCTGATCTGCCCCACCCGGTCTGTGGTGCGGATTGGCGGGCTTGATGCAGACACGATTACGGTGTGTCTAGAACCACTATGACCGAAACAAATTTCCAAGAATTCGGAATATAGTATCTAAGCAAATTTTTCCATTAAATTAAAAATATTTCAACGAAAGAATCAAAAATTATCGTGCCTATTGTTCTTTAAAAATATATAAATAGGTTCTAAATTAAACTTCCCGTAAATAATGGTTAATATACATATCACTGTAACTTCTGATTTCTAGAATAGTTGATTGCAAAATTACAGAGAAGATGCATGGATATCAAATGTAACTTTCAAAATGCTCAAAACTTTCAGAGTTTTATTCCCCCTTTGAAATATTTTAAAATTCACGGAGAAGATGCTTAAATACTATGTCTTTCGAATGGCAGTTGCCAAATTCATTTTTACTCGTTAATAACAATTTCAGTCACACCGTGACGATGTGACACACTGCGGACAAGGAAAGTGGGTGTGGAAATTGACTAGAAAAATATGGTCGGAATAGACAGAATTCAGATGTCAGACCAAGTTGTTGTTGTTTTTGATGCCATGATTGTAGTCTAGCCGCTGGTTTAGGATAGGATAGGATCGGAGATACTACACTCATCCAATGATTGTTTAGTGGCACCGGCGCCGGCAATGGAGCCACTCTTTTGTAGGGAAATAAATTAATATGATATCTTTATAGCACAGCAAGTCAATTGAATAATTGAGTTTATTCAAGGCAACTGCAAGAGCAATCACGCACGTGGGGATTAGTCACTTCGGAGCATTATTGTTGTTTGATGGCACGGAACGGTGCAAACAGATAATTACAACCGTTAGAGCGTTGAAGCGTTGTGCATAATTGAATTGAATTTCGATGATATATATGAATCCTAGAAAAAATATTAAAAGTATGGGTTCGGCCAGAATTCTGCATTGAATTATTATTTCGGTAAACATATAAGCCGCATAGAAACGAATCATTGTGGAGACTATTGTCAAGTTTTGAACTGTTAAGGTGATTATAGAACGAAACCACACCTCAAATGTTCAAGAGCACAAGACTTGAGAACCACAAAGCGATCCGCGTTGAAAACTTATCCCAATTGTCACCACCAGCAAACAATCAATTTGATTGATTTTCAACGCGAATTGTTGTCAAATTCTCCAGTCTTGTGCATTTGAAAATTCGGATTTTGGCTTCATTTTATAATCACCTTAAGAATTTAAGGGCGCAATGCATGATTCACACTAGTCAGCGCTGACTCAACTCTCACGTGCCATACCCAAATAATAACTAATTTCATACACATGTTTCATGTTTGCTAATGTGCAGCAACTTTTTGGAACGAAACACAAATGTTCCGACTGGTGGCACTTACAATCTAATGTGCACCAGAGGTATTGCGGTTGCTTTTCTTCCAGTACATTACTACGTTAGGGCAAAACTGCACCTATGGGAATGGGATTCGAAAGACCGAAGAAAAAAAACTGTCAAGCCATTCAACAACCACACAATTCCGAACTAGGAAGTGTGCAAAGAGCTCTACACCAGCAGCATAGAAGCCGAGATAGAGCTGCAAAGGTCGGTTTATCTTGAACATTTTGACTGCCAGTTTGTGTATTTTTGACTGGCTAGTGGCTAGAGGTCGTGCTAAATGTACACAATAATTTCAGCTTATTCCTTTCGCACACACAACAAGAATCGGGTGCACAGAGGAGTGACTGGAACAAAATTTGTGGACATTACTGCAAATTTTAAAAATTAAGATTTTTGTTCCGCTTTTTTCTTCGAATACAGCCAAACCTTTCTGCGCCCATAACTGGGGAAACGTAACTAGAAATAGAGCGTGAGTTAGAATTTCAAGCGTAAAAAGAATAAGCCATTTTACGAGGCGTTTTGGAACAGCTGATCGCCGCAACGGCATCAATTGACAGGAGACCTGGGATTAAATCAAGCGTGATTTTTAACAACGCCTCATTTTCCCGTTTGGTAAAAAATGGAGAAAATGACAAAAATGAGATCCAAAAATTTTCGTTACTGCTACATTTCACCTAGTTATTGTATCAGCTACCTCTTTGTTACCCATATTGCACTTAAAAAGGCACTTTTTTGATCAGAAATATTTTAATAATTTTTCTCCATTTATGTTTTCGCCTGGATGAAAAGCTACGCTTGAAATGCGCACAGGCATCAACCATCATCATCGCGAAAACTGATGACGATGATTGAATTCTCCCAGGTCTCTTGTCATTTGACCAGCTTCGTTAAATGGCTCATTAGAAGAGTTAAACAAGTTGTCGGTAGTTCTCAAGGCGTTTTGCGAAGAAGTGGGATTTAGCCGTGGTTCTTATCAGGGTATCGGAAATGATTAGGGATGACGGAAATCGAAGTCTGACGTCATTTTGGAATCCAAGACGGCAACTTCCAGATTATGGAAATCACTGGATACCAATTCAATATGGGTTCTGGTGGAAATTACTTACTTAATATGGGTAATTTTAAACGGGACCGATGAGTAGTTGCCGGAAATCGATGTCTGACGCCATTTTAGAATTCAGTTTTCCAATTTGGATTTTTTCTCATAATGGCAGACCTTGCTTTATATGGTACTGTTGCTATTGTCGGGTATTTTTCGAATTATCTCAGGTCTACGACATTGAATGAATTATTTCTGTATTTTATACACTCAGGAAAATGAACTATCGAAATACATCGAGTAGAAATACATAAATTTGCCTTACGAAACCATAATCTGGAAACAAAAAAAAAACATGCAACGACTTGAAATTAATCTTTATTAAGTGGATTTTTGAATCTCTATAAAGTAGATTTTTTTCTTGAGAGGGCCTATCAATTTCTTATTTTACAGAAGTTTGCATACAATTGAGTGTTTCTATTTGTTTTTGATTAAGTCTCATATTGCTGCACATCCCTGATACTCGTAAAATTTAATTTTCACTACAAAGAATGTTCATTATTTGTCTAAACCATTTAAAATTCTTCCAAAGAACTCACAAGAAACATCCCATGTGATTCTTCAACAAACTTTTCTGGTATTAAACCATGAGCTTTTAAGATAATCCTCTGAAAATTCCCACGGTGATTTATTCATAAATTATTTACGTACTTTGTCAGTGCTTTCTCCAAGAACTCCTCTATCAGTTTTCACAGCGATCCTCGACGGGATTCCCATGAAAAATTATTACCGGGATAAGTAGTTGTTGGGGTTTATTCCTCCGACCTCCAACACAGTAGGAAAAATAGGCCAGCGGCATGACGTTTATCTCAACCAGATTGTAGATTAGTGATTGATCCATTTTAGATGCCATTTTCGAAGCTCTTGTTCGGTGTGGAGTCCGGGTAACCAGTTTTCCTGGTGTTATGTTAAAACTTTACACACATTACTTAGAAACGCCGAAAACATATAACGTTTTACAATAATTACACAGATTGAAGCAAGCCGAGCATTAGACCTCCTATCCGACGATTACTTTCGAGGATTTAGGCTACACTGAAGGAATGCTGGGTGTATAGTCCGCATTCCCTCAAAATAAATAATTGTTGGAGTACTTTTTTTCTTTCTTAGCTGGAACCCTGGAGAATACCATCGAGTGGGATGGAAGAAAGGGGAGGGGTTGGTGGCTTTGCTACTTTGGGTTCATCCAGGATTAAAGTTCAGAACAGAACTAGGTTCTGGAAACAACGGATTTTTTCTGAAGTTTCTTTAAGAATTCTGATCTTATCAGAAGATTTCTCGATTAATTTCAATTAAATTGCTAAAAAAAAACTCTTTTGAACATTTATCAGTCCTCTACGCACTTATTACATCTTCTTATTCTTGGCATTACGTCCTCACTGGGACAAATCCTGATTCTCAGCTTAGCGTTCTTATGAGCACTTCCACAGTTATTAACTGAGAGCTTTCTTTGCCAAAGTTGCCATTTTTGCATTCGTACATCGTGTGGCAGGTACGATGGTACTCTTTGCCCAGGGAAGTCAAGGAAATGTCCATCACCAAAAGATCCTGGACCGACCGAGAATCGAACCCAGACACCTTCAGCATGGCTTTGCTTTGTAGCCGCGGACGCTAACCACTCGGCTAAGGAAGGCCCCACTTATAACATATAAATTTCATTTGGAAGTTTAAAACATCATCCAGTTGTTCATCAATAATTTGTTTACAATTTTCTGGAATAACTGAGGATACTTCCGAAAAGTAGTACAAGAAATTCTATGAATCTCACCAATATTGTCTTCAAAATCACCAAGTAAGGGTTCTTTGAGGTTCTTCATAAAATGTCTTCTCAAATTTCTTCAACACATGTTTCAGAAAATCTCTTAGAAATCCTTCAAGGATTGCTTGAAAAATTCGCAGTAAAAATTAGCCAGAACTTCCTGCAAAAAAACATAACATGGTTGTTCTAGGTGTTAATCTAAGGATTTCTTCTAATATTTCACAAGATTTTCATAAGCAATTAAATAGGATTCAATTGGGAAATTATTCTTAGCGATTTCTCAGAAAAGTTTTCCACAGATCTATCTTCAAATCGTCTAAATGTGTCTTCAGATTTTTTTCAAAAATCATATGATATGAAATGTATATGAAAAAACGAACATTCCTGTAAAGCTTCAAGCAAAATACGTTCAACGTTTCTTCAAAAACACTTCCGCAAAAATGCACATAAATTTTCCGAACAGTTTGTTCGGGGATTTTGTCCCATCATGCTTTTTCTGAAATGTCGTCCAAGAATTTTTTTCCGAAAAATTCTTCAGAGAGTCATTTTTAGTTTTTTCCTGAGATTTGTTTTTTTAATAGTTCTAGCAATTTGCCTGTGGATTTTTCAAACAGATCTATTAAGGGATTTTGTAATTCATTCTTGAACTTCTTAAAAAATGACCTGGTGTAGTGGTTAGAACACACGCCTCTCACGCCGAGGACCTGGGATCGAATCCCATCCCCGAGATAGTCACTAAAAATTATAGTGACGACTTCCTTCGGAAGGGAAGTAAAGCCGTTGGTCCCGAGATGAACTAGCCCAGGGCTAAAAATCTCGTTAATAAAGATAGAAAAAAAAAATATTAAAAAATGTATACAGAAAATCCATCAAGTATTCAAGAAATTACTTCATTTTTTTTTCGAATGTTGAAACCCCGGTTTCTTCCATAAAATATAGCCAAAAATCTAACAAGTCAGTAGCTTTGAATCAAAAACTACTCCAGGAATACCTCAATAATTTGTTTTATGATTTTCTGTTTTTCAAATAATTCCACAAGTCATCTACTATTTATATCAGATTTCTAGAATAACACACACGCAAAAAAAATTCAAGGATCTCGTACGAAATTTGTTGAATAATTTCAGCTTGAAATGAAATTGAAAAAATATTCTAAATTCCTGTCGAAAAATGTTTTTGACGAAATTCCTGACACAATTCGACTTTATTTGACCGTTCAAAATTCAAGAAGCGCAAATAACATCCATATATTTGGTGTTACGGGAAGTAACGACCATCTACTTAACTCATTGTCTGTGTTTGGAGTCAATATGACCCCAGAGCACATTGACGGGGTTGTAACTTTTTTGTTAGTGATTCGATTTGTGATTTTTTTTTCACACGATGATGAGTTTTAGCGAGTTTTTGATTTGCTCAAGGATTTTTTAAATTATCTTAAGAAAATAGTTTTCTAGAGCAATGTTCATGAAAATAGTACGTTGTCTGTGCATTGAGGTCATATTGCCCCTAAATTTAAATCGCTGTAGCTTCGCGAAATTCAAATGGATTTTCAATGTTTCTGTAAAGTTTTGGAAAGCGAATTTAATTGAGTTTTACTAAATAAATATAAGAAATTTCAAGAGAGGAGTGTTTCAACGCGGGGAAGAGTTATTGTGAAAAAAGGTCTGAATACAGCAAATTTTTGAAACTTTGGACACTTACAATATGGCCCATAAAAAAATACGAAAATTGTTCGAACGTGAATATAGCATCCACAAGCGTTATTTTCATTGTTTTTGATAGTGAATGTAATTCCTGATTATTGTTGTATATTCTGATACAATTTCGCTATCCAGGACAATTTTTGTCATATTTTTCTTACTGTCCTAAATTATGTTATAAAACAAATAAGTTCAAAGGTTTTGTCCGCCCTAAGCTAGAATCAGCGTCTGATTGTCGTATACTCTGGTGATAAACTTTCCATCTTCAAAAGTCACACTTTATTGTTGAAAATGTTTGTTTGTTTGGTATCAGAGGATGGAAGAGTTCTTAGAGAACGTGTTTTTCATGATCACAATAACATATTTTGATAGGGTCATAATTTTGACGGCATTCGCGTCTTATAGGTTTGATATGCCTTTATTTTTTGTTAAGGTTGAATAAAAAATAAATACGGATGCCTATAACAGATTTTTGAGGATGAAATTTGTTCCTTTGGTTGGAGACAACTTATATCAATTTTGGTTTTGAGCAAAACGGAGCCGCTTATCACACTTATATGAAGGTTCAATCAAAGCTCTCTAAAATGAGCTGTTTTTTCGAAAATATATTTAAGTCTCCAATTATCATGGTATGAACCAATTCTATCATTAGATAGATGCGTATGCTATAGACAAAGCCTGTGAAGAATCTCACGCCATGGTTGATGTTTTAGAAGCTTTCATCACACAGATATTGAACTCGACGTCCGCATGATAAAATTTGAAGGTATGCTTCTAATTCCTCTCTGGTATGGTGAAAGTAACATATAAAAATAATGTCCGAAGCGAAAACCTGAATCTAAATAGATTAAACAATACAAGTAATGGATAATATATATGTTTCATTCACATTTTCTATGTAAAAACTACCATAACACATGATATTACGATTTTCGCATTTTTTATGGGCCATACTGTATATCTCAGAAACAGTTATACGTATAATTCATTTGTTTTGAAGGCAAGCCTCACTAATAAAGAAATTTAAAAAAAATAATTCGTTTGTTCGACGGCTATAAAATGCTCTTTCAGTTAGTTCCATATGTTGTCAGTATGAGGATCTAGTTAGCATTAAAATTAAAAACTCGTATTACTGTTTGCATTTGAGATGCAAATGTTGAGTAAACGTCCTGCAAATGCGGTAACACAAAGTAATCAAAGGACACCTAGCAACGATTACATAAATCACCGCCCCCCTAGCAAGAAAAATCTATCTTTGACATTTCTTGTGAAAAATCTTACCGCGTTTGGTGTTTCCGCATTTGATGTTTGCATTTCAAACGCACACAGCAATATATTTCAGGATGAACACTAAATAGCAGGCTGTGTTTTTAGTAAAGTTGCTAGTTAAGCCAAAATTAATGATTAGCATACCTTATTAGTATGAAATGCATCTATGCACGGGTTCACTATTTGACATTTTAGCGGTGTTGTGTTATTTACGTGACCATGGAAACTAGTAAATTCAGCACCGGCCAAACGTCAAATTAGTGAACTCGTGCATCGGTCCATAGTGTCACTAGTTGGCATTTATGAGCATCAAATATTTAAAACCTATATGTCTCAAGATTCATTACTCAACTTTTGAAGATTGGCGCACGAATCAAATCAAGTTCATACCGTAATCCGGGGTATCATTGATCAGCGGGGTAACATTAATCGGAATGACTCATCTCGTAAAAAGTTCGTATCATCATTTATTGATGGAACATTTCCAAATCACGAACGGTGCTTCTCTTTCTTATATTTATAAGTTAATGAAAGTGAAGATTTTTGCGAAAATTGCATTGACATTATGCGCAAATTTGTCAACTTTTCGGAACAATTATTTCAATGGGTAAGGATGACACTACCGAAGATTCATGTCTCACATAAGTTCTGCAAACGATATGAGCAAGGAAAATGCGGTTTCTACTTAAAACGGCATTGCCGAAAACGATTCCGTTGTCAAAACTTTAATAAGTATGCTCAATTAGGCAACATTAACGAATTACTGTAAAGAATATAGATTTCCCTTGGGAAATTGCCTACCTTTAGGCGTATTCCATGGTTCGAGGAGTTTTTAATTTTAAAATAACTCAAAAAGTAAATGACTTGTAAGCGTTTGGCCTTCATATTCGGCTTCAGGGGCCATGATTTAAGTAAGTAACGATATTTTCAATATTACCGAACATTGTTTACATACGTGATCAATGTTACCCCATATCAGCTAAATCAAAAAATCACTTAGAACATTTTTTTAAACATGCTTAAATCTTTCAAAAAACAAAATGCAGTATATAGTCACGAACTTTGTGTGGTAGTACTTGTTTTAAAAATATAAAATTTGCAATATTTGCATTTTCAAACGAGATATTTAGGAAATATTCTAAAAAATGATCAATGTTACCGTAAATTCGGGTGAAATTGATCAGTAGGGTAAAATTGATCATCGTGTCACTCGATTTTATTTCTTCCTAATGGAGCACAAATATCAATGTAACCTGCAGTGAATGAACGTTGTTTGTCGTAACTATTGTTGAATTGTGTGTTGTCAATTGTTTTGCGTTAAAGAATGTTTATTTCTATGAAAATAATGAAAAATTTCAATATCATGTGCGGTGCAACATTGACAAACATCCATAAACTTCTAGTTCTAAACAAGGATTTGAACATGGTATAAACCTGAAAGTTTGTGAGGATGCTTGAGATATATCCCCAAACCAGATTTCATAACCAAAACTCGTACCAATTTGGTCATTCGGTGGAAATAATTGAATTTCTGTTAGATATCGAGATATTCCTTGGGAAATTGCATACATTTAGGCGTTTTTCGCGTTATTCTTGAAATTTAACTATTCATTATTTCTATAATTATTGTATTGTTAAGAATTTAGCAAGCATATTCGGATTCAGGGACCTCAAATTTATTATATAGAGTTGGTTTGAAAACTAACAATAATCGCATTGACAAGTGATCAATTTCACCCCGAAATGAGATTTCCCGATTTTTTTATTTTAGAGATATTTCTTAGCACTAAAATGACATTTGTTAGAAAATGTCGGTACACGAGTCAATGAGGCTCACCTTCGTACTTGTTTTCCTGCATTCAATTGTTTGGCATTGTCAACATTAAAGCAAACGGACAAGAAAAACCGTGAAAAATGATCAATTTCACCCGAAATTACGGTACCCCAGATTACAGTATATAGTTTCTCCAGAAACCCAACAAACAGTTTTGGTGAAAACATTGGCTCAATAGCTGTTTTGCATCGTGAGAAATTATTTGAACATATTTCGTGCTCACTAACATCTCCTTGCGGTAGAATGTTCAACATTTTAAACATGCAGTATATATCCGATGATCAAACATACAACTTTACCGAAACGAACAGCCTTTCATCGAAATCAGCCAACATTCAAATTTTAAATTTTCAATGCTCACTAGCGCCTCCTAGTTATAGAATTTCGAACTAACCAAGTGTGCAGCACATAGTTCTAAACCTAATGAACAACTTTGCCGAAACCGCTGACTTTCTAGCTTTTCAACATCGTAAGATATGTGAGTTTGAAATATTTTGTAGCTCACTAGCACCTCCTAGTTGTGGAATGTTGAACTAAGCACACTCACACTAAGCTCATTTTACAGAAAATCGATGAATTTCACCGTATTTATTTCACTGAACTGATCAGCTGTTGAGATTTCACAGCAATCCGTAAAATAATTCAAGTGTGTATAGCCTTTAGAGTTTAGACTAATGAGCAACTTTGCCGTAGACATCAATATTTCAAATCATCAGAATTTAGAACCGTCTTAAGACTCAATTACAGAATGTCATAGTCCTTCTGGGGAATCAGAAAAAAAGGTTTTTTTTTTGCTAGTGCCATCATGCGGTGAAATTTCAAACTTACCAATGCGTTATCTAGTAGCCCTTTCCCCGTTGCAAATATTCACCAAGGATAGTGTAATTTTATATAGAACTTCTTCTAAGATATTAGCATTCAAACTTTCAAAAATTATTTGTTCTTAGACCTTTTTTAAAAATAAATTAAATTAAATTGAATTGATTTCCAAAACTGCAGAAAAATGGAAAATACGTTCAAATTTAGCAAAGTTATAACGATTTGAATTTGGGGTCAGTATGACCTTAACACACAGACAACCTCACTTTTTTTCGCACAGACAGAAGGTTAATGAAAAAAAAAATGATGTGTGAAAACTAATACCTCCCTTAGTGGTACAAATTTCTTTTAGTTGCGGTATATTTTCAATTTTTGTTCCTATAGTTGTATCCGTTATTTTCTTATGGGATCCTCCATTACAACACACTTTACCGCAACTATTGATACAAGTAAAATAAGTTTGAGCAGTTTTGGTGGTATCTAATCAATTTTAAAGCAATTTTAACTATGATTTTAACTAGTTCGTGTATCAACAAGACAATACGCTGATTAGAAGTGTCGGTTTTGTGGTTAATTAACTCAAATCAGTTTAAATGGCACTACCACAACAAGAGGAACAACCACACCTAATGAATCACTTTGAGGGTAAGTGATTCTTTAGGTGGCAGAAAATGTAGGATTTACTACAAAAAATCTTGTTTTTTTTCTTAATTTTTCTATAATGGACAATGTTTGGCGTTAGAACAGATGGAACATTTACTGAAGGCTTTTGAATCTAACAGCTCGGAAATTATTTTGCGTGAACTTCAAAGGTTCACAATATTATGGCGATCAGATTGATGTAGATCTTTTTGAACTACTTACAGAAATTCCAAACAAACTTTTATGGAAGAACCATTTTTAATTATTTTGGTAGAAGTGTAGAAATTTAACGCAAAAATAATGGCCATTTTGTTGAGAACATTACCAGAGATGTCTTATATTTAAATTCGTAATAGTTGGCTTAACTGACATTCAATTTTTGAGGATATTTTTGCAATAATTTAAAATGTGTTGAGGAATTCCTGAGGGACTTTCAGAAATCAGGAATCCTACGTATGATAATTCTTGAAGTTTTCATAACTTCTGGATTTGCACAAGATTTCAATCCCAGAATGCGGACTCTGGCAATATTTGATAAAATTGTTTTATAATTGACTCTGTCAATATTTGATAGAATTATTTCAGTGAAGTTACACAAATATTCATGAATATTTTGATAAATCTTATATACCCTTCTAAATTATGTTGTTGCTTCTTCACGGACTCCTTTACCGCTATGCTATTTTTGGAAACAAAAGTATTCCTGAGGGTTTTCAATAAATTTTCTCTGAAGTTTCGAAGGCAAGAGACATTTCGAAAACATTTTTCGTAGATAATTATTGTATAACACAATGATTTGAAGCAGAACTCCAAGATAAAAAATAAAACTTCTAAGACAGTCAAGATGAATTTCTTAAAAGAATTTGAGAAGATTTGACAGAATCAATTATATTTTGGAGAAATTTCGAGGGAAAACTTCGAACTTCTGAAAGGTTAAGAAGTCACGTTAAAAGTGCGAACAAATCTCACAAAACTATATGACCATTTTCAAGAGATTTGTAGCGAAAGCTCTGAAACTGCCCTTCAATATTCGTTTAAGAATTTTATTATACTTAAACTCTTCAGGGAATATGGAATGGTTGCTTCAGAAAATTTGCAACAAATTTGCTGAAAGTAAGTCATTAAATGCAGAAATTTCTTAAAAATTTGAAACATTATGAAAAGTTAAATGTTGCAGTAAGGTTATTCAGTAACAAAAATAAGAATTAAAAATAAAAACTCTGATCGATTTTGTTGATTTTTTTCACATCAGCTTGAGTTTCGGCCATCCATCTGCACAAAACTTATCCAGGTTGAAATTCCTTGTAAAAATAATGTTATGAATTACGCATTATTTTTCACCAAAACTTCCCATTATTTAAGAAATTCAATAAGGTAGTAGTTTGGCCTAATTATTGAATAAATTTTGTCGAACATTTTACGAGTTGCAGATAGTAATGGATTTCTTAAGTGAGTTCTTATAAAGCAAATCATCGTTACTGGACACCCCGCAAGGCAGCCTTTAAAACCATAGGAAATCATAAAATGAATAATCATGAATATGCTGAATTATGTTGAAACAATTAAAACGTCATGGTTTGCATTATTCAGAAAACATGAATTTCGAGCAACAGCCCGACGGTTAATCTTTTGGGTGCCACCAGATTTACCGAAATCAGAACCACCACGCTAATGCTGTGTACGATAAGCGAGGTTTTCCCACTACTGCTGTACAAAATAAAAGAATGTAACAATTAAAGAGTTTTTGTTAATAATAAGCCATGTAAATTTATTCAGAAGATTTTTCATCTCGGTTGAAACCATGTAATTATTTCTTTCCTCTGCCCACCCTGTTCCAACGCCAATGATTAAGGTCGGAATCTAATTTTGGCCATGATTGACCCGAATTTCTCCTGCGCGCGTTGGTCCATTCGTTCGTCGTTGACGATGGTTTTCGTGCCCAGTCAGGATTAGGCACATTTGAATAGAGAAAGAGTGTGTGCTGAAACTGCAGCATAGGGTTCCATTTTTTTTCTCCGCCCGATGCAGCTGCACTTTGGTACTGGAACTAGGAGCTACCTCTCCGTTCATGCTTGGAAGCAGTTGAAAAATGGTTCGAATTAAGCTGGACACGGGAGCTACTATCGAGGTACTTGCTGTTGCTGGCGCTGGAAGCTAGGCTTTGTAAGCAACATTGTGGTCGTCAACACTGGCGAAAAAGTACGTCTAGTGCAACGTTGTCCATGGAAATTCCATGTTTTACGGACACAATAAATGCTTGACTCTTCAAGAACTCGAATTGGTAGTGTCTAGTAGATATTTGAAAAACAAATACTCGATTAGAAAATTTAATGAGCATTTGATTGTAATAGAAATTTATTTTGTAAAACAGTACATAAATGCAAAGTTAAGAAAGAAAATATTTCAAATTAAGATGAATCTGAAATAAAACGAAACAATTTCAATAAATTTCCTGGTAACTCATTTAACCCTCTACGGCAACTTCATTTTTTAGCACAAACGTATTCAAATCGTGATAACATTTTCGTTTAAAAAAAAAATGGATCCACCAAATAAATAATTGTTAATTTTTTATGTATGTTCCTTTTGGAATCCCCTAGCCTAGTCATAGCTAGCTGATTTGTGGACGAAAACGAATTGCCATTCATGTTTTATTGCTATTTTCACTCCTTGCTAAAATGCTTGCAGGAAGTAGCTTGTGGACGGTTGGGCTACAGAGTCTGGGCTCTGTTTTTTTTTTTTTGAATCGCAACAACTTTATCACCATTGCGTTATCAGAACGCCGGCTTTGAAGTTGTGCCGTTTTGAGGTTCTGGTCTACCCGGTGAACCACTCAGCCTAAGGGAAGAAAAATATTGGATTCGTTGGAAAATGTGAGGTGATACTTAGGAATAAACTTATAATTGGATTCAGTAAAGGTATATGCAGCAGGGCGAGCAGCTACTAGTATGCCTTTGAGTCGACTGATGGATATTCCGTGGAGTAGCGGTAGCTACTTGATGCACTTGCGTCCCTTTCAGTTAGTACATTTTGGAAACACATTCGTTGGAAATGCACTTCTAGGCGTAACAGATGGTGATAAGCAAATTGTCGGAGTTGTTCAAACAGTTGTTGCTCTATTTATGGTTTGGCATTTTTTTTTTGTGGTGAGTCATTATTCCATAATATGCATATATGTTACTGCCAATGTGCGTACAGTCGCGTCAATATGACGAAAATGCATTTTTCCATTGATACCATTCTTTACCAACATTACTTATAATCCCGTACAAAAGTTTGGGTTCATCCCCTTAAAAACATACAAAAGTGTTTTGTCCATATCTCGTTGATTACATGTTCAATTGAAAATTTCTATGGCGCATTTGAATGAGAATGAGTTATTCTTACCTCTAAAGTATTTTTCAAAAAAAAAACATTTTTTGAATTTTGTAGGCTAAATTTTCACTCGAAATTGTGACGTTTTTTTAAACATACAATGACAAAACATGGCTAATTTCCTCAACATTGGATTGACCAAATTTCAAATCAATGTGTTATTAGAATCGTAATCTTATATTCTTTGAAGAGCACTAATGAAGTTTTGGTGGAAAAATCTGAAATCTTTTTAAACCAATAAAATAGTCATTCAAGTCATGCAAAAATTTGGGATCACCTGAGCCACACGAAAAATATCATTTTTGTCAATAGGGAGCTGGATCCTATTCTTGGAACTTTCGATTCACTTCGGCAGTGGTTTTTTTTCATGGTCCACATTCAAATTGTATCGTATTGGAATGCTTCTTATTGCAAAGTTTCAGACAAATCGGCCGAGAAAACCCCCTATGCCAAAGTGAATCATGGAAGTGCCCGAATAGCTCTACACCATATCTCTACCATTTTTCACCGGTTTAAATAGTTCATGACTTTTTCAAACGCAAAAAATTGGCGCGTACATGAGTGGTTTGAGATTTCACAGATTTTTTTTTTTTTTTTTTTTTTTTTTTTTTTTTTTTTTTTTTTTTTTTTTTTTTTTTTTTTTTTTTTTTTTTTTTTTTTTTTTTTTTTTTTTTTTTTTTTTTTTTTTTTTAATTTCTTTATTAGTATTATTCCAAATATTACATCCATTTCTTATATCTAGGTGTTCTGTGTTATTTGACAACACTATCATCCTCAAGTCGAGTCTAGTACACGACACTGAAGACGGCCTTACAGTTGAGGTCGAAATACGCGTATCTGTCAAAGGATACAAACTCTAGTGGAATTAAATGGTATAGTACTAAATTCGGTTTTTTTTCATCTACTATCATCCTAATTTGGTAAAACAAATTTAAGATTTAATTAACATTTTGTTAACAACATATTACATTTCATTTGCCGTAGCAGTTCAGTTTTTTTTTACAGGTGAGTTGATTTCACCTGCTTATAAGAGAAAAAAAAGTTTTTAATATACTTAACCTAACTTAACCTAAACATATAACGCATTAATCGTGGCAATAGAAGATTGTAACGATTTTTGCCTGAAATTATTAATGATTGTATGTGACATTTGTTCCAATGTTTCAACATTGGAAATTCTATGTAACTCATTGGTACTATACCAGGGAGGAAGCCTCAGAATCATTTTCAAAATTTTATTTTGAATTCTCTGCAGAGCTTTCTTCCTGGTATTACAACAGCTAGTCCATATTGGTACAGCATACAACATGGCTGGCCTGAAAATTTGTTTGAATATCAACAGCTTGTTCTTAAGACAAAGTTTTGATTTTCTATTAATAAGGGGATAGAGACATTTTACATATTTATTACATTTGGCTTGAATGCCCTCAATGTGATTTTTGAAAGTTAAATTCTTATCTAGCATGAGCCCTAGATACTTAACTTCATCTGACCAATTTATTGGAACCCCTCTCATCGTGACAACATGTCTACTTGAAGGTTTCAAATAAAGAGCTTTTGGTTTATGTGGGAATATTATTAGTTGAGTTTTGGAAGCATTAGGAGAAATCTTCCATTTTTGCAAGTATGAAGAAAAAATATCCAAACTTTTTTGCAATCGACTACAGATGACACGCAGGCTTCGTCCTTTGGCGGAGAGGCCTGTGTCATCCGCAAACAAAGATTTTTGACATCCCTGAGGTAGCTCAGGTAAGTCAGATGTGAAAATATTGTATAATATTGGTCCCAAAATGCTGCCTTGAGGAACACCAGCTCTTACAGGAAGTCTTTCAGATCTGGAGTTCTGATAATTAACCTGAAGTGTACGATTTGACAGATAACTTTGAATTATTCTAACAATGTATGTTGGAAAATTCAAGTTTTTTAATTTTACAATCAAACCTTCATGCCAAACACTGTCGAATGCTTTTTCTATGTCTAGAAGAGCAAGACCAGTAGAATAGCCTTCAGATTTGTTGGAACGGATCAAATTTGTTACACGTAAAAGTTGATGAGTGGTCGAATGTCCATGGCGGAATCCGAACTGTTCATTGGCAAAAATTGAATTTTCGTTGATGTGGGCCATCATTCTGTTCAAAATAACCTTTTCAAAAAGTTTACTGATGGAGGAAAGCAAACTGATTGGACGATAGCTAGAAGCTTCTGCAGGATTTTTGTCTGGTTTTAAAATTGGAACAACCTTAGCATTTTTCCATTTGTCAGGAAAATATGCTAATTGAAAACATTTGTTAAATATTTCAACTAAAAATGATAAGCTACTTTCTGGAAGTTTCTTGATGAGGATGTAGAAAATTCCATCATCGCCAGGAGCTTTCATGTTTTTGAATTTTTTAATAATAGTTCTCACTTCTTCCAAATCAGTCTCCCAGGCATTTTCGAAAACGTTCTCTTGATTGAGAATATTTTCGAACTCCTGAGTAACTTCATTTTCAATTGGACTAGTAAGTCCTAAATTAAAATTGTGCGCACTTTCAAACTGCATAGCAAGTTTTTGAGCTTTTTCGCAATTAGTTAGTAATAATTTGTTTTCCTCTTTCAATGCCGGTATTGGCTTCTGAGGTTTTTTCAAGATTTTCGATAATTTCCAAAAGGGCTTAGAGCCAGGGTCCAATTGAAAAATTTTATTTTCAAAATTTTTGTTTCTTAATTGAGCAAAACGTTTCTTGATTTCTTTCTGCAAATCCTGCCATATAATTTTCATAACAGGATCGCGAGTGCGTTGAAATTGCCTTCTCCTCACGTTTTTAAGACGGATCAAGAGTTTAAGATTATCGTCTATAATCACGGATTCAAATTTTACTTCACATTTTGGAATTGCAATGCTTCTGGCTTCAACAATGGAATTGGTTAAAGTTTCAAGAGCATTGTCAATATCAAGTTTAGTTTCTAAAGAAATGATAACATCAAGATTAGAGTCAACATACGTTTTATATATATTCCAGTCGGCTCGTAAATAATTGAAAGTGGAGCTGATAGGATTGAGAATCGCTTCTTGGGATATTTGAAATGTAACAGGGACATGATCAGAATCAAAATCAGCATGAGTAACTAATTGGCTACAAAGATGACTAGAGTCGGTTAAGACCAAGTCAATCGTAGATGGATTTCTAGAAGATGAAAAACATGTAGGGCTATCAGGGTATTGAATTGAGAAATATCCTGAAGAGCACTCATCAAATAAAATTCTGCCGTTGGAATTACTTTGAGAATTATTCCATGACCGATGTTTGGCATTAAAGTCACCAATGACAAAAAATTTTGACTTATTGCGAGTCAATTTTCGCAAGTCAGTTTGGAGCAAATTAACTTGCTGTCCAGAGCATTGAAAAGGCAAATAGGCAGCTATGAAAGTATATTTACCAAACTGTGTTTCAACAGAAACACCTAAAGTTTCAAAAACTTTAGTTTCAAATGATGAAAACAGTTGATGTTTTATACGCCTATGAATGATGATTGCAACTCCCCCACATGCCCCATCAAGTCGATCATTACGATAAACAAAAAAGTTAGGATCTCTTTTGAGTTTAGATCCAGGTTTTAAATACGTTTCGGTAATAACTGCTATATGCACGTTATTAACCGTAAGAAAATTAAACAGCTCGTCCTCTTTACCATTCAGAGAACGAGCATTCCAATTTAAAATATTTAAATTATTATTTGGATCCATTAGAAAAACGTAATCCAATAACAATTTGATTTGTAAATTTTACACCTACTTGGACTGCTTCAGTCATAGTGGTGGCTTTGAACATTGCATCAATCATTAGATTCAATTGTTCAGTTAGAAAATTAAAATCAGAGGCAGACATGTCATGTGATTTCCCATTGGAATTTCCGGTGGACGAAGAAGCGGAGTTACCTGTGGCGGTAGAGTTTTTTCCATTTGATTTGAAACAAGTAGAATGGGTACCCATGGATCGAACAGGGGAGGAGTTCGAATTTCCTGCTACGATATCGGCAAAGGATTTACCGTGGGTAGATACATTCGAAATAGAAAAATTCGAACGGCTACCCGACGGATTAAAATTAGTTTGTGAATGAGCATGATTATGATCTTCCTGATGGGTATGATTCATGATCAAGCGATCGTTAACTGAAAAATGAGCATTGTTCGATACTCTACCAGGCAAATTCCGGAAACGACCGTTATCGTAACGGATATTATCTTTCATCTGCCTGGCACGAGCCTCAATGACCTTTTTGCGTGAAGGACAATTCCAAAAATTGGACTTATGGTTAGCCCCGCAATTACAGCATATGAATTTGGTGGTATCTTCCTTCACTGGACAGACGTCTTTGGCGTGAGAAGAACCTCCGCAAATCATGCATTTAGCATCCATGCGACAATTTTTTGTACCATGACCCCACTTTTGGCACCGACGGCACTGAGTGGGGTTCTGGTAATTTCCTCCAGGTTTCTGGAAATGTTCCCATATCACACGGACATCAAACATAAGTTTTGCTTTTTCTAAAGCTTTAATATTGTTTAGTTCTTTTTTGTTAAAGTGAACTAAATAAAATTCTTGAGAAAGCCCTTTCCGAACAATGCCAGATTGGGTTCTCTTTTTCATAATGATTACTTGGACTGGGGAAAATCCAAGTAAATCATTTATTCCATTTTTGATCTCTTCAGGTGATTTATAGTCACTTGAGAGACCTTTCAAGACAACTTTGAACAAACGTTCAGTTTTGTCGTCATAAGTAAAAAAATTGTGCTTCTTCTCTTCAAGATGTTTGAGAAGAAGCTCACGATCTTTAAGAGTTTCCGGCAAAACGCGACAGTCTCCTTTCTTTGCGATTTGGAAGGAAACCTTGATTCCCCTAATGGAGTTCAAGATCTCCTGCCTAAATCCCCCAAATTCGGAACAACTGACCACGATAGGCGGCACTCTTTGTTTCCTCACTTGAATCAAAGAGCCTGGGCTAGAGGCTGCTTCGATTTGGTGTTCGGAAAATTTGTCTAGAGCATCGAACTGATTGCTCATTTCGATACAATTATTCATTTCACCCTTGCAAGAAAGTTCGCATTCCGGGGAAGCGTCCTTTCTTCCATTCTTGCCACGTGTAGTGACAGTTTTAAAACCCACTTTTTTGGAAGGAAGTTGTGAATTCAGAGATTCACCCTTCCTTTTGTTTGTTGTTGATACCATGTTTAATTAAAAAACGAAAGAAGACGTGACCTTCGAAAGGTTTTTTCCCAAGACGGTGTCCAAGAAGGATTACCACCGCTAGCTTTCGCCAACGGGTCCAACGAAAAATCGAAGGCACGGGTCCAAACAAGGATCGTAAAGGGATCAATAGTAGAAAAAATAGTACTGAAAAGTACTGTTTTAGTAGCACTGAAAAGTACCGTTTTTAATTTTAGCACTGAAAAATACTGTTTTTGTAGCACTGAAAAGTACTGTTTTATTGCTTTAGGTAGTTTTTAAGAAAACTTCCAAGAGCAGAGAGAATTCGTGTACGCACAGCACGAAGGTACGATGCGCACTGATTGCATTTTAAGTTAGTTCAGGTGAACCCATCCTGTTGCACGATTACTTGAAGGACTGTTTCATTGATTTTGAATAATATTCTGATTTTTTCCACCAGAATTTGATGAATGCTTCAGGAATAAGAATAACTTAGTGCCTTTCAAATGGGCCATAGAGACGTATAACAAAAGAGATATAGACAAAACACTTTTGTATGTATTTAGGGTGGTAGGTCATTTGTCATAAAATCGTTTAGCATAAAGCCGTTAGGCATAAAGTCGTTTGGCATAATGGCCATTTGGCATAAAGTCGTTTGGCATAATGGTCGTTTGGCATAATGAGTCTGAAACCAAGAATTTCTTAAGATGACATTCGTTTTTTTACGTTTCTATTGAATCTATCTGATGATAACAGGCTTGTTTTGGAGTCAATCAATACAAAATGTCGTTTTATTCAAAAATTATATGCTCTTGAATAAACTTAAGCATATAAGGAAAGTTATTGCCAATAGTATTTTATTATATTAATATTAATTTTTCTTTTGAGCTCCGGATTTGGTATATTTTTTTGCACTGAAGATTTTGATATATTTAGCACGAATTTACCCTTCTTTCAGATACTGTCAAACGGGGTAACTTGCAACAATTTTCAACTTCAAAGCTATATGAATGAAAAATTTGAGGTTTCAGATGAGACAAAAACCATCTGGTACCCTAATCGCCACGTAAAGAATACAACGCGATATTACTTTTATCAGTATTTGGTTTTCTGGGGTTAGGAGAGACGAAAACTATACATTTTCAATACTATCCTTGATGTGGGGTTACATGCAACACACAGTGCTACCTAAAGTAAACTATTAAAAACTTAACCTATATCGTTTTACTATGACATTTAACATGACAATTATAAGAAACATGCTACTGTATTCTTAGAAAACTCATTATTTTTGAATGAATTACGAGTATTAAACCAATTTGATTGGAAAATACATTGGCATTACATAGGGTGTCCACACGGGGAAATTCTAGCATATCATAAGTCTTGAAAGTTATTGGAAAGCCATTGAAACGTTTTAATGCAACTTTTCTACAAATGCAACACACTTAAACGGTTTCGCCGAGAACCCAACAGCCGATATCTCGGTAATAATTTGACGATTCTCGGTAAAACTTTTACCGACATCTCGGTAAACATTTACCGAATCTCGGTAACGTTCGCCGAGATCTCGGCAAAAAATCGGATTGCCGAAATCTCGGTAGAATAAGTACCGAGATTCGATGTTAAAAATCACCGAATTCTCAGCTGTTGAGTTCTCGGCGAAAAATTTTACTGAGGTTGGTGAAATAATTTAAGTGTGAATGGTATTTAAGGTTGTACTTTGCAGAACTTATTGTTTTATACATATTTAAATCAACGTGACGTAGCACATATTGTTATAGATGTTTAAAAATGGTCTCTGTTGGCGTTTTGACATATATGTCATCATATTTCATGCAGAAAGTTCCCAATGGTAGATCTGCAAGTTGATTTTGATACAGATTTTCAAAATTATTCATTTTTTCATTAAGGAAATAAAACTTAATCTAATAATAATGCGATTCACGTAAATCTTCTAATATTTAGTACCAAACGTGTTTGATTTGATTGAGGTACACAAATTTTAATGTTAATGAACATATATATATGTTCAATTTTGCCTTTTCATGTATTTTCGAGGACAAACGGCAAGAATTATCAAAAAATTGAGATCAAAATTGCTGTTGCAAGTTACCCCACAAGGGTAGCCAAACACGTTTTTGAATTTTTATAGTGTTTAAGCATCAAATTATTAAAACTTTTACATTATCAATTTGTACACTACTAAGTATTGTAACTTACAGCAAATGCCTCAAATTACATTATTGTACCGTTTGTGTGGTACGAGGAACGTTTTTCAACATTAATTTCATATAATCCAACGTGTTATATGATTTGCACCTTCGGCAAACCAACCAAAAAAGAAACAATACCCAAACCTTCGCCAAAATCTTCTGTTGTATACCTAAGGTCAATAAATGGCGAAATAAATTAGAATAATTTGGCCAAATGCTGAACGAAACGACGATTCGGTTACATGTCGACGTGTTGCAAGTTATCCCGTTTGACGGTATTCTATTTTTTCTAACTATGATGTTACCATAATTATAGGTATACAACTGTTAATTGAAAATTTAAATGAATTTCACCTTCTTTTATACAAAGCCTGCTCTTTGTAGCTATAATCTTTAGATATGTTTTGTTTCCAACTGACATAGAGGAGGCAATCGATAACATTGATCTGCTCAAGTTATCAGCGAAAAGAGAAATCGATAACTGCATTTACTTCGATGGGTTGTGCTACTTTTCCCCCAATAGATCGTTGCACGCCTGACCTAACCTCGAAACTCCATATAAAAAAATATCAACAATTCCAGCAGTGAATGTCAACACCATATAAAAAAATCTGAACAATTCTAGCAGTGAGTGTCAAAGAGCAGGACATTCAATTGACCGTTATGAAAGAGTGACAGAGAAGGATAATTTTTCCTGACGTCACCATGCACTCTTCTATGTCATATGCACGAATGTCGTTATCTCGAACGCCAATTCTCCGAATGCCAGTTTCCCGAATATCCCGCTTCCCCAAAAAGTTTTTGGCATTCATAATTGTCGTAATTTCATACATTTCAGGGTGGTGAAGATGACCAGTTTATCTGATATGCACCCTTCTTTATTTAATTGGCAGTTCTTCCAAGTTTTACTGTCATCAGCATTTTTGCCAACATGTGCATAGCCGAGAATGACAGAATACCTCCTTCTTTTGATTGCTCATCGTTCTTTCTCGTTCACCATCCAGCAACTGAAGACTATTAAAACGCCTATTAAAACTGCACCATTTTTTGAGCAAACGGGTCATAAGGAGAATTGACATGCGGGGAAACGGGTAATTCGGGGACTGGTATTCGGGGATCCGACATTCGAAGAACGACATTCGGGGAAAAGAAGCACAATCGCTTCTTTGATTCTGACGCAATTTTTTATGTCTTCTCGTTTTGTTGTGCCGCAATAATTTTTGGCGTACAATCTCCATTGATTTAATCATTAATTTTGCCTTTTTTTTAAATAGGCTGTTTTTTTTATATTTATACTGTTTTAAATTTTATTATTTAGTAACCACAAAAGATCATACTCGATGTTCTACATCTCGATATCTCTCCCTATATCGATGATTTCATGAGTCCCTTCAGTCTGCATACATTTTCACTCTCCATGTCTCGATATCCTCCTTATCTCGATATCTCCATATCTCGATGTGTTTCTGTTCATTTTTCGTTCTCAATTTTCTCTCTGTATGTCGATATGACCAATATCGAAGGTTACTAGACCAATGTTTTGGGATTCAAAACAAATTAGGAGCGCAAAATGACGTTTGTTTGTGTATTACTTTCTTGGCAACGGAGTGTTTTTCAATCTAGTATTCATCAAAAATTTGTTCTTAGTCTCGATCTCTCCCTATCTCGATGGTCCCTTCGATATCGAGATGTGGAGAGGCGACTGTATAATAATAATTAATTTAGAACCTGCCAATATTCAACATATTTTATTTTGCAAACACATGATCTTCTTTCGAGATATGCTGGAAAAAATATTATTTCAATCACAAACTTTCTTTTCTTTAGATAATAGACAGTGTTTTTGATTTTCACTTCCAAAATTAAAATTTATATTAAAGTGTTCAAAAGTTTTGCCACAAACATTTTGTTTTAAAAATGTGTTCTTTATTTAAGTTTTTCTGTGAGAAGATTTTTTTGCGTTATATTCTTAAACATTTTATTTTAAAAATATTTTGCTCTCTGCTTATATAGACTATTTTTGCATTATGCTGCAATAATAGATCTTTGGATTTGGATTGCAAATAAACTTTCCTTTCTTTTACTATGTAATTTGGAAGTGTTACTTCCAAAGTGGGACAGAGCTTGATCTGCAGCGAAATATTCTATGAGCATTCGCTCTATAAAGCTTCATTTTTTACCCCGAAAAAAAGTTAAAACCGCGATAGCTTTTTTGTTTCTCGATATGTTTGCACCATTTTTTTCACAAGATCTCAAAAAACTCTTCAAGTTCAAGAACCCGTGACGATAATAATCATTGGTGATCTAGTTTTGAAGATATTCTGATGTTCCTATGGGGACCGTCATTCACATGTCTTGGACGGCCATTTTCCCAGTAAACATAAACTCGTATACGATAACGCATAAGAGTACAAATGTGGAGGCGATATACGTACATGCGCCATAAGGCTGCATGCAAGATGTACGTATATCGCCTCCACATTTGCACTCTTATATCCCATCAAATACGATGGTGTGTTAACTGGGTTGTTTTTAGTCAATATATCAAAAAATAAAAATAAAATGTGTACTATACAATGCAGGATTATAAGGAGCTTCTCTGAAAAAATCCTACAAATCGGTTCAGTATTCTTGGAGAAATTTGAAAATTACGATATGAGGTGTTTTAGACTTTTCAGGATCTTTTATTTGTCCAGCGTAGTACCAGAAACATTAATTCTCATTACTTAAAGACGGTTGCACCAAATTGCTTTACTTTTTCACAACATTTTTTTTCAGTTCGGAACATAAACCACTGCGACCAATATTTGATCTATTGTAGTATATCCCGTGTCCTTTATCTAGTGCATGTCGTGTTACCTTATCAGTATTGAGAAGTGATAAAGTATTCGGTTTTCTTACAGTTGTAATTCCTAAATTGATCGCAGGAAAGGATTCTAATTGAAAGGATCCGCTATTTATACCCTTTGAAGAATGTGGTGGGAACAGGCGCGCCCCTTTATCAGTCAAAATCGGATCCCTTGATAAAGCCAAAAAATTACACCGATATTGTCCATGCATCAGAATCCTAGTCCTTACTTCTTCAAACAAGAGAACTAAATAAATAAAAGATTAGAAAACAAATTGTTGTATTCGACTCATTTTTTTTTCCTTGACTCAAGATCGTTCTCGGCAACCGGGAAAACCGAGACTTGTCACTTTCAACAAGGTTTAAACATGTAACAAGGACTAAAAAAATGTTCCTTTGATTACTATAAAATCCTGTTCTCTTCGTTTGAAACTAGGGTTTACTGGTAGATCTTTACTCCATAACGCACCACGAAAAAGTGATCTACCCGCGTTATGGGTGAGGGAAAGTTTTCACAACATATTCGCATTAATATATCATTCCGAGGAGTGAATATTCGAATACGATTAAAATTCTGTAGCCTAAGATATTTACGTGGGTTACGGCTACGCGTCGGTCCCCAAGAAATTTTGGAATATCTCCGGATCCAGATGATCCATCATCAATATCGACACATATTCTAAAACTAGAAGAGTTTTTAGAAATATTGTGAAAAAAAAAAATGGTGCAAAAATATCGAAAAACGAAAAAGTTAACGCGATTTTAATATTTTTAGCGGTAAAAAATTGAGCTGCCAGTAGAGGGGCTAATAACTGCGAACTTGCCTCTCAAATATACTATCTTCAAATATGTATATCGCAACAAGCTCGAAGATACTCTATGTAAGTCTATTGGAGAAAATTATTATTCAGAAAAGATCATTCACCACGGGTCTGGTGAAGTTTTATTTAATTATGCTCTCTAATGCCACTACAATTTTTGACATTCATAGCTTGGAATATCTCTGAACAACCACCACGCTTGTTGAGAACCTACGGAAAAATTTTGCTATGGGCTCGGTGGTGTTGATCTCAGTGAAAGCGTCGAAAATGCCGATATTCTTTCTAAGTCAATCATTATGCCAAACGAACATTATGCCAAACGGACATTATGCCAAACAACCATAATGGCGAACGACTTTATGCCAAACGGGGTACAATCGTTTTTTAGGGGGTAAACCCAAACTTTTGCATGGGGAGTTAACATTAGGGCGATTCAAATTTTAAAAATGTTCGAAAATCCAATCTCTCATATGCTCCTTACCATCTGCACCATAAAAATTGTGTCCTGTAAAATGTTTAGCTTTCTATGTGGTGATTGAAAGGTGGCCCAAAGACAATGTAGGTTATTATATAGTACTATATTGTAAGTAGAAACTTATCATCCCATATTGAAAACTCGTTCTTCAAACCTTAATGAATGATGTTGCTGAAGAAACAAATCCCTTTTGAGCTAATTTTGTTTGAGATTTTTGTACATGTTTGCAGGGCTATAATCCCATATTAAGCTAAATAATAGCAGATAAACTCATGAATATCTCTTCTGCTATCAGTCGGATTGAATTTCTCTCTGCAGCAAATTTCTTTATTATGGTTTGAAGAATGAGTTTTCGCTATGGGATAATAAGTTTGTGCTCATATTACAGTACTGACGTGTTTGGAACATTCCTCAAAATTTCTCCATAGTAATTTCCATATAAACCCACATTGTCATTGGGCCACCTTTAAATCACCACCTAGAAAGTTAAAAATTTCACAGAAAATTATTTTTATGGTAAGGATAGTAAGGAACATATGGGAGATTTGATTTTCAAACATTTTTAAATTATGAACCGCCCTAGTGTACATGCTGTTTGATCTTCGTTAACCGATGCATTTAACCCCAGGTGATTCAACTTCAATTGTTTGATTGAAAATTGAAAATTGACTATTACTGATATTATTCAGCTTATTTAAAGAATCACCATGTAATTAGGAAAAATCCTACTAAATATACAAATTCAAGAACCAACTAAGCAACACCCCAGAAGATATTACACCCGCAGCAGTAAAAAAAGTCCCACGCCGCAACGGCACAGTTTTTAAAACATTCCTCGCCCACAAATATACAATTTGCAGCAAATATCTGCACCGATGGAACGAATTAGCGGGAGCGGAATTCTTTAGTGCCACTTCTGTCATGCTCGTGACTTTGCTGCTCCAGGACCGGAATCCAAACGAACCGGGCAACTTTTAAGGCATCCTAAATTATGCACCGAAAGTTCCTCTCCTGCGGTTGACCTTTTGCCAGTCAGCAGGTCCCAAATTTCACAGCTCATCCACCGGCCAACGATTCGTCTGCTACGCTTTTTCATCTGTTCTTCTCTCAGTAGAAAACTGCAAGAAGAAGAAAGGATGGGGCATCTTGAGGGATAACTTCAGCCAGAAGCGCACTATCGTCCCGCTAGACCGCGCGCGTACAAATTGTATATTATTTATGATGACCGGGAAAATTTATGGTCAAAGTTTTCTTATTCTCCGGAAGAAATGGAAAACTCAAACAGGGCGGGAAAGAATGGCAGCAGTGATGCTTAATTTTCTTCGCTTCACTATTTGCAAACCGCTTCCGACGATGTCGACGGTGGGGGTATGCGATATTTTGAATGGTTCCGTAGAATTCCGCGTAGACCCCGTTTCCATACTGCCCTTCACTGCCCATGTTTGCATGGTTGACGAAACCACTAGCACTATCATTGCTTGAAATTTTGCGTGTGATCAAAGCGATTATTTCAAAATTACACTGCTTTGTCACGGTCCAATACTTTTGACCATATTTTACTCAAAACTACACATTTTCAGTGGAAATAGCCTTGAAATGTGAAAATTTTGCAGAATTTAATTGAATATAGTTTTTTTTTCAACAAATGGTCGGCGTTAAGTCAGAGTGGACCAAGTGACATTTTTCACATTTTGAGAAAAATGGGTTTAAAGTCTAATGCTCTGTAATTTTTGAACTCGTTTTAAATTTGGTTCAATATTTCTAGACATCTTTGTGTTACCTTCAAACAATATAATGTGAAGCGATAATCATGAAAAATCATAGTCCAAACCTCTCATAGAACGATTTTTTGATTGACTATGTGTTCTTGGTCCACTCTGACTGAACAATTTCTAGGAAAAATTAAGGTTATGCAGGGTTAGAGTATTGAAGGCTGGAAATATTCAAATATGTCCAATCTGACTGAAAGTGGACCAAGTGAGAATCTTGAGTACCGACCAAAATATACTGGTACAATAAGCGGGTTCTAGCACATTCCATACATACACCATAGAACTACCATAAATTATCGATCTCTGGAATTGACTAAAAAAAAATGCAATAATCAATCAGCTTATTGCTTTTTAACACTTGGTCCATTCTGTCTGCACAGAAATTGTTGCAATTTCTGACCACCCATCCAGATATGGTAAATGGTCAAAAAACAATATCAAATACATCGAATTAAATAATATTTATAAATTTCTATTGATGGATAAGTAGAAGAAACATTCGATTTCGAGGAATCTGACAAATCTCTTGATTGATATAAAACCAAATAAATAAACAAGCACACGATTGTCCAAAAGCAATCAGTAGCATTTATTGTAACGCGTGAGCAAAGTTCGATTGCTGATTTCCATCTCTACTGATTACGCATGTAGATTTCATACGCATCATACAATTTATTTATAATGTTCATACAAAAAGTCTTACTATGGAGGGAGGAGGGTTGCAGAATTCTCAAAATAATCTTACGATGCCATTATCAGTGTTAGAAATTCCGTGTTCCGTTTCATATGGACACGTAAAATACTTATCGCATATCCTTAGTCGCCGGAGTCTTGGTCCATTCCCGTTAGCCGCCCAGCATGGTCTCGAGAATGATATTGCTAAGGCCAAAGACGATCCCGAAAGAGAAGAAAAAACTTTCCAAAAGACAAACAGACGGTATGATCCGCAAAATGATGCCGAATTCAGTCGCGAGAAAATATAAACACGTGGACTTCCTCGGTCGCGTATTCTTAGCCAGCGGGATGCCGTATTCAGGTTAAGCTCTTCCCTTTCTTCGTTATTTTTTCTGCGTTCTTTAGGGAAACATTTCACAGTGTTCCGGATTTTCATGCCAAGCTACGGTGTTTGCAACTTGGACACTTGAAAGAGCCGTTTAGGAAGAGGCTTTTGGGGAATTTTTGTTCTGACAGTTGACAATGATCCCCCTCTCCGTGCTCTGCAGGAAAAAGAAGGCAGACCGTGAAAATTTGAATATGATAAATTGGCGTCCACTTGGGATGTGTCGTTGCGGTCAAAGTGAAAATATGAAAGAGTGGAATTATTTTGATATGCTAATTGGAAGACTTATGATACTTGAAAGTATTTTTAACTATTACCAAGTTTTACTGAAGTTAAACCATTGAAAATAGAAATTTGCGTCAGTAAGTGGAAAAATAGTTCGTATAGAATACAAAACGTTTTCTTTTATCTCTCAAAATTTGTGCTTATAAGAGTAGTTGATGTAGTTTCGCCAATATGGTGAAATGAATACCGTTTAAGGAGAAGATGAATCGAAGCCAAAGTTCAAATTTCCAAGAGCACGGATCTGGAGAACCAAGCATCCGTTTGAGCTGTAAACCTAATCGATTGGTCACCACCAGCTAGTGACCAATCGATTAGGTTTTCAGCTTAAACGGAAGTTTGGTTCTCCAGATTCGTGCTCTTGAAAATTGAAACTTTGGCTTCGGTTAATCTTCACCTTAAAAACCGTATATTATCTTTAAATTTTATCACAAAAAAAAACATTACATCCAGTAGACAAGTAATTGCAACGATCAAAATGTAATTCAGTGGAAAAAGTGAGCAATCTAATGCTGTTTTATCATACACTTTTTCGGTCGCAGTGGTACCAGAAACATATTTTTTTTACTAAAAACGGTTGCACCAATTAGTTTAATTTTCACAACAGATCCTCATCAAAGTATTGTTTGGAATAGCGAATAGCCAAAAATGAGACAAATTCTACAGCCTAAGATTTTCACGAGGGTTATGGGAACGCGTCGGTCCCCTCAAATATTTCGGAATATCTCCGGAATTAGATAACAAATGATCAAATTCCACACAAATTCTAAAAGTAGAAAAGTTTATTGAGATCTTTTGAAAGTATGGTGCAAAAATGTCGAAAAACACAAAGTTATTGCTATTTGAATATTTTAATGTTTTAAAAATTGATGCTGTAGCGAATGGTCCCGTCAACTAGGGTGAAAAGATAAGTACTGAAGTGAATTTGATTTTTTAGAAGAAATTTGTTTGTCTTAAGTGTTTTAGATATGACTCTTTTCTATCATTTGTTGTCCATCTGTTTGAGATAAGATCTGTGAAGGATCTATATGTTTGTAAATCCTTTCTCGTAAGGAAAAGGCAAGAGATAAAATTTCGCTCAAAACGAAAAACAGTGTTTCTACAAATTAAATCAACCAAATAATTATAAAAATTATAATTCGTTTAAATTTTCCACACCAATTACTATTAATTTGGTTTTACATCGATTATCATATCATTATCATACAACCAGTGCAACAATGTTTCGCCAATTCACTCTCTCCAACCTCGACTGCGACCCACGCTCTAGCGAACACCATCTTTACAGGGTTGTTGTCCGGCATTCTTGCAACATGCCATACCAAGCGTATTCTTTCAGCTTTAGCTACCGTCACGATACTGGGTTCGCCGTAGAGTTGGGCAAGCTCGTGATTCATTCCTTTTTTTTGATTTTTTTTTTTCAATTCGTTTATTTGGTAGGCCCAAACGCCTTAAAGCTTAACGGGGCCGATAAGTAAAATATTTTACATGAAAATCAAAAACTAGTTGGGTTCACAATTAACACGCAAACCCTGGGTTGCACACACTTTTTTGTTCTCCTTCATGCGCCGAGTTGATAGCCTTCGTTTGAAAGTAGAATCACCTAATTCATACGGTGAAGAAGAACTGCTCCCGTTGTCATCGTCATCATCGATCTTGGTGCTTTGCAGCTTAGCTTCCGTAGGTACGATTATCGGTATGGTTTTTGTTTGTGCCTTGTCGTCACGTACTTCGTTGCTGTGTGTTTCTTGCTCGTCAAGAGACTTGATTATATCGACTAGCCCGTCACTGCTCATCGGTGGGAAATCTGCATCGCTGAATATTATTTCTGTTGGAGATGATGTTGTAGCTGATATAGTTGTGCGATTTCTGCTGCTGCTATCTCGAGACATTTCTGCTTGGGATGAACCGGCTTGGAGCACCATTTGCAGGTCTTAAGCTGGTTTTTGTGCTCGACGAAGCAGATCTCGTTTTCGATCGTGATGTACGACGGAATGGAACCCTTCAGTCGCATTTGAAGTACTCTAACCCCGTTTGGAATACCCGGGAAAAATTGTCTCCAACGCTCACTTTGGATTGATATGACATCTCCGAACTTAGTCATGAAATCCCCAACGGTTTTATGAGGTACCGAAGGAGGGAGATCATGTACCCTTACAGTCACTGCCTCACTGTCAACATACACCGGAATCTTGAACTCCTTGTTGTTGCACAAAAAGATTCGTTTGATATTGTGCGCTCTTTGATAGCGCAGTGCAGTGTCATTATCCACCATTTCGATGAATACACACTTCCGTGTGTTATGAAGCTGTATGCTTTTAACATCTGCAAGTTGCAGCCTCATTTCTTTCTCCAAAAATTGATGAACTTTTCCAGCTTCTGGTCTTGCTGGAAGAACGCTCAAATCCACCACCAGTGTATTCTTCCTGATACTATACATGTTAATCGAAACGGAGTTCGCGAGCAAAAGTAAATACGTCCGATGGTAACGAGCGAAGACTGTCAACTGTTTTTGATTTTTTCTTGAACACAGTTTCTTCTGGAGCCCATAGTAGGCACGACTTCCGCTGATGATGCGCCTACGTATTTCCCGACTAACATTGTTGTCAACCGTCATCAAGGATCAGAGGTAGACGAACTCGTCCACCACCTCGAAGGTATCCCCGTCTATCGTAACACTGCTTCCTAGGCAGGCCCTGTCACGCTCCAGCCAACCAGCATGTACTTTGTTTTCGACGCATTCACCATTAGCCCGACTTCTGTTGCTTCGCGTTTAAGGCGGCTGAACAAATCTGCCTCCGTTTCAAATTTTCTCCCAATAATATCCATGTCGTTCGCGAAGCAAACATATTGTTCGGATCGCGTGAAAATCGTGCCTCGACTGTTAAGTGTTCGCCCGAGGTCTTCACGCAGTTTTGCACATCGTTCATCGTTGCTCTAATCAATCTTGTGAGGTTTCCGGAAAAATTGTTATCGTCCATGATTTTCCATAGCTCTACACGGTCAATACTGTCGTATGCCGCCTTGAAATCGATGATCAAATGGTGCGTAGGGACTTGGGACTCACGGCATTTCTGGAGGATTTGCTGCACGGAAAAGATCTGGTCCGTTTACAAGCAGCCGTAGATGAAACCTGCCTGATAACTTCCCACCAACTCGTTTGCTATAGGTGATAGACGACGGAAGAGAATCTGGAATAGCACTTTGTAGGCGGCGTTTAGGATAGTGATCGCACGATAATTTCCACACTCCAGTTTGTCGCCCTTTTTGTAGATATTGCATATAACGCCTTGCTTCCACTCCTCCGGTAGCTGTTTCGTTTCCCAGATTCTGACTATCAGCCGATGCAGACAAGCGGCCAACCTGTCCGGGCCCATCTTGATGAGTTCGGCTCCGATACCATTCTTGCCAGTGGCCTTGTTGTTCTTTAGCTGTTGTAGCCATCGCCTTCGCTGTCCTGACCTTCTGTGCCTGTGTTCTCTGTGCCATTTAGGTGTTCATCGTAGTGCTGCTTTCCACCTTTCGATACAAAACTACCATTAAATTACAATTTTTCATAATATGATGGATCACACTGTATTTAAATCCACTTAAGGTGAAGGTGAAGATGAATCGAAGACAAATCTCAAATTTTCTAGAGCACAAATCTGGAGAACCAAACATCCGTTTAAGCTGAAGTCACCACCAGCTAGGGACCAATCGATTATATTTAAAGCTTAAACCAGGCCTGCCCAACGTACGGTTAGTCTTGAAAAATACTTTGCATCCGGCCCGCGAGCTAATTCATTCGGCCCGTCTTGGTTGATAAAAAATATGCCCATTTCTTGAATGGATAAAATGTTAATATTGACGACGATTTAAAATTGTGTACTAATTCTCACCGTTCATCTAACTGTGTCTTACTTTTAAATAATTTTAGCATCACTGTGTTTATGTTGGTTATGCTCAATGTTATGCATTTTACTCAGGTGACACAGATCATTGATGCGTGCCACTAGTCTGTGCGCTAAAACACCCAACATTCCTGAAGTCATGTCTTTCGTTGTAAAGACAATAAACTTCATAAAGGCCAGGGGACTTAATCATCGCCAATTCCAAATGTTGTTAACGGAGATGGAAGCAGAGTATGGTGATTTGCTGTATCATAGTGAAGATGGCTGAGTCGTGGTGTTATGCTGGAAAGATTTTATTCTATTCGAAAGGAAATTGCTCTATTTGGAACTTTTTCCGCCAAAATTTTGTGGGGTCTCTTCAAAGAATATAAGATTACGATTCTAATGACACTTTGATTTAAAATTTTGGTCGACCCAATGCTGAAGAAATTGAATATGAATTTTCAGTGTGTTTTTTTGAAAAATATCATAACTTTAAGTAAAAATTTAGTATACAAAATTCAAATAAATGTTTTTGGAAAAATACATGCGAAGTAAGAATAACTCTTTGCCTTACGAATGCGACTTAGAGAGTTTCAATTGAACGTGTAATCACAGAGATATGGACAGAACACTTTTGTATGTTTTTGAGGGGGTGAACCCAAACTTATGCACGGGAGTGTATGTTAAGAATTTGATCATTTTTGGTAATCTTGTGCTGTGTGATGTGCAGTACATGAAATGAGGGACCACGTTGAATCGATTTATACCTGCCACACTATTATTCAACAACAGATGAGTGCGATTCAGAAACCAAAATATTCCAACATACCGTAATTTCGGGTGAAATTGATCATTTTTATCGGTTTTCCTTGTCTATTATCAATAATGCTGACAATGCCAAACAAATAAGTATATGAAAACAAGTACAATGGTGAGGTTAATTGGCTCGTCTACCGAAATTTTCTAACAAATGTGATTTTAGTGCTAAATATCATCTCCAAAATAATAAATCGGGGTGAAATTGATCACCTGTCAATACGATTGTTGTTAGTTTTTAAAACAACTCTGCATACTGAACATGAGTTCTCTGAATCCGAATATGCTTGCCAAACTTTAAGCAATACAATATTCATAGAAATAATGAATGATGAAATTTGAAGAATTACGCGGAAAACGCCTGAATGTAGGCAATTTCCCCAGGGATTTTATGATATCGAACAGAAATTCAATTATTTCAAACAAATGAGCAATTTGGTACAAGTTTTGATGATGAAATCTGTCTTAGGAATAAATTTTAAGCATCCTTACAAATTTCTAAGTTTATACCATGTTCAAAACCTTGTTTAGAACACCCTGTCCTTCGGTTCAGAAAGGGGTATGGGTGCGTTCTGCCAACTCGGTCGAGGCAGATTTCTTGTGTGAGCAAGTAACAATATGGACGTTCTAAAGTGCCAGAATGAAGTGTTGTGCTTGTGGGGAGCACTTCAAGATGGGATGGAAGGTCATTACTACGCGTTCGTGCTTTACTTTTGCTGCTATAAAAAGTTATATACAATAATCGACCCTTAGCTTAACTGTCTATATTATCAGCTACAAATACAATAATCGTTCTGAGCTTACTAACATGTTGTCGCGTTAAGTCTATCATAATGATCTTTTATCTACATCCGTCGAACCATTCTGAATGGCCGTTGTGAGAATATCACCAAGAACTTCTCACATGTTGTTTATATAAGTTTTGTTGAGATGCTCTGAATGCCGCGCATAGCGTACAGTTATCATTGCCATGGAGTTTTCTTAAGCTGCATGGGGATTTTTATCGTTGGAATCCAAAGAGCGAATTTTGTATGTTTTCATTGTAGGCCAATACAGCAATAAAGCATGTAACAATCACTAACATTTCTTCTTTTCTTAGCCTTGTTTTTATATCTAACCCGCCATTACAACGAGAAAAAATGCATCGGAGAGGAAAGACATGGCAGCGTATTGGCCGACAAAAGATAAGTATTATATGTCTGTAAATATTCTTATTACTGATTAAAAGATGAATCAGATTAACTAAATTTTTGTTTTTGTTCCACAGAGGGGAGTCGTTTTTCGTTTTGCGAGTTTTGCTGGGCAGTGTTTCGGAGAACCCAAGCAGGACGCTTTGTTTTCGGGACGCCGGGAGTTGTTTTTCGTTTCGCGAGTTTTGCTGGGCAGTGTTTCGGAGGGCCCAAGCAGGACGCTTTGTTTTCGGGACGTCGGGAGTCGTTTTTCGTTTCGCGAGTTTTGCTGGGCAGTATTTCGGAGGGCCCAAACAAGACGGTTCGTTTTCGGGACGCCGAGAAGCTTTACGGTTCGCGTTGTGTGAGTGCGAAAAGATATCCGTGTTAAGTCGAGGATGGATTACCAACTGGTGAGCTCGTTTCATGCTTATAAAGACACATATTTTCATGAAAACGTTATTTATTTAATGTTCAAATAAACTTTGAATGGTTCGTCACTACAAGTGTCGGCATTATGCCTGTTTTATATAATTTCAATATACATATATTTTCTCTCTTTAACATTACTAAAAACATCTTTTGAATGGTTCGACATTATGGATGTTGACGTATATTTTAAAACTCCTATCAAAAACTTTTCATCTCGAGACAATAATGTACAGCGTTACTCTTCTGTAATTTTCAAACAAACTATGTTTGGTTCGTCACTACAAGTTTCGGCATCGTTCCTTTTTCATATTATTTAAAATATATACATATATATTTTTCTTTTTGCCATTACTCAAAACATCTTTTGAATGGTTCGACATAATGGATGTTGACGTATATTTTATATCTTCTACCGAAAACTTCTCGAGACAAAATGCAAAACTAGCTTTAAGTTTAAGTTGTATTTTCCCTCCTTATCCATGGATCGCATCACTGACCAAAGATGACTCCCAGATCTTTTCCTCCCTCACTAATAAACACCCTCCCCGTGGTGATTGTGGAGATGCAGAGGTATTCTCGGTCTCTAGAAGCAACAATCACCACACCCTAACATTCCTTCCCCATCCCAACTGACTGTAAGGACTTGGCCGGCGCCGTTATTGATCAATAATATTAGATCTGCTAAAATTGTACTTCGAAAATAAGCGGAAACTCCCATCCCTTATTCATTTGGATCGTAGTACAATTCTTACCAGTTCCGATCAATCACGGAGTAGCAACCATTGACATGTACAGTCAGTCTATGCTATGCTATGCTAAAACCTTGTTTAGAACAAGAAATTTATGAATGTTTGTTAATACTGCACCATTCACAATTTTGAAATTTTGCGTTATTTTCATATAAATAAACATTCTATAACGCTAAAAACATCACTGCACACAATTCGACAATAGTTCCAACAAACAACGTTCATTCACTGCAGGTTACATTGATATTTGTGCTGCATTAGGAAGAAAGAAAATCGTGTGGCACGGTGATCAATTTCACCCTACTGATCAATTTGACACGAATTTACGGTACCTCGCATAAATCGTGTTTCCTACATCTCAGTATGGAAAAATTGGTGCGTGCATTCTTAGCCACCATTTAGAAACTAAATTTATTTAAAAATATCATGTTTAATGTGAAAATAAGCTCGAAATTCACCAAGAGCCCCAATTGAAATGAGATTTCAGATCAGCCCTTTTGTCATCGTTGTTTGGTGTGGGAGAAAATAGGCGAAATAGCACACTAAGAAAAAACTTTTAAAAGATCATTTACGCCCATTTGTTTTTTACGATTTATTTTATGTAAAATTGAACAATATTAAAATGTTGTGGCTTTACGGGCAAGTACGCTGCAAAAGGATACCAGCCCAGCATTTAACTCAAATCGTTTAATTTTGTTAGTTTCGCCCTTTTGAAGAGAGCACACAGAATTGTTTTCTGCAGCTCCAGATGTCATATAATACAGCTATCTAGTTCTTAAACTGTCTTCCTATCGGCTTTATCCCAGTGATGGCTCAGCCGATTTTTGAAACTCTTTCACGTATCTCATGCCCATATCCTCAAGTTCAATACGATTGAAAGAAACTATTTTTAGGGGTGTTCAAATTTCCCCCAGGGAAATTAAACCAATAAATTTTTTTTTTCGATGAACCGAAATATAAAGTAATAACATACAGTTTTTTTATTGATTTAATTGCAGTAGACCAGAGAACATTTTTGATAAGTACCGTAAAATGGGGTAAGTTTGATAGTTGTTTTTTTTTTTTTTTTTGAAGAAAACTTGAATATTTATGCATGTTGTCTCAAAGAATTATAGTTTTTATATTTAAAACAAGTACTGGTATCCTATCTATAGATTGCAGTTGATAGATTGCCAAAAGATTTATTCTGTATGGATATATAATTTTTTACATAATCGAGAGTCGGATTTCTGTTTTGGGGTTACATTGATAATGGAATATAAATCGAACAAAATTGAATGTATTACGGAACATTTATAGGGCGTTGCATACCTCTAGGCGTTTAACGCTATATGAAAATTTCTGACTTAGATTACAAAAATGGTCCCAGTTTGTAAAAATGGTTTTCGCTAAGAGATTTGAGACCGGATTCATGTTCTCCTACAACTAGGCTGTCAAAGATAAGTGACGAACTCATTATAACTTCATAAAACAGTGATCGTAGAACAGATTGTTTGTGAGCGTTTCAAAAATGCTAAAATCTTACAATTCAAAGTTACCCCGTTTTACGGTAATATAAATTCGAAATTACATTTAATTTTTCTTAACTACAAGAATTAACCTGTTTGCATAAAAATCAAATTTCAAAGGGATAATATCTGGTTTTACAGCTTGAAATATACGTAATGAGTTCAGCAGGCATTGGAAATTAAACGATCATTGACACACGAGCCATACTTTCATCCCATTTATCCGCCTGCATTCATACAACACGCGTGACATTTATCGTTTGTGGAAGATAACGAGCCATGAAAGAAAACAAGACAGACACACACCACCCACTGTTTGGCGCCGATCGCTGTGTGTCAACACTTGTAACATTCGCTGACCCACTCTCATTCTGATTAAGAAACAGTGGCGAATTTTATCCATTTTCTGTGCTATATTTGCAACCAAAGGGGTGTTCAATGGTCCAATAAATTATAATTAGGTTGTTGAAGGCTGCATTACCAGAAAATATAAAAGTTATTACCAATTTTATGCAAAATATAAATCACCCGAGCGGCTAGATACTGTTGCAGTCTGTGAGAGTTGCTTCTCTTGAACACTCTCGTGCCACGTACCACACGAGAGAATGAATGTTTATATTCATAGGGCTCTCCGGATAGACCAGGAGAAGTGGTTCACCCAGAGTGAATTTATAGCAGAGAAAAAGTAGATTTTGTATGAAAATTGACAGGGAAATGAATGACAAGTTCATCCACTTCTCCTGGCCTATGAGATGTGCCACGAACTGCTATGGTTCGCGAACTGTTACACTCTCCGAATATGGTTCGATCGGCTTATTCGGATCAAAATCCAAACACTGAAATTCAGTGAACATGTTTGAACATAAATATTAATTTATTAACAAACCCCCGAAAAACCCCAAATTTGAATCCAGTTTGCCTGTAAAACAATGTTCAAAAGGACATGAAGTTTTTCGACTTCAATTTTATGAAACAAGAACAAAACATATGTTTCAGTAGCAAGATAAACTGTGAAAAACCGAAAAATTTTTGCTCAAAAAATCATCAAAATCTCTAATTTTGAAACTATTTGTCTGTAAATCAGAATTTAAATCTACGAAATATAGTTCTTCAGCATAAAATTTTTGTTGAAGTCCAGTGAACGAACAAAATTTCAACAACGAAAAAAAAAAATTAAGAAAATTCCTATTTTTACTTGTAAATCTAAATTTGAAGCGTTTATTCGATAAAATATCCAGGGAAATCCAAATTCAAACTTTTATAAGGCAAATGCATTCTTAGTGGAGCGACTTTCGAAAGGCTTACAGCAATGGATCCAAACATTACTTATTTAAAATAAATGAAATAAATTGGCAGTCTATTAATGTTATTGACAGCGAATTAAATTGTCATCAAAACAGACGAAAAACAATCAACAAAGCAGCCGCGCTTACAACCGTCTGTCCAAAAAAAATGGCATGACAATCACAGTAGGCAAAATAGTTGCAACATTTTCAACTCTTGAATAATCAGTTATTTTAAATATAAAGCTGAATTTGTTTATGGATGCAGTACGATAATGTGGCAATGTTTACCAACACAGAGAAACTACTCGAAAATTGCGATGCAAAGCCTAGAAAATCGTTGAGCTGGCGTTAAGTGATAATTGTCATATTCTGTTCAAATGATGATGAACTGTTATTGCAGAATAGATTTGTTGAGGGCGAAAACGGAATGTTTGATTACAATCCGAATTTCTTTCAATTAAAATACTACAAAAACCCATAATTTCAAACCTGTTTGCCCATATTAACATATTTAAAGCGATAAAACATATTTGAAGCGTTTTATAAGCAATTTCATCGCCACTGCTTAGGCTTCAAACCTGGTTTAATCGTATGGGTAAACGTGGTTTACGACTTAAGCAAAGTTGAAGAAATCGGCCCTTAAATGATAAAATGTTTTTTTTACATAATGTTGAATATAAAAGGCTTGTGAATATGTTTCAGCAGGAACCAAAACTTTTGATCATATATAAAACTACGGAGACCTCTATTTATAAAACCTTTTACAGGTATATCACAATTTATAGCAAAGACTTGTTATTTTTCTACATAAATTGGCTTCTTGAAATTCATGGAGCTTACTTACATAGATATCAAATATTTAAATTACGCTCAATTTTTTTACTACTTATCTCAAATTCTTACATGTAACGTATGTTTCTTTTGTGTAAATTTTAATTTAATGTGATGACTAGTGGAAATTTTTATTCAAAAAAATACATGTTACAGCTTTGTTATGTTAACAGGCAAACAGGCTTGAATAAAAATAATGTTCCTTAGATTTTTAGTACAAGAAATTTTTAGTGCAATCTGAAACTTACTTATCATGCTCATGGAAATTATAGAGATTGCTTTGAATGTTGATTTTCAAGCACGTTAAATAAGATTTAAAGTGTATTGCTTTAGCATGTTAAATTGACCTCGACAATCAATTTAATTTCTAGAAAAAAAGTATATGCCATAGCAATGAATTTTGATCGACAGAAAAACCGGGTAAAAACAAGGTTCACTAAGTTAAGGGTGTTAACAATAATTACTGTTTCCACTCAACAGACATGCTCAATGGTTTCCTGCAATAACATTTAAGTTAGAATATAAGTCATATCATATCATAACATATCATCTCTTATAATTTGGATTGACAGGCAAATAGTTGTAGAAAACATGTACACTGAACTATTTCAACTAAATTCCTCATATGCATTTGCTTTTATGTTTTATTACTGGCAATCAGGTTCAAAACCTATTTTTGTGTTTTTAAATAAAAAAAAGTTTTGTGTGTAATCCAACATGTCATCGCTCTGAAACTCGATTTGAAGGCAAATAGTTATAATCAAAAACGTATTTCCGTAGATTCTCAGCGAAAAGAAAGAAAGAGTATCCAAAAATTACTATTGAGGCCCACACATTTTCACTGAGCTTCTTATTGCGAATTCATAGAGTAAGGTGGGGCAAAAGTTCGACCTTAGTGATATAATCAAAGTTCCCAGGAAAACAATAGCAGTTGAAACAAAACAAATACCAAATGGTGAACCTTTAACATATTGGCTATAATTTTGCTGAACAAACTTGTGTCAAAATATTTACCCATTATTAGTTACAACAGTTTCAAAATTTATTGTCTTAAACGAACTTTTGCCCCACCGGTGGGGCAAGAGTTCGAATCTAGTATGGGGCAAATGTTCGCTGGCTAAAACACAAAATATCGATACTTTTATGACAGGCATACTTTATACCAGTCGTAAACTTGAGTTTGCCGAAAAATACACACTAAATATTCATCAAAAAATTACCCAAAAATGGGTTAATTGTAATATACTCAAAAATAGCAGTTTTTTGTAAAACTAAGTGGAAATGTAAAATTTTGGTGGCATTTTTCGCACAATTCAGCTAAATTTGAAGATAATGTGTATATTTTAGGAAATTCGCTAATTATTCCGTGATTTTTACATGGGTCGAACTTTTGCCCCGCTGATTCGAACTTTTGCTCCACTATAGGCCAAAAATTGTTTCCAAGCATTTATGCAAAAACTAATACACCTCAAAGCATCCTTATGATAGGTCTAGAAACGCCCTTACATAAAATATTGAAAAAGATTTTATCTTCATTTGATCCCATGCAACGAAAGTTTGACCGAAAATTACAATATTCACGTCGAAAAACAACAAATAGCCATAACTTTTCCAAATCTTTATCAATTTTTATGATATTTGGAGTGAAAGCCTCTTACTGGAATAGAATTCGAACCACCATGACATTTATAAGTTTTGTTTTGAATTGAGCTAGAAATCTCAAAAAGAAACTCTTGCCCCACTCGAACTTTTGCCCCACTTTACTCTACAGCAAAAGTTAAATGGCATTGCTTTGAAAGTTGATTTGGAGGCAAGTGGGATAAAAATTTAGGGCTTTTCGTAAATGTTTGGTAAAATGAATTTAGAGTGTAATCCAATATATATATTTCTGCTGAAACATGTTAACTGGACATGTACGTAAAAATTACATGCCACCGCTTTGAAATTTAATTTATAACAAATAGGTTCATAAAATAGGATTTCTTTAAGTTCTAATCGAAATAAATTTTGAGTGCAATCTCGATTTTTCTCCTTAAAAATGTTTTGTTGACTAATCAATAGTTGTATTGACTAATTGTAGACAAATTAATGCCGAAAAAACTACATGTCAGTGCTTTGAATTTTGGTTCATAGACAAACAGTCAAGAAAAATGGCATGTTTTTCAGTAATTTAAATTTGGAGTGTTATCAAAAATGTATGCTTCAGTTCAAGCATGTTCTCTGCAGTTCAGCATGCAAATTTGTGTCAAAAAATGTCAAAAATATCTCATTGAACCACATTGCAGAAATAAATTTGAACTATAACGTTCTTTTCATTAGATAAAACTGATCCAGAGGAGTTATAGGTTATCTAGATCAAATCCATAGGGATCAACATGTAGTGCAACTTATTCCAAAATACTTTGTCGAAGATTCCAAGCCTCTTGCATGCACATCAACAGCACTAAAGCTTTTGGCATGTGAAATCCGCCATTTTGTATTGGTTTAATTGCTCTAGGGGGAATTTGAATACCCCTAGGAACAACTATGGAAATATGGAATATGGACATAAGATACGTGAAATAATTTTGAAAATCGGTTGAGCCATTGCAGAGATATGGCTGATTGAAATTCAAGGTACAACAGGAATTTGATCGCGGGGCTCCTAGTGTTAATATTCGTCACATTTAGCATTGTGATAATTGATGCGTTGGGCAAATTTGACCAGAACATCGATGTTGAGGGGCCCAGATAGCCATGCTGAGGGTCGTGGGTTCGAATCCCACCGGTCGAGGATCTTTCGGGTTGGAAATTTTCTCGACTTCCCAGGGCATAGAGTAATTTCGTACCTGCCACACGATATACACATGCAAAAATGGTTATTGGCATAGTAAGCTCTCAGTTAATAACTGTGGAAGTGCTCATAAGAACACTAAGCTGAGAAGCAGGCTCTGTCTCAGTGGGGACGTAACGCCAGAAAAAAGGAGAAGATCGATGTTACTGAATCGATTCAAATTCAATGTGTCGAATCGATTCTTCGATTAAATCGATGTTTTTGAATCGATTCGAATAAAAAACTCATATGCAAATTTATAAAAACAAGCTTTCAGAATGAGTCCAAATGAAATTGCAACAGGGGTGAAACTTGCAATACTTCGACATGTAACCGAATTGTCGTTTCGTTCAGCCTTGAGTTAAATTATTAGGATTTATTCCGTCATATATTGACCTTAGATATACAACAGAAGTTTTTGGCGAAGGTTCGAGTATTGTTTCTTTTTTGGTTGGTTTGCGGGAGGTAAAAATCATATTACACGTTGGATTGTATGAAATTAATGCTGAAAAACGTTCCTCGTACAACACAAACGGTTGAAATATGTCATTCAAGGCATTTACTATCAGTTACAGTACTTAGTAGTGTACAAATTGACAATATAAAAGTTTTGATATTTTGAAGGTAAAAATAATAAAATATAAAAATTCAAAAACGTTTTTGACTACCTTTGTGGGGTGACTTGCAACAGCAATTTTGATCTCAATTGTTTGATATGTCTTGCTTCTTGTTATCGAAAACACATGAAAAGGCAAAATTGACCATTCATTTGGTGAGTAACATTAAAATTTTTGCAGCTCGATGAATTCAATACACATTTTGTACTAAATATTACGAAATTTACATAAATCATATTATTATTAGATTTAATTTTATTTTCTCTTTGAAAACAATGAATAATTTTGTAAATTAACTTGCAGATCTGGCACTGGGAACGTTCTGCATAAAATATGATGAAAGTTATGTCAAAACACCAACAGACACAATTTTGAGATGCTTTGTGATACGTCGCTTTGATTTAAATATGTGTAAAAAATAAGTTATGTGAAGTATTACCGAAAATACCATTGTATTTGTAGAAAAGTTGCATAAAAACGTTTCAATGGCTTTCCAATAACTTTAGGACTTATGATACGCTGAAATTTCCCCGTGTGGACACCCTATGTAATGCCAATGAAGTTTTCAATGGAATTGATTTATTACTCATTATTTAATCAATAATAATTAGTTTTCTAAGAGTAGAATAGCCTGTTTCTTGTTATTGTCATGCTTTTACTGCAATCATTAAATGATCATAATAACACGATACAGGTTAAGTATCTAATCGTTTACTTTAGATAGCACTGTGTGTTGCATGTTACCCCACATCAGGGGTAGTATTAAAAATGTATATTTTTCGTCTTTCCTGATCCCAGATGGCGATTAGGGTACCAGATGGTTTTGTCTCATCTGTATCCTCAAATTTTTCATCCATATAGCTTTGAAGTTGAAAATTGTTGCAAGTTACCCCGTTTGACGGTATTAAACATTTCAAGGCTGATTCAAAACTAGGTCAACTCATTAAAAATTCTAATCAATTACACAATTTTGAATCGAAACAAAAAATCGAATGAAGAAAATCGATGCACTCGATTTTGAGTGTTCCAAACATCGATTTAAAAAATCGATTAATCGGAACAAAAAAATCGATTTTCGGAACATCGAATCAAAATCGCCCATCGCTAACCCAAACGCAAAGGGATGTAAGCGACATTTGGGTCGGTTTTGAATTCAATAGAGTGATTTTTCCATCCAACAGAAAAAAATAACATAATTTGTAGTAGACCGGCTTGTACTTGTATGGAATCAAAAGGTGAAAATACTTTGAACCCGTTTTTCTCAAAGGAAGATTTTTGTCACTTATACCCCTTTGTTTCTAACCTCCTCAATTGAGCTAACTAGAGTCGTCAAATAACTACACGGGCGTTATTTGTCATGGCAGTCTTCATGACAAAATATGTTATATATTATGAGTTACCTTGAAAAAGACATATTCCCAATGAAATTTTGAATCATAATACTTTTTTCCTATATTTTCCTGACTTCAATAAGAAGAAGATAATGAAATAAAACTTCAATTGGCATCATCGACCGAACAAATCCTTCATTACAGTTTGTCCTTCACATTTACGTTTAGAAGCAAGACAAGCGTCAAATGACAAGCCGGATGACCTCAACGTCCCTAATTGGATCGAATAATATATGTGCAATTCATATGATTTTCCTGTTTTCCGATACCGTTGCAGCGTGTGCTAGGCATAGAGAACATATGTCTTCACGCTGTCTCCATCGGTTAGAGTTGAATAGTCATGTAATTGAAGCCTCTAGCCTTCCCTCGATTTGTAAAGATGAGAGTTTTTGACAATCCACAGCAGAACTGAATCTACCGAAGGAACTTAAGGCCATAAATTCAGTAGTCTACAAGAAAGGTCTGTGTATCAGTCATACTGTAAATTATTAGTTTTCTTTCAATTTCTATATTGTGCATATCATTACTTATCCATCGATTGACTAGAAGCGCCTGCCTACAGTTGTATGTTGAGTAAATAAGCACAAAGTTTCTTCGATCACTGGTTGGCAAGCCTCAATAAAGCTCAACATAGCTTTCAACTCTAGTATTATCGCGCCCCGAAGCAGCACCAGCAGCACGATTCCAGGTAAGGAGGCATGTTAACAGTCATACACTCTTTAGATTAACGAGAGATCGATTTAGATAGGCGCGAGATTTCCACAATCGATTATGGTTAGTGTAACACTTGTATTATACTTTGCAGCCTGGCCTGGGTTTGTTGAGGCGACTCGCGACGTGAGACCTGTTTGATGGGAGGCGAGGGTGTGGAACTCCAAGTACTGATTTATCGATATGGGAGCCCCATTGGTGTAGAGTGCTAAATGGGATATAATACTTACGGTGAGTGAGCTAAAACTCAATGTATACAGGCATTTCCCATTCAAACATTTATTATGGTTGGTTTGTACGAACCTACCTGGGTAATGTATTTTGGTTTGATTTACAGGCTATTCGCTGACTGTGTGGGACTGAAATCTGTACGAGCGAGTGAGCAACTAGAGTTGAGCGAAGCCTGAGACTAGATACTATCCAGTAATGAATGCATCGCATATAAAACAGTGCAGTTTGAAAGTGATAAAGCTTACATGGGTTCGTTTTCTGAAGCAGTTTTTAATTAATGCAGCGTTAAATTGAATCGCGAGGAGAGATAATAGGCTGATAAAGATTGCTGAAAGCATTATTTGATTGCTCATTTAGAAATGCCAACGGTTATTGAATTCAAATGTTGTACTACACTGTTCTTCTCATTCTTATTCAGCAATTGTATAGCTATAAAGCAAATGTAGAAAAACTATGATCAAATGAACGCTTTTAAAGCTTTTTTATCATCTTCATTCAAATATGATGGATCTTGCATATGGTATGTATCGTAAACTACGGCTACAACGCAAAATTACGTGGTGATAGAGAGTTATAACATTAACCGATAACCATTGTAGAATATATAACTCTATTATTCCACCTACATACGTAACTGTGCTTTTTCAGCGAATTGTAAGGCCAATTGTAATAAACTTGGGCTTCCATGCCATTCTTACTAACAGTTTATTTATTTCACCCGAATGTGCATCGGAAATCAATTTATCAAGCGGACCTAAGCCATAAGTTGATGGTCCTCGTAAGGTATACCAGTTAACCATTTATCTATCTCCCGAAATGTCCAGTAAGCATCTCCAATTGATAAATTTATATTACCTTCGCTCCAGCAACTAAGTATTGAACGATTCGTGAGCAGACTACACACATCAACTTTCCCGACCATATCCTATTTCAGGTCGTCTTCTGCTGCTGGCTGACACGTACACATGGTGTTCTATGTGTACCACCATCGTCTCCTCGTTCCTCTGTGCATATTCCGTTGATATGCAGGGCTGATAGCAGCTAAGTGTTCTGAAAATAGGAACTTTGGAGAACTCAAGATTTTTAATTTTTCAATCAAGTCTTTATGCCAAACACTGTCGAATGCTTTTTCTAAGTCAAAAGGGGCAGGACCAGTAGAACCTACAGGTTTGTTGGAAACGAATCAAATTTATAACAGTAGTCATTCGACCCTTATCGCATTTGATATAAATTGAATAAATACTCGACTTATTTTTCGCAAATTGCTATTTTGGTTTTCTTTATATACATTTAAAGATAGAAGAATTATTGAAAGAGTTTTAAATTGATTTTTTGGAACAATCCGTGAAATAATTTCGGACCAATTCCTGAGACAAACAGTAGATGAATTCTACTCATGAGGAAATCGATATCAAAGGACATCTCCCAAAATATAAATCCTTGTGGAATTCATGTACGATTTTGTGGGAAAACCTGGTAGCTCAGCCAAACAGGCTTAACACTTTGAACGAATCAAGATCAACATCATAATCGAGAGAGCATTTACGCCTAATGTTTAAATCGGTGTGTTTGAAGATGTGGCAACAAATGTTGGTAGTGTGACAACGTCAAACGCGATCAAAAACGTTGCGAGCGCTGCGAGTGGTGGATTGACCACCTACAATATATTTAAATCCAGTGTTACATCTGTTTATCTGTGCTGGTAGGTTCCAATAAAACATTTAATAAATGTAACATTTAAATAAATATCACCTTCTTTTATGCATAGGCTGTTCTTGGAAGCAGTATTTTTAAGGTATTCCTTGTTTCCGAATGATATAAGGGAGGCAGTTGATAACATTGCACAATGGTCCGATGGCGGATAAAACCACTAAATCAAAATTGCTTTCTCCGAACAGTAATATTTTTTCGAACTTCCTTAACACTTCTGTGGTTTTAATCCAAAGTTTGAAGAAGATTCATTGGATTTTTAATTTATGAATTTAAAGAGAGCTCAAACAGCAATGGTACCTTCAGGGAAGTTGTTTGTTTATACATAAAGTACACTTGAATTGGATAAAAATTTCCATTAGATTCATACAAAGAGAAAACAGTTAAAACATTAAAAAAACGTATTATTTTTTAAAAAGGTACTCTAAGACTTTCGTAGCCCGCGAATGCACACGATGAGAATGAGTTCATTCGAAAGCTTGAAACAAGAGCTTTCAAGCAGGGTTCAATCTATTTTGCGAAAACTTGCGGTAGACCAATTGTAACGCGTTTGAAGGTGAATTGAACGCAATTCTTATAAAATAATACAACCCTGTGCTACGCAAATATGTGAATTGCAATAGTAGAACCCTTCAAAGCATGTGGTGGGATTTGTCATACTTCCTGAGATCCCCTTTTTCTAACAGTGTTTCGTATTTTATGGACGCTCTCCCTTACAATTGTCTCACGAGTTGTGTAAATAGTGGCAAAAAACGAGTGTTAAGATTACGCTTTAAATGCTATCAAGATCCATGATACCTATTCAACAATTTCCTTCTGCTTTTGAAATAAAATAAAACGCATGAGACAAAAGATCTTGGTTTAAAGTTAAAAACTATATTTAACCAGCATGAAGAAAATCGTGAAATGAACTGCACAAAGCTTCTTCACATGTTCTATTAAATATGCAGTATTTGTGGTATTTTGGAAGAGTTTATTTTCTCATATAATTTAAGTGAATTATAACGCACCACTGTGCGTGCATTGATTTGCCCAATTCTTCAGCGAGAAAGGAAATCGATTGCTGCAGTTACTCCGATGATTCTGAACGCAATTTTTTATGTCCTTCCGTTTTCATTTTGTTGCAATTATTTTTGGCGTCCAATTCTCTTTTTTTTTTAATAAATTTTGGCTTCTTTTGAAAAAAAGGGCTTAAAGGCTTTCTGTTAGAATTATATTCCAATATATTTTTTTAACAAGCACATGATCTCGTTTCAAGATATGCTGGAAAAAAGTCATTTTAATCACACATTTTCCCTTTCTCGATTATAGACGGTTCTTTTGATATACACTTCCAAAATTAAAATAAATATTTAATCAATTTTTATTTATTTTGTCCTTATTAAAGAGATTTTCTTCCAAAAGCTGGTTCATCTTTCCAAAAATATAGCCACAAATATTTTTCAATGGATTATTTATTCAAGATATGTTGGGCGAAGAGTCAAAGCCTTATATGTTTTAAACGAAAAACAGCTCTCGTATATAGGCTGTTTTTCAATTATACAGTGATAATAGATCTTTGGATTAGAGCTTTCAATATTTTACAAATAAATTTTCCTTTATTTTACCAAGTAATTTTCATTAAGTATTCCGTCAACGGGGACAGAGCATGATGCACAGCGAAATGATCTATGGGCGTCCCCTTGATTATTAACTGCAAACTATCTTTGCCAATTTAATATTTTCAAAAGATTTCGAAAAGATCTTCCACCAACCCGTAACGAGATTAACTAAGTTATGCTCTCTAATCTAACTACAATTTTTGATGTCCATGGTTTGGCAATTCTCTGAATAAACACCTTTTTGAGTAGCTAACAACAATTTTTGCTATGGGCTCTTTGATGAAACGCTTTAAAAAATGCTGATATTCATTAAAAAATGTATTGTTTTAAATCTGTTCATTAGAATCACTTATTATGTCAAACGGCCATTATGCCAAACGACCATTGGATCTATGACATTTGGTCGAATGACATTTAGTCGAATGACTTTTGGTCGAATGAACATTTGGTCGAAAAGGTTTAGTTGCAACAGAAAGCATATGGTACTTGATCGAACCGTGGAAAGGATAGTGGTGAATCATAATAGTATGAAAACAAAGGTTTACGTTTAGTCCGACTATCGTCGATAGTAGCATTTTGTCGTTAATACAAGAGTGATTGAATAATTAAAAAAGTATCAGCCATTTTACCAATAATCTATATACAATAAGCAAAATTTTGTTATTCAATTTGATGGGCGCTCTCCCAACGTATTGGTCAACCAATTGCGTTATTTGACGTTTCATGCTGCTATTTTGTTCAGGCATGTTCCGTGATTCAAGATAAGCTGATCTTAAATGGAAGCAAGCCAACTTTTGTCGCGCAGTCAACTCGTCTTCTATTTTCCGATACATAGAATTAGATCAATTTTAATGTTTAATAATTCAAAACTATTACTGCAAACTCTGTTTTTCATCCGAGGGCATAAACACTGTCAGCAAAGCCATATATTTGTTTGAGGAATGTTATTAAGCTGGAAGTCACAATAAGCCAATTGGCCATAGGTAGAGTTATCGACACCTAACATTCGCTTCGCCATAAAGGTTTTCCTTAGCGCATTTATTCCTGCCGTTTTAATTCTGATTTCCGCATTTAAAAATCCTACCAACGTCCGTAAGTTGCAAGACCCGGATTTCAAAGAAAGATTCCAGGCACTCTCTCCGAATGCTTCAGTCAGATGAAGATCGGCAGTTTGTTACGAAGAACGATGCCATTTCAAAGCAATAACAAATAATAAAAACATTATGTTCACATCGTTAAGCAATAAAATAACTTGTTGAAATAAGAATAATAATTTCACTAGAGCTAAATAGTTCAGTCAATATAAAAAAAATCTTCTATCAATTTCATTTGAATAATCATCGAAATCCTCGATTTTGGCATAATTTTAAATTATAAATTAAAAGATGTACGAAATTCAAAAATAAGACAACATAGAATGTCCCGCTTCTCGTTCAACAACAATTAATGATTCAGATTATTCAAAAAAAGACGTTATCTTGCCAAAGGGGTGGTCCATTTATTATGTAAGGCAATTTTCGGGATTTTTCAAAACGCTCCCCTCATAAACTCCTACGTAAATAATGTATGGCCCCCGACTTTGCAAAATAAAGAAAACAATAATCAATTTTACCAAATGATCTTTCAATAAACTATTTGGAAATAAGCTTTCAACCAAATTTCCGTTCAACTAAACGTCATTCGACCAAAATAAATGTTCCGAAGCAATTCAACCAAATGTCCATTCGAAGAAATGTCCTTTTGACCAAATGTACTTTCAACCAAATGTATTTTGACCAAACGTCATTCGACCAAATGTCATTCGACGAAATGTCCTAAAGCCACCACCAGTCTGACTCTTGTTGCTTCGCGTTTCAGGCGGGTGTACATTTCTGCCACCGTTTCAAATGTTCTTCCAATTATATCCATGTCATCAGCAAAGCAAACAATTTAACGTGTCTTTGTCTTTTTAAAGCAAACAAATTGATTGGATCTTGTAAAAAACGTGCCTCGGCTGTTAAACCCGGCTCTTCACAAGACGCCCTCTAGCGCAATGTTGAACAACAGGCGCGAATGTCCATCACCTTGTCTTAGCCCCCGGCGGGACTCAACTGACCTGATATTACCGGCATTTTAGGAGGATTTGCCGTACAGTAAAGATCTGGTCCGTCGTTCAGCGGCCGTTCACGAAACCGGCTTGATTACTTCCCATGAACTCATTTGCTATTGGTGATAGATGACGGAAGATGATCTGGGATAATACCTTGTAGGGGGCATTTAGAACAGTGATCGCTCGATACTTCTCATATTGTAGCTTCTCGCCCATTTTGTAGATAAAGCATATAAACCCTTGTTTCAACTCCTCCGGTAGCTGTTCTGTCTCCCAGATTCTGACTATCAGCCGATGCAGACAAGCAATCAACTTCTCAGACTCATCTTAATGAGTTTTGCTTCGATACCATCCTTCCCAATTGCCTTGTTATTCTTGAGCACTTCCCTTAAAAGTAGGAGCTGATTGGTTGCTATTCTCCAACATTCCGACGTAGCCAGGTTTGGCTCGTAGCAATCTTCTATTGTCACGTTATTTGTTTTAAATATTTGTGTTAGGTAATGTTAAGTACAATAAAAAACTATATTTATAAATTAGGTAAATTCGAAGAACTTGCGAAAATTCTGAACCGCTTTTGCAGATTTAAGACAAAATAGAAACTTCAGAGCCAATTTATCAAAAGCAGGGACTTTTTGGAAACTTGCATTAAAATAGTGACCTAGTCCCCAAAAAGAGACCTGCTACCAGCCCTGATGATATGGCATCGACAGAAGCAACAGCATCAAATCAAACTCCGAACAAGCTACAATGAATAATAATGAAACAAAATGAATCTGATTTCTTTTCCCCCCGACTCCGATCATTGGAGTTTGGATCGAATGACTTCGACGCTCTGTTTGCAAGATAGACGAAAACGAGTCGTGATCAAACTATTAAAAGATTGATTGTTTCTCTCCTCCATATTGACTGTTGCGCTGCTGCTGCTGCTGCTGCTGCTACTCCTACTGCCAACTCCTTATGCAGCGAGCCGGCGCCCATAGTGGTCCTCCTCATATAGGCACCTCTGTTTTGCCAATGCACAATGGTTCAGATAGCAGATTAACGTGGAAAGATGTATCCAGAGCATTAGAATTAAACTTTAGAAGGAAATTGTCCTGTATAAAGTTGTTTGTATCAGTTGAAAAATTTGCCTTTAATTTAATAGTCTATAAATTTTCTGAACCGTTATTTCTACAAATAAGAAAGAGGGTTTTTTCATTTCTATGAAAATGTGGGCCAAACTTATTTTGAAGATACTTTCCACCTAATTGCATTTTTCCGCGTTAAGCTGCTTTCTCTCCCACTGTGCAATGCAACTCTGCTACTGCTGTCGCTGTTGCCGCCCCGAAACGCGAATAAATGTGATTGAAGTTTCGATTCTTGTCGTGCACTCGTGCCTCACTCGACAGCAGCAGCCTTTGCTCGCTTGACAATCTCCAATCGACGTAGAAGTTCTTGAATGCTGCTGCACTTTTGGCCTTATGTTGGCTGATATGCCTTCCTACTTATAGGTACCTACCACCTACCTCCTGCCACCGTTTGGTCGGCTCTGAGGTTCAGGGTCAGTGAGGTATTCAATTTAGAAGCCTTTTTTTGCTGCCTGCCTTCCTGGGTTCCTTTGGAACTTGGAGTACGGCGAGCAATTAAATGGAATGGCAAAAGATCAGCCCTGTGCAGCATACGGGTTAGACTGGTTTACTTTTTTTGGAGATCGTTGGTGAAGTGCTACAGAACATCAGACGTATGCTGAGTGTACCGTGTACAAAATCGAATAGAATAATACCTAGTTTTATAAAGTCTTTTACGTGAAAATAACCACAAAGCAAACTTCACGAAATTTATGAGAAGTATGGAGAAAAAATATTCGTATACAATCTAGGTCTTTCAAGAATTTTCTATATTATAGGTCTTGAACTCTATCCCAGACAACCAGAAATCGCATGAAATTTCACGTTACAACTCGTTTATTCATACTAATTACATCAAACTCGCTAAACACCGTGGATAAACTCGTCAGATTGATGAGTTTCCTCGCATAAAACACTTCTTTTCTGAGTTCATTTGTACATTTTGTTTCGTCCCGTACACACGTACAAAGTAAGTCGGATCAATCCGTAGCAGCTGTCAAATCATCATTTGTTATCATAAGTTAAGTCGCATAAAATTGCAGGTTAGTTCGGTAGAATATTTATACACTCGCATTGTATGTTATTATTCATCACATAATATATGCATGCATATCGCCTCCACTTTTGTACGTAGAAGGCCGTTTCGCAACATCTTATAAGTGAAATTTTGCACATATAGAGCCTCCAGGTGATTTCGTTATACGTACATTTTGGTTGTCTGGGATGAGCCTAATTTGTTGTCTTAATAAGATTTTTTTAATTCATTGGTAGTCAGAAGAGATTGAAGAATTTGAATGCCTTTTTTATGAATATCACTGAGGTTTCAATACAGGTCCTAACATTTGAAAGACTTGCTAAACCTAATCGGGGATTTTCGTGTAATAATTTTTTTTTCGGCTTCCTAGGGCATAGAGTATTTCTGTGCTTGCCAACCTACCTACTTTCGACGTTTTATCAATTCGACGATTTGTCTTTCGACATTTTGTCCCTAAATCTTGATAGCTACAGCGTAGCGTCACGCCATTGCCGAGCGTATTGTAAAACTCCATCTTCGTCGGTCTTGAGCGATACTTCTCCAGTTGCCTCGAACGCTTAGTTTGTCAGGTCCTTTTCCATTGCGTACAGCCAGTGTATTTGTGGTCTTCCACGAAGTCGCTTACCTCAACCTAGCCTTCTACTGAATATTATTTTCTTATTTACTTCGTCGGAAATGTCGTTGTCACATGTCACAAGTGTTCCGAGGTAAACAAATCTGGACAAACATTTCAAAAGGGCACATCGACATTGGTAAACATTGGCTTTGCAAGCCGCTGTTGAGTCCAATTCATCTCGATCACGCTCACCAATACAACTATCAAGAAGAGCTAACTACTATCTTTCTGATAGTGGTTTGTTTGTTTGTTTGTTTTATTTTCGACACTTTACACTTGAGAAGTGCATCTGATCTGATAGTGGTGTTTGTTTGCGTGGGCGGGCTAAAAAGAGCTTAACAGCAACGTTTCTAAAAAAGGGTCAAGACCTCTTGGGCCCTTTTCAAATGTTTGTCAAGAAATCCTGTGGGACCAGTGGCAGGTTGAGAAGTGGAGTTACGCTGTTCGGAGTAACAAAACCGGGAAAATACGGGATTCTCGGAGAAGATTGTAAAACCACGCTGCGTCGTTGCGAATCGTTTACTTACTTTAGACAACAAAGAACAAAGTGTATTGATATGGCAAAGTATGGTAATTATCAATCTCGGACAACAAGGTTTATGATAGAGGGGCGCACCGTTGTACCGACTAACACTCCTCCTCAACGTAAGGCCCTTGATCAGCCCCAAGTCTGAGTTGTTCAGCAAAACGCTAATGCTTCACCGCTCCACCCTAGATATAAGAAATAATGAATGTAATGTTTGGAATGATACTAATGAAAAAAATTAAAAAAAAATACATTTCCGCTCATGGATTTTCTCGTTCTGTGGTCACCGGCCCAGTCCGCATTTGCGATTGCTTCCAGCATGGAAGTACAGTGGGATTCCGTTTTTGGCATGCTCCGTTTTTGGCATGCTCCATTTTTGGCACCCCCCGATTTTGGCAACAAAAGGGATCCGATTTTGGCAACATTTTTGAATTTCACTTAAGTTTGTATTTTTTTGTAAATATAATTGTGTCTTCAGGTTAAGTCATACAAAAAGCAAGCTAGCTTCCTACTTACCGCATTCCAGAGCTCAATTTTTGTCGATATTCCCCAAATCGCACCGACTGATAGAGGTCCCGTACGCGCTTCTTCTATTCTAGATGGTCGTGTATTCGCAACGTTATATGAAGTCATTAATCTCTATGAGTATCTAAACTAGAGTTTTAATCTATCAGGCATTAACGTCATATGACCAGCCCACTTGAGTATGCCGGTAGGAGATAAAAATATTTTTTCTCTAAATTTTCAACAGCATTGATACAAAAGGAACAAAATGTCTATGACTCACAGAATTTCTATCATTAATTTCGTCTTGCCACTTCAACTCGCTGTTTTTTTATTGTAATATTGCAAACATTGTGTATGTAAAAGCACAACACAACAAAAGAAGCAAGTCAAGCAAAAAGTCGCACGCTATGTCTGAACCAGACGATTATAAAAATCGAATGTACATCGGATTTTTTTTTCGCTAGAGATCAGTATTTGATCCATATTTTCATAATCGAAAAGTTTTAAAATATTCTGTCGGTGAAATTTTTTCCATACATTTTGTATGGGCTGAAATGCGCCGAAAAACGAGGTTTTCATGGGTTGTAGTATGAAAAATAGCTGAAAAGTGTAAAAAATCAAAATTTTACCGATAGAATATTTTAAAACCTTCCGATTATGAAAATATGGATCAATTACTGATCTCTAGCGAGAAAAAATCCGATGTACATTCGATTTTTATAATCGTCTGGTTCAGACATAGCGTGAGTCGTGTCTCTAACTTTTGTATGGAATTTCATGCGTATTTCAAGTAAATTTCAGAAGGGTCAACATATAATCTATAACTTGGAAATTAGCTAGAGAAATAAATGACTGAGCGGTTTCTAGCACGGGTAGAAATCAGAATCCAAAAACAAGATTATGACTCATGATATCATGATTCTAGTGTGTTTTCATCTTATGAAAATGCACCATGATTTGGACTCATGATATCATGAGTCAGATTGCCGTAACACAACACACGCGTTAGGTTTTTATAGCTGATTGCTCGGAATCATGATTCAAATGCCAAAAATGCTGAGTCGCGCATCCGTTTATGATAGGCAAAATGAAAAAAAAGTTAAAAATAGCATACATTGAGATTCGAGCCATGAACCTTCCGATTGTAAGCCACGTACTCTACTACTCAACCGCTTCGTTAACTTGAATTAAGAGTGATCGATACAAATGAGATGAAGCAAAGTGCGCCGCTTAGTGTTTTCACACTGGATGTTACGCTTATGAGGAATCATGATTATGACTCCAGGAACCATGATTTGTGATCCTGACAAATGCAAACACAGTCTAAACTACACTCTATTCTCAATAAGTTCTTTAGAACGTGCGATGAATTCGATATGATGCTAGATTTTTTAAGGAACGATCGAACATTTTATACCAGTGGTGCTCGGGCTGGAGTCTACTTGGTGCTATATCGATATTTTAATCAAATATGGATCACATGAAATAATCAAAATGTTCCTTACGAGATCCTGGTGATCCCTAGCTGGGTGTAGGAGTGACTAAATTTTGAAGATTCCTTACAAAATCTTATGTTCTTATAGTGGGCTTCTGAGATTTTTCAGCGAATTCTTAAGGATACTGAGCGAAACCTGAGTATTCCTTTCGGATATTAGGGTTTCTTCTGAGAATGTATAACTAGTTATTGGGATGTTATGCCCAATCTGGCGATTTCTTGTAAACTCCTAAGATTTGCATGGCGTCCTGTTAATATCTAGCGGAATACTGTGGATGTTTAGTTGTACTTGAAAAAAAAAATAAATCTGACAGGATCTTAAGGTTTCTTAACAGGTTTCCAGTGGAATTTGGAGATTGCTAGTAGTCACCTAGAAAGTCCTTTTAATTTTTCCCTCGAAGTTTTCAGCAATATTGCTGCAGAATCTTAAAATTCTAAGCGATAACCTCATAATTCTCAGAAAAACCCTTGGGTAGATGCCAATTTCTATCTGATTCCTACGCAAGATCTTGTGGATTTCTAGCGAGCTTCTCCAGAGGTATAGCGGATTCCTGTGGATATTTACGGACAACTGAAGATTTGTATCGGGCTCTTGGGCTTTCATAGCGGGATCCTGCGAATTTCTGTTGAACTCATATAGTTGATTAAGTTCAACAAGCTCCACTTCTAGAACACAATTAAAACTCATTTTAATTTGAAGTGATAAGAAGCATATTTGTGTACAAAATTGTGGAAAATGGAAAATTTTATTCAAGGCTTAGTCAATATTATGTTCCAAACAATATAATATTATTTTTTGAGCAGCATTGACTGTTGTCAATCATTCCATATGATATGCCTTACTATGCAAGAGCTATTTTCAAATTACCAAATATTGTCTATGTTCAATAAATTAGAAAAATCATTCAGTTTTGTAACATTTTACACCATTTTTAGCAATTGACCAGTTCTTGAATAAGGCAGCATAAGCGATTTTTGTTTTTACATGGCCTATATATACAAATGGTGCACATAAAGCTTATTAAACTTATAAAACTTATATACGAAGTTACTTAAACAACGAAAGGTGTGTGGAACGTCTGTCATAATTAATATGATAAGTATCGATAAGTATAAAGCATAGCCCTATTCTACGGAAATCTGCTTCAAAATGGACCTTCCGGAAGTTTGGCTATCATTTGGTTTCATAATGATGATGAAACAACGTTCAAATGATATTCTTGAAATTAAAAAAATGGGTTCCGATTTTGGCACGGTTCCGTTTTTGGCAACTGAAAATTTCAACTTTGTTGCCAAAAACGGAATCCCACTGTACTTTCTCTTCCCAATTTCAGTCGCCAATCAGCTGTACCTTTTAGGTGCTGGACGACTCTTCTTGCTGCTGTCCAGTCACTCTTCTTCGGAGCCTCAAAGCTACTTCCCAACATGGAAGCCCTCGTTGCGATATCGGATAGAGCACAGGTTGCTATGTTCATTAGAGCTCCTACAACGCTTCGGTATTTCGTGTTGTTCGAGAATGTCTCGCCTTTCTTCTTAAGCTTTAGATGGCTCGCGTCCATTCGAGTTCGTGCGATCTTCGCATTCTCAAGCCCTGGACTCTGGATCAACTTGCGAATGTACTGCTGTACACCCAAACTAAACACTCCATCCGCATCTATGAATCTCCAAAAGAATTTCAGATCTCTTAACCAATTCACCTCGAAGTGGTTCTTCAGCTCTTCGTACACCCGTATAATCTCTTCCTCAACTGCGCATTCAACCAGTAAATCGTCAACATAAACAAGGAGATATTCGTCCATTCCGGATAGCTATGTACAAGCAGGGATCGGTGGGACTCGCAGTGAAGCCCATTGCTTTCAGTACACTGGACAACTTCTTGTTCCAGCAACGAGCGGACTGCTTCGTCGAATTCGGCATACCTCAGTCTCATGGCTGCGCACTGCGTAGCCGGGTGGCTGCCGATTGTAGACCTTCTCTTTAATCTCGCCATGAAGGTAAGCGGTCTTGATATCCAGTTGTTTCAAAACCATCTCATCCCTTCCAGCTATTACCAGCAGTGTCCTTGATGTCGAATAACAAGTAACGGGAGCGAAGATCACGCCATAGTCGACGCCGAACTTTTTAACGTGGTCCTGAGCGACCACACGAACCTTGAAACGTGTCACTTGTCCTGCTTCATTTTACTTGACCTTAAAGAATCAGCGACTTCCCACAAGTTATCTTCCTCCTGGCAGATTCGTAACTTTACAGGTACCATTACACTTATGCTATCAGATTTCGTCATCCATCGCCTGCTTCCAGGAGTCACGTTCCTCACAGTTAAATGCATCATTGTAGGACACTGGCTCTTTCGGCTTTAGGACATTTCGTCGAATGACATTTGGTCGAATGACGTTTGGTCGACAGGGTTGATGACCCAGTGTCAATAACAGAGTTTGCAGTAGAAAATTTTAATTATTAAAAATGAAAATTGTGCTAACTCTATGTATCGGGAAAAGGAAGAGGAGCTGACTGAGGCGACAAAAGTTGGATTGCTTTCATTTAAGATCAGCTTAATTCGAATCGCAGAAAAAAGCAGCATGAAACTTCAAAAACGATGAAAATATGTTGGAGGAGCATTCACCAAATTGAATATCAAAATTTAGCTTATCGCATATAGATAGTTGGTAAAATGGCTGATACTTTTTCAATTATTCAATCACATCGTCACTCGGATGTTGACCGGTGTGTTCGCGAATATTCTTGCGTGCGAAGTACTTACTGCTGATTTTCATCGCTCTAAAAGTAGCGAAGATTACAAGCCGCAGGTCATTATCTTTTCGTTCCAATCACGGGTCGGAAAAAGTCTTCTTTTCCGATCTGCACATTTGCGTTGCCGATGACGATCTTAACATTTTGTTTGGACACTCTCGGTAGGCCTTATCAAGGCTCTCATTAAACTGATCATTTATGCCACCAGCTTATCGTTCGCGCATATATGCTGATCAGGCAGTAGTTGAAGAACCTGCCCTTCATTCTCAACACACAGGATCGGTCGCTTAACGATTTCCACCGAATTACTCATATCATCTAACACCACTAGCGTATGATGGCTCACCAAAGTAGCATGTTCGAATGAACTATGACCGTGGTCACCATATAAAGAGCAAACGGACAATGCAGTATCGTGTCAGCTCCAGGCATTGCAGAATTCGCTCTCATTTGAGTATGAAGCACGATCAAAGCAACCAAAAGAAAACATCCCGTCTGTTGCGGTCCACGATCGTCATTGTATCGCAAGGTGTAACAAGTCTGATAAATGGAAGCAGCGAGCGAGAGCCCCAAAGAGAGAGCGATGATAAAATCCATTTTTCTCGCTTGTTTACCGTTGGGGATAGGGGTTTTTCTTTACTGGCAAGATAAACAATCCACGAACTTCCAATAGCAATAGTGTCCCCCAGGCTTGGAGCATGTTTTGAGGGGTTTTATCATACACTACTATCCCCCAAGCTGATCAAAGTTGTAACAGTATACGATAAACAGTCTCTCATAATGTGCAGCATGTTATGATAGTTACAGAGAGCGATACGTGAGAGATTCTCTCAATTTTCTCAGGATTCAATCCCTGGTCAGCACCGAGAAGGCAGCCACTCTAGCACGATGTAGGTGTCGCAACCCTGGTTAGGTGGCCTATCGAAAACTCTTCACCAACCAAGGAAAGCAAAAGTAGAGCAAACGGATTGATTTTACGACAAAAGACCCGGCAACGATTGGAAAGTCAGATCTTGGAACGTAGAAATTTTGAATGAACCGAAAAGAGACCGAATCTGTGTTGAGAGCTAATGAATCAGCATATATGCGCAAGGATTAAGGTAGGTAACTCGCTTCGTCTGCTTGCGAATCACCAACTCCACGTTCTGCTCTGTCGCCAACTCTCAAGTAGATGAGGCCATCTAATCAGCTGGTGGGTATTTCTTCGTCGCAAAAATAAACTGCGTAGTAAAACTTCAGTGTACACAAAAAAAATATTTCATGTTCCCAAATTGTTTTGAATAACTGGTCTTGTAGCAATTGATTAAGGGATTATCGACATACAAAAATCTGGAAAAAAAAATCAATAACATCGAGATTTCGAGATACCAAGTTGAAGAAGATATTGCCATATGAGGAGAGAAATTGTATGCAGAACGAGTTTCCGAAAACATTATCGACGTAGGGAGAGATATCAAGAGGAAGAACATGTGTAGAGAGTCGACTGTATTCAGAAATGGTTCAAAGATCTCCATTTGTCTGAACTGCAAGAATATATTGGAAAAATTTATGTCAGGGTTTTCAGGACCCCCTCACTTCTTGGGGTCTTTTTACATGCGCAAAGTTTATAATTTGTTGAACCCGTTGTCTTTTGCCTTCCATAAAAAGATGACCACGTGGTTTATTAACAGCCCTTAACTCAGGTATACGAATATATTCAATTTACGAAATCCTGATATAAGGAAAGTGTACCAGTTATGGCCATAGTGGTTCCCTATTTGGTCATATGTGACATTTTGATAACATTCACATTTTAAATCTTTTTGAATGCTTTGACATCAAGATTTGTCTTAGATCTAACTGCTACAACACACGCACAAATTTGCAAAATTTGAAGACATTAAAGTTACCACGGAGGCGAAATAGGGAACCACTATATCCATAATTGGTACACTTACCCTAGTTCGTAAATAAGATTTCAGTTGTAGTGTAGGAAAACTATTCCTTGAACCAGTCTGGAGCATACATACCTCACAAGCAAGGGTATGGACGCACGGAACACCCGCTCCTAACTGCACAGTCGCCCCATAAAGAACGCCGGGTTAATGTTGTTTTCATGACAGAATATGGTGGAAAATGGGAGAGAGCGAACAAATTAGATGATCTCATGTAACCAATTTCGGTAGCTGCCGGCAGCGGCAATGTCTAAACTGGGAGATCCGTAGCGAAAAGTTGCGGAAGTGCATGCAGCAACTCGTTGCTGGCTGGCCAGAGGTGATGTGATTTATGAGATTTCGTTTGAGGTTGACATTTTGCCCGCGTGTCTGATATGGGGCGATGAAACGAGTTTGACCCTCCTCGTTGTCCCGTTTTGTTGGACCAATTTCGTGAACTTCCGAGTGTTCAAAAGCTTGCTCGTGCTCATGTTTCGTGCCGGAATCGAGATAAAAGCTTTCGATTCGGTCCGAGAGCTATTCTGGGCTGTACAGTAGGGTGCGGATTATTTTTCGAGAGTTCTAGTGGACTGTCAAGAAGGCATATAAAAAGCATTTGGCAGTGTTTGGCATAACAGTTTAATTGTTAGAATAATGCAAAGTTATCTGTCAAATTGCACACATCAGGTTAATTATCAGAACTCCAAGTCTGAAAACACACGTGTTAAAGCAGATGCTTTTCAAGGCAGCATTTTGGGACCAATATTATAAAATAGTTTCACAGCTGATTTACCCATGTTACCTCAAGGGAAAACCAAAAGCACTTTATTTGAAACCTTTAAGTGGATATGTTGTCACGATAAACGGAGTTCCATTAAATTGGTCAGATGAAGTTAAGTATCTAAGGGTAATGTTAGATAAAAAAATGAACTATAAGAAAATTGAAAGCAATAAAACCAAATATAACAAATATATAAAATGTCCATCATCTTATAAAAAATTTCAAAATTGGTTCAGAAATGGCAATGTTTGAAATTTCATTGAAGATCATATTTTTAACTTTAAAATTCACCTTCTAACCACTTGCGCCACTTCTAAATCATAATATGTTTGGCTTTATGTTTGAAATTTCCCGTTGTACGTGATGTGAGTTCAGAAAAGCCGAACTTTTGAAAATAAGCCGCACCCTACTGTTCAGCAGAGTGCAGTTAGCTAAGGAGCCGTGTTACGTCCAAGTCACAGCTGGAGTTTCGCTTTTCAAATTATAATTGCGTATTAGGTGCACACACTTACTCTTCCATACACACATAGACGTTCTGTCCGACTGCCGCCAGTCGGATACCGTTTTTTGCTGTTTTCAAGGCAATCAAGAACTCAGCACGATTCTTTTCCCGTTCACGATGATGGTTGCGTTGCAGTTAGATATGTACAAATATCCATTCTACACTACTGGGAGCGCGTATTCGCATATAAATTCCGCCTGCCTGCCTGTCTACCGGTTGTCCCGATTGGATTGCATCATTTCACAGCTCTCGAACGATGCTGTGGGTGAGAGGTTTGCCGATCGATCCTATTGACCCCTGCTAGGATGGGCCTTCCATAGCCGAGTGATTTCAGAGCAAAGCCATGGTGAAGGTGTCTGGGTTCGATTCCCGATTGGTCCAGAATCTTTTCGTAATGGAAATTCCATGGGTATAGAGATCATCGTACCTTTCACACGATATACGAATGCAAAAATGGCAACTTTGACAAAGAAAGTTCTCAGTTAATAACTCTTGGAGTGCTCATTGAACACCAAGCTGAAAAGCAGGCTCTGTCTCAATTTGGACGTAACGCCAAGAAGAAGAATAAGAACGGCGAGCAACGATTCAGTGCATTCTGCTCGCTGCTGCATTCGCCGCTACCCACTCTGATAGTAGCAATTGTAGTCAGGATCACTGAATCTGGTTCGTTTGCAATGCCCTTTTCCGTAGCATTTTAATGGCGTCAGTGAGAACGATTGAATCTTTTCGTAACTTGGGAGCGGTCTATCTGAACAGCACATATGAAGCTAGTTGGACACAGCAGATCGTATGGAGGGGAAAGGAAGTAGATCATCGCTACGGGCAGCATTTGTAAACTCAAACCTGACACACTGATGAGGCTAATCATGTAATCTGCTCCAGCAAGTTTTGACCCGAACATTAGTTTTAAGAGGAAAAAAACACTTCACGAATCCCTGTTTTTTTGCAATTAGAGAATCTTCTATCTATGTTAAAGTAATTTTTGTTAGATTTTGGATACAAGAGAAGAAATCTTCCTTTCCCTCTTACAGGAAGTCGGTCGGATTTGGACATCTTCTTCTTCTTGGCATTAGTCCTCACGGGGACAGAGCCTGCTTCTCAGATTATTGTTCTTATGAGCACTTCCACAGTTATTAACTGAGAGCTTTCTTTGCCAAAGTTGCCATTTTTGCATTCGTATATCGTGTGGCAGGTACGATGATACCCAGACAACCAGAAGTCGCATAACAGTCTACGAACAAAGTCGTTTATATGCACAAATTTCATCACACTCGCACAACATGGTAGATGATATCGTTTGATCGATGAGTTTCTTCGCATAAAACGCTATTTTCTGAGTTCATATGAACATTACGTTTCGTCCCGTATAGTCGTACAAAGCAAGTCGGATCAATCCGTAGCAGCTGTCAAATCATTTTTGTTATGATAAATTAAGTCGCATAAGAGTACAGACTAGTTTGCAAGAAAATTTACACAATCGCATAGCATGTTATTTTTCATCATACAAAGTATGCACGTATAGCGCCTCCACTTTTGTACGTGTAAGGCCTTTTCACATCATCTTATACGTGAAACTTTGCGCAAATAAGCATCGCATAACGCAAAAGGTGATTTCATTATACGTACATTCTGGTTGTCTGGGTACTCTATGACCAGGGAAGTCAAGGAAATTTCCATTACGAAAAGATCCTGGACCAACCGGTATCGAACCCAGACACCTTCAGCATGGCTTTGCTTTGAAGCCGCGGACTCTAACCACTCGGCTAAGGAAGGCCGGATTTGGACTTGAAGTGTGCGATTCGATAGATAACTTTGGATTATTCTAACAATGTATGTTGGAAAATTGAAGTTTTTTTTTACAATCAACCAATCATGCTAAACAATATCGAATGCTTTTTCTATGTCAAGAAGAATGGCCTTCAGATTTGTTGGAAAGAATAAAAATTATTACACGGAAAAGTTGATGAGTCCATGGCGGAATGCGAACTGTTCATTGGCAAAAATAGAATTTTTATTGATGCGAACCATCATTCTGTTTAAAATAACCTTTTCAAAAAGTTTACAAATGGAGAAAATCAAACTGATTGGACGATAGCTAGAAGCTTCTGCAGGATTTTCGTCTGGTTTTAAAATTGGTACAACCTTAGCATTTCTTCATTTGTCAGGAAAATATGCTAATTGAAAACATTTGTTGAATATATCAACTAAGAATGATAAGCTACTTTCTAATTTTCTTGATGAGGATGTAGAAAATTCCATCATTGCCAGGGGCTTTCACATTTTCTCCCTGAAATTTTCGAAAACGTTGTCTTGATTGAGGTTGTTTTTGAAGTCTTGAATAACTTGATTTTCTAATGGACTTGTAAGTCATAAATTAAAATTTGGCGCACTTTCAAACTGCAGCAAGTTTTTGAGCTTTTTTGCAATTAGTTAGTAATAATTTGTTTTCCCCAAATAACACAATTGGTTGTAAATGAGTTCAAAATACATCTTTCATACATCGTCGCAGATCTGACTCGAATATACAAAACTAAATTTCATACACCAAAGCGCAGATATGACGGCATTTAAAACATATCCTAAGTTCCACCAGATGTTAAATAATACATATTCAATACTTCTCAGAACATTCTGCTTGATTATATAGAAGCTATCAAAAGCATCATTAAAACCAGTAAGTTATTCATTCATTCATTTAGTTTACATCTACACAGATAACACTGAACCAACAAATTCACGCCACAATACTCGGTTCGTGGCCGCCTCTCTCCATCCTCGGTTCTGCCCCACGCTCGCTAAATCGATGCGCACTTGATCCGCCCACCTAGCTCGCTGCGCTCAACGCCTTCTTGTACCAACCGAATCCGAAGCAAACACCATCTTTGCAGGGTTGCTGTCCGGCATTCTTGCAACATGCCCTGCCCATCGTATCCTTCCAGCTTTGGTCACCTCCTGGATACTGGGTTCGTCGAAGAGTTGGGCGAGCTCGTGGTTCATCCTTCGCCGCCACAGACCGTTTTCCTACACAACGTCAAGGATCGTCATGAGCACCCGACGTTCGAAGACTCCAAGTGCTTGCAGGTCCTCCTCGAGCATCGTCCACGTTTCATGCCCGTAGAGGACTACCGGACTTATGAGCGTTTTGTACATGGTACATTTGGTGCGGGTGTGAATCTTTTTTGACCGCAGCTTCTTCTGGAGGCCATAGTAGGCCCTGATGATGCGCCTTCATATTTCACGGCTAACGTTATTGTCAGCCTTCAGCTAGAATCCAAAGTAGACGAACTCGTCGATCACCTTGAACGTATCCCCGTCTATCGTAACACTGCGAACTAGGCGAGCCCTGTCGCGCTCGGCCCCATCAGCTAACATGTACTTTGTCTTGGCCGCATTCGCTACCAGTCCAACCTTTGCTGTCTCGCGTTCCAGACGGGTATACAGTTCTTCCACCTTTTCAAAGGTTCGGCCGACAATGTCCACATCATCCGCGAAGCAAACAAATTGACTGGATCTCGTAAAAATCATATCCCTGCTGATAAGCCCGGCTCTCCGCATAACACCTTCTAGCGCAATATTGAACAATAGGCACGAAAGTCCATCACCTTGTCGTAGTCCCAGGCAGGATCCAAACGAACTGGAGTGTTCGCCTGAAACCTGCACACTATTTTGCATACCTTCCATCGTCGCTCTTATAAGTCTCGTGAGCTTCCCGGGAAAGCTGTTCTCGTCCATGATTTTCCATAGCTCTACGTGGTCGATACTATCGTATGCCGCCTTGAAATCGATTAAAAGGTGATGCGTTGAGACCTGGGATTCACGACATTTTTGGCGGATTTGCCGTACAGTAAAGATCTGGCTCGTTGTCAATCGGCCGTCAACAAAGCCGGCTTGATAACTTCCCACAAACTCGCTTACTATAGGTGACAGGTATAGATGGTCGGGTCTCGGGTTTTCAAACCCGAAACCCGAACCCGACGGGTTCGGGTCGGGTTCGGGTTTGAATTTTTTTATTTTTTCGGATTCGGGTTCGGGTCGGGTTTGAAGCTTTAAAAAATATCGGGTACAGGTCGGGTTCGGGCTTGAAAAAGGTCGGGAAGCTTCCCTATGCATCAGAAACGATGGATTTATCATCTTTTCTAACTCGGGTACTATTCGGGTTTTTCTTAGAAAACTTTCTCGGGTTTCGGGTCGGGTTCGGGTTTGAACAGCGATAATTTTTCGGGTTCGGGCCGGGTTTGCTTTTAAATTTTTGTCTCGGGTTCGGGTCGGGTCCGGGTTTGAAGGAATAAAATAAGTCGGGTACGGGTCGGGTTCGGGTTTGAAAAATGTGAAACCCGACCATTTCTAGTGACAGGCGACGAAAGATGATCTGGGATAATACTTTGTAGGCCGCATTTAGAATGGTGATCGCTCGAAAGTTCCCACAATCTAACAAATGGCCAGCATCTACGGGCCCATGTTTATGAGTTCAGATCCGATACCATCCTTACCAACAGCTTTATTGTTCTTGAGCAGGTGAAAGGCATCCTTAACCTCCCCCAAAGTGGGGGCTGGTTGGTTTCCATCCTACTCAGTACCGACGAAGGCATTTCCTCCGTTGTCCCGACCTTCATTATCTCTGCTCTAGCGCCATTCAGATGTTCGCCGAAGTGCTGCTTCCACCTTTCGATAACTTCATGCTCGTCCGTCAAAACGCTCCCATCCTTATCCCTGCACATCTCGGCTCGCGGCACGAAGCCGTTGCGGGATGCGTTGAGCTTCTGGTAGAAGATGCGTGTTTCTTGAGACCGGCACAGCTGTTCCATCTCCTCACACTCCGTCTCTTCCAGGCGGCGTTTTTTTTATCCCGAAAGAGGCGGGTCTGCTGTTGCCGTTTCCGTCTATAACGCTCCACGTTCTGCCGGGTCTCTTGCTGAAGCATGACCGCCCGCGCTGTGAAGTGAAATGTCAAAAATTGGGTTTGCTTTTTTTTTGAAAACCATAGGCTGACCATAAGTTAACCGGATAAAAACGGGACAAAAACAAAGATAATGCTCTCCTAAAGAAATCTCTTCATGATTCTAGAAAAATGCGTTGGAAGTTACCTAGAATTTTATTTCAAACATATTTGAAAAATATTGATCATTAAAAATTTCACTCTCAAAAAACTTTCAATGCAAAATTTAATGATTGAATGATAGTGAACCTATAGGCTTTAGAAGATTGATTTGAAATATACATTAAATACACATAACTTCGTCCTTTTCCAATATCAATTCTTTAAAGATTTATTTGGAAAATTTAAGTGACACCTTGATATCAATGAATGGTCCTAAATTTTGTTCAAAAACATAAATAAGCATTTGAAGTTTGTTTAAAAATAAATTTTGTAGAAGAACGTTTGGAAGAAGATTGTTTTTTTAAAGTTCGATTGCTGAACTCATATCGAAAATTATTCTCCTTAGTCTCAATTTCCTGCTAGACTTTGGAGAATGTTGCTATTCCATATAAATATTCACAATATTCCAAAAATATTTCTATTGAACCTGGATTTTTTAAACTAACATATATTATTCGTATATAAACAAAACATATTTAAATGAGACTCAGTCATGTTTTGAAAATTGGCCAACAATTGACATACATATAAGCATAAGAGTGATGCCAATTTTGAAAATTTGACTCCCCTATGCTCAAATGATTTTCATTCTGGTAAATAATGTCCTACCAAAGTTTGAAGTGATTCAGAAGAAATTTGACTGTGCACACAACAAAAAGCCAATCAAAAGCATATGTAGCTAACAAATTTAGTTTATCTTGAATGAGAGACTGATAACAACTAAAATATAAGATTAATTAGATATAAAATTTTCGAAATAAATGAAAACTCTATACTGTTGCTTGATTTTTTAACTTATGTGTAATATGTTGTGTCTATTCTCAATTTCCAAAAATACGGGATAATTTGAACATTTTCAATAAAACGACGGGACAGCTCATCATGGTGATGAAAACGGTACTGTTCCGCTAAATACGGGACGTATGGTCAGCCTAGGTTACCTTTTTTAAGGAAGCTATGCTCTATGGTAAGGAATTTTGTGCATAGTGCTAGTATTCTCATTTTGAATCGTAGGATCATCATTTTGATGATGCTTATGCTAACACAAACCATAACGTTCTATTTGAACCCCCCAAAATATTTCAACTACTCACAACTCAAAATCTTGGAAAAGCCTTCGCGAGTTCCAACTTAATCAACCATTCTGGAAAATAAAGTAATTTATCAATTTCATCCGAAGCGTTTTTGACTTCTTCAAATACCCGCTTCCGCGTTGGGCAAAACTTTTCCCTTTAACGCACCGAGTCAACTCATTTACATGCGATGGCCATTCCGGGTGCAAAAGCCTATGCATAAATATCCGCAGCCCCCTTCCGAATACAATCCATTCCAGTTTTCGCCCCGGGGCAAACAAGTTTCCTCATTCTCTCTGCTCGGACCGGGGCAACACAACAGCATCGTTTTCCGAAAAGTTGTGCGAAAACTTTTTTCATCAGCTATTATAATTTAGTGGATGTATTTCCCTGAACGGTTCTCCTTCCTGTTTCTCGACCATGATACCAAGGTCTGATCCCTACCACCGACCGGCACACAGTGGCCCGAACAATTTTCTTGATATCCTCAGTTTTGAATAGCAATTCCCAAACTTTTAAGATCAATTGGTGTCCTCTATATTCAACAACATTTCAATTCTTTTTAATGTATTCGAATCCTCTGAGCAGAATCTCAATAGAGAAACATAAGAGTAGATTGGAGTACCTTGTACCTTTTAATTCCAACCTCATAGCTTATCTTTGACAGATACGCGTATTTCGACTATAACTTGCAGTCTTTTTTAGTGTAAGTTACTCGTATCCACTGGATACGTGTAAGTAGGTACGAGTAACTGACACTGAAGAAGACTGCAAGTGGTAGTCGAAATACGCTACTTTTAATACTTTTAGATGTTGATACCGTTTGATTGAACAAATTAAAGAAATATGTTGATTCAATCCATTTTTTGTCATATGTATTGAATTTATCGATCTGTTTCCATCAAAACGATTTCAGAAATCATGTTTTTTCAATGGTCAGAATTTGCATGGAGCGCGGCTACTGTGCAACAGTACAATATACACAAAATAGGGCAAGCAAACGTTTTCCCGGACGAGTCACCACCGAACGAGCAACGATTCATTTTCTCCAAATTTTCAGGCCAACTCATTTCGAATTTTGGTTTCCAACCCCCCAATCAACGGCACCCCTGTAGCAACCCTCCCTGTCCTCCCTATGCTCCTGAGAGGGATGAAGTGTTGAACTATTATGTGGTTGGCTAGGGAAGAAGTGGGTGGAACCAAATCACTTTTCCGCTCACACCTCCCACAATCCCGGTGATGTTCTTCATCTTTCATGACTCTGGGCACTAGGGGTAGGCGATATGCGTTTGTTTTCATGTCGGCAACCGGAATTTTGGGGAAAATGTGCACCCAATATCATTATGGTTTTTTGGAGTGATTCTAGAAGGATTTTTCACATGAACTTTTAGCGGTTTTCCATAAATTCCATTCTAGGGTGTTTCCCATCCTTTACGGATGCTTCAGGAATGTTTTTAATTTTTTCTACTAAAATAATGGTGATAATTCCTCAGAAAACTGTCAATCTCTATGGATATTTCATTCAGTTTTCCAGAAATTTCCAGAAATTCTTGCACGGTTTCATTCAGAACTTACTCCGATAATTTCTGCAAAGAATTATTGTGGTGGTATATGCAGATTTTTCTTCAAAATCTCCATAGTGATTCTATAGGATTTTTGTTTTTAAAATTATGCTTTGAATATAAATGCAGAATATGAGCACTACAACTAGTTTCTCAAGAATTAAAACGTGAAAAGCAGGCAATTTCAACGATCCTGATATGAAACTATTTGGCAGGATTGCAAAAAGGAATTAAAAAAGTTTTATTCAATCAGGAAATAAATTTTTATAATAAAATTTCTCAATTAAACCCTTGCTCCAAGTTTTTTTTTCGGAAGTTATCTAAAGTTTTGAAGAAAAAACTCAAAATCCAATTCCTTACTCATTAGGAAAAAAAACTCAAAAGCTTGCTATGCACTTTGAATGCGCGAATAATTTTGATTTAGAACTCACTAGTCCTATCAAGTTACTAAGGGGTTAGAAAGTGATCGCAATCAAGAGAACGTTTGATGACCTATCATGGGATGCTGGGGAACTGATTTGGAAAAAATGAGAACTATTATTAAAAATAATCAAACATATGGAAGCCCCTGACGATGATGGAATTGTCTACACCCTCAATAAGAAACTTGCAGAATGCAGCTTTAAATTCTTAGTTGATATATTTAACAGTTTTTTTTTTTAATTTCAATTAGCATATTTTCCTGACAACTGGAAAAACTGGTAAGGTTGTACCAATTTTAAAACCAGACAAAAATCTTGCAGAAGCTTCTAGCTATCGTCCAATCAGTTTGCTTTTCTCCAGTAGTAAACTTTTTGAAAAGGTCATTTTGAACAGAATGATGGTCCACATCAACGAAAATTCAATGTTTGCCAATGAACAGTTCGGATTCCGCCATGGACATTCGAAAACTCATCAACTTTTACGTGTAACAAAATTTGATGCGTTACAACAAATCTGAAGGCTATTTTATTGGTCATGCTCTTCTATGCATAGAAAAACATACATTGTTAGACCAATCCAATTTTACCTGTCAAGTCGCACACTTCAAGTTAATTATCAAGGTTTCCAAAACACAACATATAAACCTTCAAGTAAACATGTTGTCACGATGAGAGAGAGGTCCAATAAATTGGTCATATGAAGACAAGTATATAAGGTTCATGCTAGATAAAAAAAGCATTTTTCGAGAATTACATAGTAGATATTCAAGTCAATTGTAACAAATAATGAAAATACATTTATCCAATTATTTACAGAAAATAGAAGCTTTTTCTTGAGAACATGCTTTTGATCTTCAAACAAATTTTCAGGCCAGCCATTTTGTTTGCTGTATCAATATAAACTTGCTGTTGTAATAACAGAAAGAAGTCTCTGTAAAGAATTTCAAATGAAATTTTGAAAATGATTTCGAAGCTACCTCTCTGGTATAGTATTAATGAGTTACATAGAATGTTGAAATAAAATTATCAGTAATTTTAGACAAAAATCGTTTCAACCATCTATTGTTACGATAAATGAGTTGCATATTTAGTAGGTTAAGTAAATTGAAAGCGATTTTTTTCTCCTTTGAGTAGGTGAACTCAATTCACCTGCAAAATCACTGAAATGCAACGGCAAATGAAATGTAACAAGTTGTTAAAAATATAATACAGTTATGTCCCGATTTTGTCAGCCCCATGCAGAATTTAGGGTTGACAAATTCGGAAAAGAGCTAAGATCAGGAAAAATAATTTCGACTGGTTTCAAGTTTTATTTTCACTTAAGGACTAGGTTTTAATATAAACATTGTGTTTTTAACTTTAATTTTCTATGTACCGTGATGCAAGGCAACATCGGTCAGCTTCTTGAATAATTACTGAAAATTTCAGACTTCAAAATTTTGGTCTTTAGATTATTGTATGGACGTGGCCAAGGTCATAATTGACTTTATGCACCCAATTTTGCCAGTATAGACGAGCTTACTCTGATTAAAATAAATATCAATTTAAGGGCTGACAAAATCGGGTAAAAAGGATGCTAAAATCGGGGGTAGATAAAATCGGGGGTAGACATAATCGGGGGCTGACAAAATCGGGTCATTACTGTATCCAAGCATGGGAAAATTCACTCACTCACCCGAACGCTACCGATAAAATATCTACAAAGTATCTGCTGCCACCGAATGTTCAATGACTGCCGAACGCTACTAGGGTGAGCGCAAACCCGACGAATCGTAAACGATTGAGATAAACCGAAAATGAAAAGATATACGGAGCGGAGAGAGCACCTATCCTCTCTTGAATTGGAGACACGAAAGAACGCGTTCGCCATTCGATCACTGAAAGCTTCCTGCGAAATGTACAGATTTTGCGTTCACTGAAACATTTCGCCTTGTGTATTACCAGTCAGTGAACGCTCTTCAGCTCTCAAATACGAATGCCACTCGTGCGGAATCGGAATGTAAAGAATCATTCGCTACAGCAATCGGATGCCTTCGGCACAAGGAGTCGGTAGTGAATCATTCTGTTGCCGTTTTTGTCTAACTTGTCGCTCGGCGAACAAGAAGAAAGCGCATTGGAAATTGAAACACTCAGCTTGGTCGGAGAAACGGCAATCTCGCTCTTGACCGCTTGTGGATGTGAGCGAGAGAAATGCAATATTCGAGTGAATGTTTCCCATGCTTGACTGTAGGGGCGCCTGGGGTAATATGCACTGCCGGGGCAAAACGCACCTTGTTAATTTCTCTAAAATAAACGAGTTTTGAGAGAAAAACAAGATGCGGATTGATAAAACTTTGCAAATTATAGACACCCTGAGAATTTGATACATTTTGAAAAACTTTACAGGGAGTTAGAACATTAAATTCAAAAAACACAATTCTGATGTAACTTTCCCGATCATTTCACTTGTTGTTTTGCAAGCGACGAATTGAGAATTTTTATAACCATAACCATAAAACAGATGATTAGAGACTGGGTAAGTTGTTGATGACATGATTTAGTGAAATAACACAACGATTTTTATTTTCCAGAACATTTTCTGTAAAGCGACCGGTTGAGGCAAAATGCACTCCATTAATCGGGGCAGAACGATCCATTCCAAAATAAACTACAATCATAAAAGTTAGGTCATTTGAAGTCTTCACTAACATATTTATGCACAATTGTATCATCTCGTAAACGAAAATCATCCAAAATACGTGTTTTTACGATAAATAAAATTACGTTTGAAACACGATGGTGCATCTTGCCTCATTGTTGTGGTGCATCATGCCCCTTTGTTTAGGTGCGTCTTGCCTCAATGTTGTGGTGCGTTCTGCCCCAAAAAGCGGTGCATTATGCCCCGCATCAATCTTAATTCACGCAAAAGTAGTGTTTGAAAAAAGTTAAATTTTCCAACAATCTAATGTAATTATGATGAAAATTCGCTCAACACCATGTAGAGTGAACCCAAATCAACTAGATTCGTGTATTAAAACACTACATACATGTTGTTTAGTGTTCATTTTGGCACATTTTCCTTAAGTGGTGCATATTACCCCAGTAACCCCTATCTCAATTTATTTCTACCCAATTAGGATGGTAGTGTTGCCTAACACAGAACACCTTGATATAAGAAATAAATATAATGTTTGAACGGTAAATGGCTGGGCATGGCGTACCATTGGTACCTCGCGTACCTGTAGGAATAAAATAGACCCCTTTGTGCGGTCCTTAGCCTCTTGCCCAGCAACTCCTATCCCTACCTCCTCGTGGTACTGGCCGGGGTACGAGTAACCTTGGGGAAGATCGGGTAACCAACCCCCGGTGGGAACTTTGGTCGTATGCTGACAGGGAAGGGGGGGTTTGCTTTTGCAAACCTGGAGCGTCTGTACTCCACGTTAGGAGCGGCTCACAACAGCGTCTGTTCCCCATGTCAGGGGCGGCTGATCATCGTCCGAGTGCCAGAGAAGGACTCTAAGCTAAACTGCGCACTATGGCCCTCCGAACATTTAGGGGGAATGGTCCTCCGGAAATCTAGGGGGTTGGTGTCAGGCCCTGCAAACCAGCCGTAAAAACACATCAGCACAGGAACGTCAACGAGAGAATACGGACCGGAACAATCGGCAAAGACCACAGCGACGGAAATGGACTAGCGATTGGAAACTCAGTACGTGGAACTGCAAATCTCTCAACTTCATCGGAAGTACTCGCATACTCTCCGATGTACTGAAGACCCGCGGTTTCGACATCGTAGCGCTGCAGGAGGTGTGCTGGACAGGAGCATTGGTGCGAACGTTTAGAGGTAATCATACCATCTATCAGAGCTGCGGCAACACACGCGAGCTGGGAACAGCTTTCATAGTGATGGGTGATATGCAAAGGCGCGTGATCGGGTGGTGGCCGATCAATGAGAGAATGTGCAAGTTAAGAATCAAAGGCCGATTCTTTAACTTCAGCATAATCAACGTGCATAGCCCACACTCCGGAAGCACTGATGATGACAAGGACGCATTTTACGCGCAGCTCGAACGCGAGTACGACCGCTGCCCAAGCCACGACGTCAAGATCATCATAGGAGACTTAAACGCTCAGGTTGGCAAGGAGGAGGAGTTCAGACCGACGATTGGAAAGTTCAGCGCCCACCGGCTGACGAACGAGAACGGCCTACGACTGATAGATTTTGCCGCCTCCAAGAACATGGCCATTCGTAGCACCTATTTCCAGCACAGCCTCCCGTATCGGTACACCTGGAGATCACCTCAGCAGACAGAATCGCAAATCGACCACGTTTTTGATCGATGGACGGCACTTCTCCGACATAACCGACGTCAGAACCTATCGTGGCGCCAACATTGACTCCGACCACTACCTGGTGATGGTGAAACTGCGCCCAAAACTATCCGTCATCAACAATGTACGGTACCGACGCCCGCCCCGGTACAATCTCGAGCGGCTGAAACAACCGGATGTCGCCAATGCGTACGCGCAGCATCTTGAGGCAGCGTTGCCGGATGAGGGCGAGCTCGATAGGGCCCCTCTTGAGGACTGCTGGAGGACAGTCAAAGCAGCCATTAACGACGCTGCCGAAAGCGTTGTCAGATATGTGGAACGAAGTTCAAGAAACGATTGGTTCGACGAGGAGTGCCAGGAGGTTTTAGAGGAGAAGAATGCAGCGCGGGCTGCAATGCTGCAGCATGGTACGCGGCAAAACGTGGAACGATACAGACTGAAGCGGAAACAGCAAACCCGCCTATTCCGGGACAAAAAGCGCCGCCTGGAAGAGGTGGAATGCCAAGAGATGGAGTTGCTGTACCGTTCTCAAGAAACGCGGAAGTTCTATCAGAAGCTCAACACATCCCGCAAAGGCTTCGTGCCGCGAGCTGAGATGTGCCGGGATAAGGATGGGAGCATCTTGACGGACGGACGCGAGGTGATCGAAAGGTGGAAGCAGCACTACGATGAACACCTGAATGGCGCAGAGAACGTAGGCACAGAAGGTCAGGACAGCGAAGGCGATGGCTATGTCAGCACAGCGGACAGCGGAAATCAACCAGCTCCCACGATGGGGGAAGTTAAGGATGCCATTCAACAGCTCAAGAACAACAAAGCCGCTGGCAAGGATGGTATCGGAGCCGAACTCATCAAGATGGGCCCGAACAGGTTAGCCGCTTGTCTGCATCGGCTGATAGTCAGAATCTGGGAAACGGAACAGCTACCGGAGGAGTGGAAGCAAGGCGTTATATGCCCTATCTACAAAAAGGCCGACAAACTGGAGTGTGAAAATTATCGTGCAATCACCATCCTAAACGCCGCCTATAAAGTGCTATCCCAGATTCTCTTCCATCGTCTATCACCTATAGCAAACGAGTTCGTGGGAAGTTATCAAGCAGGTTTCATCGACGGCCGCTCGACAACGGACCAGATCTTTTCCGTGCGGCAAATCCTCCAGAAATGCCGTGAGTACCAGGTCCCTACGCACCATTTGTTCATCGATTTCAAGGCGGCATACGATAGTATCGACCGCATAGAGCTATGGAAAATCATGGACGAGAACAGCTTTCCCGGGAAGCTCACAAGATTGATCAGAGCAACGATGGACGGTGTGCAAAACTGCGTGAAGATCTCGGGCGAACACTCCAGTTCGTTCGAGTCTCGGCAGGGACTACGACAGGGCGACGGACTTTCGTGCCTGTTGTTCAATATTGCGCTTGAAGGTGTCATGCGGAGAGCCGGACTTAACAGTCGAGGCACGATTTTCACGAGATCCGGACAATTTGTTTGCTTCGCGGACGACATGGATATTATTGGGAGAAAATTTGAAACGGTGGCAGATTTGTTCACCCGCCTGAAACGCGAAGCAACAAGAGTCGGGCTAATGGTGAATGCGTCGAAAACAAAGTACATGCTGGTTGGCGGAACTGAGCGCGACAGGGCCCGCCTAGGAAGCAGTGTTACGATAGTCGGGGATACCTTCGAGGTGGTGGACGAGTTCGTCTACCTCGGATCCTTGTTGACGGCTGACAACAATGTTAGTCGGGAAATACGAAGGCGCATCATCAGCGGAAGTCGTGCCTACTATGGGCTCCAGAAGAAACTGCGGTCAAGAAAGATTCACCCCCGCACCAAATGCACGATGTACAAAACGCTCATAAGACCGGTAGTCCTCTATGGGCATGAGGCGTGGACTATGCTCGAGGAGGACTTGCAAGCTCTTGGGGTTTTCGAACGCCGAGTGCTAAGGACGATCTTCGGCGGCGTGCAGGAGAACGGCGTGTGGCGGCGAAGGATGAACCACGAGCTCGCTCAACTCTACGGCGAACCCAGTATCGTGAAGGTAGCTAAAGCTGGAAGGATACGCTGGGCAGGGCATGTTGCAAGAATGCCGGACAACAACCCTGTAAAGATGGTGTTCGCCACGAATCCGGTCGGAACAAGAAGGCGTGGGGCGCAGCGAGCTAGGTGGATTGACCAGGTACACCAGGACCTGGAGAGCGTGGGTCACAGTCGAGGATGGAGAGAAGCGGCCATGAACCGAGGGAATTGGCGAAATATTGTTGGCGAGGCTTTATCAAGATAATTGATGTAAAGCCAAATAAGTAAGTAAGTAAGTAATGTTTGAAATGATATAAATAAAGACATTAAAAAAAGGTTGACCAATCGATTAAGGCGAAGTAGGCCGTCATTGAAATTTGATTTTGCACTGACACACCTGAAAAAGTATTAGCATACTCTATGCATGTTAACTTGTACAGTGATACTTTTTCAAGTCAATATACCGTTTTGTCTCAAATTCCGAACAGACTCATATTCCGAACACTCGGTTTTTGTATGGCGATTTGGTTGAAATGTTTCGCTGAAATATGTCATCAAATTAGAAGGAAATGGCAGGCAATTGCAATTCAATTTTAACGTATTCCAATTTATTTTATACCTCGGAAGTTTTGATGATTCTCTAGCTGGATACCAGTAAAACTAGCTCAGATAAAATTATTTGCGAAATTTTCCTTTTGAATACGATTTATTCGTGCTGTTCGGAATTTGAATCAAGGTGTTTGGAATATGAGACAGAATGAGTCAAAATGTTGTTCGGCATTTGAGTCAAAATGTTGTTCCATACTTATGCGTAAAAATAATTCTAAACAAGTTTAAATAAACAATTCTATTGGCACACACAACAGCTAACAGTTAGACTTTGCGAAGAAATTGAAATTTTTACAAATATCAGCTAATTTATGCATATAAGATGCATTTGAAGTCACTGTTGGCCTTAAGTGTTCGGAATATGAGTCAAAACGGTAAACTATCATGACTGAGTTTTATCACTTTGAAATGCAAGCTGAAAAGTCATCATTATTGCCAAAACGAATGACGGGCTACTTAGCTTCTTGTAATCAAAAATAGTCCTAACAGTAATCAAATCATTCGGCATATCGCATACCCTTACCGAGGGGCAAAGAGTGGCTTTGTCCACCACCGAACTGGCCGGGTTCCATGAAGTCATTTTCACTTTGCCACTCCGTCACTGGGACGATTTATTTGAGGCTGTTTTTCTCGGAACGGTACCATTTGACACGCTATGGGTCCATTTCATCCAAAAACTAGTTCTGGATGGAGCAAATGGTGTTTCCTTTGAATAGCACCAACAGTTCAGTTCGAGTTGTGATTGGGTTTAGTTTTATCCTGGGTGGGGATGGGGGGGAACTGTCATTATAGATTAACTTTTGACTTTGGATGATGACTGTCAGTTGGTTTTAACGGTGCTCCAGGCTGTTAGGTGGCGAATGCGAAGCCCGTGTGGACCTAGAACTGACTGAACTTCCGCAATTGGCAATAAACGTTGGAGATTTGGGTCTGTGGGTAGCCGATTAAACGGAGCTCTTAATATTGAAGGATGGGACAGTAAATTTGCTCGGGATTATGGTTTAGGGAAATAGTTCTTCGGGGCGGGCAGGGGTCGGAAATTGAAATTGTGTGAACTGGAAAAGCCATTTTTGCAAGAATTTAGTTATTACAACTGTTACTGTTCCCTAGCTTCTTGGGACCTGTGGCAACAAATGACAAATGTAACAAATATCTGTACCCACTTATTAACAGACAATAGAAACTTTGTCTTAAAAACAAACTTTAGAACTTCTAACAAATTTTCAGGCCAACCATGTTGTATGGTATACCAATATGGACTAGCTGTTGTAATACCAGGAAAAAAGCTCCACAGAGAAAAAAAATAATTTAATAATGATTCTGAAGCATTCTCACTGGTATAGTACTAATGAGTTACCTAGAAAATCTAATGTTGAAACATTGGAACAAATGTCAAATAAAATAAAATATTTAGGTTAAGTTAGGTTATTTAAATTGAAGGCGTTTTTTCTCTTACAAGCAGGTAAAAACAACTCACCTGTAAAAATTCTGGACTGCTACGGCGAATTAAATGTAATATGTTAATAACAAAATGCTAATAAATGCTTAATTTACCAAATTAGGATAAGCACCATCATTCTAATACAGAAACTCTAGATATAATAAATGTAATGTTTGGAATGAAAAATAATGATATTAATTGCAAAACTCTACATTTTACCAAATTAAAAGCCAAAGCCTATCTCGAACAATAATTATCTTTCCCTATTAGATCACCTCGAAAATTCGTATCACCGTGTGCAGTACAGGTATCAAGTGCGATAGAAAATAATTCCCACCTGCTCTACTGCAATCTATTTCGCTATAAGCCTATCAACCCATACTGCCATAGATCTGCCTTTCCTTCCTACATAGAAGTGCTCAGCTGTGAGCCGCGTGGCCATTTAGCGAACGTCGTTATATTTTTTCGCGATTCTCGCTGTTCTCGACAGACAAACTGACGCTGAAAAATCAGTGCACTCAATTAGGCGCGCCGCCGCCCGATTTGTTTCCTCCACTCATGCGAGGTTGTACACGGCTTCGGACTTGGCTCATTACTCGCACATATGGGACAGTTGATATACTACACTCGCTGGGTTGCGAGCGACGTACTATCTGTACAATATATATATTCACCACGGCTTGATGACATTCACATGTATCGTTGAATTGCTCAGCTGTTTAGTAGCTGGCTCTGGTATGGAATACTCGTAATACTACAACGTGTGACGACACTCTCTCTCTTCCTCTCAGCTGATGTTATTTTGTATTGTAACATTATAGTATACACCTTGTTAGTACACATTTTAGTCGTGTGCGTCGACAAAGTTCCTTGAACTTGACTTAGATGGCAGCACCTGATGGGGTGCAGCTGATTTGCGTGTGACTGACGCAGTTGTATTGTAGCTATAGGTAGGTAGTGCATGTCGCTAGCACAATTTCAGCTGATTAGTGTAAGATTTTCATTCGCGTTACGTATAACGCTCGATGCAGAGGTGTACGCTTGCGCATATTGGCTAAATTTAATTTTCAAGTTCAAGCGCGTGAAATTCAAAACGCTTGGGTTATTTTTGATTTCTGCTCGCAATTTGAGTGCAAAAAAAAACTGACAGTTGCTTCAGGTGCGATATTTTGTTTAGGTGTAAATATTATTACTTGCTTCAATTTATGATAAATGACATTTATTAGAAAATTTCTTTAGGCTCTTATGAGTATGATAGCAGGACCGTAATTTCAAATGTGGGGTCCTACTCTCAGAAAAAACAGGTGATACTTCAGCATAGACTAGATATTTGTAATATATGGTTTTCATTACCAGAAGTCAATATATTTTGTATCGTTGAAAAATAATTCAAATTCCCTTTTGAACGTAAACTAATTTGAAATTTAAATTAATGTAAGTTATGTTTTTTTTATATTTAATACATCTTTGTAGAATTTATATGTTTACAGGTTGAATTCATTGTTTTTTTTTCGGGGCCTATTTGACCGGACTATATGATATTTTTGCGTTCTAAAGATACGTTAAGGACTCCAGAAATTTTAATTTTTTCGATGCTGTTGTGATACAGATGTACCGTTTTGATTCATATTACGGACAGCTTCAAATTTCGGACACTCTACTTTGTATGGGAAACATTTCACAGGAAATGGTTCAATTTTTGCCGTTTAAAAGTGTTCACTTTCAAGGCTCGTTTCAACAAAAATTTTCCATAGATATCTTTGAAAATTTATAATACCCAACTTCCTTAGGCATCTCTCTAGTGGTTTAACGATTTCATTTGATGATTTGACTTTTCTATTTGTGATTTGTTTGACCTGTCCGAAATTCGAATCGAAGTGTCCGGAATATGAGGCAAAAGTAAGGAAGCGTCCGGAATAAGAATCATGTAAACTTCACAGATTTCTATTTGTTTAAAATTATTCATGTTTCGGAATCGAAATCTTCACTCACCATTCGAAAGTTAAGGGGTTTGAAGGTTTGATAACGCGGAGGAATCATATGGAGTGATTTATTTTACATGCTTTTTTGTGAGTTATACTTCACTGAGGCCGTAAGTGTCCGTAATATTAATCAAAACGGTACCATCAAATAAATAAGTTATATTATTACAGCGAATGATGCCAATATTTCTACAGTTCAAATGCCTGGGGTAGGTTTTCCTGAAACCATTAAAAAGCACTTGGTTCAGTCTGTCTGAACACCGACCATTTGTCAGTAACAAAATTCGTTTCATGATTCTATTATTACAGGTATTTTAATTAATGCTGAATGAACTGTTATTAAGCTACTAATATTTGTTGGGTAGGTCTCTATTTCAATGATAGTCTCTTAATACTCCCTTTTTTAATGGTAGATCTCTAAGGTCTCTATTTTAATCGAAATGCTCTCTAGAGTCACATTTTCGTTATTAGAATTAGGGTAGAAGCACCGGTTTTGATCATACTCCAGTTGTGGCCATAGTGAATTTTACACCGTTTTACATAGCCAATCAGCATGAAACCTAACGTTCACATGATAGAGCTACATTCATTCACTCGTCCAAATTGATTCAAAACATAAGAAAAACAATCCATTTTCCTTATAATTTAAATTCCCATATTCCTGATTTGGCCAGGATACTCCTAATCTGGCCACTCTCATAAGAAATCAATGTGATTGGCCAAATTAGAAACCGAAGTTAAGTCTCTGGCCGAAACTGGTTCTGGTGGCCTATATTGACCAACGATATTTTCGAAGTGAAATGATGATTTTAGCTCAGTTTCGATATTTAAGACACATAATATGGATTGAAAGCTTGCATTTGACATATTTGCAGTATGAATAGGGCTTTCCATTTAATTGTTATTGACATTTTCTCTTAGGCTGGCCAAAACTGGTGATTTTACCCTACAATAAATCCTACAGAATTCTTAGACTCCAGAGAAAAAATCAAATATTTAAATGCAGCTCTTCAGCAGGTTCTTTAAGAATTTCATCTCACATGTCTCTGTTGGAGAGCAGGTACATTACACACCCTGCAGTGGAGATATCTATGGGTAAGAATTGTAGTCAGTAGCCTTCAGTTGGAGCCTTTTTTAATGTTCACAGTCTCATGGAAAAACTTTAAGAAATCTTCTAGTGATTTTTCCATAGATTTCATATGAAACACTCATACATCTGTCTAGAAATGTTTCTAGAGTTTCCTCTACCAGTACTCCTAGAAATTCCTTCAGCGATTTCTCAAAGGATGCTTTAAGAACTTTCTTCAGAATTTTCTCCAGAAAAACCTTGAGCACTCCAACGATTCACCTCCAGTAATTTCACCAGAAAAAAATAGAAATAACAAAACAGTTCAAATAACGTAGAAAAGTAATCGTTCTCATGATGCATTTCAAATTTCAGTTGTGTGTTTGTTCAATTTTGAAGTCGTATTTCAAAAATAAAAAATTAATTAAAAAATATAGAATAATAACACTTTTTTTCTCCCACTTATTCAATTACGTAATTTGAGGTTGATCTTTTTTAATAAAAATCATTTGTTTGAATGTTTTAGTGCCACTCTCTAGCAAAATGTATGAAACGTGTACGAAAAGTTTTGATTCTGGTTTTTGTTTTAATAGGTCCCACTTACCCCAGGTACAAATATTTTTTGGGGTAAGATAAACCATCGAAAATTTCATATGAAATGAAAACAAAATACTGGTTTATCGTTAGCAGCTTGTAATAATACTAAAAATTATTGCTTGCTGATGGAAATTCGATTTAAAACACATTTATTTTTTGCGAGTCAATGCAAGACGTGAAACGTATCACAATTTGCGTGGAGACGAACCAGCCTCCGGCTGAAAGTCTCGAAAATAAAGATAATAATAATAATCACAATTTGTCATGCAAGTTGAAAATGGCGCTGAACTGACAACTGTTACATGAACCACATGGTAATAAGCATAACAATCCTTCAATCGAATTCTACAGTTGTTACTAAGAAAATCGATGGAAGAATTACCGAACACAATAATAAAGAACTTTGGGCTTCCTTGAAAAATATTAAAAAGAATCTTTGGAGAAATTCCTGATGAAATCTCTAAGTTAATTTCTATAGCCATCCTTGTTAAAATCCATGTAATAGTCTTGAGATATCCGAAGCAAAATTATTGGAGGAGTTCCCCGAGAATTAATCACTTAATGAACTCCGGCAGAAATTCTTACGAATTTCCTAGCAAAAATCACTGCTGATAAGTTCGGTTAAAACGAAAAGTGCGAGTAAGCCAAAAGTGACTAAATAGGGAGTTGTGCCATTATTCCAAGGAGGCGAGCCATTTCCGGCGTGATTGCCAGAAGCTGGCACAGGACAAGCGTGGGAAGGAGAAGTCCGATGGCACAAAGGCAAATGTCGAAATCAATTCAGTAGAGTCGGCGGATCTGGTTTCTAGTACTTGGATTCAGGTGCAACGGCTCACATTACTAGTGATGTATCGTTGTTGGATGCTGTGGATAAGTCCAAGGCAACGGCGATTTGTTTGGCAGACGAAAAATCCATCAAGTTATCGGGAAGCGGTACAGGTAAGCTCGTCTCTTTCAACGGAGATGGTGCGAAAATGAATGTATGATTCGACAACGTTTTGTACCACTTGAAGCAAGCTCCGGAGAAGGCGTTTCTAGCGAATCCGAATCATTCTGATTCGTGCAAGCAACTGTGGCACCGGCGTCTCGGGCATCGCGATATGCAAGCCGAGGACAAAATAGTGCGGAACAATCTGGATCACGGGTTGAAGTTTGATCCATGCGAAGTGCGGTCTACTTGTGGTCCTTGTTGTAAGGGGAAGATGACTCGTGAATCGTTCCCAAAAGTATCGGACAGTATATCTCGCACGATGGGAGATCTTGTACACATCAACTTGGGTGATCTGATGGAAGAAGAAACACCAATCGAAATCGATTCTATATCCTGTTGGTAGAGGATTACTCGCATTACAGTCAATGTATCTGTTGCGGCGTAAATCGAACGCTGATGAAAGTTTGGGCATTTTCCGAAGAAGATTCGATCCGACGGTGGTGGCGAATATTTGAACGATTCGTTGCGGACGTATTTCGTGGAGTGTCGTATTGTGTAAGAAGTGACGGCGCCGATTTCTCCGCAACAGAACGGTATAGCGGAAAGGAAGAACCGTTATCTTGTCGAGATGCTTCGGTGTATGCTGGCGGAGTCGAAGTTGCCTAAGTGGTATTCGGAGAAGGCGACTTGCAGTGCAAACTATTTGCAGAATCGTCTGCCATCGTCCGTCGTTACCAAGACACCGCTCTGGCAAGGAGATAAAGCCCTCGTATTTACATTTTTGTGGAACTTCGGTTCGGAAGCGTAAGGGCATATTTCCAAGGAAAAGCGACGCAAGCTGGATCACAAGGCAGAGAAGATGGTGTTCGTGGACTACGCTGAAGGTCGGAAAGCGTATCGTTTTTTGAACCCTGAAACGAATATGATCAAGATTAGAGGGATGCCAAATATCTGAAATTGTGTGACATGGAAGAAATTGTTCGGCGCTGGGATCGAAGAGATTTTCTGGACGAGGTTAAACCGAAGACCTTGAAGGAAGCGGTGACCTGTGGAAAGCGGCGATGGTTGATGAGCTTAAATCCCACCAGCAGAACGGATCGTGGGAGCTCGTTGACTTACCTACTAGAAGGAAAACTGTTGGTTTTCGCTGGGTGTACAAGCTGAAAAGAATTGCAGTCGGCGAGATTACCAAATACAAGGCGGGTTTGATGGGTCAGGGATACTCCCAGAAATACGGTGTCGATTACGATGAAGTTTTCGCACCGGTAACCAGCCAGACTACTCTGCGGGTGCTGTTAGCCATGGCAAGCAAGAGGAAAATTACGTTGAAGTATTTACGGTGATTTGAATGAGGAAATCATCATGAGGCAGCCAATGTAACAAATATGTCAAATGTCTCTATCCCTTTATTAATAGAAAATCAAAACTTTGTCTTAAGAACAAGCTTTTGATATTCAAACAAATTTTCAGGCTAGCCATGTTGTATGCTGTACCAATATGGACTAGCTGTTGTAATACCAGGAAGAAAGCTCTGCAGAGAATTCAAAATAAAATTTTGAAAATGATTCTGAGGCTTCCTTCCTGGTATAGTACCAATGAGTTACATAGAATATCCAATGTTGAAACATTGGAACAAATGTCAAATAAAATAATCAATAATTTCAGGCAAAAATCGTTACAATCTTCTATTGCCACGATTAATGCGTTATATGTTTAGGTTAAGTTAGGTTAAGTATATTCAAAGCGTTTTTTTTTTCTCTTATAAGCAGGTGAAATCAACTCACCTGTAAAAAATCTGAACTGCTACGGCAAATGAAATGTAATATGTTATTAACAAAACGTTAATAAAATCTTAGATTTGTTTTACCAAATGAGGATGATAGTGTTGTCTAATAACACAGAACACCTAGATATAATAAATAATGAATGTAATGTTTGGAATGATACTAATAAAGAAATTAAAAAAAAAATCATGAGGCAGCCGCCTGGATACGCAATGAAGGGGCGGGAAAATATGGTGTGTCATTTGAAACAGAGTATTTATGGACTCGAACAGTCAGCGCGGTGCTGGAATCAGCGACTTCATATTGTTCTCGTGGAAATGGGTTTCGAACAAAGTGTGATCAATCCGTGCCTTTATACGAAACTAGTAGACGGGAAACGTGTTAACTTACTGGTATACGTGGAAGATATAATGATTGGCTGTGAAGAAAACGAAAACTCGTATCAACTTGTTGTATAAAGTGCAGAAGCGATATTTTGAAGTGACGAACCTCGGAGAACCGAGTGACTTTCTTGGACTCAAGATTGAACGTAGCGATGGAAAATACAGTATTTCAGTGGAAAGGTACATCTACTGTGTTGCGGATAGATTCGGTCTCCGTGATGCGAAGCGGGCTAGGACGCCAATGGAAGAAGGTTTCAACAGTTCCGAAGATAAAAGTGTTAAACTACCGGATGAGAACGAATACCGTACTCTCGTTGGCACGCTACTCTACATTTCTATATGTGCTAGGCCGGATGTAGCAGTTAGCGTGGCGATATTGGGCCGGAAAGTGTGTTCGTCGACTGAGGCGGATTGGGTGGCGGTAAAGCGTGTTGTCCGTTACCTGAAGGCAACGAAGAAGTGGCAATTGGTGTACGGCGGCGAAGGTGGAAAACTGATCGGTTATTCGGATGCTGATTGGGCCGGTGACGCAGGCACAAGAAAGTCTACAACTGGTTTTGTCTTCCACTATGCCTGTGGAGCTGTATCGTGGGTTAGTCGGAGGCAAAGTGGCGTCACTCTGTCTTTGATAACGTCCGAATATGTGGCGGTGAGTAAAGCTAGTCAGGAGCCAGATCAATGGCTGCGGAAGCTGTTCGCAGATATGGGTGAGAAGCTTGAAGGTCCTGTCACGGTAATGGAGAATAATCAAAGCTAAATCCAATTCGTAAGCTCGGATCGCAGAAATCGTCGGTCCAAACACATTGAAGTCAAGCAGCATTTTGTGAAGCAACTGTGTAAGGATGGGACCATGAAGCTCCAGTACTGTACAACGGAGGATATAGTGGCTGATATACTCACTAAACCGGTGGGTGCAGTAAAGATGAAGAAGTTTGCAAGCATGATGGGTTTGTCATAGGCTGGAAATATTTGTTGAGGAGGAGTTGATATAGACAACGAGCACGCTACCCTGCATGCTCTTCAAGGTTAAGATGAATCGAAGCCAAACTTCAAATTTTCAAGAGCACGGATCTGGATAACCAAACAACCGTTTGAGCTGAAAACCTAATCAATTGGTCAGCTAGTGACTAATCGATTAAGTTTTCAGCTTAAACGGATGTTTGGTTCTCCACGATCCGTGCTCTTGAAAATTAGAAATTTGGCTTCGATTCATCTTCACCTTAAGGTGACCTCTTTATGTTGCACCCCTCTCTGTTATAGGTCTTTAGCAACAGTAGCATCATTGCGCATCACGCGCTAAAAAAGTAAACGTGAATTTGTAGAGTTAACATTGTTGTTGAATAAAGTTCCGTTTATTTCATTAGTAAATTAAACTCGGCATTTCATTCAACTGTAACCTCAACTCCAATAGTTTGGGCTTTCAACCTATACAAAAACTAACGAACGAACGAAGACAACCGAACGAAAAAAAAAAAAAACAACAAAATTCGTGCGAAAACATCAAAGGTTCAGAATGAAAACAAAACTATTGCAGTACGAACTGTGTCGAGGTTCATAGAATTGTTCACTGTACACGGAAAAAAACATATGCGCCACATGCTATATATCTGAAAGCAAGTGAAAAACTTTCGTAATATTAAAATCTGGACATAATCCATAGTTTGTCTTTTTGACTTTTAGCTCATCAATAGTCTGGCAGTGCTATACACATGCAAAAATGATATTGGCAAAGAAAATTTACGGTTAATAACTATGGAAGTGCTCATTAGAACACTTAGCCAAGAAACATGCTATGTATCAGTAGGGACGTGATGTCAAAAGCAGAAGATGTTGATTATTTTGAGAATGTTATTTAATCTGATATTCCGTCGAAACATAACTGTTGTATAGAGACGGTTATAAACTAGTAGTGCAAATAAAAAAAATAAATGTTTGCATTTACATTGATAATAATAAAAATATATAATTACCACGTACTACGCTTCTACTATTAGTATAATAATAATTGAAGCGCTAATTGGAAATTGATTCCATTTTTATTCCTTGCCTTCAAATGATACCAAAACTAATTCATCAATCTTGGATACTAGCTGAAGCGAATTGAAACGATTGACACAATAAATTAATGAGACTCTAACTGCTAATCCATCGACAAATGGTTGGCGTATAGTCAGAGAAGACCAAGTACAAAACTTGGGAAAATTGGATTATTCTCTCATTAGATGCGAATTTAAGTTACCTCCATTTCACTTTGACCAGATTTGATTAATACTGTAAACTGTGAGAAATATGTAACAAATTCCTCTCTTCTGAGGGTGTAGCTTATCAGAGCATCTGTTCTCCATGTTAGCAGCGGCTCAAAACAGCGTCTGTTCTCCATGTTAGGAGCGGCTGATCATCATCCTAGTGCCAGCGTGGGACTCTAAACAGTGCTGTGCACGATGATCCTCCGGTGAGACTTGGGGTTGGTGCAGGCCTTACAAGCCAGCCATAATAATCATCAGTACAGGAAGCATACAATGTAAATTCACACCGGAACAATCGACATAGACCCAGGCATCGAAAACGGACTAACGATTGGAAACTCGGATCATAGAACTGTAAGTCTGTCAATTTCTTGGGAAGTAACCCGCATAATTTCCGAATTATTGAGGGTCCGCAAGTTCGACATCGTAGCGCTGCAGGAGGTTTGCTTGAAAGGGTCGACGGTACATACGTATAGGGATGGTTACACCATCCACCAGAGCTGCGGCAACCTATCATGTATGAGCACAGCTTTTATCGTGATGGGCGAAATGCAGAGGCGCGTTATTGGGTGGTGGCCAATCGACAACAGAATGTGCAAGTTGAGGATCAAAGGCCGTTTCTTCAATATCAGAATCATCAACGTGCACAGCCCTCACCTAGCAAGTGACGATGACGATAAGCACGCTTTCTACGTGCAGCTGGAACGTGAATACGACGGCTGCCCAAGCCATGATGTCAAAATCGTTATCGGAGATCTCAACGCTCAGGTTGGCCAGGAGAAGGAATTTAGACCGATTATAAGAAAGTTCAGCGTTTTGATTTATGGAAGACACTTCTCGGACATTATCGACGTCAGAACCTATCGCGGCGCAAACATCGATTCGGACCACTACCATGTGACGGTTAAAGTGCGCCAACGACTCTCCGTTGTGAACAACATTCGGTATCGACGCCCACCACGGTACAATTTGGAACGACTCAAGCTACCCGAAGTCGCAACTGAATACTCGCAAAGCCTTGAGGCAGCGTTGCCGGAAGAGGGAGAGCTCACTGAAGCCGTGGAACGATACAAACAGAAACGAAGACAGCAAACCCATCTATTCCGGGATAATAAGTGCCGCCTGGAAGAGTTGGAGTGCGAAGAGATGGGGCAACTGTATCGTTCTCAAGAAACACGTAAGTTCTTCAAGAAACTCAATGCATCCCGCTTTGTGCCGCGAGCCGAAATGTGCCGGAACGTGAGGTGATTGAAAGGGGGAAGCAGCACTTCGATGAATACCTAAACGGCGCAGAACGGGAAGATCAAGACAGCAGGAGGAATGGCTTCATCAGTGCGGTGGATGAGGGAAACGTGCCAACTCCCACAATAGGCAAAGTTAAGGATGCTATCAAACAACTCAAGAACAACAAAGCAACTGGAAAGGATGGTATTGGAGCGGAACTTATTTAAATGGGTCTGGACAGGTTGGCCACTTGTCTGCACCGATTGATAGCCAGGATATGGGATACAGAACAGCTACCGGAGGAGTGGAAGGAGGGAATAATATACCCAATATACAAAAAGGGTGACAAGTTAGAATGTGAGAACTATCGAGCGATCACCATTCTTAATGTAGCCTATAAAGTGCTTTCCCAGATCATCTTCCGCCGTCTATCGCCACTGGCAAGCAGATTTGTGGTAGGTTATCAAGCCGATTTTGTGGACGGGCGATTGACGACAGACCAAATCTTTATCATTATACACAACCGATTTCCAATCTTTTTTTGTTGAATCAACTTTTCAAAAAAAAAATATAACTCTCTGAAACTACATGAAATATATAAAAATTTCCTAAAAAACTAGAAATTTTTATATATTTTCATGTAAAACTTTTGTTTTTCAGTGTTACATTTTTTTTTTTCAAGATTGGAAATAAGCATGGGAAACATTCACTCGAATATTGCATTTCTCTCGCTCACATCCACAAGCGGTCAAGAGCGAGATTGCCGTTTCTCCGACCAAGCTGAGTGTTTCAATTTCCAATGTGCTTTCTTCTTGTTCGCCAAGCGACAAGTTAGACAAAAACGGCAACAGAATAGGCCAGGGGAAGTGGTTCACCTAGAGTGAATTTCTGTCAAAGAAAAAGTAGATTTTGTATGAGAATTGACAGAAAAATGAATGACAAGTTCATCCACTTCTCCTGGCCTATGATTCACTACCGACTCCTTGTGCCGAAGGCATCCGATTGCTGTAGCGAATGATTCTTTACATTCCGATTCCGCACGAGTGGCATTCGTATTTGAGAGCTGAAGAGCGTTCACTGACTGGTAATACACAAGGCGAAATGTTTCAGTGAACGCAAAATCTGTACACGGACACGGAACTCAACTCAATTTTGGGTTGTTTCAATGCAATTCCGTAGTTGAGCCCAATAACTCAATTTTGGCTAAATTTCCAAGGTTCCCACTAGATAGTTTGGCTTCAATTCCATTAGAAAAATATACTCAATTTTGGGTTGATTTAACGCAAAATTGAGTTCTTTCGACCCAAACATAAGAAAAGTTGCATTTACCCAAATTTGGCTTATTGGGCCAAAGTACCTCCATTGGGTAGATGCAGCTCTCTCTATTGTTGACAACATTCGTGTGGGAGAAAGAGAAAACCGAGAGATTTTGGGTTGAAACTATAATCGATATACTTAATTTTGGGTAAAGTAAACTCAAAAATTAGGTAAAAATATTTCTCCGTGTACATTTCGCAGGAAGCTTTCAGTGATCGAATGGCGAACGCGTTCTTTCGTGTCTCCAATTCAAGAGAGGATAGGTGCTCTCTCCGCTCCGTATATCTTTTCATTTTTGGTTTATCTCAATCGTTTACGATTCGTCGGGATTGCGCTCGCCCTAGTAGCGTTGGACAGTCATTGAACATTCGGTGGCAGCAGATACTTTGAAGATATTTTATCGGTGGCGTTCGGGTGCGCGAGTGAATTTTCCCATGCTTGATTGGAAACCAACTGGGCTGTTCAAAAGTTATGATTTTGTTGAAATAAAAAAGTAATGCGCTGAGACCTACATAGTGTGCCGATAAAAATTGACTGATTTTTTATTTAAAAAAAAATATCTCAAAACCCAAAAAACATACATTGCTGAAAATTTGACAGTTAATGTAAAATTTTCTGATCTTTCAAGGAAAAATGAGAAATGATTGTTTTTTTTTCATGTGAAAAACAATTTTTGTGAAATTTTATGTTTTTCTTGAAAAGTCAGAATTTTTAGCGTTCATTTCGTCCAATTGAAAATCGATCAAGCGGTTCAAAAGATATTATCTTAAAAATAAATAAAAAATTTGCAAAGTCGTGATTTTTTTTGGACACCCTTTTTAGGAAATGGTCACCCTATTCAAAAAAAATCCAAAAACACGTGTATCATTATTTCGAATAAGGAACAAAATAGCAAATTTTCACGGAATTCGGTGACCCACTAGATCGTTTTTTCATGGAATGGCTGTATGTAAAAATATTTTTCCAATCAGTTTTTGAGAGTCAAACAATCGTTTGAAAAATCAAATTATCGAATCGAATGATATCAGTTGCGTAATGAATCATTACAGCATTTTGATGTGCTATTATTCCAACGAATTGTATAATTCAAAAATTTATAACAACAATTTATTCTTGTAATAAATGATATTTTTTACCAAAAAGCAATTATACTTATATGATATCGAAATATTTTATTTCGATCCTTAAAATATTCAATAACTGTATCTGTAAGCTTCATTGTCAAATAAAACTCCAGACTACAAGAGACTCACTAGTTAAGGCACTCTTGGAAACATCATAAGAATATATGCATAATTTTACGATTCTAAATGCAAATCATATCGATAATTCCCGATTATCAAAGTAAAATATGGAAACCTTACATAAGCCCTAATTGATTTGTTAAGAACCATAATGCGTACTGTAGTAGCTACGAATTCATTATCCTTAGGCTGCACCCGACAAATGATACTTCAGCACTAATCTCACATTCGAGTAAATGCATCGGCACGTGAGAACAATCCCACATGTATCTCCCATTGGGTATTAAGCACACCAAAGCAATGTTCATTGAATGAACAATTTATGCAGATTCAAACGCCTTCATTTCTCGACTCAGATAGAAGCCTTAGAGCGTGGCACATCTCTCCTCGGCAGTCCAGTATGTGTCACACTGCTGCCATTAGCTTGAAACGCCTCGTCTTCGAATCTGACATTGTTTGAAGTAAATCTTGATTATCTTCGACTTCGGATTTCCAGCAGGTCTGGAGTCTGGAGCGAGAATGGTGTGTACGTCAATCGACATAATCATACTAATTACAGGTCGCATCTAATGTTGTTGCCATCCGCGCCCGGGCAGGCTTTGGATCTGAATCCGACAGACTGGCACCGATACAGGGGTAGGGATGCCATCGAAGATTGGTGGGAGATAATTACTGTACTATGGGGTAACTTGCAACTATGCTGAAAAATTTCTCTATTAAACTTCAGAATATTTCAAATATGATTTACTTGTAGGGTGGCTCAAATTATCGTTTTTTGATAAATTTTTTATTAGCTTCATTTCAAACATTTCATTCATTTTATTTATATAATTTTAGGTGACCTGTGATGGAAAACACTATCATCCTAATTTGGTTAAACTAAATAAAGCATTCATTAAGGTGAAGATGAATCGAAGCCAAACTTCAAATTTTCAAGAGCACGGATCTGGAGAACTAAACATCCGTTTGAGCTGGAAACTTAATCGATAGGTCACTAGCTGGTGGTGACCAATCGATTTAGTTTTCAGCTCAAACGGGTGTTCGGCTTTCCAGATCCGTGCTCTTGAAAATTTGAGATTTGGCTTCGATTCATCTTCACCTTAACAACGGGTAAAAAGTTACAGCATATTAAAAGTGGTGCAATTGATTCCGAACACCCTTTAATTACCGTCGATGGGGGTGACAATGGGTCTAGGGGGTGAGATTGGGTCAAAACGGAAAAATATGTTTCGTGAAATATTTCAGCTAATAACACTGATATTACTAAAATTAATAATTCATATGTTAGGGAACATATTATTGCACATAATTCATAACAATATACATTTTTAGAAATAGTAGTTTTTGTTTACTACATCAATAAACTTGTATGTTGAAACTAGATAAAATTTACAACATTAAATTTCTCCTGTACAAAGTATCACGCATGTACTCTAGCCTCTATCGTTGTATTGCAATACAAATACAAATATATTGGTAGAATGTTGAAAGTCTTTTCATTACACATCACAGGTATTTTCCGGAATCTGTTTGATTTTCCCACAAAAAAATCATTTTTTTCGGTGCGATGTCTAAAACATTGAAAATGGGTGTGAGATTGGGTCAAGCAAGAACGATAGTAAATGAAATTCCAAGTCCACTTTTTTGAGATTTTGCGGTGCCTGGTGTTCTCTTTTTTCATTAAGATGTGTTTATTCTTTATAAATACAGCATCTCTGAAACATCAAACAAGTCTACTTGAGTATTCCGTGCATTGAATAACAATTCAACGCATTTTGACAACTTCTCAAACCAGCAACTGTGTTTCGTGCGCAGCAATATCGTAATTTTTTATCAAAAGGGTGTTTTTTTCTAAATTTGATTATTTATCAGTGTTTTCATATTATAGAAACATCTCACGGAAGTACAAATGAGTTGGATCGCTTAAATACTGGGATTATGACGTCAACTTCTGCCTGAAATTTATTGATCGTGGAATGTCGCACCGAAATTTATCTATTTGCGAAGGTTTAAACAAATCACTGTTTCAGTACACCTTTGGGGAAACTAAATGGGCTTTATAGCAATGGGGATGAGACTTTGAAGACAATTTGAGGGAAAAACCAAGAAAATTTATGTAAACTTGACGATAAATGTTGGGTTTACATATTTTTTCTCATAGCTCTTCAATTTTCAGTATAATCTTTCTTTTAAGTGGGTTTATCATACTTGTGAAACATCTTAGATATCTTTTTGTCTTGTTTGCATCGTTTTTTGTCAATATTTTTCAGTTGTGAATGGTTTTGAAGTTAAATTCTCAAAAACAAGTTATTTCAATTACAGTGACCCAATGTCACCCCCTCTATTGGGTGAGATTGGGTCATTTTTCATTCACTTGTGGTGCCGCTGTGAATTAATATTTGTCTTTAATTTTTTGAACAGTTGTTAATGTACCATCAAAGTACATACACACCAAATTTGAAGTTTATTTGAGTTAAATTGCGATAGTTATTCAAAAAATAAATCGCACATATCCCTTTTTGACCCATTGTCACCCCCAACGACGGTACTGTAAAAATGTTCATAAGAACACTTCAGTTTGAAGTAATTCTGAGCCATATGAAACAAAATGGAAGAAAAAAGAAGAGAAACAGTGTTGGTACAAAATAACCCCTACATACACTCCCCAGTCCCTCAAAGCTATCCCGGCAATGTTGCAGCTGGAAACATGTTATTCCCGGTGGTGGGTTGTGCTGCCATGGTCGGCTCCGATTGTCCGTTTGTATTCCTGAGATGCACTGCGGAAGTTTGGTTCGCGCTGCACCGCTACAATAATGCAGCTGCGAGGGAGGCTAGGTAATTTATGTAATTGGCGAAGACGTTCGCAAATTTAAGTGTTTTTCCATGTAGTGTCGTAAAACACGAACCTGGTGTAATTATTGGCACCATGTGTTTTGCAAAAGAACGATGCTGCGATATATTATTGGTGATATATGGTTTGCTACCGCATTCAACGCTACGGTTGACCGTATCCATAATGGAATTGTCAAATGCGAGCCCAATAAGGTTAAATCATACGAAGAGTTTTTGCTTCAAAAAAGTTCAACGGTCGACGCCAAAATAATGAAAATTCGACTGAGATGTCATCTCCCTAGTAAGACGTTCTCATAAATGCATTGCCAATTCACTACGTCAAAATATATTGATTTTCTTCTGTTTGTAACGAATAAGTTTTCAACCAGGAATACCCTCACAACCAACGCTACATACGCTACTAAATGGTGTACAAACAGTTGCATCGTTTCCCTCGAGTAAAAGTAAAAATTACGAGTGACATAATAGTTCATCCCCAGCCGATCGGCAACATGTGCGACCAATCGGTGCCAAAATCTGCACTGCAATTTGGCAACGTTCTTCCGTCTTTCCGTAAATTAACGATCGTCCATCGTGAAAACCCCATGTCCACGTTTAATGACTTTACTCGCTGCAAGCTGCAGAGCGGTTTTCTTACCCTTCTCCCCCAATTATCACGCAAATCCCCTCTCAAAATTTATTCTACACACATATGTAGGTGGGAAAATTACTACACTATTGGGATGAGCGCATAAAGTTACGTTTTAGATGTAACCCGATCGGGGAACTGCAACAGAATTGTAACAGAGTTTGTATCTCAATTTGTACATTTTTCCTTATTAAAAAAGTTGTAACTTTAACTCGTGAAGTGGTTAAAACAACAGAAACTGTAACCAATTGCCCTCTACGTTAAACAAAGTTGAAGAAATAATGTGTTATAATTTGAACCAAAAAATAACTCACTGTGCTCTGAAATAACGTCAAACATTTTTGAAGACCATTCTAGTTACAATGTGTTTTTGATATTTATATATTTATTTTGATTTTTCATGTGTTCTAGTTTCCTCAATCAACCCATATTGTTTGTAACAAAAATAAAAATAAAATGTATTTATTGCAAATTTTCATAAAAGTGTGATACAATTTTGTTGTATCGACTGCTCGGGAATCTAAGCCACCCAAAAAGTGTCGCGAGAGGGAGAGAGAGGAAGCAAGTGTGTATAGTTTATCTCGGTTGTTTGGCGTGCTGCCGTCAATGTGAAACCCCTTGGCTTGGCAGGACTTTCTTTTTGATTTGCATAACTTCACTATTTTTGGCGGCGTTTACGATTGAAAAATAGGTTGATGATCTGTTGCATCTAACATTGATGATGAGATTAGGGGATTGAATAGTTTCAATTGGTAACAGAAAACATATGTATATGCCCACACTTTATATGCCACTCTTATGAGAGCTAAGATTTGATGCATTATATTTCTCTTTTCTATACCAAGAAGTGATTTCAAAATGTTCGACATTGAAGACCTACTTCTAGAGATGGTCGGGTCTCGGGTTTTCAAACCCGAAACACGACCCGAACCCGAACCCGACGGGTTCGGGTTTAAAAATTTGAAATTTTTCGGGTTCGGGTCCGGGTCGGGTTTGAAGGTTACAAAACTATCAGGTACGGGTCGGGTTCGGGCTTACAAAAAGGCGGGTTCGAGTCGGGTTTAGGCTGGGTTTGGTGAGAATTGTGAACAGAGTAACAACCTAAAAGCTTCCCAATGCATCAGAAACGATGATTTCACCATCTTTTTAAACTCGGGTTCCATTCGGGTTTTCCTTACAATTTTTTTCGGGTTTCGGGTCGGGTTCGGGTTTACACAGCGAAAATTTTTCGGGTTCGGGTCAGGTCCGGGTTTGGCTTTCAATTATTGTCTCGGGTTCGGGTTATAAGTCTGGTACGGGTCGGGTTCGGGTTTGAAAAATGTGAAACCCGACCATCTCTACTACTTACTAGATGCTTGATGGACAACAATTACTTGCTGTTCCGTTGAATCTACTTCGAATTAAGAAGCATTCTCCATTGGACCCGGTCCTGGGCCAATCGTTCCAGTCGTCCTGAACATTAAGCGACCTTAAATCCTCCTCAACTGCAAACAGCCATCTAGTACCACGAAGGCGACGGCTTCTTCCTGGTTCTCTGCTAATTATTGACTTGAAGTTCCATTCCGCTGCCATATTCCATTAAACAATTTACCCTCAAATATTGTTTGCAGCACTAAACGTTCAAGGACCCCAAAAGCTCTCTGGTCGATCGTTCAAGATTCGTGGCCTTACAGAGCAACAGGAAGAATTAGAGTCTTATACAACGCGAGTTTGGTCTTCGTCTGTGAGCTGTAGGACTATAGCTACTTCCGAAGTCCGTAATAAACCCTACTCGCAGCTGCAATGCGCTTTATACCTCACGGGTAACAGCATTATCGCTACTTACTAGAGTTCCAACGTCAACTACTGCATTAGTATCACCACCTAACACCCTCTCAATACCAATATCACCAATGGGCTCACGATTTCTACCAGCGACCATGTACTTTGTCTTTGTGGTATTAATAAAGAGCGCAATTCGCGTTATCTCCTTTTTGAATTGTATGTATGTCACTACCACGGCTCGGCAAGCAACCCCGATTTTGTCGATATCGTCTGCAAAACCAAGGAGCATACCCGAGCAGAAGAAAATAACTCCTGAATACCAAACTCAGGTATTCAATACCAGATAATTTCCATTACTTACAACCTGAATGAGGTATGAACGAGCCCTGCATAAGAGATAAAATACCTCAAATAATATCTCAAGGATATTCTACGAACACCAAACTGATAATTAGATAAGGTATTGTAATACCTCAATAATACTTGATGGATTTTCATATAAAAGTGAAATTTTTCAATAGTAGTTCAATACCTCCAGCAGACCTCAGTAGCTGTCTAATACCTTAATGAGGCATTTTTAATTGTTTTAAAGATTTTTTTTTCAATACCAGTATAATACCAAATTGAGGAATGGACAACAATACCTAATTTTGGTATGATACCAAAATTTGATATGCAAAAGTTATTAGGGAGTTTTTTGTTTCTCCTCGGGTATACGAACATGTGGAGCTTTCAGCGACCTCTAGGAGTGGCGCTGCAAAAAAAAAGTTACACATTATGCATTTTTAAGGGGGGGTCCGTAGCCTTGAGGTTACGCTTTCGCTTCATAAGCGGAAAGTCATGGGTTCGATTCCCAGCCCCTCCACAAAAAAAAACATCCAGCCACCAGAAGACACCGCACGGAGGAGCGTGCTATGGAGAGCACATCCATCCTCCGTCAGTATCAGATGGTGACTGAGACAAACTGACCCTCTTCGAAGGCAGCTAACTTCAAAAACGACTCAGGAACACGGCAAAAATGAATCACCGCAAGAGCAATGGACTATGGCTTATGGAAATCGATTGGATTAACAGCAGAGCACTCTCTCTCCTACCTGCTCTGTGTGAGAGTAAAAGAGTAGAAGAGAGTGAAAGATGTAAATATAGATTAGTTAAAAAAAATAACTGTATCGGTATAGTAGATACAGATGAAATTATTCCGGCACAGCAGGGGCCTCGAGCACAGAGTATCTTAAAAAAATGCGTTGAGAGTCAAAAATGACCGATGACTTTGAAACGCTCTCAAAAATCCATTTTTTCCAACTCTGGAATTGCTTTATAAGTATAGCCATTCTAGGCACAAGGAAACCTGGAACCTGTTTCAGAAGGAACTGACGTATACCATATTCAGCTGTTCATACACATCTATAGAACGAAAAATTTCTTGTTTTTACATTCCGATTTACAAGTGCTTCAAGATGACCAACATTTAGATTGTTACGGATTTGGTCGGAGTATTCCGGAACCGGTTGCGGTAGGGTGTGATGTGGACATTTTCAGACCACCATATAGTTCCATCATGCGACGGCTTAAAATATACAATTCTTCAATCAGATATAAATGGCCACCTTACCAAATACCTGGCGTTACATCCCTATTGGAACAGAACCTGCTTCTTTGCTCAGAATTCTTGTGCGCAGTTCCACAGTTATTAATGGAGAGCTTTGCCATTTCATTACAACTTAATTATTCTTGTGGATACTTGTGGATTAAGGGTAACTTTTATAACTCTCTACAATCGGTACTTTTGTTGCCTGAACCACTTATGAACACATTTTACTACTTTTGCCTTTGTATATTGTGCGGCCGGCACGAAGATACTCAATGCCGGAAGTCGAGAAAATTTCCAACTCGGAAAGATCCTCGACCGTTGGAATTCGATCCCATGCCCCTCGGTTTGGTCTAGCTGAAAAGCTGTGCGCTTACCGCTATGCCTCCCAAACATAATATTATTATATTCGAATATAATTTCCGTTACAGCCAAACTAGAAAAAAATGATTATACAGTTATTTCTCCATAACTCGATATTGAAAGGACCATACATGTAGGGATGTAGAGGACCATACATGTATAGGGATGTAGAGTAAGGGAGGTATACAGTTAACGATAAGGTTACTGTGCACGTGCTGTAGCCTTATGTGTAGGAGCCACAAGGTCCAAGATAATCTCTAATGTAATCCTTAGACCGATTTCTCCAGGGATTCCACAAACGGTTTCCCTGAGATTCTTCCAGGAAGAAATTTTGATCGCTCACAGACCGGTTCCGATAGGGCTCCAGAAATACCTTCAGCAATTCGAGTTTCTCCAGGGATTCCTCCAAGGATTATTCCAGATTTTTTTTTTCAGGGATATTTCTACTGGAATTTTGCCAAAAGTTTCTGCCGGAATGTCTCCAGTGATTCCTCCAGTAAAATATTTACTAGGATTTCTCCAGGAATTGCTTTAAATAATTTTCAGGCAACTTTTCCAGAGATTACTTCTGGGGATCCTCCTAATATTTTTCCAAAGTTTTTTTTTTCAAGGCTCGACCAGAATTACGTTACAAGATCATTACAAATTGTATCAAAATTTGTTTAAAATAACAGAAGTTAATATAATGTTGTTATCAAAATGGCTTTTTCCTAAACTTGTCACATTTTTGGTAACAGATTATTTACAATATTTCTTATATTTTTGACATTGCATTTGTACCGTTCTGATTCGAATTCCGGACAGCTTCAAATTCCGGACACTCAACTTTGTACGGGAAAGGTTTCAAAATTTGCCCTTCTAAAGTTCCCAATTTGGAGACTCGTTTTAATATGATTTTTCCATAGCAATCCATGAAAATATACAATGCTCAACTAGTTTTGACGTTCTTCTAATGGCTGGTAGTGTTTATTTTACGATTTAACTTTTCCAGCTTTGCTTTTCATGAGCTGTCCGTAATTTGAATCATAGCGTCCGGAATAAGGAGCAAAAGTGAGGTGGTGTCCGGAATAAGAATCATGAAGAGGGCACACCTTTATATTTATTTAAATTTATTGAAGTTGTGGAATTCAAATCTTTAACTAACATTCGAAAGGTAAGTGTCCTGATAGCATGATAACGCCGAGGAATTGTATACATTGATTTAATTTACATGCTCTTAGGTGGCTCACACTTCAAAGAGGCCTTAAGTGTCCGTAATATGAATCAAAACGGTATTACAAGTTACAGTACGACGATTTCTTCAAGGATTACTCCAGATATTCCTCCAGTTATTTCTTCAGAATTTCCTCTGGAAGTCTTCTCGAGATTGTTCTAGGAATTAATCCTGAGTTTCCTTCCATGATCGCTTTGAAAATTCTCCCGGAGAAATTCATCTAGAGATTCTATAAGAAATATCTTCATGAATTCCTATAGGGACTCCTCAAGAGTGTCCTTAAGAATTTTTTTCAAGTATGCTTCCAGGAAAAGGATTTTTTAGGTAATCTTCCAGGGTTTCTTCTTGAAATTTTCCACAGATTTGTTCATGCTTTCAAAAACTTCTCCAGGAAATTAATTGAGAATTCCTACAGAGATTCGCCCCTGAATTCCTCCACGGATTTTCATCAAAATGAATAAGAATTCATCAAGAATTTCACCTGAAATTTTTCTAGAGAATCCTCTTGGAACTTCTTTTCGAAAGAAGTTTTTTGAGAAAAACCCTAGATAAGCTCCTGAAGAGATTCCAGGAGCAATCTATGGATAAACCTTTGATTTGTTTTTTCAAGACGCCTTCACTTAAATGCTTTCAGTGGACGATTTGTCCTTTGAAGCAAGGACTACATCAGACAAAGGACTAGCATGCAACGCCCAATTTCACAGTCGAAACACGTTCCTGACGGAAAGTTTTCCGGACTGATCGAACCCGCACTCCTCCATGAGGAATCACCGGTTAAATTTATGGGAGAATCTCTGGAGAAATTCTTGCAGGAGCCTATAGAGGGATTCCTGAGGAATACCTGAAAAAAAAATCAAACATACTTACATAACATAACATACTTGGCTATGTAGTCTTTATTTTTTCAATGGCTTTTTATAATAAAGACTGTGCAGTCGGAAAACATATTTCACTTAAATATGCAGTTGATCCCTGGAACCATTTCTAGAGGAAAACATATAGATATTTTTCTTAAGCAATCTTTTGTGCAATTCCTGAATAAATCTCTGCAAGAATCGTTGTAGAGAATTAACGAGAAAAAAAATTGCTTGTGGAATGTGCAGACAAATTCCTGGAAAAACCCCTACCCTCTAGAGAAATCCCTGGAACATTTTTTGAAGAAATCCCAGGAGAAATCTCTGGAGGATTTCTTGAAGAGATTTTCCAAAAGGAATTATTGTAGATCATTTACTGGAGGAATTTTTGTAGGGATTTTTCTAAAATAATCCCTGAAGTAATTCTTGGGATAATTTCTGATGAAATCCCTGCAGGAATTCATAGGAGAATATCTGAAGAAATTTCAAGATAAACTCTTAGAGGAATCCCTGATGGATTTTTTGAAATCAGAAATCTTCAAAATATTCCCTGGAAGAATCTTGAGAGGACTACTTGGGGAAATCTTTGTATGTTTCCGTGGAGGAATCCTCGGAGGAAGTTATGGAGAAATCAGTTGTTAAAAATCTTGAGTAATTCAAGGATTAAGGAATTTGTCCTCGTGTAGCTTTTGGATAAATTTCTGGAAAAAGTCTTTAAGATTTGAAATGTCTTTTTACTTATCCCAAAACATGAATTATAACTTGTCGAATGATTCCAATTCCTTATGTTATATTTTTTTCTTTTTGGTAATAACCGAAATGGAATTCGAGTATGATACCTTTATGATTGAGATGCCCATATAGACTAAGCGGTTAACACGCATTCAGCAAAATCAAACTGAGTCGAGCATTTTTCCGAATTGGAAATTTTCTCGACATCCCAGGCATAGAATATCTTCGTGCTTGCCACACGATATACAAAATTAAAAATAGTCAAATGCCAAAATCGTGTATTTTGAGCCGTCGCATGATGGAACTATATGATGGCCTGAAAATGTCCTCATCACACCCTAGCAGAACCGGTTCCGACATACTCCGACCAAATCCAAACAAATCTTAATGTTTATCATCTTGGAGCTCTTGTAATTCGGAATAAAAAAACATGAAATTTGTCGTTATATACATGTGTGTGAACTCCTGAATATGGTATACGTCAATTCCTTCTGAAACAGGTTCCAGGTTCCCTTGTGCCTCTTGAGAATCGATTGAATTGGATAACCATATGTCCTGCGTTTGTTTGATCCTTTTAATGACCGTTTTTTGGACCTCTGGACCCCTGGACTTCTTACATTTACGATGAAGTGGGCTATATGTATCTTAACACCTGTGCACAGTGATTTTTTTTGCCGATTTTGTGATCAAAATAGAATAGCGTCTAAACCGTTGGTTTTAGCGAAAAAGTTTGTTCAGAGAAGTTTCTTGATTTGTAAAAGCGCTTCTTTTGATACTAGCGGCCAGGTGATTAAATCACCTAAAAGTGAGATAAGAAAATATTTTTTTTACCTGTTCGAGATAGACGGTTGGTGTCTTCAGCAAAGATGTAGCACGTGTTAATTCAAGACACTTTGTCAAAGACACCAAATTTCTATCTCTTATACATTACAAGATATGTAATTTTATCTTAAAATGACCCTCAAAAATCAAAATTTTAGTAACTATTTTCTACAATTTTTGACATTTTTTGTGTCTTCTACAAAATTGTTCAACTACTAAAACTTCATGTTTTTGCTCAACATTGCAACTTGCTATCTCTTATGGTAAAATAGTTATTTTCAAATAATCGATTTTTATGGGGCTTTTTTGGACTAATAGCATTAGTTTGGACGCAAATTTACGCACATAGCGGTTTGCGATTCTGAAAGGACTATTTTTTCACTTTCAAATGACACTAAGAGCTTTTGGCCAGAAACGGTCTATTGATTTTTATGTTTAAACTAGTTAAACCATAAAAATGCATTTTATAGCTCCTACTCGGAGCATCGGTCTGTTTTGCCGGTAAACAAATTAAACAAATAAATGAAAATGATAAATCATGATAATAAGGAAAGGTACAACTAATTTACAATCAAATCTATACCTGTATTTGTTGAACCAGACATTTTTCAACAGTTCTCACTGAATTTACAGAGTTTCTAACAGTTATAACAGAATCCAATAATATGCACTAAATTTAAAGTTCTGATTCATGTCCAATTGGCGTTCACTGTTACAGTTTTATATCAAATCAGAAAATACTTTGTCTGTATTAGTATAAGTGAAATTTACATTCAATATAGAAGTGTCACATATTATTCTCGATAGTTTTTTTTTTTTTAATTTTGTTCCTACATCATGGAAGAATTTGTATAACACGAAGAGGATTTTTATTAGCTATGTCGCGTATCGCGAGATTTTGAAAGGAACAAAGACATTACATGGTAGCGCCACAAATGAAAGCTGCGTAACAAACGAATGACACCGTTTACAAATTACGTAACGCTCTATGGAGAGTTGGGTCAAACGTTATGACTTAAACAAAAATAAAAAAAGCATTTCCATGCTAAATGAAGTTTGTAGGTGCGGTAGTATATCAAAAATTATATAAATGGTCATAAGGTATCAAATCCAACATGTTATATATGAAATAACGTTATGAAAACGAGAGAAAAGTCGTAAAAACTGCAAAAAATGCATTTTTTGGTTTAACTAGTTTAAACATAAAAATCAATAGACCGCTTCTGGCCAAAAGACCTTAGTGTCATTTGAAAGTGAAAAAATAGTCCTTTCAGAATCGCAAATCGCTATGTGCGTAAGTTTGCGTCCAAACTAATGCTATTAGTCCAAAAAAGCCCCATAAAAATCGATTATTTGAAAATAACTATTTTATCATAAGAGATAGCAAGTTGCAATGTTCAGCAAAAACATGTAGATTTGGTAGTTGAACAATTTCGTAGAAGACACAAAAAATGTCAAAAATTGTAGAAAAAAGTTATACTAAAATTTTGATTTTTAAGGGTCATTTTAAGATAAAATTACATATCTTGTAATGTATAAGAGATAGAAATTTGGTGTCTTTGACAAAGTGTCTTGAATCAACATGTGCTACAACTTTGCTGAAGACACCGACCGTCTATCTCGAACAGGTAAAAAAAATATTTTCTTATCTCACTTTTAGGTGATTTAATCACCTGGCCGCTAGTATCAAAAGAAGCGCTTTTACAAATCAAGAAACTTCTCTGAACAAACTTTTTCACTAAAACCAACAGTTTAGACGCTATTTTATTTCGATCACAAAATCGGCAAAAAAAATCACTGTGCTGTGTCAAGCTTAGGGGAACTAATTTTAGTTAGTTTTTAACCCGACTTGACCAAAAGACCCGCCGAATTAACTCCGACAACAGGGATATTCGCGAGTTTCTTTGGCCACTTCTATAAACTAGATATGTGTGCCTATAAACTAGTATACTGGCAAAAAACTATTTGAATCTGTTTAGTATTCGCTGAACGGTGAGGGTTTTATTATTTTTGATTTCACTTAGGCCTATTAGGGGAAAAGGCAGAACTAATAGCGACTAAGAGCATTTAAAAGAGATACTTTAGAGATCTGATCTCATGTTTGTAAAAAGACCAAGCAAATAAAAATAATCCAAACATTAATCAGGAGATTTACCCACTGTTTCCCAAGGTAGCGTTAAAGCTCCATTGGCTGGCGACGAACTTGAGTCAAATTTATAAACAGTTGATTGATAATAATCAATTTACTTTTGAAAAAACATTCGAAAATGTTTGAACCGTTTTTGAAAAATAAAAAAAAACATTAACAATGTTGAGTTAATTCAGTCGTATTTATGAAAACACTTTGATCGCGCACGGGTGGACCCTTAACTACGATGTGATTTTCTAGGATTTCGGGAATGAAAAACGGTTGATCGTCCAGCCGTCCTGCCATGGCGGAGGCAAAAGCATAATATTATTTATTTCGCTATGTTACACATGTTTGGATGTGTATGGGAGAAATGATACGAAATTCGTTGTGTTTTGTACAAATACACTTCTTTCATAGAGAAATAGATGTTCATTTTTCTATGAACCTATCTTATTTTTAATTATAAGTTCGTATTACTGTATACATTTTTCAAACTGTTACATGAATTTCATTAAAAACTCCTTCAGGTATCTGCCTAAAGAATACATTTATTGATTATAAGGGCGTATTTGAAGATTTTCCCATGACATTTCTTCAACATACCTCCAGGAAATAAACCTAGATTTTTTAAGAGATATATTCAGAAATTATTTCAAAGCCTCAGTCATGATTTTCTTCAGGAATTATTCAAAATATTCTTTCGCAAATTTGTCAACAAAACCCGGGGGTGCATCCAGTGATTTTTCAACAGTAGTGAAAGGATTTCGTCCAAGATTTTCGTTTTGGGCATTTTCATCAGCTCAAGCAATAATTGAGCTTTGGCTTGATTGGCCTCCCGTGGATGCTACTCCAGTATCACCACATCAGCTGCCCTTACTCAAGGAATCAATCAGATAACTGCTTGGGATTAACAGACACCCTGAGTGTATAAGCGCTGGCGATCTTTTATTTAGAGGCAACAATGGCGTCTCCCACGTCAGAATGCAGACCAGTAAGAGGAAGAAGGAGGAATTGATGTTGCATTTGAAACTGGCCCACAGTAGACCGTATATATCCCTGCTTCTACACCAACTAATGCGGGAAGGTAAAGGGGTAAGGAAATCCTTTATTCTAGATCGTACTGAGCACTGAAACCCATGAGCCATAGGTCTCCTATAATGTGGATTCCTTGTTATAACGCCCTCAACTATGTGTTTAATAGAAGACCTGACTCTATAACCCAAATCGAAGAAACAATGCGATAGTATTCAAAATATTCGAGGTTTTATATCATGGACAAATGATCCACTTACCCCACTGGTACACTTCCCCCACTGTACCTTACCAGATTTACGATTGAATGTTTGGGTCTCTGCTTGAAAATTTAAACATTAACTTAAAATTTTTGTTTGACAAGATTACTATGTCGACTAGAGTGGTTCAAAAAATCGTTTTTGCTCCACACCGCTCATTCGATTCAAAATCAAATTCTGAGTGTCATCCTAAAATTTGAGCTCATTCGGATGAAAATTGAGGCTGCACAAGCCCTTCGAAGTTTATATGGGAATGTTTCATCCGAAGGAGCTCAAATTTTGGGAGGACACTCAGAATTTGATTTTGAAAAGAATATGCGGTGTGGAGCAAAAACGAATTTTTGAACCACTCTAATGTCCACGTTAACATTTTGTATATCCCTGCGCCTTCTCCACATGACTAGCATGGATCTTCCGTACGACCTACCCCTCTCTAAGTTGACCACGTGCTATAAGGACAGCTCCAAATGTGTATCACTACGAATAAAGTGGGTGTAAATATCTAGGAAGCTCAAAATTGTATTTGAGCAATTAATTTCAATGTCGATTGAGCAGAAAAATAAACTATTGTACCTTTCTGACGTTCTAATATCGGTTGGATGACTTTGCGGACGTTCTTTTGCAGCTAATAAGTCGAAATAATCGTATCGTCACGATGGCACCAGAAGTACATACGATACTTGTCGCAAGTGCTCGTTTAATGTGAAAATTTATGGATATTGCGTTGGAATCAACCGATGTACATCGTAGTGCAAGAGTTCGGCAGCTGTTGTAACGGTTTTGGAAGTGTTTAATCGTACAGCTGCAAGTCTGAAAATAAAACGCGTTACAGATTTTTTGCCTCATCATAAACTATCACGAAGGAGCAGCTGCTCGAAATATCAAATTGAAATATTAACTCTCCTGTATTGCATATCGCGACCGTTATCAGGATAATTCGACGTTCCGCTACTTGAAACTGATACAACCTGCACTCACTTGCACCAAGGCAACAATCTTAGATTTTTTACTTCCCATCCATCCACTACTCAAGACAGGACAGAAAAAAAAACAAGTATAATTTAGGACGGTTGTCAAACGAACATGCTGAGTTGGACTGCAATTAAAACCTAACGGGAGCCATAAGAGGCATCTGCCGAACCGTAAAGTGAATTGCTTCTGGTTACTTCATCGTTTCAATGCGTATCACTTACCGAGAAAAAAAAAGAGGAATTTTTTTGACTGCACGGTGAGAACATTCGCCAAAATATACTCCTCTGTTAAAACTTTGCACCGCACGTAGGGGTAACAGTATTTATTTCATGGATTAAATGTTTAAAGACTTGCAAATGATTTAAAAGGACCAATTGGTACCAATATATCAATAAGCTGTGAAGACATAGATTATATTGTTTTGAACAAATTTTGAGTTGGAAACCACTATCATGTTTCCTAGTAGGTCATTAATTTACATTACACTGGAAAATTATCCAACGACACACATCAACCTTCATTGCCAAGGTGATTAGGACCTTTGGGGGTTATTTTGCTTGAAAAAAGGCAGTAGAAGACCATGGATCAATTCAGTACTTATAAAAAAAAATCCACTTATGGTCAGGAATTTGACCAACTTGCTCCTATGTGCATCGTCTCAAATTTCCTGCCGTAACGATGATCCAACCAAAAAAAACTTAATTGAAAGTCACCTCAAACAGCAATTCTCCGCAAGGTGTGCCGTAAATATGCAATGAGATTTTTTTCCTTTCGCTTTCCACCAGAAAACACACGGGTTCCTCTCAATCCCGTTACGGGACACACCTTTGCGTCATGGGAAGGAACCTGTTCTGCTGAGTTACCGGACGCGATTTGCAAGCAGCCATGTTCCTCGTCGTCGTGATCTTTCCGCAGGAGCAGAAGGTGCAAACATTTGACGAAAGGTGAAGCGAAATGCAGCGTTTGAATTTGATACGATGTTCTTCCGTGCGTTTGCCGTTTCGTCGGGCGCCCAAGGAAGATGGATGGCCTTTTTGATCGAATCTGATGAATGATGACGTTTACCGTAACCGAAGAAAGGTATCAATTATCATTTTTGGGCAAATTAGTGACTGAGGAAAATTTGATACCCGGCATTATGCGCAGCTGGGACAGATGTTCTTGAACGGGTTACTGTTTTCATATGGTCATTTTAGTAAAAGCTTGCTTAGACCAGAACGGCATTGTTGAATTTGATACAGGGAAAAGTGATTCAATATATACCCATGGAGTAAAATGACTTAGTTTACATGTCAATGAAACAAATATAATGTACGGTACTACCGGGTAAGGAATACTGAAAATCACTTCACAGGTAGGTATTATAACACTACGGAACACGTTTTTGTCTCAAGCACCAAAATACCGCTATCTACTTAATTAGGGGTTGCTGAATTCATTGCCGTTTTTAAAAATATCATAGCACGTCTAGTTTTTGAGATATTGACTGTTGAAAATGCGAAATTTGACTATTTCAGCCAACTTGTATGCAAGTTTGACAGGTTTTATGGTATTTTTTTCACTTAATTTGTCACAAAATTCAAACTTTATGTTACAATTTAACAATTATTGTCAACAAAGTTCATAAATCTTTCGATGCTCAAAAGTTATTTTTTCATGGTTTCGAAAAGTATTGTATTTGCCGCCATATAAGAGAAACAAATAATTTTGTATGTAGACTGCAAGCATGTTGGAAAAATTGATTCAATCTAAATTTAACCGTGTAATTTCAACTAAATTATATGAAATGTGGAGAGCTGGAGTGGAGAGCTAAGTAGAAAGCTGCTATTGAGACAGTTAAATCCTGAGACAGCTAAGAATGCTGAGGTGCTTGAAAGAATGAAATGTTCCTCAGTGTAATCATTGATTTAACACTTGCTCAATGTTAGGCATATTTTACAATAAAATAACCAAATAAAATAAACGATCTACGATTCAAACAAAGCTGAGAAAATCACACAGCAAATCAAACTGCCGCTAATATCGATTGAAACAAGCCATGATATACGGTGCTCCCCTGACCGTTACTATCAGTCAAATCTGTGCTCTTTTGTCGTTCTCTATAGCTAAGCTGCATGTCTAAGCAACATTAAAAAAAATCGTAGGGCCCGAAGTTACGCCCTTTTGAATGTGTAAGTTCACTAATTCAAAGGAAATCTTGGATATTTAAACGGATTTTAATTGGTCGTAGTTATCAGAATCCCAGAGCTCGAGCCAGTCAAAGTCGTTGGGAACTCCTGACCCTGAGCACGATAGAAGTCCAGTTGATAGACCCTAAGAAAAAGCTGTGTAACGTGCGGCCATCAAATTCAAATGTCTGTTCATGTATATTTTCACTAATCTGGATCATTGGCTGGTCTACAAATTTGGATTTATGTTTAAATTGCGGCAAATTTAATATTTTGTAAACTATTTTTATTTTGTTGATTTTTGTCATTTAAAGACGAGTATTCAGAAAATAAGGTATGCTTGGAACTTGAGAAAAAAGTAACCAAGGCCTATAATGAAGAAACATTTGTTTACATTTTGTTTTATGCTTTAGATTTATTTTTAATAGTGCTTATGTTTTAGTTTTAAATTTTGAAAAAAAGTGAATCTTTGGCAGGTAGATTCAAAATTAGGATTCAAGCTTAATTATATGCTGATCCACACAAAAATCTTAATTGGAATGGTCATATTGAGATTAATATTTAATAAAAAAAAGTTTTTATTTGGTTTAATATGATTAAAATATTTTCCATTCGGGTGTTTTTTCTAATTTTTGACTGACATAAACTTTTTTTCATCAAGTTTGAACAAAAGTTGTTACTTAAAGCTAAAATAAGTCAAAAACAATCTTACTACAACAGAGGCTTAAAAGTTGCAAACCCGGAGCATACTGAGAAGATTTCTTACAAAATAATGAATAGAAATTTCACAAAAAATAAGAAATACAGGAATGAAAAGAATTTTGACAAAATCAGCACCACATTGCTCATGGAAGACTTTTACAGGATTTTCACAAATTGCCTTATGAAATCTTTCGCAGACATCTACACATCCGTGTTATAATTAAACATATATAGTTGTGCAGATCTTCTTCGTCTTTATGACATCACGTCCCAACTGGGACAGAGCCTGCTTCTTAGTTTTGTGTTCTTATGAACACTTTCATAGTTATTAAATGAGAGCTTTCATTGCCAATTGATCATTTTTACATGTATATACCGTGTAACAAGCACGAAAGTACTCTATGTCCTAGGAAATCGAGTAAATTACTTTGACGAAAAGACGTTCAACCGACGGGAATCGATCCCTCAATCCACATCTTGATCATGTTGAATAGATGTGGGTAAACGCTACGTTTTTTTTTTTCAAAGATCTGATTAGGGTTTCCACATAATGTCTCATGGATTTTTGACGGAGGATGTTCAAAATTGATCTGTCACATTTATATCATCTCCACAAATTATTAGATTCGGCTGATGCAGTTTTTGAAAAGTGTGTCTTTAGCGGAAATAAGTTGGTTTATTCTGCACGCTTTCTGCTGAGCAGTGCTTCGTCAAAGCCTAAAGAAAAGGTAAAGATTCATCAAAGCCGGAACTCAAATTTTTGGAAGCGCGGGTCTGGAAAGCCTAACAGCGGATCGGGCTGAAGGCTTGAGCGGTTGGTCACTCGCTGATGGTGACCAATCGATCAAGTTTTCAGCTTGAGCCGCTGGCTGGTTCTCCGGATGTATGCTCTTGAGCGTTTGAGTTTGGGCTTTGTTTCATCTTCACCAGAAAAATCGTTTTATTTTTCGCGTCGCCGCCGATTTTTTTTTCTCATTTGTTTGCACGCGTTCGAGTTCATGTTTTGCGTCGCTGGAGTGATATTTTGCTTTTGTGAAATGAACATGCTGATTAAAGTAGCTTACAGCTGCACAATCAAGAATGGAAGATTATTTTCGTGAACTCGTTTCATGCTTTTACTTTAAATGTACAACATATTATGAAACGTATTTTTATCATGACTACGGTGGGAAATCCTTCCTTTTCCGTTAGGACGTGGCCAGCGTCGTTATTGACTTTTTGATGTTTGGAGTTCTCGAAAGTGTACATTGAAGATGGAAAGCTACTTCCAAGCTACAGCTCTTGGTCCCTTGTGCAACTTCGATTATTCTGGTCAATCACGAAGTAACAACTACGAATTTTACGGTCATTAATGCATATGCATATGCATTGGATTTTCAACGGAATTCCTATATACTCCGAGACAGCATTCTATTCGATGCCCGAACAGTATTTGAAAATTAATCTTGAATAAAATTCTGAACTAATAATGGAAAACAAATCCCCACATAATTATGCGAAGTATAATTGACAAATTTAATATAATTCTAACCAAAACCAAAACATGACTCTATTAGAACACTGGACGTATATAAAATAATCTTTTTCCTTTTGGCATTAACGTCCCCACTGGGACACAGGCGGCTCGTCAGCATAATGTTCTAAAATCACTTCCACAGTTATTAACTAAGAGCTATCTTTGCCAAAGTTGCCATTTTCGCATTCGTATATTGTGTGGCAGGTACGAAGATACTCTATGCCCAGTAGACCTGTTCACTTTTTGGAAAAAGTTATCCGACTCTCTGTGCCACATCAAATTCTGAACTTATTTATCAAAACAAGTTATTTGTCCAAAAATGAGCCAATTTGGTAAAGTTTTAGAGGTGTATCAAATCGATTTTGTGGTTTTTTGGACTTTTTCACTGAAATGCGTTCCTGAAACCCAGAAATATCTTTGAAAATGATTCGAAAATACCACTAGCCTTTTGCTAACACAATAGTCTATCACTTTGCCAAAGACACTGATGTGTTTTGACCGCTTCTTAATTATGCTTTTAACGTACTTAATCAAAAAATCTCGAAAAAAGCAATATATTTTTCCAATTGCCATATAAATTCCGATAAAAATCTTATTATATTTTGTATCCAATTCAACTATCTATTTTATCTAAGTGTTATGAACATATCGTTCATACATCATTTTCAAGTGAGAATTGATTTTCACTGCGAAATAATTGAAAGTGTATCACTCTATACTCTAAAATCTCATAGGGTTGTCAACACAAATACACTCTATGAAAACCACAGTTACCCATGATTTAGACGTCATGACTTTGAACCGTACAGTCTATCGCCATCGGCTCAATATAGAGTCGATGGTAAGGTTTGGGCCTGAGGATCAGAGGATTCAAGGTTCAAGTACAAGAGATAATCTTATTTTCTTTTTTTACACCAATCAAGCTAAGATTTGCAACTATTTGATCTAATTTGGAACATTTTCATGTTCAAATTACACTTACACGGGATGAATTCTTTTGTTTCTAATACAGCACCATTCTTAACAAGCACGTTACAGGAAGAACAACCTTTTAATATATAAAGGCAACTACAAGTGATGACTCAAGTTAAATCAGCGTAGCAACAGATTTGAGAACTAGAGCTCTAATGAGTTTCCCAGTCTTTGAAGAGTAAACCAACATCGTACTGGAAACCTAAATTAAGCTAATAGTTATGATCTATCAAGCATCGCATCAATTTTCGAATTGCACGAGCTTATTCACAAATTCCATGACGCTGAAAGGGGGGCGTGGGTGACTTCATGATATTACGGCTCATACAAAACTTGTAGAATATTCATACAAAAATCTTTACGATGGGGGGGGGGTGTTGTTAACCGAAGATTGTGATGATAAGCTACGATTACTGTTGATTATGGAAAAAAGATTATTCCTTGCGCTTGAACCGTGGATCTTCTGATCCTTAGACCCAAACCTTACCATCAACTCTATTTTGAGCCGCTGATGGTGGAAAGTAGGGTTCAAAGACATGACGTCTAAATCATGGGTAACTGTGGTTTTCATAGAGTGTATTTGTATTGGCAACCCTATGAGATTTTAGAGTATAGAGTGAAACACTTTCAATTATTTCGCAGTGAAAATCAATTCTCACATGAAAATGATGTATGAACGATATGTTCGTAACACTTAGATCAAATATATAGTTGAGTTGGATACAAAATATAATAAGATGTTTATCAAAATTTATATGGCAAACTGGAAAAATATATTGTTCTTTTCGAGATTTTTTGACTAATTACGTTAAAAGCATAATGAAGAAGCGGCCAAAACACCCTAGTGTCTTCGGCAAAGTGATAGACTATTGTGTTAGCAAAAGGCTAGTGGTATTTTCGAATCATTTTCAATGATATTTCTGCGTTTCAGGAACGAATTTCGGGGAAAAAGTCCAAAAAAACACAAAATTGATTTGATACACCTCTAAAACTTTCTCAAATTGGCTCATTTTTGGACAGATAACTTGTTTTGATAAATAAGTTCAGAATTTGATGTGGCAAGGGTACCTTAGAAAAAGTGAACAGGTCTAATGCCCAGAGAAACAAGGAAATTTCCATTACGAAAAGATCCTAGACCGACGGGGAATCGAAATCAGACGCCTTCAGCATGGCTTTGCTTTGTAGCCATGGACTCTAACCATTCGGCTAAGGAAGGCCCCATTTAAAATAATACTAGGTGGAATTTTTAAGTCACAAACAGATGATGACTACATGGAACATCAAGTTTTAATGTGTCTACTACACGATATATAAACGCAGAAATAGCTACTTTAGCGAAAAAAATGAAGCTCAGATGAAGATAGGTCTGTTTAAGTGAAAATAAAGTACTGAGAAAATGAAGAAGACGTCGGTTTCAAAGATGGGTCAAACAATTAAAAATTGGAACAGATTACAGAAAAGTAATGTCGTTTTTTGACCAGGAAAAGAACGTTCACACGAACACAACCTCTGCACCCAAAACCATAATTTTATCTCTCCTAACATATTTACTAATTCCGTTGATTGACAGCAACAAAATGCTTAAACCTTTCCATCGATGCATTCGTCAAAACCGCATGCTACCTCCGTTATAGGTGTTAACAATTGCATAATCGTAAATTTTGCAAGTGAACGGCTTATAATTTATTCATTAAAACGGGATTAGCAATTGATGAAAGTGAATTCTGAACCAGGCCACACAAACGCAAAAATGGAAATCCCATTCCTAGGTCGGGATTATGCAAGTAACTGCATATTAAGTGGAATACGCGGTGCTTTGGCGCTGTTTACTATGAACCACTGTACTGACTGCGCTACATTTCTGGTCAAAAGTGCACTATGGCAATTTGTTTGCATACGATATGCATTTCTAATGAGCGCAGCTCTCTACAAGGTGGGGATACGATTATTTAACCAGATTAATATTGCTTATACATATTTGATTGTTAATAAATTCCAGCTGTTTATTGATAGTTTGCCATCATGGTACTGGATAGATAGAGTATTTTTTGTAGAATCTGCCATATTAAGGAAACTAAACGTTAGTCGTTATGAACTCGCGCCAGAACTACGATATCTACCGTGACTAGCAGTTAACGACGCTAGTTTATTCCCTGACTTGCCAGGGTGGCCAGCCCCTGACAACTAGCAGAACCCTCTTGTCAGTTCCATGGCACATATTTCCATAGACGTGAAAAGTCAGCAGACCTAAGGGGAACATGACCCCTTTGTATTTGAGTTGATAGATTCCATTGTTTGTTTCGGTTATAGGTGTACCACGGTGAATAACCTAACATTATGGTTCCCTATTTCGCCATAAGTGGTAATTTAATGGTTTTTAATTTTGTTTATCATTTAGTGTGTTCAAGTAGTTTGATATCGAAAATATCTTGATGTTGAAAAATTTAAAAGTATTCAAAATGGAGAAAATATCCTACAATTAAAATATGATCAAATAGGGAACTACTAAAGTAATATCTGGTACAATTTCCCTATTCAACATGCAGTCTAATTATCTCGTCTTTTCTTTTCTGAAAAAAGTCTAGGCGGGGATTCCTAGTGTTTGGATGACCATGCCCCCTAGTTTCCCTCATATTTACGCCAATGCACATCGTACGGCGTTTACTTAATAGATTCAATCAATATTGCCCCACCGAGAGCGGCACGCGCTGCTCTGATGACCTTGACGCGCAATAAATAGATGCACCTAAGTAAGCCCGGTGCACTGAGCAAACGCAAACCCAAACGAGTCGGATGGTTCAAAAATAGTGCGTTTGCATACTGGTACGGGATTATAAGGGTGAGATGCGCTGCTACAGTTATCCTACTTAGAATGCAATATGAGCAACCATTAATAACGTGAGTTATTTTTTTGTTGTTGTCTTCATTCACCTAAGTGTTTTATAACTGACGTTAGTTCAACACTCTATTAGAATAAATAGTCTTGGAAAAAGTGTGCCATAGCAACAATACTTTAAGGTAACACGAACAAAAAAAAAATAACGAAATTGTAATGACCAGAAATTTTGTTTCTTAAGGATTATATCTCAGAATGAGTTTTGAGGGTTATAAATTCAAAGCCCGCCAGTAGAGAATCTTTTCGGGAAGAAAAATGTGTATCATCCCTGCCCTTATTTGAAGGCATACGTATAGTGATAGACATTAAACTGTTTCTATAAATATTTACTTACTTGGTGTTACGTCAATTAGTTTGATAAAACCTCGTTAAGGATGTTACGCCAATTTACTCGGTCCATGTCTGTGACCCTCCAACTTCGATTTTGGCCCACGCTCTACAGATCTTGTTGCACCAACCTTCTTGTACCAACCAGATTCCACGCGAACACCATAGACTTCATGACATTTGAACACACGAACACTCGCATATGCTCATCATACACAGTTTGTTTTTATTTTCCTCAATGAAACTTACATACGATTTCCAGTCTTATCAAAATTCATATGGAAATATTACCCAATTCGATTTTTTTTACCCAATCAAAAGTTAGAATCCTTGGTGTTTTTTTTTAAACCGAGTGTATACTATTTTCCTCAGAGTTTCACAACTACATCTACATTAGAGCACACACACCATTGTAGGCTTGCAACATGCCCTGCCCAGCGCACCCTTCCGGCTTTCGCCACCTTCTGGATACAGGGTTCATCGTAGAGTCTAGCAAGCTCATGGTTCATTCTCAGCCGCCACACACCGTTCTCTTGCGCACCATCGTTCGAACACTCCAAGTGCTTGTAAATCCTCTTACAGCATGATCCATGCTTCAAGACGATAGAGGACCACCGGTCTTATTAGCGTTTTGTACATGGAACATTTGATGCTGAGGTCAATCTTTCTTGATCGCAGCTTCTTCTGGAGTCCATAGTAGGCGCGACTTCTACTGATGATGCGTCTTCGTATTTCATGGCTGACGTTGTTATCAGCCGTTAAGGCCGCACGGGACGTCATCATAATCACCCTATCCATTTCAAAAAGCAAATCCCAAGAACCACTTCATATATCGATGCGAAAATTGTATCACTATGATTCTTTGTATGTAGTGCACAATCCAATAAATTTCAGCTTCATTGGTTCACTAAAACTCGAGATTTGCTTCCACAAAGTTTTGATGATAATTGTTAGAGTTAGACAAAAGATAGGGAAAATAACATGGTCTTCCGTGTCGCCTTAATAACGATCCGAGGTAGACGAACTCATCAACCACCTCGAAAGTATCCCCGTCTATCGTAACACAGCTTCCTCAGCGAGCTCTGTCGCGCTCGGTTCCGGCTCTCAGCATGTGTTTTGGTTTTGACGCCGTTTCAAAATCGATGCACAGGTGATGCGTTCCCGCATAGAAAAATACAATTTGCTGTTCATTCCAAACAGTAAGTTTCTTTTAACTGTTATGGTAAGTGTATCACAAGCAGTTGCTATTTCATTGAACAATATGAAGCCTTAAGATAGGAACTGTTAAAAATTGTTAAAGTAAACTATCCTAAACAGTGACGTAACACTATAATGTGTAGATATTGTTGAACAATATAGGCATGTTTTGTTCTTTTATATGAGTAACAACTCATGTATGTGCATTTTACTATATAAGATTTCAATGCAACAGTTTGGCGAACGGTCGCCGATACACGCTTTTAAAAATATAGTTGGCAGTAAGTGAAATAACAGCAATACTTTCATTTTTCGAAAAGATGCACTTTATACACGTCGACATTTGCATAGCTGTGTTAATCATAATTTATTAATATAATACGAGAAAACAAAAATAATTATTTTTTTCGATGATTGTGCGTAAGTTTTTGATCACTGAGTATATTATTTTTTAGCGTGCATTTTTCTGTGCCTCTTTCGAGACCGTGAAAAAAACAACAACCAAAACCTCGGTCGCGAAAAGTTTGTTCCGTTTTTTCCTTCAAGGATGCAGAAAAACAGCGATGGGACATTCCCAGCAAACATTTCCACGGAATAAGAGCTGAACCAACCACTCTCAATCATATTTCAGCTGAATAAGCTGTTATTCAGCTACTATTGTTTGTTGGGTTGTGCGGCCTACGGCTTGAGGAAACAGGTAAGTTGGTGAACGTAAGTCATGAATACAGCGTTATTGATTACGTTTTTCTTTTTCAGTTCAACAAAAGGAGAATTGAAGACCCGGCTACCGTCTGGGCCACAAGAAAAATACGCATCAAAAACGATTTCAAACCACGTCCGTAGCAACATCGTAAGTAAAATTTATAATTGATATTGTTAATTTGAATGGTAAAACTGGCTATCCTTTTATGTTGCAGTTCCTGTTACACCGACGGACTTGTACCCCGGCAGCAGCATCACCAGAATACCAGATATAATCCTCGGCAGGATTATATCCATAATCCCGATCCTTGCTTAATCATCCCGGGAGGGCCAGTAGACGACCGACGATTTTTTGTAATTTTCGAGCTTCTGAATGCTCAACGGGAACGAGCAGGACGGATAATGAAAATTCTGATTTAAGCTCAAGTTTTGTGTTTATAAATAATATAGCATAATGAAATACAGAAAAAAAAAGTTAAACTTGTTGTTGAAATTATTTCTTATTCAATTTGTTCGAAAATAATTCTTATAATATAAACATTTAAGTACAGTACCGCATACGGTTCAAATACCGTAACAAACCATATTTCAATAATTACTCATACATTACCCGTTTTCATTCCAATCATATAGGTCAACTATTCCATAGCTATTTCCAATACAGTGATTTGTGTGGAAGAGTGGACAATACATCCATCATTTGGCAAACTGTTAACGAAAAATTTTGTTCGGAGAAATCGACGTTTTTAAATGGTTACATAACTTAACCGCCTATTCCCCATATTGTGATTTCCCCGATTACTGTTCACCAAATTGTAAAAACCGTTTTCGGTAGTGTCGGTTTATTGTTATTTTTGATATTTAACGAAATTATTGATATATTGTTGCAAATTGTTGTGCACACTACGGGATACAGTACGAATATAGTTCTTGAATATGCGGGTTGAGACTTGGTATTCACGAATTTCTGGAGGATTTGCCGTACAGTGAAAATTTGGTCCGTCATCGAGCGGCCATTGATGAAACAAGCTTGATAACTTCCCACAAACTCACTTGCTGTTGGTGATATGCGACGGAAGATAATCTGGGATAGCACTTTGTAGACGGCATTCAGGATAGTGATCACACGACAGATTTCACATTCCAGTTTGTCGTACTTCTTGTAGATGGGGCATTAGACTGATGCAAATTTGGAAGTTTTTGCTTAAACGGTGTCAATTATGATAAAAATCATTCTCCCAAAATTTGAAGTGATTCAGAAGAAATTTGGTTGTGCACAGGCCATTTGAAGTTTCTATGGAAATTAGTTTGAAAAAGACAAACCTTTTGTGTTCAGTCCTCTGATTGCTCGCAATAATAATCTATGGGAAAGTGAACGAACTTTACTCATGTGAAATTTTCCCAGCTACAACTTTGACGAAGACCATATTTTGATGGGACGTAAGGATAATTTGTTATTAGTGATAACAAAGTCTAAATCATGCAGAGATGATCATTCAATTACTTTCAGTGCAACACTGCTGTTTTGCTGTAGAACATAGTAGTCTGGATTACTTTGATCTATTCTACCCGCCAGAAGCACCACTGTTGCCTGCCGAGCAGTTGGTTAAGCATGCAAAATGCAATCCCAATTTATGATTAAGAATAGCAATTTATCCTTAAGTCCCATCAAAATGTGGTCTTCAGCAAAGTTGTAGCTGAAATCATTTCACATGAGCAGAGATTGTTCACTTTTCCATAAAACATTATGTCGAAGAGATAGAGGCCTGAACACAAAAAGTTGGTGTTTTCCATAGTAATCTCTATATAAACTTCAAATGGCTTGTGCACAGTCAAATTCCTTCCGAATCATTTCAAACTTTGGGAGGATGCCATTTACCATAATATAAATTGTTTAAGCATAGGAGAGCCAACATTTCAAAATTTTCATCACTCTAATGGGGCATATAACTCCTCCGGCAGCTGTTCTGTTTCTTAGATTCTGACAATCAGCCGGTGCAGACAGGCGGCCTAAATCTCCGGGCCCATTTCTATGAGTACAGCTGCAATACGGTACTTACCAGTAACCTTGTTGATCTTGAGCTGGTTGATGGTATCCTTAACTTTCCTCAATGTGGGAACAGGATGGTTTCCTTCATCTGCCGTGCTGACTAGTAACTTCCTCCACTATCGTGACCCTCTGCGTCTCGTGTTCTCATTGCCATTCAGGTGTTTGTTGCAGTGCTGTTTCCACCATTCAATAACCTCGCGTCCGTCCATCAAGATGCTTCTATTCTTATCCCTACACATTGCGGCTCGTGGCACGAAGTCTTTTCGGGATGTGTTAAGCTTATTGTAGAACTTTCGCGTTTCTTGTGAACGATACATCTGATCAATTTCTTCGCATTCCGCTTCTTCCAGGTGGCGTTTTTTTATCCTGGAATAGACGAGCTTGCTGCTTTTGTTTACTTTTATATCGCTCCACGTATTGTTGCGTTCCTTGCTGCAGCATTGCAGCCCACGCTGCATCCTTCTCATCCAAAACCTGCCTGTATTCTTCATTGAACCAATCGTTACATGTCCTCCTTTCTACGTACCCGACGATGCTCTCGGCTGCGTTGTTGATGGTTGCTTTTATGGTAATGCAGCAGTCATCAAGAGGGGCTTTGTCAAGCTCGGGGTGGTGACGTTCGGTTGTGTCAATTGTGCCAGGTCATACCGAGGCGGGCGTCGATACCGTACATTGTTGATGACGAATAGTTTTGGGCGCGGTTTTACTGACCTTTGATCCTCAACTTGCACATCCTTCCGTTGATCGGCTATCACCCGATCACGCGCCTCTGCATATCACTCATCACTACCCGAGGAGGAAAGAATAACTCGCAATAACTTATGCATACCATATTTTGGTATCATACCATAATTAGGTATTATTAAGTTGTCAATACCTCATTTTGGTATTATAATGGTGTTTGAAAAAAAAAATGTTTAAATCAATTGAGAATACTTCATTTTGGTATTCGAAAGCTATTGAGGACTGCTGGAGGTATTGGACTACTATGGAAAAATTTCACTTTTATATGAAAATCCATCAAGTATTATTTAGGTATTAAAAAACTTGATCTAGTTATCAGCTTGGTATTTGTAGAATATGCAGAAGGTATTATTTTAGGTATTTTACCTCTTATGCAGGGCTCATTCACACCTTATTCAGGTTGTAAGTATTGGAAATTATATGGTATGGAATACCTCAATTTGGTATCCAGTAGTAATTTTCTTCTGCTCGGGTATAAAAACTGTACTCAGCTCACGTGTGTTGCCGCAGCTCTGGTAGATGGTATGATTACCTCTAAACGTTTGCACCATTGATCCTTTCGAGCACACATTCTGCAGCGCTACGATGCCAAACTCGCGGATGTTCAGTACATCGGAGAGTATGCGTGTGCTTCCTATAATGTTAAGAAATGATTTGCAGTTCCACGTACCGAGTTTCCAATCGCTAGTCCATTTGCGTCGCTGTGGTCTTTGCCGATTGTTCTGTTCCGTATTCTCTCTCTGTCTCTAAAATAACAAAATTTGGTATAATTCAGCTAGTGGTAGTATCTAAATCTGTTATAAATTAGTCTCACTTGAGAGTAAGAAGAGTTCTCTAAGAAATTCTTCATGTTTTCCTTGTTGAAATGTTTGTTCACCGTTGTTTATTTTTTTTTCAACAATTTATTTGTGATTTCCAGGAACTTATCAACTTTTGTTTCCTCATGATCTTCAGGGTTTCCCGTCGTCAATCCTGTGAAAAATTCTGCAACAAAACATCCATAATTTCTCGCACGGATATCCATATTTACCTCTAGAATCGCTTCATGAATTTTTGAATTTTCTTTACGAGGGATCCCAAGAGAAATCGTAGAAAAAATGTCTAGATGATCATATAAGTAACAGTGTGAAGAATTCCACATAAATGTAATGTCTTCATGTATTTCTCGTGGATATTTTTTCAGTGTTGTTTATTAATTGTTCCAACGGATCATCAAAAACTCCCGTCATTGATTCATCTTAGGATTCCTGTAGGAGTTATAAAAGAAAACATCCATGCATTCTTGCACTGATCACTGCTTATGCAGCATTCACCTCCAGAAATCATCCTAGAGATTCTCTTATAATTTCTTTAGGATTTCTTCTAGGAGAAACAATCTCAAAGGTATTTTTGATGCAATTTCTGGTAGATTTCCAAGAGAAAATTCTATAAAAATATATGAACGAATTACTGGAAGAATGTCCTGAGTAGTCTCTCAGAATACGCTGTTATTATAACTGATAAAAATCTTGGAAATAATCCTTCATAAATATTTTAAGACATTATCGAAATACCTTGGAAAATTCATGGATGAAATGCTGGAATCCAAGTAGTAATGTTTGGAGAAATACTGGATGAAAATTCTGGTGAAATTCCTAATGGAAAAAAATGTACCATGAAAAATAATACCCTGAAGAAATAATAAAGTTATGCCCAGACAAATCACTGGACGAATTCTTAAATGAAACTCAAGAGACATTTTTGAAAGAAGGATTTTCTAAAGAAATCCCAAGAGGATGAACTGTATGTTACCCAGGAAAAGTTCCTGAAGAAATTTTTTGATGACTTCCTGAACAAATACAATAACTTGGAAAATTGCCCATAGGAATTAATTTGGGAATTTCAAAAGTAGTTCTTGGAGAAAACTTTGAAGGTACTTTTGAAGGAATTTTGGGAACTCAAAAACTTCTGAAGAATTATAGTAATTACAGCTTGTAGATTTCCTGGCAGAATTTTTTAAGTGTAACATCTGGTAGGGAATCGGGTTATAAACGGTAATTTAAGATTAATAGCCGAGACTGTGATAAGGTAAAAAGATACAACATATAAACGCCGTCTGTTTGGATATGTAGTCTGTAATTTAACAACCTTTCAAAGAAATTCTGAAGGATTGCCTGGAGGAAACTGGATAGATTTCGGAAAAACATCCCAGGAGGAATATCTACAGGAAAAATTTGAGAAGTCCGTGGAAGCACACATGGAACATTTTCTGAAGGGATCTACAATTTCTGGAGGAATTTATGGATGAATGTTTAGAGTAAATCTCATTGAATATTGCCTGAAGTAATCTCTCCAAGATGAATTTATGTAGGGAGGTAATTCAGCTACACTTTCTTAAGGTATCCTTAGAAGTATTACTGAAGGAATTGTTTGAGAAGTTCCTGTGAAAAATTTAGAAAAATCCAAAGGTAAATTTCTTAAAAATACCGTAATATTCAATGCCTATTCGTGGAGCAATGCCTAATGGAATTTTCACAAGAATCAATGTTAAAATGCCTGTTGGAATCCATGGTGGAACTCTTGTGGAAACAAGGGAAGAAATAAAAAAAAATCACTGACGGAATTCTTCTAGCAACCCCAGGTAAAATTTTTGGACAAATCCTTAGCAGAATTACTGAAAGAAAGCTTGGCGAATTCCCTGAAAAATATTTGAAAGAATCCCTGGTGGAATTTTTAGAGGAATACCTGGTACAATTTCTTCAGGAATATCTGGTGAAACTTCTGGAGAAATCCCTTATACAATTGATATTGAAATATTTTTGTGAATTGCTGTAGGAGTCCTTGAGTGACATCCTGGAGGAATACCTTGCGTTTTTCCTGAAGAAATCTCTGGCAGTTTTCTGAAATAATTCCTAAAGGAATTTCTGGAGGTTTTTCACGAGGACTTTTTAACGAAATTTCTGGAGAAATTATTGACGGAATTCTTGGAGAAATTACTGGCAGAACTCTTTGAAAAATAACTGGTAGAAATAATGGAGGTATTGCTGGTGGAGTTTCTGAAAGAACCCCAGGTGTAACTTCTGGAAGAATCCATGATGAAATTGCTGGAAAAATTTCTGTTTGAGTTCCTGAGGTAATTGGTGGGATTACTGAAGTTATCACTGGTGGGTTTGGCAAAAGACCAGCTACTTGAAGAACATCTACATAAAATACATTGAAAAACTCCGAGGAAAACCGTTCTCTGTGAAATAATTGAAGTTATTTTCTGGAGAAATTGTGAAGTGTTTACTGAAGCAATCCCTGGTGGAATTACTGGGAAAATACTGGGATAAATCCTAGGAGTAAATCTCGGATGAGTCTCCAAAAGTATTCCTGCAGGAATTCCGGGAAAATATCCGAAGTTCTTTGATTATAAATCTTCGAGATGTTTAGTGGAATACCTATAAGTAAATGAGAAACCGGATTTAGTGCTATATCATTTAATTCCACTATAATTTGTATCCTTTGACAGATACGCGTATTTCGACCTCAACTGTTAGGTCGTCTTCAGTGTCGTGTACTAGACCCGAGTCGAGTCCTCCACTGGATCGAATTACGCGTATCTGTTAAAGGATACAAACACTAGTGGAATTAAATGGTATTGGCCCTAAATTCAATTTCTCATTTATTTATTGGATTTCTTCCATGGTGAAATCTTTGTATAAACTCTTGAAAGGAATACTGGAATTTATGTAGAAGTTCTCAAAAATATTCCTAGTAGAAATAATCCTTGAGAAAATCCATGAGAAATACATTAGGTAGCATCCGGAGGAATTCCTGAGGGAATCCTAGGAAAAAATCCAGAGAATACTCGGAGTCATCCATGGAAGAGTCCCTGGAGAAAATCCTTGAAGAAATTTCTGGAAAATTACAAGGTGAAGTCTATTGAGTAATTACCGAAATTCCTGCAGGAGATTTCGAAAAAAAATCTCTTTATTGAAATTGTGAAATTTCCCTAGATCAATTCTCTGATAAATTCCTGAAAAAGGAATTCTGTGGAGCAATCCCTGAAAAAAAAAAATGCTGGAATACTGGAGAGCCCCTTTGGGATTTCCAGTCAGGAACAGTCTCAGGTGTACCCTTTTGGAAAATAGCTTAAATATTTCATGGAGAAATTTTTGGAGAAATTTTCTGAAGAATTTTGCATTCTCTGGACGAGTTTACGAAGAAAAAATCATTGAATCATATTCTGTTGAAATATTAATACGGAAATTCGTTGAGAACTCCCTGAAAGAGCTTCTGGAGTGACTCATGAGAAAATCCTAGGGCAAATTCCTAAAAGAATCCGTGGAGGGATACTTAAAATATTGTAGAAATAATTCCTGAAGGAATCCCTTGAGTAACTCTGAAGGAAGGCCATGGAGAATGCTAGTAGGAATCCCTGGACGAATGCTAGAAGAAATTTCTAGAAATTGAATCCAGAAATCTGTCCAGGTGAAATCTTAGAATGAATTTCTGAAATGCCTGAATTATTATTGTATAGGTTCCTGAAAAAAATCTGGAAAGGAATCCCTTTGAGAATTCTTTGAAGAAATCTTTGGAAAAATTACTGGAGGTTCCTTCAGAAGAATTTCTGGGAAATGTCTGGAATGTTTCTTGAAGAAAACTTTTAAGGAAATCCTTGGAGAATGTAGTGTAATCCCTTTCTGGAAGAACCCGTTGAGCAATTTCTGGGAAATATCTGAATTATGTCTAGGTTGAGGTGAAATCTTTGAAAGAATTACTGGAATCCTTGGAGGAGTTTTCGAATCTCTGAATTATTTGGAGGTGAAATTTCCCCAGATAAATACTATACTCTGGAGACATTTGCATGAGGATAATTCTTTGGTAAAATTTCTGGAGTATTCTCTGGAGGAATTTCGGGTGGTTTTTAATTATTTCATGGTGAGTTCTCTAAAGAAAGCCTTGAATATCTCTTGAACCTTGAAATATATTTTATTTGCTGGCAAAACGGTCTTAGAAAAACTTCTCGAGATATTTTTGGAGTAGATTTTTGAGAAATTACTGAGGGACTCAATAAAAAAAAAATCCAGGGGAATTGCCTTGAAGATCCTTTTAAGGAATCCCTGGACAAATTGAAGAAGCAAATCTTAGAAACATCTCTGGAGGAATCCCTGATGAAATTTTAGAGGAATTCCAGGGGGAATTTTTGAAAGAATCCTTGGAGAAATTTCGGGAAAATATCTGAGTTACATCGAGGTGAAATCTATGAAGAAATTACTGAAATCCCCTGAGGAGTTTTTGAAAAAATCTCCGAATTATTAAGCGGTGAAATTTGCCTAGAGCAGTTCTTTGAAAAGTCGCTGAATCAGTTACTAAACGAATTCCTAAAGGAATTCTGTAGAGGAATCCCTCGAGATATTGCAGGACTTCCTGATGGGAACCTGAAGTAGTCCCTTTGGTATTTTTGGAAGGGTCTCTGGAGAAAACTGTGGAAAAATTTGGTAAGGAGTCTCTGGGGAAATCCTTGGAGCAATTCTCGGAAAGTATTTAAAATGTGTCAAAGTACAATTTTTGGAAAAAATACTGAAATCCTTGGAGAAGTTTTTGAAAGAATCTCTGAATTATTTGGCGGAGAAATTTCCCTAGAGAAATATTCTGGGAAGCCCTGAAGAATTTTCTAGAGGAAATCCTGGAGAAATTGCAGAAGAAAATCCTGGAGAAATCCCTGATAGAACCCTAGAGGAATCCTTGGTAGAGCCCTTGAGAAATCTGTATAGGAATCATCGGAAGAATGTCTGATCGAATATGTGGAGTATCCTTGGAGGTATTTGTGGAAAATATCTGAGATATTCGAAATCATTCAAGGAAACACTGGAGTCCCTCAAGAATGAACAAATTCCTTTAAAAAATTCTCAAAAGTACTCTCATGAGAAATCCCTAGTAGAGTTCTTTGTAGAAGGAATTCCTGGATGAATCCCTGATGGAACTCTGGAGGAATTTAAGGTGGAGTTTTTGTAGAAGAATCCGTAGAGAAATTTCTGGAAAATATCTGCACTATGTCTAGGTGAAATCTTTGAAGGAACTATTGAAATGCTTGGAAGAGTTTTCGAAAAAGCATCTCTGAATTATTCCGTGGTGGAATTTTCCAACACAAATTCTTTAAGACATAACCGTGAAGAAATTCTTGAAGGAGTTTCTGAATAAAAAACTTGGGGTGAGTAATGTCTGTTACATCACCGCGGGGTTGACGTACGACTACTATGGACACAACTTTGATCAATTCTGGGTCAGACTCAACAACAGTGGTGCAGTAGCTTCTTGCAGATGTTTGATGATAGATGATAGGTTTTGAGGGAGATCTGTCATTTGGTTTGGAAGCTTATTCAAGGTTTTGGATTTCAAAATTTAAAAAAATAGTAGGGGTTATGTACAAGACACGACTGCATGACGTTAACTACGCCATGTTATTTGCTACATTTGAATTTAAGTCAAATATCATAATTGCAACCTTCTTTAAGTTATAATTCAGAATGTAATGGTTTGTAAATTTAAGAACAGTGAGGAGCTCTCCTTTGATGTCTTAGCAAGGGATGTACAAGATGAGTATTATGCTGTTACTGCATCCCGACGGCAATGCAGCAGCGTCCTCGGAAACATCCTATTACCGTATTGTCGATCATTCGTAATGAATCAGATATTGTATGACGATATGAATTAAGAGATTATAACAAGTATGTGGTGAACACGTAGGAAATATTACACAAATAACTCTTTAGTACACATTTGTTGGCCCTGAAAAGGGCCGATTGAATTGTTGAATTCGAGTAACACAGACACATTTTGATGGCGCACTTATTGAAATCCTCCTCGCCCAATGAGGTTTGCGGTGGCGGGCTCTTCAACAAGCGGCTTTGGACGATTTTCTTCAACCATCTCGTACAAATATTGCATTGGCGTACTGATTCCTTCAGGGTCAATCCTGGAAGCGCGAGTCAATTTATAAATCTTGAGCGATTTCACAATCCGGAAGCTAGATTTGCAGCAGCTTGACGATCAAGAGCTCTGTGTTACAGGTAGCGAGGAGCTGAGCAGGTTCAGCGGAGCTCTTACCAGCTCGAAAGCGAAAATAGAATGAAACCGAATTCAACTTTCTGATCTGGGAAATAGGATATATGTAACTGATGTCTTGGCAAGGGTTGTACAAGATGAGCATTATGCTGTTATTGTATCCCGACGGCAATGCCGCAGCGTCCTCGGAAACATCCTCAAATTGCCGTATTGTCGATTATTCGTAATAAAACAGATATCCCTTTCGGGACGGACCATATTTGAGTGATTATTTCAAAATTTACCTTAACAACTAATCATCTCGTAGAACAAAACTTTCTTTATTTTGGCTATCCTATCTATCCATGAACTTTTAAGGGTCAAATTCAGACCAGCACAATTGTGCTGGTCCGTCCCCAAGGCGGTCAATGTTCAAAAAATAAAATATTTTTTTAATTTTTTTCTTAAATTGTTCCAGTCACGCCTTTTTCAAAAATTTTGGACCCGTATCTAAGTAAGATGAACAAGAAAAGCGTTTGGTTGTTATACGTTAGTATGATAAGAATATTTTCTTGGAAATTTAATTAAAGAGCTGTATTTTAGGCTGGAATTTGCTATTTCGTTGTGGAATTCGGAAACATGAAGTCAATCCTGCTCTACGAAGTTTTATTGTACTTGTGAACTTCAGAATGTAGAATAATGTATTAAATGTCTATTATTTTATACATGAAGTGAAGACGAATAAGAATACCCAAAATAAATTAATTAGTTTCATTTATCATCAATATTAATTTTCTTTTTTATTCATCTGGAACGAAATACTGGCTGCCTGCTGATATTTACATTACGTTCGGTAATTAATTTTACAATTTGCTCGGTAATCGTTAACGAACAGTTTGTAATATTTTGACAGCTGTGTTTTGATTTAAATTACTGATCGTTCGGTGATTCTTAGCTTTACCGAAAGCATTACTGAGCGCTCAGCGATTTATATTTCGGTAAAAAAAAAAAATACCGGAGTCGGTGATATTTTCTAAGTGTGTACATATGATTTTTTTTTTGTAAAAAGATCGAAAACAATGTACGAGATATAAAAATACTTCATATTCTCTCTAAGATTCAAAGCATAAGGTGACGATAACGTTTATCGCTATAATTCAAGAACGAGTCTACGTTATAGAAAAATGGATAAACATACATATGTGAAAACTGATTGTTTCAACCAAACCATCTTGGTTTTGCTATGTTTGTTTATATCCTCAAAAATTATATAAGTTTTTTTCTCAAAAATAATTTATGGTTTAAAAATTAAAATTTAAAATAATAATTAACCTTTGAATTGTTTAGTGGAATACTTATACATAAATGAAAACCGAATTTAGTACTGTACCATTTAATTCCACTAGAGTTTGTATCTCTTGACGCGTAATTTAACCTCCACTATAAGGCCGTTATCAGAGTCATGTACTAGACTCGAAAAGTAAGTTTATTTTTTTAGAAACCCTTGGACCCTTTCCCGATAGCTTGGACGTTGATTACCAAGAATGACGCATCTTTAAGTGCAAATAATTACCATCAAATTTCTTCTTTGTCTTTCTGACGTTACAGAAGCCTGCTTCTCAACTGACAGCTCTCTTTGTCAATCGACCAATTTTGCATGTTCATATCGTGTGACAGGTACGATCATACTCTACGCTCAGGGAAGTCGAGAAAATCTCTTTTACGAAAAGATCCTCGACCGGCTGGACTCTAACCTACGATCCTCAGCATGGTCTTGCTGAGTTTACTGTTTTGACTATCTTGACCCCAATATCAAATTTACTTTATTTTATTTTTTACATTTTGCTTTAAATTGAATTTACGTCATTATAACATTAGTTTTAAGTACTTTGTAGGACTGAAAGAACTAAGACGGATAGCTAACATATAACAGGGAATTCAAAAACCTTTTTAAATACGCATTGTCAAAATCAGGTCATTAACCATATTAAAGCATGAATTTGCTTTTTGAAATTATTACATATATTCCAGCTATTTGAAAAATTACAAGAAACAATCAAATTTTTTTCGAATATTCAATTATTTGGAAATTATCATATTTGAAAATAAAGGAACAGACAATGCTTCTAATAAGTCAATCCGTTAGACAGCTGCGATCAGCAGGCTTTTTGGTTTGCCATGAATTTTTAAAGTTCCGCAATCGGTGTGACCGTTAGATTACAAAGGAAAATGTAAAGCTCTGAGGGACGATTCAAATATGACGTCTATTATTTTTCGTGATTTCTAGACCCCCTTCCCTCATCTGTCACGCTTTTTCCAATACCTAATACATGCACTATCACACTTCCATTGACCCCCCTCTAAATGATGGACGTAATATTTTAATGACCCCTGTACGATTAAGACCTTTGAAGGGAACTCCACACGAATCAACGGACTAGTATGCAACGCAAAATGGCACAGTCGTAATACGTTCCTGGCAAAACCGAGCTGAAGCGGCAATTGAGTCCACACTTCTTTGATCGATGCAGCTAGTTACTTTGCAACACTATACGCATGGCAATGAAGTCCAGATTCTAATTATTAATATATCAGTCTCAAAACTTAAGATATGGACAATATATTTTTTTAGATAAAAGAAACGAAACGTATTTTTTATATGAGCGAATAATCTAGACTCCAAAACTTCATACATTGCTTGATAGTTTAACTTTAAACTTTTGCAGTACTATGAAATACTATACTATAGTATAGTACTGCAAAAGTTTAAAGTTTCCCAGTTTAAAACGCATTTCGTAGATCAACATAATAACAACATTTTTGCAAGTAATACCTGCATCGGCTGCATACATCAATAATACGCCATTTAAAAAACTCTGTAGTTCAGAAGCAAATAGTATGTGAAGGTTTTCAGTTCCAGTTGTCCAACTTCATAAATATTATAGCAGATATTAAACCAGCATGCATTGTAGAATACCAACATGGATTATCGATTCAACATGGTATTGACAGAATATCAATGCAAGGGGACATCCAAATATTACGTCCATTGTTTTTAAGTCTATCTAAATCCTTCCTACATTTATAAGGTTTAATCACCGCATGACTTTATTATTATTAAAATTCATTGACTTTTTTCGGTGAATACAATATCTATACTCAGAGTGAAAGGGAGTAACGAAAGTAATGAAATGACAAGATGGATAGAATCGCAAGCGAGCGACGAGAGAAATGAATATAAGTTGAAAATTTGTTTTAACAGAGGGCCATATGTGTGAACAACACAATCGAAACGACAAATCGTTGCCTAACGTCCTGGTCTTGAACGGCTAGATGTTGTAGTGTTGGTCACTACTAACACTAGACAGGCAAAAATGTGTCGCCTCGACCTGTTAACTATATTGTTCGGCGTATGTAACAGTTCTATCGATCGTTGGCATATTTTCGGAGATTGATACGAAATTGACGTTACTTATTGGATTTTTACGCGTCTAATATCGCATACCCCTAATTTGCCCAAGTGATCATTCGAACTGAAGTTAGATTTCTTTGCCAATTATATTCTACATTTATAAGGTTAGGACGTTAGGCAACGATTTGTCGTTTCGATTGTGTTGTTCACACATATGGCCCTCTGTTAAAACAAATTTTCAACTTCTATTCATTTCTCTCGTCGCTCGCTTGCGATTCTATCTATCTTGTCATTTCATTACTTTCGTTACTCCCTTTCACTCTGAGTATAGATATTGTATTCACCGAAAAAAGCCAATGAATTTTAATAATAATAATACTAAATCCTTCCTATACTCACTATCACGCTTTTTCCCAAGCCCCTACACCCAAAAGTTGAAACCGTCATTATAGGCGTTTTCTGCGTCTATTGATGGCGGAAAAGTGTTCTTCTGAGCGACATGACGTTTTTAAGCGTCTATTGATAGGCAGATAATCCGGTCATTGAGTCGAGCAGTTTTTACGGTACAAATGGGGAAGTACAACTTGATATGCTTTTTGCACCACGCATACCAACAAGCGGGTTTAGTGCTGTGGTATAGTATTTGGTTCTCACGCTCATGACCATGGATCGATCCTGGTTGATGTCGCATGTGTATTTTTTTTCATGTGCGTGCATCACCAACACATGTATTAAAAAATAAAACTTCCACACATATGCCTCTTTTAAGTGCATGTATTGGAAGTATGGAAATTTCGCAAAAAACCGAGAGGGTGCAAACCAGCTTCGAACCATAATCATCGGATCGACTAGCACACTGTGTATCTACTGCTCCAAACTTACTACTGAAATGATGGGTAACCAAAGTCGATGTGGTTTTACGTTTCATATGCATGATTGCTCATGCTGTTGATAAACATGTGAACATGTGTTATCCCCAGCAAAATAAAGATATACAGTCAAGTCACCTTTAAAGCGTTAATCATCGTATGTTGAACAAGTTTAATGTATATTCATAATAATTTATCACCTACCAGAGTAGCCACATTCTCTATTGTAGAACTTACTTAAGGACTGTTCATTTTATAAAGTGGACACCTTGTGCATGCTATATCTTTATAATATATCAATAGAATCGTAATCGGTTTTCTGTATACAGTATCGTTAGACTATTATATTATTGCACGATGGTGTTATAACAAAAAAGCCATCAAAATAATTATAATTCACACGAATAAGGAACAATGTTTAGAATGGTCAAAGATTGGTAGGTCTGGAGCCAAGTATATTAGTTGAGTATACCAAAACACAATTCATTCATAAAAATTCGGATTTTTGGTATGTGAAAAATATTGTTTAAGTTTGAAGAACATCTTTTCTAGGAAGTTTTTGTCGAAACTTCTTTGTTCTTCTTTGTAAGATCTTATATTTCCATATAAGAGGAAAATAATAGTATTACGATGCACAGAAAACCGATTATGATTTCATTGATAAGCTAGCTAACCCAGCGTGGCTAGTCACGTTCCATAAGAATTTTCAAGCAAAAACCTTTTTGAAAGATTGATAATGTTTATGTTCAATTGCAAAATGATAACATGGACAGAGAAATTTCTCTGTTGATTAATATGCCATTGGTGTATGAATAATAAGCTGAGACACGCATGATATTTATGAACGCAAAATCGCCCAAATTTATGCTCTAACCATACTCCATTGTTATAGTGCCGTTATTCTGATCTGAAATAATTACAGCCTTAAATGTTGTTGTGAAATATTTCAAAAGTTCCAGAAGCTTCTATAAATTAGAGAGAAGAATCTGACTGAAAATTCTAGAATATTCTATTGAATCCCGATTAACCAGTGCTACAATTTCTGTATAGATCTTTGTGCTGCGATGGCGATCGTCAACGATATACAACGAATCGAATTGTAATTAGGGGACTATTGACTAATGAATATATCGAGTCATCGAACAGGAATGCTTTGGAAAGCTCTTTTAGGGGAACATTATAGTTACCATAAAAAAATATTTTTATTTTGCCTTCATAAGTCGATATCGAACCATGGAACATCGACTCAAGAAGGTTGTGTAAATAAAAAAAACTAGAATTTTCGGCCCACAATCATGTTTATTTTACCTTTGCAAATATCTTATTTGTTTTTGAACCTTATATTGAAATGACGAAACCCGTAATGAATCACATTTTCAACTTGCATCGGAATTTAAGTGCGGTCGAACAGCATAAAGTTGGTTTGTTTACATTTTGATTACCGTCCAAGTTCATAAAACCGGAAAACTACAATGATAAAAAGATCGTGACTTTTATACGAATTAGGAAGGACAAAGCTCCGGAAAACTCTAGAACACCCTGTGCAATAGCTGTTATAGTGCTCCACAATTTGCAATAGGGTCCTAAAATGGTTAATTAAATCTTGTTTTCATTTAATAACACGAAAGATCATATTACTGCAACTACTTTAGCAATTTTTCTCGCTCAAATAACGGATATATCATATTTAAACTTTAATTTCAAAATTGGATCCATAAATAAACCTTGACACTTGAGATCATGTTTGACGTTCGCTTAGTCGACAAAAATATCACAGGGGTTTTAGTTTTAACACTGGGGTTGTTGCTATCTGACATTTCGGAAGGGACACGGAAAACAAAATACACCCGAAATTTGAGTTCAAATCAAGGAGTGTGACAAAATCTATAAAAACATAAAAAAAATGTTTTTTGTACTTAAACAAATGAAAAACATTAAAAAATTGAGTAAACATGTGTTTTTGGCCTGAACGTAAGCGTTTGGCACTAAAATTGGGACAGGGCTTTAGGACCCTATTGTAATGTTGTTACATTCAAATGGACTTTTGCAGTGCTCTTAATTTGACTGTTGTTGTGCTCTTAAATTGCTGTTGTATGCTGCTCAATGAAACCTTTCAAAGCGTTACTGACAGACAGAAAACTCTGGGATTTTATATACATGATAAAAAAAGATATAGCATAAACAAGGTGTCCTCTTTATAAAATGAATAGTCTTTAAAACATGAAAACTCTGTGGAATCTTTTGCTGGTGCTATTCAAAGAAAACAAGATCACGGTTCTACTTTCACATTGATAAAAAAATATCGATCCAATGCTGATGAATGCTACCCAGAATGAGCCGATTATAACAAACCGTGCCCCATATATGGGATTAAATTTTAACCATGGTTTTAGTATAATAGTAAAAGAGTTTTCTATAGATGAATCGATCATTTTGACTCAAGAACAACTTCTGCAAATTGGCTATTAGTTTTTGCAAGCAATTTATTTTAAGAATTATGGCACCGATATGTTGATTTTAGAACAGAACGTTCAGTGGGGAGATTGTAGTAAACCGTTTGGAGAAGTCAAGAGAACATATATACTGATTTTTTTTATCATGAAAAATATGAAAACAAAATTTCATTTTTATATAACGCAATAATCTTTTTTTTATCATTTTTAATTTTGACTATCTAGGAATTGTAATAAGAATTAGTCGTTCAGGACAAAATTTCAGAGACATTTTCGATAAGAAAGTTTTTCTAAGAACAACTTATGCTGTCCATAAAGGCCCATATTGAAAAAAGTAGGCACTGAGAAAATAGCGCTCAAACTTTGAAGTTTTTCTTTCATACAAATGTTTATAATTTTCTATTAGGGGCCGTCCATAAATAACGTAGCATTTTTCACTGATTTTTTACACCCCCCTTCCCTCTCGTACCGTTTCGTCACAAATGCTGATACTTCCCCTTGGAAAATACGTAGCATATCAAGCACCCCCCCCCTTCTTCTTCTTCTTCTTCTTGGCATTGACGTCCTCACTGGGACAGAGCCTGCTTCTCAGCTTAGTGTTCTTATGAGCACTTCCACAGTTATTAACTGAGAGCTTTCTATGCCAAAGTTGCCATTTTCGCATTCGTATATTGTGTGGCAGGTACGATGATACTCTATGCCCAGGGAAGTCGAGAAAATTTCCAACCCGAAAAGATCCTGGACCGACCGGGAATCGAACCCAGACACCTTCAGCATGGCTTTGCTTTGTAGCCGCGGACTCTAACTACTCGGCTAAGGAAGGCCCCCCCTTTGCATTTTTTTATTAATTTTCCTCAGTGATTGGGTTGAAACAAAAAATTAGAATTCAGAAGTTCAATACAAAATTTGATATTAATTACTGACTAAAATGTAAGGATAATCTAATCTAACAGTATGATATACAGTAGCGCTCGAAAGTAATTTGGAAAACAGTTTCAAATAAACACAGTTCCTGTTACATAATTTTGGTATCTAGTTTCATATAGGCTAAATTGTATTACTTTTGCTGTTGTCACCAAGCCAAACAAGTTTACTATAGAAAATGTGAAAAAAAAAAATGATTGGATTGATGAAGCTCGTTATTGTTGAGTTAGGGTACAATATATTTTTAGTTTCTTTTTAGTTGGAACAAAAATTTCGTTATTAAAGGATTGTTTTTTTTTTAATTATTCTTTGTTAGGAAATAGATTTCAATGAAAATAAACAATACAATATATAAATTCGAAATGAATTATTATCCAAATTCAAATCCATTTGGCAATCAGTGGCCAGATATAGAAAAGATTACACTTGATATATTTGGAATGTTTAGAAAATTTTTGCGATTATTATACAAATTATTTATCTCTATTAATATTTCAGCTGAACTTCATTATCTTTCTTCATAATAAAATAAACCTACACAACCTATAATGAAACAGTTAAATAATAAAAAATTATCAAATTACCAAGTTATCAATAAAATCGAATGATAGGGCAATTTCGATATCACTCGAATCTGTTGTCCTCATTAATATTCAGGCTATTCCATCAAGAGCATTGATACATCAAAACAAATCGATGAGTTGATTGAGTGAGATCTCCTGCAACATTAAATGCATAATACACGGTATAAATATCTTGTTTCATGTAATATTTGCCGAAAAGAGCATAATTTATTGTCTTGAAAACGGCTGACTTTATGACTTGTTAACAAATGAGAAAACAATGTACTCCAAGTAGTTAAAGCATTGATTTTTAATTTATTTATTAAACTTTGATTTTGTTTATTTATAAATTTATCAATTAAGACACGAATATAATATAATATTTACATAACCATTTAAAGCTTTGAAAAATCTGTTTGATTGCATTTATCAAGAAAATCTAAAATATCTCAGATTTCTTTTCAATCTTGATGAATGTTTTGAAGCTGAATCATCATTTTATAAACCAAGTTTATAAGTCAAACAAAACAGAGGACAGAGCCTGCATCTCAGTGTTCTTATGAGCACTTCCACAGTTATTAACTGAAAGCTTACTGTGCCAATTTTTGCTTGCGTATATCGTGTGGCAGGAACGAAGATACTCTATGCTCTGGGAAGTCGAGAAAATTTCCAACCCGAAAAGATCATCGACCGGTGGGATTCGAACCCACGACCCTCAGCTTGATCATGCTGAATAGCTCCGCGTTTACCACTACGGCTATATGGGCCCCGTAAAGATCCCCCTCCCCCCTAAATAGCTACGTCATTTATGGATGACCCCTTACATTTCTTCCTGACATATTTAACACAACCGCATAGCTTACTAATTTTGCTTCTAATGATTCAAATAATAAACTTGAACACAATTCACGTTTGCAGCTGAAATTTAAATTAAAAGTTCATATAAAGACTGGTATGCCTTTATTTTTCAATATGGGACTGCACCAACTTCATATTTTCCAATACATTTTCAAACAATGTGTGTTTATTTTTATATGCATAATAAAATGCAGATTAAAATAAGTTTTATTGCACTCATTCGATAACTGTCAAGCAATGATACATAGTTTTGACATCATGAATGCTCTAAAGCATGACTTTAAATCGACAATATGTTGAGCATTAGTATTATAAGTAAATTTTCTGGGATGTAGAAAAAATATTGTTCGGAAAAGATCTTCACGAGTTTTATATGCGGCTTGGCAAACCTCTGAACGAACACCAACACCAAAAAATCCACTTAAGGGTTGAAGAAATCATTTCGTGACGCGTTCACCATTATTTTGCGATTGTGTTGTGCACATAAGTTTTTTGAGAATTATTATTTATGTATATCAATTCCAAAAATATGGAAAATCTGGCTTTGGTGTAAAATGTTGAGTGCGATAATTAAACCTTATTGTAATTTCTGTAAATTCCAATTAGGTACTATTGCATCTTCTTTGCAAAAAAAAATATAACGGTAAATGTAAATGACTGCTAATAAGAGCGGTTTTAAATTTAAAAAAAAGTTTGAAATTCCAATCCCCATATCTTTCTTAGGGGTCGTCCATAAACCACGTGAACATTTTTCCTGACTTTTCAGTCACCTCCTCCCCCCTCGTGCTTTTGTGTGGTTTTAACGAATAACCCCCCGCTCGCCCAATGATCATGTATTTCATTTGTTCATGAATGAAACAGAAATTTGAAAAATGGGAGAAGAGATATTTATGAATTGGTTTGCTATTATTAAGCGAAATGTGAGATTATAGTGTGACAAACTTCTGCAAAAATCCCTAACAAAATTAGCTCATAAAAGATTTGTTTCTACTGCAGTGTTCCTTATTATTGTTTGAGGAATTAGTTTTCACTTAGAGATAATTTTGTATTAACATTACAGTACTAACATGTGGGGAACATTTTTTTTCAAATTTTGTCATAGTAATTTCCATAGAAATCTTAATCGTCTTCTAATCGTTGTTGGTAAAGAAGATATGAAATATTGAATTTTAAAACTTTTTTTTTTAATTTGAACCATCCGACTGCTAATGAAACCTTTCAGGTTTAGTTGATGGTGGAATTTTCTTTGAAACACAAATGGGTGGACCGTGGTCTTTGGCTAGATACCCCCTTCCCGCTAAATGATAACATAGTTTATCAACGGCCTCTATTTTGATAAGTAATTGTTAAAAGAATTACGGTAATCCAGTTTGCTGTATGCACACTTAGATGTTTGATTACAATATTACATCGTCAAATGAATCGAATCCCACAAACCCTGGGTCTCCTACTTCGAGGAGTCTCATACCGTCCCCAACCATGCGACTAATAGGAGACCAAAATGTAAATAAATTAAAAGTAAATCAATCAGCAAACGTCAACGATAAAATTCTGCTTATAAAGCGCCCGACTGTTATAGTCAAGTGTGTTTATTTGTTTCTCCCTAATATATTACCCAATCCAACACGCACGGCATGAAATTCTATTTCCACTGCAAATGTATAAGTCATTGCCGATAATAAAGATATACAAACATATAGATTTTGACTCTGGTATAAGTAAGAAATTCCCGCAGCACCGCGTTGGACCTTTAAATATATTTATAGAACATATCATCTCACCCCTTCTCGCACTTGGCTGTCCAACGGGTGTTGTATTTTGCTCCTCTTGCAGGTTGTCCTTCGTGACAAGATGGTTCCATCTTGTGTGATGTAGAGAACTCCACACATGAGGAATTGTGATAGGCGAGTGGTGTGGGTTTATGTCTCAGGATCCGAAGGTTGCGGTTTCGAATCCAGTTACTGTTATTTTTTTTTTTTGTTTTTCATATTTTGGTGTCTAAGGCAAATTTCTTGTGGCGGAGCCTTGGAGCAATCGGGTATATGGGGTAGCTAACAAGGGAAGGTCACGATGTGTTACACGGGGTTTTCAACCGGACTATTTTTGTTGGATTCAACATGTCGAAATATGTGAAACCCCAAAGCCTTTCGGGTGAAGAGCCAGGGAGATGTAGTATGTTGTTAACAAAATGTTAATAAAATCTTAAATTTGTTTTACCAAATTAGGATGATAGTGTTGTCTAACACAGATCACCTAGATATAAAAAATGAATGTAATGTTTGGAATGATACTAATAAAGAAATTAAAAAAAAAACATGTACATCGTAATGTTCTGAATGGCTTCAACGGATGACGCATGAATTTGGATACTAGGTTCAAATAATGACTTATTCAGTAGGTACAAGAATGTTAACACTTTTGACCGGGTTAAATCCGCTCGATAAAGGCAATAAATACATTACTTAGAAAAGAGATAACTTAACTTTATATAAAATGAGTAGTAGAAAATCGGTAAAATAGAATGGTGTTTGATTTTCGATGATGTTATTACTTTCAATAAAAGTAACATTGTTGATAAATAAATAACTTTACACAAGAAAATTGTTTTAAAAGAACAAAATGTTTATTATTTATGTGTGATTTTTTGTGTATTCATACACTTACAAATGAGGCCATTTGAAATCACAGATCTGACTGTTATTTTTTTAGTTTCAGTTCAGTCATTTAAAACGACAATATTTTCACTTGTCCCACTAGTTTCCAAAATTTTCAATATTTACCTTGAACTTTGGCATAAACATTAAATTTAAATATAGCATAGATTTAGTAGGAAACAATCTGAAAAATATAGTAGATCTTATTCATTTTATTTATTTAAGAACCCTCTCTATACGGTAACCCATTTGTCACACGGTACCTTATTTCGATAGTCACTCAAGCAAAATGATTATCTAAATACAGGGACCGGAATCTATTATGATAATTCGTCACAAGAAATCGGGTTGAATTTCATAAATTTGCCTGAAGAACCAAAAAATAAAAACAAAATATATGTTTGCGCTTATTCAGAATCGAACCAAGTACCTCCCGATTCATAAACCAGTACTAACTCCACGAACCTATCGACAGCTTGTTGGGAGCAGTGACAAAAGCAATATATAAAGCGTTTTATATTGCAATATTCATTCCATTCCTCTGACATGTCCACCATCCATTTGCCGCGTGACCATTTGCCTAAGTGTGCGTTTCCGATGCCATCATTCGGCTTCGGATTGGTTGTGCAATTGTGTGGGTCGGGCGTAAACATTTAGATTGCTCGAATTTTCAAGTCCAATGTGCTCGATTTCAATTGACGGGTTTGCCCGTCTACGCTTAGGAGGCGAATCTTACCATCAATAGGTGGATTTAGCACCTAATACGCTAGGAGGGAAATCCGCCATCCGAATTATTTTGGGTGTAGTACATGCACTGTCACACTTTCGTACACCCCCACTCCCCTAAATGATTGACGTAATTTTTTGAACGTTCCCCAAAAATTTTACTGTCTCTCAAACTTTGCTATAGGCGATATAAGACAATAAATGTGATTCCCAATCTATTTCAAATATGGACTTATAAAAAAAAAGGTTTTAAACCAGAGCTACGGTATTTTGTTACATAGTTTTTGTACGGTACATAATTGTTATGATAATCACTCATTCATGTTCCAATACAATATAATGCACAATTGTGGACATTAGAACCAGATTCAACCACTTAACTTGATCAAAATACTGAAAATGAAAATTGGTAGTCCACAACGAACATCGACCGGGTAAGTGCCGGTACCAGCACAATTGTGCTGGTCCCACTTTGTCCCTCCAGAAATCTTTGCTGTGTGAATCAATTCACATTTGGTCTTCACCATTTCAAAGAATTACTCTTTCACTCTCGATTCGTATCCGTGCATACCTTGGAAAAACGAATAGTTGAAAAGTTGCGACGGATAAAACTTTTTCAATTCTTACGGTGTTTGTTTACATTTTGTTTACCCTGAGCTGGTGGTTTCTAAACACGATGTAAACCAAAGTTTTTGCGCTTAAGGCGAAACTGGAGGCTTTTCCGTTGGGATTAACATAGCCAGCTTTCAAATTCAAATTTTCTTGGTAGTAGTGAGCTCATCCAAGTACCGCTATGGGGAGTATTGTAATCGCGTGTAATTCAAATAACGAAAAATGTAAGAATGCCATAATCGGGTGGACATTAACAAAACAATTACTCAAGGAACTGAAATAACTTACTTTAGGCTGAACGACCTTGGTAGCCTGTCACAGTGGGGCAAAATATCATAATTTTCAGTCAATTTCTCTATAGTCATAGATATGAGTTTTTGAGAATTGTTATTTCCGACGAACTATATATCATAGATATGAACTATATTTTGTGAATCGAAAATTCGATCTACACGGTTTTGAAATCATATAGGCTAGTTTTCCATTTCACTAGTATCAAATACATTGTAAGAAGTATTGCGAAACGTTTGATAAAAATTGAAAAAAAAAAAAAAACAATAACGATTTTTGGCAAACAACCTTTTATTTTATATCTTTTGCATAAAATTTTAGTGATCATTGGTTTTATTTTCAGCACCTCCACAAAAAACTTCGTTTTGCCATCGAAAGAATCCAAATAGCGGGGAAGTCCATTCATTCTCCATCAGTATCAGATTGTTAAAGCATAAAATGAACTAATTGAGAATCAAAGACAACTCTCAGATTATTTTTGCATTGTTGGTAAATGCTTTGCTATTCTGGGAGATTGCCTGGACATATTGGAAATATGTGATATTTCTGAACCTCAATCTGCTCTGATTGTTCAAAGCAGATTTCGTTGAGTATTTCTGAAATGTTGACAAATGCTTAGGAAATCTGAGAGAATTTGTGGACATATTTGAATGTTGAAGGATAATAATAAAGGGAAGAAAAGCTCTGAACTTCACAGAGCACTATAAGATTATTTTGAAGTTTTTATAATTTTGGTGTTTTTGAATAGATGTTCCGAAAAACCATTTTTTTATCGATGTTGGGAGCACAAAAAATCTTTTGAATCGATTTTCTTCATTTGATTTTTTGTTTCGATTCAAGAGGAAGATATTGAAAAGTATTTTTTAATGACTTGATAAATCATAAACCTAGTTACGAATTAGCCTGTAAGTGTTTCATATAATTTTTTTTTATTTCAATCGTTATTCAATGGAAAGAATTAAAAAATCGTGCGTAATTGCATTTGGTCGTATTTTAGGAGCAAACATCGGTCAATTGATTCGACATGTTGAATTTGAATCGATTCAGTAACATCGATGTTGAGATCAAATTTGCCCTACGCTTCTCACAACCCATATTTATCAAATTAATTTACACACACGCGCGTAGAGCGAGTGCGATTTGGTTACTGAACACCTCAATATATATGACAATATATTTCTAAGTTGTTTCTCAATACTTATTTTTGATTCATTGGTGAATAGTTTGGAATTCTGAAAAAATGTCTGGACTTATTTGGAATGATGACGCATAACGAGGGATTCTTAGGTTATTTCTGAACTACTTTTGATATTTTTTTAATGTTCCATATTTGTTGATGAATACTCTGGAATGCTGAGAGAATCTCAGAATGAATTGAAGATGTTAAAGAACAACCAGAAATTGCTAGATTAGTTCGTAACTAAATGAAGATCACATTAAAATCTTCGAATATTTCGGAATCGTTGGTAAATATTTTTGTATTCAATGATACTTTCTGCACAAATTGGGAATGCGGATAATGACAAGAAATACTGAGGATCGCCAAGAATTATAAAAATATGTTTAAATTGTTGTTGAAAACCTGGTATTCTTAGAGAAAGTAAAAAAAAAAATTGATTGTAGCCAGGTAACGACAAACTCCTGGAATATATCTGAATCGATCATAGATCACGAAAATATTCTCTCTGAAAGTATTTCAAAATATAAAGACGGATAAACAGCGGCCGAAAGTTTTTTTTTTCTTCATAAAGATAATTAGTTAATTATTATTTTTTATTTCTGAATAGATGGTGAATAATTTAAAATGATTATAGATTGTCAGAGTAATTTGGAAGTGTTGATAGCAACGAGAAATTTCTTGAAAATTTCTTAACTAATTGAGAATCACAGAGAATTGGTAAATTATTTCAGAATTGTTGTTGAATATTTTGGTATTCTGAGAGAATGTCTGGGCAACTTTGGAATGTTTACGAGAGAATCCTAGGTTGTTTCTCAACAATTTTAGGAGTACAGAATACTCTAAGATCGGTATTGAATTTGCAAGATTATTTTTGAGATCAAAAATTTACTTTCGAAATCCTGGGAGAATGTTTCAACAAATTAAGATTTTTCAAAGATAATCAGAAATACCTGGAATATCACTCAACTTATTGAGCACCATAGACATCTATAGGAGAATTTCTGATTTTTTTTTGTAATACTTTGAAATTCCCAAAGAATGCCCAGGCAAATCGGGATTGTTGATGATAACGAAAAATTGCTTCTTGAAGATCTCAGAGAACAATAAAGATCACCGAGATCTCTGAGAGTATTTCTGAATTTTTGGAAAATACATTGAAATTATGAGAGAATGTCTGGACTAATTGGAAATGTTGAAGGGTAACCTGAAGGTTAACATAGACCTCTAAGATCTTTAATGAAAAGTTGGTAAATACTCTGATAAGAATAACGAGAACTTCTCAAAATATTTCTGAATATTTTTTTCTAAATTGTTGAAAACAAATTTGTGACTCTCGCTTCGGGCTAATCGCAAATGTTGAAAAATAACAAGAATCACATAGAATATTTATGAACTAAATGAAAATCACAGAAAATGCAAAGAATTTTAAGTGAATATTTTGGAATTCATGAATAATGCTTGTACAAATTTTGAATTATTGCGGATTCAAGAGATTCTTAAGATATTTCTTAGCAAGTTGAGGATTACAGGAAACTTTAAAATTATGTTTAAACATGCAATAATGATATGGATTGTTCGTTAATACTTTGGAAGATTGAGATAACGTCTGAAAAATTGAGAATGTCGAAACATAACCAGAAATTTTTAGAATATTTCTGAAATTATTAAGGATGCGTAATTCTGAAATGTGTTCACCAACATTACCTTAAGATTATGGGAGAATGTCTGCGCCATTTGGTAAAGTTGAAAGATATTAAAAAAATTCAAAATATGTTTAAGCTAATTGAGAATCACATAGATCTTTGAGTATTTATGAATTGTTGAAATTCAGACAAATTTAAAATGTTAGATTCTAAGGTTATTTCAGAACAAAATATAAAAACAAAGAATTCCAGTGATATTTTTGAATATATAAGATGATTGTTTAAATGTTGATAAAAACTTTGGAATTCTAAGAGAAAGTCTGAACTTATTTGGAAAGTTGTACATAACGAGATATTCTAAGAATATTTCTTGAGAAATGAAGGATTTCAGGAATGTTCAAGCATATTTCTGAATTGTGTTTACAAACTTTGACAATCTGAGAGAATATCCGTACAAAATGGGAATGCTGAGAGAAAATTGTTTTGAACATTTTTGTTCCTATTGAGGAGTTTAGAGAACCCTGAGTGTATATTTGAATTGTAGTCGAACACTTTAGTTTTATGTGAAATGTCTAGACAAATTTAGAATATTGATGATAACGAGAAATTTGTAAAATATATTCAAACGAATAAAGTTACACAGTGATCTATAAGAGTATAACTAAATTGTTAATGAATAATTATTATGAAATTCTGAAATTATGTCTGGGCACTTAGGGAATGTTGAGAATAACAAAAACTTTGTAGCATATTTCTGAATGTATTAAGCATCACAAAGAATTCTTGGATTATTTCTGAATTGTTGTTCAATATTTTGGAACCCTGAAAAAAAAAACAAATTAGGAATACTGGTGATAACAAGCAATTCCTAAAACATATTTTAGGGTTCTTTCGTTATACTTCAATATGCCTAATTTTTTCAGATATCCTCTCAGAATTCCAAGGTATTTATCGACAATTAAAAAATCATCTTGCAAATTCAAAAATAATCTTACAAATCTTTGTTATTTTTAATGAGTTTAGAATCTACATGAGAATCCCTCGTTATCTTTCCATATAACATTTTTTCCAGACGTTCTCTCAGATTCTCAAAGTATCCAACAACAATTTTTAATAATCCAGGAATTCTCTGAAATCCTTGGTGAGTTTAAATATGTTCTAGGAATTGCTTGTTATCATCAGTATTTCTTATTTGGTTTTCTTCCAGAGTTCCAAAATATTGAACAACAATTCAGATTTAATCCAAGAATTCTTTGTGGTGCTTAATACATTCAAAAATATACAACAAAGTTTTCGTTTTTCTCATTATTCCCTAAGTGCCCAGACATAATTTCAGAATTTCATAATAATTATTCATTAACAATTTAGATATACTCTTATAGATCACTGTGTAACGTAATAAGTTTGAATATATTCTACGAATTTCTCGTTATCATCAATATTCTAAATTTTTCTAGACATTTTCATTTAAAACCACAGTGTTCAACTACAATTCAAATATACACTCAGGGTTCTCTTAAATTCTCAATAGGAACAAAAACGTTCAAAACAATTTCCTCTCAGCATTCCCATTTTGTACGGATATTCTCTCAGCTTGCCAAAGTTTGTAAACGCAATTCAGAAAAATGCTTGAACATTTCTGCAATCCTTTATTTCTTAAGAAATATTCTTAGAATATCTCGTTATGTACAACTTTCCAAATAAGTTCAGACTTTCTCTTAGAATTCCAAAGTATTTATCAACATTTAAACAATCATCTTATATATTCAAAAATATCACTGGAATTCTTTATTTTTATATTTTGTTCTGAAATAACCTAAGAATCTAACATTTTAAATTTGTCTGAATTTCAAAGTATTAATCAACAATTCATAAATACTTTAAGATTCATGTGGTTGTCAATTAGCTTAAACAAATTCTGAATTTTTTTAATATCTTTCAACTTTACCAAATGGCGCAGTCATTCTCTCATAATTTTAAGGTAATGTTGGTGAACACATTTCAGAATTACGCATCCTTAATAATTTCAGAAATATTCTATGGATTTCTGGTTATGTTTCGACATTCTCAATTTTTCAGACGTTCTCTCAATCCTCCAAAGTATTAACGAACAATCCATATCAATATTGCATGTTTAAACATAATTTTAAATTTTTCTGTAATCCTCAACTTGCTAAGAAATATCCTAAGAATCTCTTGAATCCGCAATAATTCAAAATTTGTACAGGCATTATTCATGAATTCCAAAATATTCCCTTAAAATTCAGAAATAATCTTTGTATTTTCTGTGATTTTCATTTAGTTCATAAATATTCTATGTGATTCTTGTTATTTTTCAACATTTACGATTAGTCTAAAGTGAGAATTACAAATTTGTTTTCAACAATTTAGAAAAAAATATTCAGAAATATGTTGAGAAGTTTTCGTTATTCTTATCACAGTATTTACCAACTTTTCGTAAAAGATCTTAGAGGTCTATTTGTCCAGACATTCTCTTGTTATTTCAATGTATTTTCAAAAATTCAAAAATACTCTCAGGGATCTCGGTGATCTTCATATGATTCAGAAATATTCTATGAATTGATCGTTATCCTTCAACATTCTCAATTAAAACATTATCTCAAATCTCCAAATTATTCAACAGCAATTGAAAAAAGGTGGATAATGCAAAAATAATTTTATTGTTCTCTGAGATCTTCAAGAAGCAATTTTTCGTTATCATCAACAATCCCGATTTGCCTGGGCATTCTTTGGGAATTCCAAAGTATTACAAACAGTTCAGAAATTCTCCAACAGTTATTCTACAGTTATCCTTGAAAATTCCTAATTCGTTGAAACATTCTCCCAGGATTTCCAAAGTAAATTGTTGATCTTAAAAATAATCTTGCAAATTCAATTTCTGTACTCCTAATTTAGGAGTCCTAATTAGTTGAGAAACAACCTAGGATTCTCTCGTTAATCGTTAACATTCCAAAAATGTCCAGACATTCTCTCAGAATACCAAAATATTCAACAACAATTCTGAAATAATTTACCAATTCTCTGTGATTCTCAATTAGTTAAGAAATTTTCAAGAAATTTCTCGTTGCTATCAACACTTCCAAATTGCTCAGACAATCTATAATAATTTTGAATTGATCACCATGTATTCAGAAATAAAAAAAAATAATAATTAACTGATTATCTTTAGGAAAAACAAGCTTTCAGCCGCTGTTTTTTCGTCTTTATTTTTTGAAATACTTTCAGAAAGAATATTTTCGTGATCTATGATCGATTCAGATATATTCCAGGAATTTGTCGTTATCTGTCTACATCCAAAATTTTGTCCAGACATTCTCTAAGAATAGCAAGGTATGCAATATCAATTCAAATATATTTTTAAAATTCTTTGTGATTCTCATTAGGTTCTGAAATATTCTAGGATTTCTTGTTCTCCGCATTCCCAATTTGTGCAGAAAGTATCTTAGAATTCAAAAGTATTTACTAACGATTCAGAAATATTCGAAGAATTTAATGTGATCCTTATTTGGTTACGAACTAATCTAGCAATTTCTGGTTATTCTTTAACATGCCCAATTCGTTCTGAGATTCTCTCAGTATTCCAGAGTATTCATCTACAAGTATGAAACATTTTATAAAATTCAAAAGTGACCTAAAAGTTCCCTGTAATCCTCAATCAGTTCAGAAATAACCTAAGAATCCCTCGTTATGCGGTATCATTCCAAATTAGTCCAGACATTTTTTCAGAATTCCAAACTATTCACCAATGAATCAGAAATAAGTATTGAAGAACATTATTCCTAGAATATATTTGAAATAACTGATTATCACTTGGAACCCTAAGATTATTTGTGAATTATTTGAAAATATTTTGGAATTCTTGAATTATGTCCGGACATATTTGAAATGCTGACGAGATTTTTGATTTTTTTTTCCTAATAAATTAAGGATGACAGAAAATTTATGAATAGTTCGTTAATACTTTGGAATTCTGAAGAAATTTCGAGACAAATTGGGAATGAAGAAGTGTTATCATAAATGGTTTTTTTTAATTTAATGATTGAACTTATTGAAGATTACAGAATATACTTGAATTGTTTTTAAATTATTGGTGAATTCTTTAAAATTCTGGTAAAATGTTTGGACAATCTGGGAATGTTGAAGGAGAATGAGATGTTTTATAGAATGCTTGTGAATTTTTTGAAGCTTACAAGGATTGCTATTGATTTTTTGATGAATACTTCGGAATATTTGAGAAATGCATATATGAACGCTGAACGTTAACAATTATTATTTCAGTATTATTTTAAAATTTTTGAAGGACGATAGGAAATTGTTTTAAATCCAAAATAGTTGGTGAATGCTTTAATATTTCTGAGAGAATGTTTGAATAAACTGGGAATATGAATGGAGAACCAAAAATGCCTAGATTACTTCTGAACATTGCATTCTAAGCATTACAGACAACTCATTATTTATTAATGATTTAATTGTCATATAATAAAAGATTTCGAGTATTCTAGATATTCAGAATTAGTTTAAGATTAAAGTATATTATTCCTTTGTTTATGAATTATTGGTTACTGCTTTGAATTTCTTGAAGAATTTCACAACAAATTCGAATGTTGATGAGAAATTCAGAAAGTACTTCTGAGCGGATTGAGGATTACATACAACCTTAAGAATATTTTTCAATATTTGATGAGTCCTAATTCTAAAAGATTCTTCGGATACATTTGGTCAAAGTTGAATGTTGAAAACAAATATCTTGATTATTTTTAAAGGGTTTAACACAAATCTCAGAAATAATATCAGAAATATATTTCTAATACGATAAAATATTTTTTCAGAAGTATTGATCACTCACCAAGTCTTTAGATATATTGTCAGAATACACCGCTTTCTTCAAATAACTTGAAAAATATTTTCAAATGTTCTCATTCCTTTCAAATATTCTCTTAGATTTTTCGTCCTCTCACCAATTAAAAAAAATCTAAATACCTGTATTCCTCAAAAAAATCAAGAATCGGAGAGTCCCATGTAATTCTCAATCGTTCCCATATCTTGTAAATATTATCCTAAGAGTTGTTGTCATTAATAAATCGTCCGAAAATATCCCAAAAATACTACGTTCACAAACAACTTAAAAATTATCAGAAAATTTGTCATGAGCCTTAAACATTCTTATATCCCCCAAATATCTAATCTATAGTTTTGATCATACATCAAAAAATAAAGATAATCTCGTATTCTTCGAATAACTCTGAAATAATCTCAACACTTCCATATTTATTTTCAATATTACTCTCAGAAGATTTTATTAGGTACCAATAATTTGAAAATATTGTAATTTTTTGTAACATTTATAAATAATGTCAAAATTATCCTTCCTTATAACTTCAGAGTTTCCCAACCGGTCGTCCGTGGACCCCTAGGGGGCCGTGCAGATTTCTCAGGGGGTCCGCGAAGCTGTTTTATATAACTGTCAGTTTTGAATTGATAAGTAAATAAGAGGAATTTTTAACATCGCTTATTTTGCAAGTGATCGTTATTTAAAAGGACTCGATCATATTTTTCTACTTGGCATTACGTCCTCACTGGGACAGAGCCTGCTGCTCAGCTTAGTGTTTTTATGAGCACTTTCTCAGTTATTTACTGAGGGCTTTCTTTGCCAAAGTTGTCATTTTCGCATTTGTATATCGTGTGGCGGGGCCCAGATAGCCGTAGCGGTAAACGCGCAGCTATTCAGCAAGACCAAGCTGAGGGTCGTGGGTTCGAATCCCACCGGTCGAGGATCTTTTCGGGTTGGAAATTTTCTCGACTTCCCAGGGCATAGAGTATCTTCGTACCTGCCACACGATATACGCATGCAAAAATGGTCATTGGCACAGTAAGCTCTCAGTTAATAACTGTGGAAGTGCTCATAAGAACACTAAGTTGAGAAACAGGCTCTGTCTCAGTGGGGACGTAATGCCAGAAAGAAGAATATGCCCAGGGAAGTCAAGGAAATTTCCTTTACGAAAAGAACCTGGACCGACCGGGAATCGAACTCAGGCACCTTCAGCATGGCTTTGCTTTGTAGCCGTGCACTCTAACCTCTCGGCTAAGGAAGACCCCATCAATCGTTCAATTTAAAAATGGTTGAAGAGAAATGGAACGTTGTGAAACAGGACACAGAATCCAAAACAAACACGTTTTTTCGTTGTGCTTAGGGTAACTACAAGTTCAAATTAAACATAAGCCCCGATGGTTTGCATGGAGTATCGTTCAAATTAGCGGGATGTGCAGTATAACGTTACCTCACAAAATTTGCATGTTTTTAGTCACATTGAAGAATGGTAAGCTAATCCCAAGCCCCATTCACTAAATCCATGTGCAACTTCGATTGCTCTGGTCAATCATGAAGTAGCAACTACGAATTGTACGGTCATTTATGCTCATGCTCATGCTCATGCTAAAAATTTGCATGTTTTTAGAGCAAACTAGAAAACAGAATGAACATCATTTCTATAGCATTGTTATTGGAAAATTCCTGGTATGTTTTTCTTGGCCTAATCCTTATCAGATTTCACCAGCTTTTCGTTGAGATCCTCGAAAAGCTTCTGAGCAGTTCCTCAGCGAAATTTTGATGGGATTTAAAAGAACAAAATGAGATTCTTCACTATTTCCATCAGGATAATTCTTGACGGATATCGGACAAGATTTTTGTAGAGTTAATGATGAAAAGTTTTACGAATTTTTCCAATGGCTGTTATCTGGTTCCTTAAAAGCTCATTAGAAAAGTATTTTAGTAAATTCGAAGCAGCTTGCAGAGATGGAATCATTAGATATTTTGATTTCGCGGATTTTTGTAGAAGCCTTGGGTATACCCGAAAAAATATTTCACATCTTGTAAAACAAATTTACAACGTTTCTCGGGTTAATCTTGATTGTGGATACTCTTGTAAAAACTTTTGAAAAATTTCTGTCGGTAGTTTTTGTTGAAATCTTCTCAACCAACTGAATTTTGTTGGATTGTGGTATGATCATTTAGAAATTCCTTATCAAACATTACTAAGATGTTTGAATGGCTCTTGGTAAGATTTTTAGTGAACTTCGAATGGTGTTGGAAGAATTCTTGCATCGCCTGTGGTGGGTTACAGACAAAACATTTAGGTGAGTCTTTGAAAGGTTTATGTTGATTCATAATGAATATTTCAAAAGTTTTCAAAAGCTTTCGGTGCTGATGATCTCTCAATCACTTATAGAGGTCCGCGAAAAGTTTGGGAACTACCGATTTACTTAAATATTATTCCAGCAGCTCGAAACAATAAAGAATAATTTGAAAATTATTGAAGAAACTCACAGTGAATCTGAAGTATTCCCATGTTGCACATATTAAACATTATGTGATAAAAATTCATCAATAAACTATTCCAGTATTTCTTTATATTTGCAAAAATCATATATGTCACTGCCAGAATCATTGGTTCAGTATTCCTGAGCATTCATTACTAATCCAGAAAACAACATAGATAATCCGATAATTCTCAGACTGTCTTATGTTACTTAAATTATCCCCATTATTTGTAAATCGACCAAAAGTGGAAAGGGAATCTCAGTATTTTTCGTTGTCCTCAACAGTTCCTCCATTTTTAGAAACAATTTGCTTCTCTGATCCACCATGAACAATCTTGTTGCAAATTATTGATATTCACGTTAATAAATCCTTTACAGAGTAAATCGATTTGCTCAAAATAGAAGTTACGCTCACGCTTCAACGCAATGCAAATAGCGAGTATAGCCACTATTTCTATAGACTTGCGAATGATGATTTTATAGAGCCAAACAAATTGACAACGGTTGTACGGTTGCAACAGGCAAACGAGTACAGAAGGAATGATGCCAACTCTCTCATTGCATCAATCCGCCAGTCTATGGCTAAAATGTGTTTGCTGCCGCAGGAATCTGTTCAAATATCCCACCCGTCCTTGATTATTTTCGTTCTCCGTTTTGTGCCGTCCGTAATCGACCGAGCAAACCGGTCATCTGCTGCTGGTTTCTTGTTTTACACATACACGCATGCGTATGATACTACTGGGTGATGAAAATTTCCGTGGAACGCTCCCTAGAAAAATGGTAATCTCGCGAAAAACGCATTTTTCACATATAGTGTCTTCGGCGATTATTTTCCTTGTAAAATTCCCCATCTTTCGACGAGTTCCAAATTTTGCGTTTCCATATCAACTTTGCGAGATATCGGCGTGCAAAGCCAAAAGTTGGCTCAGGGGAAATCAAAAAAAAAATTCACAGCAAAATGGTAATCTCGAAAACGGAAAACATTTTCCACTAGGAAAAAAATTCTGAAGATACCTTGAACCTTCCTCTATCTTTCGACGAAAACCGATTTTGAAAATAATGAACCAAAAAAATATGAAAAATCGTGAAAGCCGAACATGGAAATCCAATCCAGTTTCGCCTTAATTACAAGTATCAATGATAATTCAATAATCGAAATCAAAAAAGTTTGGTAAAACAATGATTTATTGGCTTAAAAAATCATTCAATGTCATGGGTGCCGAACAGCACAATTGTGCTGGTTCGTCCCGAAAGGGATATTGTATGATGCTACGAAAAGAATTAAGAGATTATAACAAGTATGTGGTGAACACATTAGGAAATATTACACAAACAACTGATTTCACTTCACTCTTGACAATCCTGCAATCTTACCGACCTCGCAGTTGTAGTTTCCGCCGACGTATTTCTCGATCACCTGCAGGGAGGACCCGTTCCGTTCGTTTAAGGCTGCGATGGCGGTCACAACCATCTTATTCTCCTGTGGACTGCTTCCTCTTCTTTTTGGCGGCAGCAGCGGTGATGGCTTTGGCTTCGGACGGCATCTTGTCTCGGTCGGTCGACGGTTAGTTCGATTTGAACGCGGCAAGACAAACGGGGGGTTCCTTTGCTATCGATGTCTGTGCCTGAGAAGCACGCCCGGTCAGAGCAAGCCGATCTGTTGCCTGCTGAGATGCGATCCAAACTGAGAGGGAAAAGCAAATGACGTCAACTTTATTTTAAGATTTGCTTTAAATCAACGTTCTCTTTCAAAACAGTTATTAAACTATTTGGACAGGTACATATGTAGGATTCAGTAAGTAAACGACATGAACCTTTGATGTCTTGTCTTTTGATTGAGGTGCTAATCAAAGAATTCCGTAAAGCCAGCAACAAGTTATAAACGTTTAAAATATTTCATGCCAACGTAACGCTCTTGGTTTTGAAATTCCAATTTCACTCCTGGATAGAGAAGAAAGTCTGCGGCTACAAAGCAAAGCCATGCTGAACGTGTCTGGGTTCGATTCCCGGTCGGTCCAGGATCGTTTCGTAATGGAAATTTCCTGTACTTCCCTGGGCATAGAGTATCATCGTACCTGCACCACGATATGCGAATGCGAAAATGGCAACTTAAGCAAAGAAAGCTCTCAGCTAATAACTGTGGAAGTGCTTTTAGAACACTACGCTAAGTAGCCAGCTTTATCCCAGTGGGGACGTCAATGCCAAGAAGAAGAAGATAGAGAAGAAAGACGTAGTCCCACGTAAAAAATGAGACATTCTTTGGGGAAACAGCAGGAGGAATCTCTAGTGGAATCCTGGAGCAGTCCCTTCGAGAATTGAAAATTTGTAAATGTGGTATTCACTATCACAGATCGCTGTAAAAATGTTTTTGATTTGCTTCACCATAATTTTGTTGTTACAGAGCAAACAAAGGGATTTCAATATAATTTTTAATTCCTAAGTACTATGGAGAGAAGATCCTCCTCTTCTCTCAGTGGTGATATTTATCTTTTCAATTCATTCATTTGCTTAACAACAACAACGACTTACATATTTGGTATGCCAATTGGCATTATTTCCACATACATTTGCGAACAAGCCTGAATGATCTTCAAATACCGTTCTGGTACCTTTCATCACCTATTGTATACTTCCATTTCTAGCATCGATAGAAACCACACAAATTTGAATAGAATGTGCAAACTGAAATCTAACGGGTAACGAATCAATAGACATCTCCTGCTCGTTAAACCTCCGAGACAGTCGCGACAGCAATCGATTGCACACATCCAAAATGCAGTCAACTAGCAGAAGCTCAGTCTCCTGCAGAACCCTCTCTCCCCATAGGGAAGCCATTTGACTATGAAAGGAAATGGATTATTATTTTATTTCGACTGAGTCCTTCCGACACGTCGTCGTTGAAATATAGAATTGGAATTGCACTAAACATACACAGCCAGCCACACAAGCCTTGTGCCTGGTGCAGAGTCGGAATTGTGGCAGTCACAGCGGGATATGTGAGCGCAGTAACGGGGCACTGTGGTCCAGGTTTAAGAAATCAAGGATAAAAATAAGCATTTCTGAAATTTCACAAGTTTCGATCATGACAAGTGTTTTTGAGCATTTATTAGAGTTGCACACCCTTTTTTAAGCTAAGCCACCATTTTCGGTTTAAATAGAAAAAAGTTTGAACGAATTTGCATTTTTCATACCAATCGACCATCGAAGCTTTTATTCAAATTTCGGTCAAATCTTCATTCATTCGATATACGTCAGAAGCCAAATTGTTGTGCCTGTTGGATCACCCGTTAGACCATGGCCACTATTTTTTTCATTGGAGAATTATGATTTTATAGGCAGTATTGTAGATGCATTTTTGACTTTATTTTTCAACTAAAATCATATCTGAACATTGGGTTTTTGACAGCTATGTTGAAAACTGGACCACTGTGCAGTGGGGTACAGGATGCGATGGGTGGTGGGTGATGGGTGGCATCGCGACGTTTCCGAGTGCCTAGCTACTAACAATGTCGAATACGTGAATCCCCATATAAATACATGCTTGCAATGCCACGGCACCGTTCGTTCATTGAAAAGGATAAAATGGGAACATCAAACAGGAGCTTAGCTTTTTGCGGAACGTTGAAAGCGATGTTTGATTTGGTTTGGATGTGCTCATTAAAATTTTATGATTGGCTGAACATGGCACGTTTGCGTTGTGTTCGGCTTCGTTTTTGGGTAGGAAAAGGAGGAGGGGTGGTTGCGATGTTGGATGGGCGACAGGGTTGTTTACATTTTGAAATTTTGTTGCACATTTTAGACTATTGTGCATGAAATTTGCTTTATGCAGATGAATGGAAATGACGATGGGAAATATGTTATTTACATTGAACAAACCAGCGCAAATTAAACTCTCTTTTTGTTTTCAAATGCGTATCTGTTTTTTGAATTAAATGTTTTCCGATGCATAAAGTTTTTGATGTGTGTTGATAATAACAAATAATGAAGCTGATGCCTATCAACATTAAATTGCTAAACATTGTACAAAGCTCAGGCACCAACTGGATGAACAATGAATAATGGTTTCCGAGTAGTCTCAACTGGAGTTTTGACATCAAAATTCTTGAATATGCCTCACTTTTGTTTTACGAAAAATATAAAAACATCTTATGATTTTAATTACATTGGCCTTCAAAATTAATTAAAAGTCAGTAAATGGCAACACGCAGAGGCCTTCCTTTGCCGAGTGGTTAGAGTCCACGACTACGAAGCAAAGCCATGCTGAAGGTGTATGGGTTCGATTCTCAGTCGGTCCAGAATCTTTTCTTAATGAAGATTTCTTTGACTTCCCTGGGCATAGAGTATCATCGTACTTGCCAAGAAGCAAGCTCTGTCCCAGCGTGGACGTAATGCCAAGAAGAAGAAGAAACACGCATTTTACTTCAAAGACGGATTGTTATTGATATTTATTCTTCATAGAGAATTGGCTGTGCCCCATACTGCATAAGCATTAAGGTGAAGATAAATAGAAACACCTCAAATTTAAAAGAGCACAAATCCAGAGAAGCAAAAATTCCTGGAAGAAATTATAATAGATTTTGTGAAATAATTCCTGGAAGAACTTATGGAGCAATTCCAGGGATAACCTCTGGGGAAATTCTTAAAGGATAGGCTTTGAAAGCGACTGAAGTAGTTCTTCGAAAAACGAATAACCAAGTAACAGGTTAGGGCTACGGGTCGGTTCCCTAAGAAATTTCGCAATATTTCCGTTTCAAGATCACAAATGCAGCGTTGCGAAAATCTCGAGCTCTCATTTCTTATGCTTAAGTTTTTTTCAGGCTTAGGTATGTTAGACTTGACCTATCCGTTTGATTGATTGGCTTGTATTTCCACTGTTTTTTTTTGCACGAAAAACACTTAAGGTACCCCGGGGCAAGTGGGACATAAAAAAAAACGGTAGTTGAAACAGATTGTTCAATATAATTTATATATGTTAATTTTTTGCAAATCCAACAATACGGTCACATTTTGGCAACATATTTGCAGGTGTGTGCATGAATTTGATCGAATAATTTCGAAATTGTGAAAACCTTAGAAGAAAGATGGACAATGAGCCATTAGACGCAGTTACCCTGCTAAACGGGGCAAGTGGGACACATCTAGTTTCATGCGTCAAACCACATCAGTGAGTCAACCATTGCAGTAATAGGATTGATAAATCATAGATTTTTAATTTTGAGTACATATTTGATGTACATAAGGGATCAACCATAAAATACGTATCGTTTTAGGAAGAAAATGTGAATGTAAGGTTATGTCACATCGTATTTAATTTTAACTGAAAATTCCTCATTAAAGGCATAAAGAGGTATGAATTATGTTCAAAATATACCCTTTATAAGTTATCAATCGAAATGCAGCACGTAAGCTTTCAACAATTGATGAATTTTTAAATATTTTATTATTACTTGCTGTTACTGCACTCTTAAAAATAATGAAAATTACTCTGGACGTAATTCTGGTTATGACTGAATGACACATGATGTAAGTGATGGAACGACACAAAAACGTGTCTTTGAAGATGTATTGAACAAAAAATGTAATTTTACATGTTGAAGGACACGAAAACTATGGAACTGTGATCGACATTTCCCGAATCAGACACTAACGTATTTGAAATTGGACACAAATTTACGTCATTCGGCTCGCTTCTTTTATGTGCATCCCAAAAGACGTAAATCACATTATTTTTTGGTACTGTGTGTTATGCATGGCGGAAAACCACTTAATGGGATGGAACTGTTTTCGGCAATTACTGAATTTGGTAGAAATATCAAATAAAGTTCAATAAAAATAGTATAGTAATCATTCTCATGATGTGTTTTAAATTTTGTCTCTGTCTTTGTTCAATTTTAAATTCATATTTCAAAACTAAAAATAGAAAAAAAATATTTTGAAAAATTAGTCATTTTTGCTCCCTATTCAACAATGACGCAATATAAGATTATTATTTTTTGACAAAAATCATTCCTTTGAATATTTTAGATCTACTCTCTAGGAAAATGTTTGAAACGTGTAGAAAAAGTTTTGATTCTGGTGCTTGTTTCGATATGTCCCACTTACCCCAGGTATAAATATATTTTAGGGTAATTTAGACTATAGAAATTTTCATATGAAATTAAAACAAAATACCTGTTTAACGTAAGCAGCTTGTAACAATACTTAAAGTTGTAGCTTGACGATGGTAATTCGATCTATAGCACATTTTATTTTGCGAGCCAATGCAGAACATGAAACGTGTCACAATTTATCATGCAAGTTGAAAATGGTGCTGAGCTTACAACTGTTATATGGAGCACATGGTATAAAAATAACATTTTTTTTGTACTAAATACTTTCCTTATTATTGTATCTTCAGCTTTCTAGAAGAATACCCCCTTAAAAAACTTTTCCTAAACGAGCTATAACGGAATGTCCCACTTACCCCGGATTCTCACTTGCCCCGGGGTACCTTATTCTTTGTCTTTGTGATAAAAATATAACAAACCTTTCTAGGCAAATGCGCTGTAAGCTCCTTCTAGATAGGTGCATATCCCATTAGGGTGGGGCTTATTTCCAAAAATCTTACGTAGTCAGGATTTACAAAGTGGAAAATGATCATCGGTCCCAAAATAACATCCTGTGAAAAAATGAGAATTTTTGGTGAAGGTTTAGAGGTGGCGCAAAGGGCGTATGTGCAGTTTTCCCATTTTAGTGAACTCTGAAAAATTTTGGTATGCTTTTCAGCTTGTTTTGGTGATTTTAGGACCCTTATTGGCAAAAAATCATCTCAAAATTGCGATATCTCCACTACTTTAGATGATATTTGACGAAGTATATTTAATGCATGCGAATTATGGCCCTTTAATAGGTTACGCTGACTGATTAATATGAACCCGAATAAGCATATGCATAGCTGGGGAGAATTTCTATGCTAGTAGAATGGAACAAAGAGCAAAGAAGAATGAGAGAAAGAGCAAAGAACACAGAAGAATGTAAGGTGGGGTGGGTTAAACAGGTGGGAGGGTGAAACTAGTGATGTCTTGAGCGTAACTGAGGAATCTAGAAAACGATGATTATATATATTGACTTCACTTTTTTTCAATCTTTATTAACGAGATTTTTAGCTCTTTAGCTATGGGCTAGTTTATCTCGGGACCAACGGATTTACTTCCCTTCCAAAGGATGTCGCCACTGAAATTTTTAGTGACTATCTCGGGGATGGGATTCGATCCCAGATCCTCAAGGTGAAAGGTGTGTGTTCTAACCACTACACCAGGTCCGACCCCTTGACTTCTATTTAATATTACCTACTTTAGAAATATTTCGAGCAATTTTTCTTCAAGTAGGGGAAGAGCACCAATTTTTTAACCATCTCTAGTTTTCGACCCATGTATACGATTTTATTGGAACTTATTGCAACTTTATAGGACTTTATGGAAAAATTTAAATAACGGATAAAATGTCCTTAATTCCATGCGAAGTTTCGTCATTATTCTGCTGGTGGATATAGATAAATGCACGTCACTTTACTGATTGATTGATTGATTTGTTTATTATCGACACTTTACACCAGTGTGGTGCATTCGTGTCCGATTGAATAAAGGTTAATAATACAATTCATGTTGGTAAATTAATTATTCTAACGACAAATTCAATTATTAATTATTCTACCTAGTTTTATAAAGAATTATTATTCAATTTTTTGCATTTCCTAGATCGGGTTACCCTCCAATTCGCATCAGGAGATTCGCATGGTTTTTTTCGTTCTTGTTCTGTTTGACTTCTTTCATCCTTACTGTGTGCTCGTTCTACATCGTTTCTCATCACTTGACGTTCTCGTTGACAGTCGCCGCTTCGTAGTGGTTTGTAATTCGTCATCTGCCGGACTATCATTACTGTCGCCGTCGTCGTCTTCATCGCATACGTTATTGCATTGCATTATTTATTTTGATGCTGTTGTGTCGGTTGATCATCATCGTGGTTCGCTTGCTCGGTAGCTGTACTAACAGAGCTGGGTTTCTGTTGTTTTTCGGTTGATGATGTGTTAGATTCCCCTTTCGGGTAGGTAACGAGTGAGGGTTGGTTGTTGATCGTGATGTATGTCGGCACAGGCTTCTTCATTCGCATATGAACTAATCTAACTCCGTTCGGCGTTTTCGAAAAATAATTTCTCCACACTTCATTACTGATGGAGATGACTTTGCCGTACTGTCGCAGGTAGTCGGATATCGTTGAATTTGGCATCTGGGGTGATAGATCATGGACCCTGATGGTAGTTGTTGGGCCATCCACGTATATTGGGATGAAGTACTTCGTTCCGTTGTACCCGATCGTGTATCGGAGATGGTGTAGTTTTGCTGGGCGAAGAGGTAGACCTGCGTTGTGCATTTCGATATACACACAGTTCCTTAGAGTGTGCAGTTGGATGCTCCTAACGTCGGCCATATCGAGTTTAACGATATCCCTGAGGAACTCCTCCACCTGATCCGTTGGGGGACGCTTCGGCAAAACACTGAAGTCAACTACAAGTGTATTCTTCCGAAAAGAAGACATCTTGAATATCGCTACAGCTTTCGCGAGAAGCTTGTGAAAAGAGTAAAAACGTCTGTCGCGTACGAAGGGCAACTGTCAACTGGTCACTTTACTGCTTTAGTTCAATAATCGTTTGATTGTTTTTTTTCTGAATGAGGATAGCAATTTATCGAAAGGGACCGTTGCAAAATTTACATCCTGGAAATTCAGCCTCACGCAGTATCTATTAAATTCATAACTAATTTATATAATTATTTATATATACATAGGACATCCTGTGAACATTTCTTTATGTAGCTCTGTCCTAAAAAATATGTTTCAGAACTGTGACGACTTAATTTTGACTTTATTTGAGAGGTTTTCAACCTGAAGTGCTTTATCTCTTGCACCCTATAGAAGCTCGTGTACTAATTTGAATTTTGGATACCGATTTTTTTTTTCCTTCTGCTGTTGTTTATACACATCGATTTCAAATACAGATGTAGAACGATGTATTGAACTTCATCTGCATTTTCGTTTGTCCGAAGTTATGTTGAAGGTGTTGTGGCGAAAGTGAAGTATTGGAACCCCAAACGCAATTAACTGCTGAAATGGCATCCAGAAATTCCTGTGGAAATTCTAACAAGAAGTGTTATTGCTGGAAAGCAAAAATCGTTTATGGATTTACCTAATAAGGATATATCGTGTGGGATCAAAATATCCGAACACCTAAGAAATTAATCTAAACCCCCCCGCTTCATATAAAACTCCTTCTATTTGTATGAAATGTACGGATTTTGAGCCTGTATGGATTTGGGCCCCTCTGTAATTTCTTTCAGATTATAAAAGCAATTGCTGGAGTTATATCAAACGGACATTCTAAAATACTAAATGAGTGTTAAACTTGCATATAAGCACATCTCATACATCCAACCGAGATATTTTCACGGCTCCATAGTTGATTCTAATATAATATCATCAGTTACACCCTCCCCCCTGTTTAACCCACCCCACTTTACATTCTTCTGTGTTCTTTGTTCTTTCTATCATTCTTCTTTGCTCTTTGTTCCATTCTACAAGCATAGGAATCCTTCCCAGCTATTCTTATTCGGGTTCATAGTAATCAGTCATTGTAACCTATTCAAGGGCTAAAAATCGCATGCAAAAAAAATTTGTTTTTGCCCATAAGGGTCCTAAAATCACCAAAACAAGCTCCTAAAATCACCAACAAGCTTTACTCGCTTTGTTCTTTCTATCATTCTTCTTTGCTCTTTGTTCCATTCTTCAAGCATAGGAATCCTTCCCAGCTATTCTTATTCGGGTTTATAGTAATCAGTCATTGTAACCTATTCAAGGGCTAAAAATCGCATGCAAAAAAATTTTGTTTTTGCCCATAAGGGTCCTAAAATCACCAAAACAAGCTGAAAAGCATACCAAAGTTTTTCGGAGTTCACTAAAATGGGAAAACTGCACATACGCCCTTTGCGCCACCTCTAAGCCTTCACCAAAAATTCTCATTTTTTCACAGGATGTTATTTTGGGACCGATGATCATTTTCCACTTTGTAAATCCTGACTACGAAAGATTTTTGTATATAAGCCACACCCTAATATCCCATTGCAATTTTCATTGTAATTCACTATAATCACCTGGCTGGTCGTTGAAATTCTATTATTGGAGAGCAGAAACGGCCTCCTGCTGCTGCTAATGTCGATTTCGACTAAACGCAGAAGATGAAGCTGTCAGCTGATCCCGAACATTTTTTTTATTTTAAATTTTTGTTCCTTGAAGTACAATATTTTCAAATATAATCATGGTAAAAGAGAGTTTCATGCTCGATGGTAGCCCAAATTTAAATGAAAGTTGATATTTCATAGATATATAAGATTACATATTGTAATAGACATAACTGTCCTATGTGATCTTGGGGATACGACACTTACTCGTACAGTGGAGGACACACTCAGTTGAGTTCAACTAATTTTCATTCTTTTACCAAGATCCGCACAGCTGAGCGGTAAGCAAATTAATTTTAACTGATATGTCAGCCTTACATTAAGTTTACTTAAAACAGCACCTTTGGGTGCCGTTACCAAACGTCACTTTTACTAAGATGTCAACAAACGACCTTTTACCGAGATTTGCACAGCTGAGATCGGCATTTGGATTTAAGTGTGTATTTGATTCTACTGTATAACTGTTTCTGTTCATATTAGGAAAAGATTAATTTTCGTTTCCTTCTTTCTGGAATTACACCCCTATTGAGACAAAACCAGGTTCTCAATAAGAGTTCTTCGGTTACTCATTAACTGAGAATTTGATTCGCCTATCATGATTGTTTTTTTTTTTTTTTTTTTTTTTTTTTTTATATTGTGTGTAAGAAAAATATACTCGACCGATGAGATCTAATCAACCATCATGAAAATTCCACAAACTACGTAACGCTCTAGGGGGAGGGGGAATAGCGTTTAATTTTTCCATACAAAAAACGTTACGGAGGGGGATGGGGTGAGGTAGTCAAAAATTTCCGATTTTAGCGTTGCGTAATAAATGGACGCTGCCAAACGATTGATACGAAATAGAGCTCGCCTCTCACGCCGAGGACCTGGGATCGAATCCCATCCCCGACATAGTCACTTATGACGTAAAAAGTTATAGTGACGACTTCCTTCGGAAGGGAAGTAAAGCCGTTGGTCCCGAGATGAACTAGCCCAGGGCTAAAAATCTCGTTAATAAAGTCAAACCAACCAACCAACGAAATAGAGCTCTTTTGAACCATTTTTACAAATCAATATCACTTGCTGCTGGGTTAATATTGCCATATTTTCCACAATTAATATGATATAAAAAACAACATGCCAAAATAGTGATTCTTTGAATTGAAAATAGTCTTGCAGTTGTGTTAACTCAACTGCTATATCCTTGAAAATATCGTGGTCAACAGGTACAATCTGGCTTCATAAATAAGCAAAAATGCCACATTTGAGGTTCAGAAAATCTATTCAAGATTCAAGAAACGACATTCCATGACCAAGTAAGTACTAACAGTTTGGACTAGACCAAAAAAATCATTGAGTCAATTTTTTTTTTTCAAACAGTACGAAACAGTCGATAAATTCAATATCTTTGGAAGATTGTTCATTATGTCTCTGCAACGGAAACTCCGTGGATATCTGACATAAAAAAGGGACACATGATTTGAATTTGGAGATTCTAATTTGACTCCTCCTGACTTAAGTTTATGGAGCTACTGTAAAAACAGAGGCAGAGCTCAAGGCAGACTCTTGAGTCGCTATCATCGCAAAACTCCCCAAAAAGCTCTTAAAGGTAATGTAAAATGCTGCATGGAGCTCATTTTGCTATGACCAATAAATGCAGCCACTTGATTGATGTTGCTTTCATGAAATAACCCAAATATTTGCAAAAGTTGCACCCTGTATTCGCTGATGTCCGCACGAACGGGAAGGTATCTTTTCGAGATATTGAAACCCTTAGAAATTGCAGTTACTCAACTCTACGGGGCAAGTGGGCACATGAAATTTAACTTTTCATTCTTCCTCATAATACTTACCGTTGCCAATAATCACATAATGAACCATATTTCATGATGAAAACATATATTATATTAATATGATATCAATCTAAAAGGAGTATAAAATGGTAAAACTTTCTTGTTTGTAAGCTACTTACGTGTTTTAATAACTGCAGTAATTGTGAAAATTGTATTATTGTTGTTCTGCTTGTCAGAAAACCACTTTCACGGTGGAATTATTTTTATGATTTGATTTAACAGGAAATATCTTCCACTATATTATTACTAAGTTTTGAAATTCCAGGCTAAAAACATCAAAATAACTTCAATACTATTAAAAAAGTTTGTGTAGTGTCACTTACTCCGGATGCCTGGATAATATTCTTAATGAGGATTTTTTAAGCTTTTTGCTAAGGCTTGGGTAACAGGGCGTTTAAGCATATTCCATTTACTTTCGTAGGCCGTTGTAATGTTGATTCATTCTACTTTTAATCTTTAACGGTTGATTGGCAAAGAAAATTCTCAATCAATAACTAAGTACTCAACGAACTCTAAGCTGGGAAGCAGGCTATGTCCCAGCAGAGGTGTAATGCCAGACAGAAGAAGAATAAATTTTATGTATTCTAACCATGAAAAGAAACCGTGCTCGGTTAGATACACAGTGAATTAATTAACAATTAAGAATCACCCACAATTTATGAATCAGCAAACTTTATAATAACAGTAAAAAATAGCACAAAACATCACGGAAACATTTTCGCTTATAATTTATTTTGAGTAAAATTTGTTTACGTGATGTTTTGTGTTGATTTTTGTTGTTATTTTGTCATTTAAAGTCAGCTGCTTCATAAGTTGTGGACGATTCTTAATTGTGGATTCACTGTACTTCCATAGTATGAATAAGTGAACAGTCGAACTTACAACATATCTAATCGAATAAGTGTCCTATAGCTCAATAAATCCTCATAATCACATAGGACAGTTTTGTTTTTTACAATTTAACTCAATAGATATGTATATATATTTATCTTATGAATTTTTATATGGAAATAAAACTTTTATCCAACGAAGCTGTCTTTTGCAATGATTACATTTAAACATAATGTAATCTAAAGAATAAAAATTTTAAATAAAAAAAAATGTTCGGGATTTCTCGGTGGATTTATTTGGGGAACACGTCAAATGAAAGCTTAAAACCTATATTTTCGAATGGTGAAAGATTTAGCGATGCCTATTTTTTTGTGATAAACCTTTCCCATATACACGCCGTGTAGGTTATCATCAGTTCATACCTCTCCCAAACAAGATTCTCAAAACCGTCAAGTATTACTGTTTTATAATTAGTGCCTGAACAATTTAGACATACATCTTTGAGCCTTTTAAAACTATACTGGAACTGAATCAATCCAATAAATATCCAATCAACAATTCAAACGTCTTCAGATCTAAAATTAGTAAATAATTTCGAGAACTTGTGAAAAAAGGTGCAAATATATCGACAATCAAAAATGTTATTGCGATTTAAGTAAATATTTATGGTGAAAAAATATTATGCGTGAGAGCATTTCCAGCTCGAATAACGAATTGCTTTGACCTAATATTTTTCCGAATAGGATTAACCACTCTAACGTCATCATCAGTTACCGGTAGAATCCTGAAGGAATCTTCTAAATTTCAATCGGAGATCCTTGTGATTTTATTAGGTTTCCTATACTGATGCGACCGCTGTTTTTTTTAATGTATCATTGAACGAAACTTGTTCGGCAATCACTACATCAAAACAAAGGCGCCATCTTTTATGAGATTAGACATTATGACAATATGGCTATTATGTCAAACAAACAAGATTACGGTGGTGTCAAACAAACAAGATTATGGTGGTCCCAAAAAGTTACTCAGCAACTCTTAGATATCCATTGGAAGCTAACAAAATATACATCATACGCACAGAGAGTTTACTGAGGTGCTTTGAATTTATACCGGAATCCTGAATATTATCACCTTAAGGTGATTATAGAACGAAGCCACACCTCAAATTTTCAAGAGCACAAGACTTGAGAGCGCTCCGCGTTGAAAATTTATCCCATTGGTCACCACCAGCAAATAAGCAGTTTGATTGATTTTCAACGCAAACTGTTGTCAGATTCTCCAGTGTTGTGCACTTGAAAATTTAAATTTTGGCTTTCGATTTATTATCACCTCAAGTTCCGGAAAATTCCAACCTAAATCTTTTGAATCCTACCTTAATTCTAGCGGAACGAATAAATTTCAAAACACTATGATGCAAACAGAATTTAAATTTAAGATATCTAAAATAGACTGGGAATATTCACAAATTACCTTAAAGCAGTGAATCAATTCTCAACCAACACACAGCAACAAAGACTTTGTCCTCTTCTGTTCTTGTTGCAACAATTTCATTCCGCATTTATCACATCTAGAACAGACTGTGAGAATAATTGCTCACCACGTGTGTAGCAATTTTCTAGACATTAAATTTAAATTTTTGAGAATTTTATCCATGTTAGTAAGCATTGCCATATAATTGAATAACAACCATAAAACAAATTCGATTTTGTGTTTGAAACAATTATTCAAGAGTTAAAAATATTGCAATATTGTTTCCCCCTGTGTTTGTCATGTCAATTTTTCTTGCGATTGTATCCCAATCCGCAAAAGTTGTGACTAACGATTGTTGTTTACGTATGTTTTGATGATAATTTGATTAACTGCCGTATACCTAATCATCAAAATTAAACATCCAAATTCAAAACAGGTGAAAACTTTGTTGTAATTTGTAATGATTGCCTGAATGAATTGCAATGTTTTCGACAACTCTTAATGGACTGATTTGGAAGAAGTGAGAATAAATGGAATTAAATCCAAAAAACAAAAGAGAAAGTCATGATGGAATGTTTTGGATTCTGATTCAGAAAGTTGCGTATTATTGGTTGATATATTTAACAAATGTTTTCGGTTGGCATATTTTCCTAACAAATGAAAAAATCTAGGATTGTAAAAATTAAAAAACCGGACAAAAATCCTGCCGAAGCTTCTAGGTATCATTCAGTAAGCTTGCTTTCATCTTTCAGTAAACAAAAATGCCATTTTGAACATAATGATAATTTCTAATAAATTCAATTGTTTGCCAATAAACAGTTCGGATTATGGCATGAACATTTGATAACTTATCAACTTTTAAGTGTAATGAATTTAACTCGTTCCAACAAATCTTAAAGCTATTCACATGTTATTGTTCTTCTAGACATAGAAAAATCATTCGACAGTGTTCGAAATGGTTTAGCTTAATTATAAGGATTTCAAGTCTGACAGGCTTCATGTAAGAGCCGGTGTTTTTCAAGGTAGCATTACGGGACCAAAATTGTACAATATTTTCCCATCTGACTTACCTGAACTATCTCAGGAATGTCAAAAATCTGTTTTGCGGATGACACAGGCTTCCCCTTCAAAGAACGAAGCCTGCTTGTCATCTGCAGTACCGTTTTGATTCGAATCCCGGACACTCTACTTTGTATGGGAAAGGTTTCACTCGAAATGTTTCAAAATTTGCTGTGAAAAAGTTCCCAATTGAAAAGATGATTTTAATAATTTTTTTCTTTAATGTGGCTTAGTGCCTTTAATTAACAATTTAACTATTCTAATAGTGTTTTTCAAGAGCTGTCCGGAATTCAAATCAAAGTGTGATTGTGTCCGGAATAAAAATCAAATGTTTGTGAGGCTTGATTACGCTAAGGTTTCATATAGAACGATTCAATTTAAATGTGTTTCAATCTGTTGTATTTCACTGAAGCCTTAAGTGTCCGTAATATGAATCAAAACTGTATATTGCAAAAACGTTTGGATATTTTACTTCATACTTGCAATTATGGAAGATTTATTCTAATTCTTCTGAAACTCATCATTGATTATTATTAAAAGGTGTTTATTTGAAACCTTCAAGAAGAAATGTTGTTGAGAGAGGTTTCAATAAAATCTGAAGATGAAGTTATGTATCTGAGGCTCACACCAGATAAAAATTTAACTTTCAAAAATCACAAGTCAAGTATAATAAATATAAAACAAAATCGAAACTTTGTCTTAAAACAAGCTGTTTTGTTCTCAAACAATTTTTCCGGCCGTGTTGTAAGGTATACCAATATGGACTAGCTGTTGTATTTTTTTTTTGTTTAGAGAGACTTTACCCAGAAGGGGCAGTCGTCTCTACCAACACCATAAATAAGGCTCTACAAAGGACTTAAAATTAAATTTTAAGAATCCAGCTACCTTCCTGGTACAGTTTTTAATCTAGGATATTCAATGTTGAAACAATGGATCAAATGTCATTAAAATAATCAACAATTTTAGACAAATGTCGATACAGCTTTCTGTTGCAATAATAAGTGCTCTATTAATTTTTGTAAGATAACGTGACGTCTATAAAAATCGGTTTAATTTTGTCTTATAAGCAGGTGGATTCCGCTCATCTTTAAATATTACGAACTGCTACGGCAAACGTATCGAAATATATAGTTAACAAAAATACAATAATAAATTAATGCAGTTCTAACAAATTGAGATGACTGACAAACATAAGACACCTAGATATATGAAATCAATTAAATGTATTAAATGATAGGTTACTAAAAGAATTGAAAAGTAGGTACTTATAACGTGCTCAAACAACACTCTTCACTAATTCCAATCGATTGCAAATTACACTATAAGTCTCGCCAGAATTCAAAACTAGGTCACCGGTCATGTGAAGGGCATAATCAAGCAACAATACGCATCCGTCATTGTCCTACCGACATGCAAAGGAAATGCAGCATTATTGGGAAAGCCCGAAACATTACGATGACATACAAACTCATTATAGAGTTTCTCCATGATGACACATTGCTATCCGAATCCGATAGCGGACTACCGCAACAATACAAGTCGCTTTATTGTTTATAATGGTTTTTCCAATATCGACGAGCTGTGGTAACCAACCAGGTCATAGTTTAGGCAGTAGGGGAATACGAGTTAATATGCGCCCCCTGAGGAAAATCTTAATTTTAACTGAGAATTGCGTCTAAAACGGTGGGATATAACGCGTCATCCAGTTCCAAACTGAGTTTTTTTCTGGATGTTTTTCTAGTTTTATGATTGAAACGTTTACTATGCAGTTCTATGTCTCGTTTGAGTTTGTTTTTTTTTTTCGGCATAATTTGGATATCATCCATGGTTTCTAAGCAACCTTTGAGTGTGGCACATTTTGCACTACCTCATTTATTCCCTAAGTTACAAAAAATGGTTTTTGACATTTTTATGAGGTAATTGCGAAAGGTTTTTCCGTGAGAGGCGTTCAAATTGATAGAGCGTACTAAATAATCGAATAAGAGATATTTTAGTGTCTAATCTTCAAGATATTGCGGTGGCATGTTATACCCATACGGCGCATTTTACACCTAGTTCCCCTGATATTTTATTTGGACTCAGGGGATTGTCACTCTGCCCGACGACGACGACGCGAGGATACGCTGAGATCCGGAGGCAGTGACGAGGTTAGCTTGGTTGCATGTTGGTTGCGCTTGTCTGATTTTCGTCACGCGGTAGCCTTTTCGTCGGTTCTCTTGTGTTTCCAGACTAGTGTAAAATTTGCGTACGTTGTCCCGACACTATTCAGCGCTCATTACCAACGTGACCCAGACGACGACCACGGTTAACGTTGCCCAAATTGAGGCAGTCATGGTATAGTGAGCCGGAATAAAAGGCGACGAACTTTCTGTGGTGGGAGTGGATGTTTCACGATAGCAGACATTGACTGTCGAGACGAGACATGTTGACATGGACGTACCGTTGTTAGTTTTTGTTGATTCCCAGCCAGATATCCACCTCTGCTCCACTGAGGGGTAGAAAGTATTGTTATCAGGAAAGGATCGCAATTATTTCAGATGCTTAGTACGTAATTCTGCAATAATTTTCAATAATGAGTATAAACTAAACTCTCGTTATTGTTCAAATCCAAAAAATCCTAGCAAATAGGTTCATTGCAATGTTCCGTGAATCTTGTAAATGCGTGCGGCAAGTCAACGCTTAATCACCACGTATGCATATAAATCATAAGCTACAAACCCAAGCCATTATCCAGCGCTAATGAGTTCGTTATCTGTTTACTCCGTGCCTGGATGGCTAAGAGCAAAGTCAATATTTTCATATGATAAATTAATGATTTACAGCGAAACGAGAGGTCGGTCGTGCACATAAACGTATCTCTAATTGAGGCCCGCGAAAAGTGGCAGCATCCAATTGCGATAAGTCAGTGCGCCGCCCTCAACACTTCAATGCGGTTGTGATGGAAGAGGAGGAGGAGCAGAGGTGGTTGTTCTCTGACATCGCATGTCAGACAAAATGGATTTATTTATCAGCTCATTTTAAGCCAATCCAAAAGGAACTTCCAAGAGCACGAAACCAACCTCACCTTCAGCTTCTCAACCTCCTAGGAAAACTCCCGGATTCAGCTCACGGAAGGTGTCGTTTTCGTTGCCGCCAACCAACCAACTCACCGATAGACCAACTGACGATGACTGTGAAACTTGGTATATGGCAAAGGCGCATCGCAATTAGATGCAACATAAATTGTTGCACCATTATACGTTATTATGCTTTGAGCGCGTTTGGAAACCTTCGTTCCCCATAATCCCCCTCTTATGGAGTATTTCCAGATCGAAAGGCAAATAAAATGATACTTTCAGACAGATTATTTTCAGTGCAAATGATTCTTCGGCATGTATTAGAGGCGATTCAAAAACAATAGCCAAGGATTTTCGGCTTTTTTTCTTGAGAAATCTGAAGTCAAGCCCTAAGTTTGGCTATGTATTCTAGGATGGTCAAATGCTTAAACATGCTCATTTCTTATTTCGTTTATTCATTAAACATGGTTGCAACCACAAACAAAAGGAAGGGTGAATCTCTGAATTTACAACATTCTTCCCAAATGTGGGTTTTAAAAGTTTAAGTTTTATGATATTAATATAATTCAATCCCAAATATCTTAAAGCGGTAACTTATAGGAAGATCATTGATATTAGAATTTTGAATTGTTTTTGGATAAAAAATCATATTGCAGCATCAAAACGCCTTTTCTATAACCAGAAATTGAATTTTCAGAAATACACCAAAAGTTGCCCTTAGAAATTTTTTTTTATTTTAAATTGCACCATGTTTAAACTGCCCTTAAAACATGGGATATTAATGTGTAAAGAGATAAACGTAACATTGTTGGTGGAGCATCTGGAGTAAATTATGAAACGGGCGTATTTTCTTAAGTTTTATGATATTAATATAATTGAATCCTAAATATCTAGAAAACGGCTAGTTTTAGGAAGATCATTGTAAATAGCATTTTGAATTGTTTTTGGATGAAGAATCATATTACAGCATCAAAACGTCTTTTCTACGGCCAGAAATTGAATTTTCAGAAATGCACCAAAAGTTGCTCTTAGAAAAAAAATTATTTTAGATTGCACCATATTGAAACTGTGCTTTAAACATCTGGTTTTACATTGGAATTTTACAGAAAAAAATTGGAAAAAATCGAAGATACCTTTTTTTTTCAATTTGTGTTTTAAGGTTTAATTTCGATTTTTTCATGAAAATAAAAGTAATTTTTTTCAGTGTATATTATTTTTACAAAGCCTATTTGATTGTCTACCATCCCTCCTCAGACACTATTTCTCTATAACAAACGGTTTCCGAGGAACAATTTTTTTTAAATGGTGGTGCCAAAAATACATACGCCATTATCAGAAGTTACTCTCGATTCTAAACGATCCCCAATTATATGAGATAATTTTCGTCTCATATACTTAATACATCTGCGCAGTTTCATCCAAATCGGAATGGTACATGTCAGATTTCAGCATTTTATGGACGATTTCGCGTGGAATCGCTCTATTCGGAAATGGAATGCTCTTTTTTTAATATTTTTTTTTTAATTTTAATGTTTGCACTTTGACTAATGCACTAATTTGAATCAATACCATGAGGCAGTTCCAGGAGGACATCGGACTTATAGCCCAAGCTAAAGAAAGGTGAAGTGATATAGAGTTGTTTTCTCTTATTTTTATCTGTTACCGCGCTCGAAACGTGCATCTGCAGTAGACTATAATAGACCATTAAGTGAGAACCACAGAGTCTCAATCCCATGTGCTCTCCAGATAGCCGGGTTAGGTGAAAGTTTTTAGATTTGCTATAAAATCTAAAAACTTTCACCTAACCCGGCTATCTGGAGAGCACATGGGATTGAGACTCTGTGGTTCTCACTTAATGGTCTATTATAGTCTACTGCAGATGCACGTTTCGAGCGCGGTAACAGATAAAAATAAGAGAAAACAACTCTATATCACTTCACCTTTCTTTAGCTTGGGCTATAAGTCCGATGTCCTCCTGGAACTGCCTCATGGTATTGATTCAAGGGGCAAAGGGCTTGTTGATGCTTATAAGCCTTTTTGTCACCTCTTGCTCTATTCGGTCTGACTGCAATTTGTCTCTTCAACGTCATTCACATTTTGGGACCGCCTTGGCCATGTGAGACTTCTTCATCAGAAGGTCGGCTCCAGTTCGGTCTTGCGGTTCCTGTTGAAAAGTGACTTCCGCTTCGCAAGCGCCACGACGACCCAAAACCGGCAGTTCGTTCTGATCGATTCTACTCGGCGTAGTTCCCGACGGTGAAGCTAGCCATCTCCGGACGGAGGAATATCTCCCGAAACCGGTAACGTTACGCGTTGTTCATATTCCGTTGTTGGCCAGTGGAGTGCCGAAGTCGTCGCAGCGATTCTGGTTGGAGGATGGATTCCGGTTCACTGGCGCTCCGACGACTCATGTCGGTGATACGATCGTACTACTCAGAATAGCCCTCGACGGTGGATCTATCCTACTCCGACGTAGATTTCCCCTGTGGCGGAAGATCTTTCGAACCGATGCTATCTGGGTAGATGCCGAGGTCAGTTCTTACGATTCCGGTGGAAGGAAGCTTACGGTTCTCAAGCGCCCCGACGATCATTTGCCGGTGCTGTTTCGCGATCTACTCAGCTAGTCCCAGCTAGTCCTGGTGGTCGGCAAAGTGTCAGGGTCGGTTCTACAATTCCGGTTTGCGGGCTGCCCCGTTTGCGCCCGATGGTCTCCTCTCATCCACCATGTCGAATGCCGAGGTCGATCCGACAATTCCGGTGGGAGGTTGGCTTCCGGTTCATCAGTGCCCCGACGATCTGATGTCAAACGCTGCTCTCTGCGTCTCGTTTCGCTGCTCTGCTCGCCAGTTGCGCTGTAAGCCACACATTACTTGGACCACTATATTGTTCATCATATTCCAAAGATCTGGATCGCTTGTCATGTTCTGGCGTTTCCTCAATCTCCGTACACTCAGGACAGAATAATGAAGACGCGTGACAGAATCGATGCAGATACTGCTTGAATCAGCAGTGACCTGACAGGGTGGTGTACCGGTTCTTAGTAGCGATGTTGATACGCAAGCCAGAAGACGCCTCTTACTACTTCTAGAACCATCTATGTTGTGCATAATTCTTGTGAGCGCATTGCTCGCCTTCGCCGCCTAATCGTATGCATAATCGACGTGGCTGTTGAAGTTCAGCCGATCGTCTAGAATGATGCCCATGTGTTTCAACTTCCGCTGTAATGCTATGGCTTGCCCTCCGACGATGATATCACCGTGCATGACTGCTTTGCAGTTGCTAACTAGTAGCATCTCCGTTTTGTGGTGGGCTATCTTCAGCTTGACTCCCTCCATCCAATCTCAATCGGACCAGACCAATTGCCTCCGTTGCCAGCATTTCTACTTCCTTTTGGGTCTCACCTAATACCGTTAGGACAACGGCATCGGCGAAGCCGACGATCTCCTTTGGCTAGCTTCAGCGATAAGACCCCGTCGTACATCGCATTCCACAGCGTTGGTCCCAGTATGAAACCTTGTGGGACTCCAGCCGTTATTCTTAACTCCTTCAGGCCGACGTTGGTTTCATACCTCAGTAATCGGTTTTGGAAGTAGATCTTCATAATCTGGCACAAGCAGTTGGGAACCTGCATTCTGTGCAGTGTTGTGGCAATGGCCTCCCAGCTTGTGCTGTAGAACGCGTTCTTCACATCTATTGTGACTAAGGCACAGTAACGATTCCCTCTACGCTTTTGTTTCAATGCTTGCTTTGCCCTCCCCAGCACTGTCCGAATTGCGTCCACCGTCGACCTTCCTTTCCGCCTTTCTGATAGCCCGTTCTTGCTCTCTATGGATTTCATCAGCTCTCTATGGAAGATAACCTGTTCCAAGAGTTTACTGAGTGTATCCAGTAAACATACAGGCATATTCAATCCTGGATCCCCGCTCGGTTTTCCTGGCATCGCCAACAGTACAGTTTCTGAATTTTCCATGTATCTGGAAATTGACCTTCGTCCAGGCATTTCTGCATAACCTTCCTTACCATATCTGGATACACAAGAACCGCTGCTTTAAATGCCACGTTGGGGATTTCGTCCGGACCCGGGGCCCTGATCAGTTTCAGCACTTTCACTGCTACTATAACCTCCTCGTTGGAGATCTGATGAACATTGGCATTTCCTACCTTTTCATTGCCATATGGTGTGGCCGGCCACATTGTGGGGTCATGCTTTGGGAGCAGACCCTTGACGATAACTCTCAGTTTGTCCGCATACGTTTGGATCGGCGTCGACGGGCCCTTGATATTCGCCATTATGACTTGGTAGGCATCCCCCCGAGTAGAGAGCCGGATCATATTCTTGGCCCCAACTGACTTGCGAAAATTGACTCGCAATAAGTAATTTTTTTTTGTCATTTAGGACTTTGATGCCAAACATCGCTCATGTAATAATTCGCAAAGTAATTCCAACGGCAGAATTTCATTTGATGAGTGCTCTTCAGGATATTTCTCAATTCAATACCCTGATAGCCCTACTTGTTTTTCCTCTTCTAGAAACCATGGCACGATTGATTTGGTCTTAACCGACTCTAGTCACCTTTGTAGCCAATTGGTTACTCACGCTGATTTTGAATCTGATCATGTCCTTGTTACCATACTATGGAGCGATTCTCAATCCTATCAGCTCCACTTTCAATTATTTTCGAGCCGACTGGAATACATGAAACATACATCGATAGTAATTTTGATGTTAACATGTCTTAACAAACAAAACTTGATATTGATAATGCCCTTGAAACTTTAACAAATTCCATTGTTGAAGCAAGGGGCATTGCAATACCAAAATGTGAAGTAAAATTTGAATCCGTGATTATAGACGATGATCTTGAATTCATCTCAAAAACGTGAGAAGAAGGCAATTTCATCGAACTCGCGATCCTGCTATGAAAATTTTATGTCAGGATCTGCACAAAAAAATAAAAAAAAAAACGATTTTAACAATTAAAAAAAATGAAAGAAGAAAACAAATGATTACCAACTTGTTGCGAAAAATAATTCAAGAACATGAAATTCCTTGGCGGTGATGGAATTTTCAATCAAGAAAATTCCAGAAAGTAGCTTATCATTCTTAGTTGATATATTTAACAAATGTTTTCAGTGCTAAGGTGCCAAGGTTACACCAATTTTAAAACCAGACAAAAATCCTGCAGAAGCTTCTAGCTATAGTCCAATTAATTTGCTTTCCTTCATCAGTTAACTTTTTAATAAGGTCATTTTGAACAAAATACATTTTTTGCCAACGAACAGTTCGGATTCCGCCTTGAACATTCGAACACTCATCAACTTATACGTGTAACAAATCTGAAAGCTATTATACTGGTCTGGCACTTCTAGACATAGAAAAAGCATTGGACAGTGTTTGGCATGAAGGCTTGATTTGTAAAATTAAAAAACTTTAGTTTTCCAACATACATTGTTAGCTATCTGTCAAATCGTACACTTCATGTTAATTATTAGTACTCCAAGTCTGATAGGCTTCTCGTAAGAGCTGGTGTTCCTCAAGGCAGCATTTTGGGACCAATGTTATACAATATTTTCACATCTGACTTACCTGAGTTACCTCAGGGATGTCAAAAATCTTTGTTTGCTGATGACACAGGCCTCTCCGTCAAAGGGCGAAACCTGCGTGTCATCTGAAGTAGATATCTTTTCTTCATACTTACAAAAATGGAAAATTGTGCCTAATGGAAGCACTCAACTGATAATATTCCCACATAAACAAAAAGCTCTTTATTTGAAACCTTCAAGTAGACATGTTGTTACATGATAGTGGACAGATGAAGTTAAGTATCTAGGGCTCATGCGAGATAAAAAAAAATAACGTTCGAAATCACATTGAGGGAATTCAAGCCAAAAGTAAGGGATGGTACACAAATTATGTCACGCTAAATTTCAACTTTTTTGACCCCATCCCCCCCCCTTTTTTTCTCGTTTTTTGTATGAGTCCTCCGAAATTTTTGTAAGGCTTGTCACGCCTGGCTTGACCCCCCCCCCCTCGGAGCGTGACGTAATTTGTGCATGATCCCTAACAAATTTAAAAATAACAGGAAATCGAAACTTTGTCTTTAAAATAAGCTTTTGATCTTCAACTAAATTTTCAGACCAGCCAAATGTATACTGTACCAATTTGTACTAGTGTCTACGCGATTTGCGTTTTGCACTGGAAATGCTCCTTGGAGTTCCCTGATTTCAACCAAAACCGCACGTTAGCTGCCAGTTGCCAGTGGAAAGTGCTAAACGATTTGTGTAAATGGAACGAAGGAAACCTGTTCTCGGACGAGTGGGCAGTCAATTGCCATGTGCCTGGCCAAGTGGTGTAGATACCGCATGACCATCTTTCGCCCGTCGCCGGAACTCATCCTCCAAGACACGGAGAAAACAATTGAATTGCATGACCAAGATAATAAAGTAAACACACTGTAATCGTTTCATGTAATGTTACCGCCAACAACTTTCCGCAACCGCCATCATCATCATCATCATCAGCATGATCATCGGCATTCGGCTGTTCAGGCAACGGTCTACCGTTTCGTTCGGTTAAGGCTGGCACTCTGCCGGATCCCAAGCCGACCTAACCAAACACCGGCGAACCTACCAGCATACAATGCAGATTCATTCCGATCATAGCTACTACATATCTAATGAATTATTCGGTGTTGATGTTGTTTGGATGTTCCCACCTTGGTCCTGGAGGCGCCACCAGCAGTAGCATCAGCCAATCACCGTCGATTCTACTGAACTGGGTGTCGATGAAATGCGAAATCATTTCGAGCAAGCATGAGCTATGGACACACAGGAGATTTGAAGGAACATTTGACTGGCTGTGGAGATTAAGATTTGTATGTAGAATTTTGAGTAATCATAAAGTTTTGTACACAACCTGAGTAGCTACCTACTAGTAAGCAAGAGGGGACAACATTACATCAAATATGATTAAAAATAATAATGAAAAATATTTTCAATTCATTAGCAATTATCACAATAGGCATACCACGCTGCGTCACGCAGTTTTATAGTGACTAATCATAATAAAGAAGCCCGAGGAAAGTGGGACCTAAAAACGATAGTTCAAACAAATTGTACAATATAATATTTGAATGTCAAAATTTGGAAATCCAACAACACTGTCACATCTTGGCAACATATTTGCTTGTGTGTGCTGATCGAATAATTTTGAAATTGTGAAAATCTGCATTTTAAATTTCATCTATGTTTTATCTATCTGCTCAATTTTGAATTCGTATTTAAAAAACTATATGGAACAATTAGACATTTTCTCTCCTTTTTGAGAAATTACGTAATTTGAGAATGATCTGCCAGACGGGTATTGGTAAACAGATGCAGAAACAGTCAATTGGCAAAAAAAACCTCAATCAAAAACTGTAGAAGTGCTCAGAAGAACAAGGTGAGAAGCAGGTTTTATCTCAGTTGAGACGTAACGTCAGTGAAATCATCCCTGTCCATTCTAATCGGCGCCGAACAATCATCAAACTGATTTATGACCTTTCCCGAACGCACAAAGTGCATTGACACTTGATTAGCATTAGCACTTTTTACAAATCACATTCATTGTCAGCCCCAGCCGTCTGTCTGATGACCAGACGAGCTGCACATGAAATAAAAAATAATCTGCCGAGAAGAATGTCGCTTATTTACCGTTTCGGTTCCAAACCCGAACCTACGACAACAGATAAATTATATGGCTGGATTGACTTCACATGAACCGTGACCGAACCGTACCAAAGGCAACAAAGACACGAGGCGACAGCGACTGACTGACAAATGTGTGTATTGTGTGATGAACTAACCGAATTGACGGGTTTCACGGATAAAAAAACGAGGATGACGCCGGTGAACCACTTTCCAGCGTGCCAATCGAAAGTGTTGGGTTCGATTCCGCTAATCTGGAGTTCAAATTTACTCAACGATAAATCGCGATATCTCGCAAATTAATCTGAAACCGCATTTGGGGCAATGCAATCTCCGATTCGTTTCAGCCAGCGGCTAATGATGATAAATCATCGGCGGGGGATGACATTCGTCAATGTGACAGACATCGTTGGTGACGTCGCCATCGACGGCGGCGAGACAATTCATCAGGAAAATAGGTCACTGTCGTCGGCATCATTACGGAACGGAATTAGTTCCGACGAACGAAATTAGTTGGTACAATAATAATGAGAGAATCGGCGTATCGTGACGACTAGTGAACGACCTACCGCACTCCACAGCTGCCAAATCTACGGAATTGTTTGTAGTTATACGGAACTGATGAGTTTCTACAGATCTATGGATTTTTCCGTTAAATCTATGGAAATCAAATTTCAGTTACGGAAATCATCGGATTTTATTTTTATCTAAATGTTTATTACAAGACAGTTTACACTGGCATCTCCTTGAGAAGATCGCTGAAAAAAGCTGGTGATTTATTAAAAAGAAGAAAAATACGTTCAAGCAGAGGGTTGAAAATAGGCTTCACGTTATGGAAAAAAGTAATAAATTTGAGGTTTCAGGGATAAACTAAGATTTTCTGGGTAACGGCAAGCATATAAAAATATGAGGAATTCCGAAAGCAGCTTAAGGCTAAGCAGCCCGTCATTCGTTTTGGCAACAATTTCAATTTCAAAGTGATAAAACTAAATCTTTATAGTTTATATCGACTTGAAAAAGTATCACTGTACGCGCTAACATGCATATAGTATGCTGATACTTTTTCAGCTGTGCCAGTGCAAAACCATATGATTTTCTTTGATTCAAAATCGTGAGATGAATTAGCAACAATCATCAACGACGCGTACAGATTTCAATGACGGCCTACTTCGCCTAAAAGGGGGTAAGCTAGGTATTTGAAAAATACATGACGATTGTAGAAATAATGTTTGTGATTTAAGGGTAAGGAGCATCGAAGCCAAATCATCAGAGAACCAGCGAACCTTTCGAGCTGAAAATTTGTTCGGTTGGTCATCACTTTCTTCTGATGTTCTCAAGGTCCTGTTTACTCATGAAATATTTAATATGTTGAAGATAAATGGCTTTTTTACAACAATCTCAGTTATTCAAATATGAATGGCTAAGGTGGATATCAAGTGTTTTCATCAAAAGAAATTAACCCCTCTACCGACAGCTAAATTTTTTACCACTAAAAATATTCAAATTGCCATAAATTTTTTGCTTCTTGATATTTTTATACCAATTTTTCACAAAATCTCAAAAAACTCTTCTAGTTTAAGAATCCATGTCGATATTAATAATTAGTGTTCTATTTTTGAAGATATTCCTATGTTCCTTGGGGGACCGACATCCTCCATACAAAATATCGTTGGCGGCCATTTTGTTTTTGGTCAATTTATCAACAAAAAAAATGTACTGTACAATGCCAAGTTATAAGGAGCTTCTCTGAAAAAATCATACAAATCGGTTCAGTATTCTTGGAGAAATCTGAAAATTACGATATGAGGTTTTTTAGAGTATTCAAAATCTTTATTTGTCCAGCGTGGTGCCACAAACATAAATACTTATTACTGAAAGACGGCTGCAACAAATTGCTTCATTTTTTTCACAACATACTCGCATTAATTTATCATTCCAAGGAGTGAATATCCGAATACAATAAAAATGTTGTAGCCTGAGCTATTTACGTGGGTTATGGCTACGCGTCGGTCCCCCAAGGAATTTTGGAATATCTTTGGATCCAGATGATCAATTACCAATATCGACACATATTTTGAAACTAGAATAGTTTTTTGAGATTTTGTGAAGCAATGGTGCAAAAATATAGAGAAACAACAAAGTTATAGCGATTTGAATATTTTTTAGCGGTAAAAAATGAAGATGCCGGGCCGGTAGAGGGATAATTACAGAGTTAGGTCATAGAACATTTTAAGTAGTTTTGAAATGATTAAACTGATTTTTCTCAATGCAGAATACATCTTCCTAATAATTGGCTTATAATTGAAATTGTTCTCAAATATTTAAAAGCAGATTCGCAGCATAAGGATAATCAAAAGCTTGTTCATAAATTTTTTTTATTTATTTTCGTTTTTCTATTTTTAGGAAATTTATGGTTTTGTATTCATGATATACTTTTCATACAAGTAAATCTGTATGCATCATTCACTTCTTAGTAAGTTGTTGATTTTTTCTTCAATTATTTATGTTAGCTTCAAACATAACAAAAGCTAAACAAAATATACGAAAGTCCATACAATGAAAATAAAATGAAAGTTCATACTTTTTTCGTACGAAAAAATGTTCAAAAGAGTTTGTCCTAAATCTTTTAAAGCTTGACAATAACAAGGTAAATTGACATCTTTTACTAGTAATAAAAATTCAAGATTAAATGATACTTTTAATGAAAATAGTCCAAAAACAGTGTTTTGCAAAATCGTGGATGACTCATGAAGCGGCAGATAGCAACAGCTCATTTTTTGTCTACGACTATCCAAGAACATTAGTTTCATTGTCGCGATGAAAGAAAAGTGGAGCCGCATGGGGCTTTTTCACTGTAATGGTTTAAAGTTTAGATTCAAATGTGTTAAAATACTTATATTCGATTGGGTTTAAATACATTAATATTATCAGAATGTACATCATAAAATTAATGTAATAAGCATATAAACAAAATTTAAAATAGTACGGTCATACGTGTATCTGCACCGATCGGTTTTTATTAAGGGAACAGTGTTGTGTTAAAAGAAACAAATTATACGATGAAAATAATGAAATACGCAGAGTATACCCCGTTAGGCATAAGGACGTTAGGCATAAGTATGTTAGGCATAATAGATGTTAGGCATTAAATACGTTAGGCATAATGGACGTTTGGCATAAAATAACTTGCGTGTGTGCCATTCAAAACTCTTCGCATATTGAAAATTATTCGGGTTCATTTACAAATTCCATTACATTAAAGGGGGTGGATGGGTGTCCTTAACATGTAACAGCTCATATTAAATAGTGAATAAATCATACAAGAAGCGTTACGAGGGGATGGGTGAATTGATTGGTTATAAATAACTATTCCCGGTGTTATGAAATTTGACAATGAATCCATTATCGCAAGATAAGTAAGGAGATTGTTGTTATGGTCATTGTCATCATTCTAAAGTCCAGCTCAATTCATTATTGTAAGTATCCATTCATATATGCGATGTGCAAGTGTTATTATTTCTAGAGATGTTTAGTTTGGTGAGTAGGGAAAGTGTACCAGTTATGGCCATAGTAGTTCCCTATTCGGAATACTTTCGGATAACTTTAATATTTTTAATCTTTTTTAATGTTTTAACATCAAGATATATACTATGTATTACTGCTAAAACACAAAAAAAATCAAAATATTGAGACATTCAAGTGATCACGTATGGCGAAATAGGGAACCACTATGGCCATAACTGGTATACCTACCCTATATGACATTTTTTGATATATATCTTTTACATAATTACGTTAATTTTAAATAAAGGAAATCTTCCATATAATTATTAGTACTTATAATGCAAATGATTTACTTGAAGACAACAGTCTAGAGTCAAGTCAAAAACTCATGTGGCATTATCTTCAGCAATCATGTTCTGGTAGTGTGACGCCAAGAAAAGCGTTACATTTCCACTCCGAGTCTGCCCATTAATTTAATGTAGTCAAAACAGTTTCTTTGCCTCTTCTGCCAACAATTGTTATTTTCAAACAATTTTGATCAGCCACATATGTAAGCATTGCCGAAAGCACCTAGAAAATATTTGAAATTTGTCGAGTTTGAAAAGTAAAATTAGGTTTCAAAGTCAATTTAACAGTCAACCTCAAATTAAACATAGCACAGTATTCAGCATATAGCATGGCGTGCATATTTTTGATGGAAATAATTACATCTACAATTCCAATAACTATCCACAAAACAGTATTTTATTGGAAGAGGGTCATTGAATTGACCATATAAGTATAAAGAACAGTCTGTGATTCGAAGAAGGGAAACTGTATTACGGAAGTATTAAGAGCAATAATAACAAAAATTACTGAATAAGTATGTCTCGAAAGAAAAGTTAATTATAAAATAAGGAAAATGTGCTGATTTAAACATTTGCAGCACAAACTCCAATTATTTTGCCGTCAATATAACTATAAAGAACAGATTTCAATTTAGGGAAGGGATAATCTCTGATAACAACTATGGGAAGCCTGCAAGGCAATCGCATTTCAAAGGACACACTTTTGATCTTTGATGCCCTCCACAATTACCGAAAAAGTCAGCTCACATTTCACACGAACAATTTCAATTTCCATTTTGGAAATTATGCCTAACGTCCATTATGCCAAACGTCTATTATGCCTATCGTATTTATGATAATAAATCTTCGAGCTGTTTAGTAGAATACCTATAAGTAGATGAAGAAACCGAACTTAGTACTATACCATTTAATTCCACTAGAGTTTGTATCCTTTGACAGATATCGTATTTCGACCTCAACTGTAAGGTCGTCTTCAGTGTCGTGTACTAGACTCGTCCTTACAGTTGAGGTCAAAATACGCGTATCTGTCAAAGGATACAAACTCTAGTGGAATTAAATGGTATAGTACTTAATTCGGTTTTTTCATCTACTTATCGTATTTATGCCTATCGTACTTATGCCGAACGTCCTTATGCCTAACGTCGTGCACCCAAATACGCATGAATTTTTAAAAGTTCGTTGAGTCTTATCTAAATCTGGTCACGCTTTAGATCTGAAAGCAGACTAGATGATAAATTTCCCATATTTGAATAACCTTTTGGAACCTAAAATTGATCTAGGGAACAGGCATCACGCGGGCCACTATTTTTCTTTCTTCACGGCAATGTTCTTGACAAGTCGTAAAAAAACATTGCTGCCACTATCTGCCATGTCATGTGTAATCCGGGTGTTAATAAATCTGAAAATTTTGCTAGTTAATGATGGAAATTTGCTTCGTTAATGTTATACTTTTAAAACATGATGGTAAAATATTTTTAAACATTTTTTTTCTGTACGATAAAATGATCAAATTGATCTTTTTTTCTGTGTTTACTCAAGTGTCCTACAGCGCTATCCACGTCAGTGATAGAGTGAAAGTTTTTTTTCAGAGGAAATGTAAAAATTGCCTGAATGAACAACTTTTTAGAAAAATGTGTTCTGCTAGGACGCTCCTATGAAAAGATAAAACTGATATAGATCAGTTTTAACTTATTTAGATCAACTACTAAGGATTAAAAACGTGGAACAAATTATTCCAAAATACGAAGATACATAGGTTAGGCATATCCAGAGTACTAGAGGTTTTGGTCGTCAAAATTAGTGATTTTCACGGATAGAAGGTGGAAATAAATTGAATTTCAACGTGAACAGATATTATTTGATAGACGAAAAGTCAAAATCAATTAATCAAACATTCAATAACCAATCAAAGATATAATCAATCATAAAGTTTGATGTCTCACTATTGTTTTTTTTTTTCAAATATTTAAGTTTTCAGAGAATCAACTATATCCATCCATCCAAGTCGAGTCTAGTACACGACACTGAAGACGGCCTTACAGTCGAGGTCGAAATACGCGTATCTGTCAAAGGGTACAAACTCTAGTGGAATTAAATAGTATAGTTCTAAATTCGGTTTTTTTCATCTATTTATATCCATTTGCTTAAAATATAATTTATATTTTGGTTTTCATTGTACTGTAAGATAATTAGACGCCAGTTTTATTGAACGATTGATGAAAGACGAATCAATCTTCTGAAATTCTATGGAAAATAACTGCAATGTAGTGTATTATTGAGCACCATTACATATTAAACACTACTATCAAAGCATTTCTGGTATATTATAGCAAGATCTTTTGTAATTTAATTAATACACTATGTCAAAGATGGATTATTTAAAAGAATAGAGGATTCAATGCAAATACAAGGTATACTTTAAATGAAATATACTGCACAACCGTAATACACCCCAAGCTATTTTTACGACCATTATCGGGGGGTCGTAAAAAGAATCGGTCGTTAAAGAATTTTACACTTCATTCCTTGCTTAGCGCTTGCACGAGTCGGTTGACAGGATCCCGGTCTCATCGCACGGCACTTTTTGCAAAGTTTAGTTAGGCCTTTTCCCCACCGCCCGCGTGGGTTTTTGGTTTATTTAGTGAGAAAAACAAGTCTCAGTTTTGTAAAGTGAGTGCTTAGGCGATCGCGCTTCGCGAAGGAAGCGAACTAGTGAAACTAGTGTCGTTCCACCGAAAAAAAAAAATCATCGCCCATCATCAACTCGGTGATTTTTTCTCCCGCGCCGTGAACAACAACAAGGCAGAAGACCGACCCGGTCGGTTTGCTACCTACGGCGCGTGGACGTTCTCCTGCTGTAGAACGGATAAGTATACAATTTGTATTTGTATCTATTGAATTGCTTTCGCATCTCCGAACATACAGTGTTGAGTTCAAGGTTGTTTGTTGCTTCTCCTCTGTCTCTCTCCCAGTGCAATTTTGCCCGTATAGGGGAGTTGGATACAAAATAGCCCACTGAGTGGTTAAGTATTTTTTTATCTTGTTTTTTCTTTGTAATTTTGCTTTGCCCATTTAGGGGGAGTGTGTACAAAATAGTCCACTGATAAGTTATTTTTTTTGTTTATTATTATTTTTTTTTTTGGTTGCGGTTGATTTTTAACCCGCATGGACGAATCGGATGGAGGCGATACGCCTCCTAAAGATCTCGTTGCTCGAACGCGGTTTTATCAACCGTCTTCGGCTGGGCCTTGGGTTGTCTATTTCCGGCGCAAAAATAAGATTTTGAATGTGCTCTCGATCTCTAGAGAGCTGACGCGTAAATATCCTGGGACCGTTATTCACCAAGTGAAGCAATCCAAGCTGCGTGTAACTGCACCTAGTTACAAAGCAGCTAATGAGATTGCTCAGCATGAGGCTTTTACTGTGGAATATTTTGTGTATATTTTGGCCAGAGAGGTTGAGGTGGAAGGGAAAATTATCGACGCGAGTCTGACATGTGATGACATTAAGACTGGCAAAGGCGTTTTTGAAAACCGGTCCATTCCTGATGTGGCTATACTGGATTGTAAACAATTACAATCAGTTTCCATGGAAGGAAATAAGAAAGTTTTTTCGCCGTCAGCCTCGTTTCGAGTGACTTTTCCTGGTTCCGTCCTCCCGAAATTTGTTTGCATTGATAGTGTTTTTACCCAGTGCGCCTTTACGTGCCGAAGGTATTCAATTGTACCAACTGCAAACAGCTTGGTCATAGTGCTAGCTTTTGCGACAACAAGCCCCGTTGTGGTAAATGCAACCAAGCTCACTTGGAAGATGATTGCACACAGGAAGCTGAAAAATGCAGCTACTGTCGTGAGGATCTTCATGATTTGCAGAAGTGCCCGGCATACAAAAGGCGTATTCGAAATGAGAGTCGCTCCATTGTGAAGCGCTCCAAGAAGACGTATGCGGAAATGGTGAAAGCTTTAAATCCGCCTGCAAAAGAGTCTTCATCAGCCATCCCAGTTGGTAACTCTTTTCAATAGTTGTCTTCCGACGAAGCGAACGACGACGAAACCGATGGGGGAGATTCTTCGGAGGTACACGCACCCGGAAAACGAAAGTCTCCATCTTCTCCGGGACTGCGCCGTAAGGTAATGAAATCTTCGCTAAAAAGTTTGCCGAATTCTAAAGGAGGTGGGGCAAATTCGAAATTTCCGAAGAAACAGGTCTTTGATGCTTCCGTTCCGTGTTGCAGCAAAGATCTGCCGCCCCCGCCTCCACCGATTAAATATACTTCGAAAAGAAGCTCTAGACAAGATAGCAAGAAAAAAGCTACTGAAGTTCCTCGCTCTTCCTCGAAAACCCCCCAGGCCAAGCGAGGACTGATAACTTTTACGGCCCTTGTGGATCGCATATGTGATGCCCTCGGAGTTTCAGACTCATTCAGAGGCAAACTCGACCTTTTCCTCCCCGCAATAGAAGAGTATCTCAGGGAATTGACTATCTCGTGGCCCCTCCTTGCTTCGATCATATCTTTCGATGGATAATTCATCGAGTGAGGTACAAGATATGATCACTGTGTTACAGTGGAACTGTCATAGTCTAAAACCTAAATTAGACACATTTAAGTTTTTGCTTCACAATTCCGATTGTGATATATTTGCACTCTGTGAAACATGGCTTTCTTCTGAAGATGATCTTAACTTCTACGATTTTAACATTATACGCCAGGATCGAGATGATAATTACGGGGGTGTGCTTTTAGGGATCAAAAAGTGTCATTCATTCTACAGAATCCCCATCCCGACTCATCCAGGCATAGAAATCGTTGCTTGCCAAATAAACGTAAAGGGTAAAGATCTTTGCGTAGCTTCTGTTTATATTCCTCCAAGAGTATCAATAAACCGCCGTCATCTCTGGAATGCAGTCTCCATGCTCTCATCCCCAGTTTTAATACTGGGTGATATGAACTCACATGGTACTGGATGGGGCGAATCTTATGACGATTTTCTATGACTTATGCGACGATTTCAACTTGAACATTTTGAACACAGGTGAAGTGACACGTATTTCATCCGACGGCAAAGAAAGCCGCATTGACCTATCTTTGGGTTCAAGTTCGCTATCATTCGATTGCATGTGGAAGGTGATTGATGATCCCCATGGTAGTGATCACTTGCCCATAATAACTTCTATCAGAAATAATTGTGAAAGGTCAGAACAGTCAATTCAGGTTCCTTACGACCTCACTAGGAATATCGATTGGCAAAAATTTGCATCAGCGGTAACTTTTGGTATCGAAACATTCAACACACTCCAACCGTTGGATGAGTATCGATTCCTAACAGAATTGATTTATAAAAGTGCATTAGAATCCCAAAAACAACGAGTTCCAAGTGCATCCTTCAAAAGACGACCAGCCACACCTGGTTGGGATGATGAATGCACTCAGTTGTATCGAGAAAAATCTAATGCCTTCAAAGCTTTTCGTAGATATGATACCTCAGAACTTTATTTAGAGTACTCGAAGCTCGAAAAAAGACTGAAGAATCTTACTAAAGCGAAGAAGCGTAGCTATTGGCGACGTTTTATCGATGGCCTCTCACGAGAAACTTCAATGACGACGCTTTGGAGAGTGGCTCGCAACATGCGAAACCGCTCATCCTCAAATGAGAGTGACGAATACTCCAATCGTTGGATATTCAACTTCGCAAAAAAGGTCTGTCCAGACTCAGTTCCAGCTCATCCGCCTTTTTGGGAAATTCCAAGAGACGATTCTTTGGACAGACCATTCACTATGCTGGAATTTTCTATGGCTCTTCTTTCATCAAACAACTCCTCTCCGGGACGCGATATGATTAAGTTCAATCTTCTTAAAAATCTCCCCGATATCGCTAAAAGACGGTTGCTTGACCTGTTCAACTCATTCATGGAACGCAACATTGTTCCACCTGAATGGAGACAGGTCAAAGTAATAGCTATTCAAAAGCCTGGGAAACCAGCGTCTGATCATAATTCGTACCGCCCGATTGCTATGTTATCATGTTTAAGGAAATTGTTAGAAAAAATGATCCTATCCCAACTCGATCACTGGGTCGAATCAAACAATATGCTTTCCAGTACTCAATTTGGCTTTCGCAAGGGCAAAGGAACAAATGATTGTCTAGCGTTGCTTTCATCAGATATTCAACTAGCCTTTGCTGACAAGGAGCAATTGGCTTCGGTTTTCTTGGATATTAAGGGCGCTTTTGACTCAGTTTCCATAGAAATATTGTCAGAAAACTTGCACAATAGTGGACTACCTGGAATATTGAATAATTTCTTGTACAATCTGTTGTCAGAAAAACACATGAGCTTCACTCTCGGTCAACTGACAACTTCCAGAATTAGCTATATGGGCCTTCCCCAAGGCTCATGTCTGAGTCCCTTGCTTTATAATTTTTATGTTAAAGATATTGACAACTGTTTGGAAGAACCATGCACGCTTAGACAACTTGCAGATGATGCTGTGGTCTCTATGAAGGGCCCACGAGCAGAAATCCTGCAAAGACCATTGCAAAATTCCCTTGATAATCTATCCACTTGGGCTAGAAATTTAGGGATCGAGTTTGCGCCGCAAAAAACTCAACTGGTTGTATTTTCAAGGAAGCGGAATCCAGCCCAACTAAAGCTTAAGCTTTTGGGAATAGACATCGACCAGTCTTTGACTTCAAAATACCTTGGGGTCTGGTTTGATTCAAAAGGCACTTGGCGAACCCATATTAGGTATTTAACGGAAAAATGCCAACAAAGGATCAATTTTTTACGAACAATTACCGGAACATGGTGGGGTGCTCACCCGGAAGACCTCATAAAACTCTATAAAACAACCATTCTCTCTGTTCTAGAGTATGGCTCTTTCTGTTTTCTCTCAGCAGCAAACTGCCACCTGATTAAATTGGAACGAATACAATATCGTTGTTTGCGTATCGCCTTAGGGTGTATGCACTCGACACATAATGCGAGCCTAGAGGTTCTGGCAGGGGTTTTACCGCTACAAAACCGATTCTGGGAGCTCTCGCTAAGAATACTTATCAAGTGTGGAGTGAGCAACACACTCGTCATCGAAAACTTCGAAGAATTGCTCAAACTTAATACTCAGTCAAAATTCATGAGAGTTTATCTCTACTACATGTCATCTGACATTAGCCTTCCATGTTATAACCCCCCACGTGTACGCTTCACCAATGACAGTTCCTCTGTTGAATATGATCTGTCCATGAAACAAGCTATTCATGGAATTCCAGATCAACTTCGATGTATAACTATTCCACGTATCTTCAACGCAAAGTTCCAGAATGTCGATTCCTACAGGAGATATTTCACTGACGGGTCACGTATAAATGGATCCACTGGCTTCGGTGTCTTCAATGAAAATTCTTCCGCCTTCCGAAAACTTCAAGAACCTTGCACGGTTTATGTTGCTGAGCTGGCAGCAATCAACTTCGCTTTGGGGATGATCTCTAACATGCCCGCAGACCACTTCTTCATCTTCTCGGATAGTCTCAGTTCTATTGAGGCACTCCGATCGATGAAACCTGTAAAGCATGCATCTTACTTTCTTACAAAAATAAGAGAGCAGATGTGTGCACTGGTCGAAAGATCATATAAGATTACCTTTGTATGGGTCCCGTCACATTGCTTAATTTATGGCAATGAGAAGGCGGACTCTCTCGCAAAGGTGGGCGCTGAGGAAGGTGAGATTTATGATAGACGAATTTCACACGATGAATTTTTTCATTTAGTACCATAAAACGGGGTAACTTTGATAGTTTTTTCGGAGAAAACTTCAATATTTATGCATTCTGTATCAAAGAATTATATTTTATATTTTTAAAACAAGTACTGACATCCTAGCTATCGATTGCACTTGATAGATTGCCAAAAGATTTATTCTGAATGGATATATATTTTTTCATATAATCGAAAGTCGGTTTTCTGTTTTGGGGTAACTTTGATAATGGAGTATAAATCGAACAAGATTGAATGAATCACGGAACATTTATAGGGCGTTGCATACCTCTAGGCGTTTAACGCTATATGGAAATTTCTGACTTAGATTACAAAAATGGTCCCAGTTAGTAAAAATGGTTTTCGCTAAGAGATTTGAGACCGAATTCATGTTCTACTATAACTAGGCTGTCATGGGTAAGTGACGAACTCATTATGACTTTATCAAATAGTGGTCGTAGAACAGATTGTTTGTAAGCGTTGCAAAAATGCTAAAATCTTGTGAATTTTTAATATATGCATAAAAATCCTCAAATGCACTTGAGTTCAACGAAAATAGCTTTAACATAAAGTGTCATACTAATACTCTTTACTTTTGCATTCGTTTTCTTTAACTGATAGACAGAAACTTCGATATTTCGTTTACTATGTTGGGGGTCTCGCACTATCAAAGTTACCCGCATTATCAAAGTTACCCCGTTTTACGGTACGTCAAAGTTCTCTTCACGGTTGGCAAAGCGATTGGCTAAATGGCCAACTGGGACGGTGGTTACATTCCATAATTCCTAGAGTTTCTTTGCGAGCCTGGTGGAAAGGCTTGGACGTAAGTCGAGATTTCATTCGCGTGATGTCGAGGCTTATGTCCAACCATTACTCGCTAGATGCACATCTACACAGGATTAACCTCGCGCTGAGCAATATTTGTAACAGGTGTGGTTCCGGTTATGATGACATCGATCACGTAGTTTGGCAGTGCTCGGATATGGATACCTCCAGAGCGCAACTTTTGGATACCCTTGCGGCCCGAGGTAGACAACCCTATGTTCCAGTTAGAGATGTGTTGGGAACCCGCGATCTTATTTACATGGTCGCAATTTACGATTTTCTTCGCTTGTGTTGCATAAAAGTTTAATTCTCTTGTGTTTTCTTCCCCAGTTTTTTTTTTCTGTGTTTTGTCCCCTTTGTGTTGGATTGAGGATCCTGGCCATCCGGCAGTCGAATACCGGCAAGAAATCGCTACCAACGCCATGAAACGAAAATCAAGATGCCACGTTATACCTCCCGGATGAGCTGCTGAGAACCCTGATCCCAATCCCTACCATGTCCTTCCTTAAAAAATTGTGACCACTAACCTCGAGTTGCCACGAGTACCCTGGCTCCATCCAATATTAATGTTGAACTGAAAAAGCCAATTAATTGTATGTAATTAAAATACAAAAAATGAATTTCGGCTCCGTAAAGCGTTAAACGCATTTGAGCCTCAAATAAACGAAATAGTTAAAAAAAAAGAATTTTACGTTAAAAAAAATCAGGGTTTTAATTATGTTTTTGAAACATACATTTAGATATGGAAATACTAATCCGAGATATTCGGCAAAGTTGAAGCATTGAGTTAAAAATAGTTAAAAAGTTAAAAATCAAAAACTTTCCAAAATGACCATATAAGTTTTCATATTCTGATAATAGATGGCAGCACTGCTCGATTTTAATCTAATGAAGCCAATTTTATGGGGGTATTATACACAGATACCACTAAATTTTAAAGATAACGATACCGAATGTTCACCTATGTTGAAGGAATGTCATACAGTCGGCCGTAACACATCTGACAACTCTGTTTAAGAAGAATAAACTTTCATATTGGGTATATCTCAGGATCCTGATTAAAAAGAAATGAAAATAATGGCGTCTTACGCAAAGTTGTTCAGAAGCTGAAGGGCTATCATTATTCTAGTCAAGAGATTCTAGATGTTTACACCAGACGGCGTTAGTGAGCATTAATCGTTTGTTTTCCAAACACCACTGGCCAAAATAATGATACTTTATGACCAACGTAACAACTCTACCAGAAACGCCACATTTGTAAACAGTCAGGATCCTGAAATATTCGGATAAATCTCAAGTGTTTTGAACCAAATAAATATTGCCTGTGAGCTACCGAACGATTTCTTCGAAAACGCCATCTGAAAAATAGCATTTATCTACTGAGCAATTTCGACTAAAACGCCATTTTTCTAAGGGAATAGAAAACAGAGTGAAGATTTCCCAAAAGTTTCGTTACCAAAGTGCAAAATTTCAAATTTCATGGCCAACATAATGACAAACCTTGAGCTACTTTGCCACTACAAACAATGATAACCTTTGACATAATGAACAAATTTGTCAAAGGAATCATTTTTATAGGTAGTCTGCATCCTTTGATATTTGCAAAATAAAAGTTTGATGCTCACTTGCGCTACCTGTTATCGAAATCTCGTACCTCTTGGGTATAAAAATCAATTTTTCAGAAGACGCCGTATTTCTGAGTGGTCAGGATTCTGGGATATCCGCAAAACAATAGTTTCATGCTAACTAGTGCCGCCTGTGGGTAAAATGTTGGATCTCACGGCTTCTGATGATAGTGCTTGAATTACTGGACAATTTTGTCGAATTCGCCATCTCTCTAAGTGGTCAGGATCCTGAGATATTGACAGAAAAAAAAAATCACGCTCACCAGCTCCACTTGGTGGAAAAATCTCGAATCTCTTGACTAGAATAATGATAGCTCATAAGCTACTGAACATCTTTGCCGAAAACGGCATCGTTCTAAGTGGTCATGATCCTGAGATATCCGCAAAACAATAGTTTCGTGCTCGCTTGCGCCTGGTTGCAAAATCTCGAATTTTATGGTCAGAAACATTCCTGACGAAAAGTTTCAATGGCTGAAGCAGGAAATCGATCCCACACCCCATTACACGATGTGCTTAATGCCTGACGACATTAACCGCACGGCCACGAAGCCGATTACTTTATAAGATATTGATCATTTATTAAAACCGTCGATAATATGGTCATGAAAAAGTGGTCGTAATTAGAACGGTCGTAAAAAGAGGCTGGGGTGTATTTTATACAAATCTGTATGCACTTTTTGAAAGTTTATTAAGAAACCTATCTTTGAAAAATAAAACAAAATAAAAATTCATACTAAAGCTCGGGTTAATGTAAAGACAACACTGAAAAAAATATCTTCGTTTTTTATTGAAATTTTACACATCCCATACTTTTTTGTCCCATCACAGCTATGTGAGATCTAATATTTATAACGGTTTTCGCATCTTGCATCGGAAATTGACTATATGCATATTCAGTAATTAAACTCATTATTACACTATAAGCCCGTTTTCAAAAGTTTGACACGAAAAATTTATTTTGAAAACAAAGCATCCAATTTGCATCATTAAACTCATGAATTTGACATAAGATTGCGGTTGGAATTCCAGTTCTCTTCTCTCTTTATTTTCTGTAACATTTTCACTGTACCGATAAAGAAGATTCGAACAAGCAATGTAAATTATGATTCCACTTTCAAGTTGTAATATGGTTTACAGAATCTCAGACAAGCGAAGTTATGCAATTATATTTATCTGTACATAATAGTTTAAAACAAAATAAGCCTTTTAAAGAGCTCGTTTAAGGTTCAAGTAGAAATCAAGCAAATTTTTTCTTCTTTCTGTAGTAACGTCCCAACTGGGACAGAACATCTTGTGAGTACTTCCACAGTTTTTTTCCTCCTTAGCACGGCTATCTAGGCCTATGTCTACTTTTAAAATGCAATTTTCTGTTTAAAACGAAGTACTTTTCTTTTTCTAATAAAACAGTTGTGTGTTTTTAATATCTTCGATTTGTCTGTGAAATGATTGAAATTTTGAAATTTTCATTCATCTCGAATTAATTTGGCAGATCTGCCATCTATCTATATTAAAAAAGAAATCCAGAATAAAGATTATTGTGTCCACGTGGTATATGGACGGCCTAGAAACAGATTACTCCAAAGTTCCTTTATCTTGTCTTGCATTTCCTAGACATGCATATCATCGAAAATATGTTCACTTTATAATTAACTTTTTGACTAGGAAAATAAGTTAACTTCAAAATAGATAATAATAATAAATAATATTTCATTATCTAGTGAAGGTATTGTTTAGTATGATATGAAATGTAAATTGTACCATGGCTATTGTTTAAATATAGGCGGTTAAATGTTTTTTAATCAACTTCCCAGGAAACAACAAAAACTAAACCCCGTGAAACATGAATCCCGGTAAATCTCGCTTCCCGAGGGATTCGTTCCGAGATTGAAAATCCTATGTTGAATCATATACTTCAAATCAAAAAAATCATTACTCTGAAAACTTGGCATCGCTGCCGCACTTTGTTGCCCTCTGTGATACAATTTTGTGGATAAAGGTGTTCTATCACACATGGAATGTAAATGTTTCTGACGCTTCACGAACTTGACGCAATGTCCAGACATTGTACTCATGCGACATCGGAGGATAATCCTTTTCACGTTTCCTCTAATCCCTTCACTGCTTCTGCCATTGTAGCTCTCATTGCGACAATCGACCATTAGCGAGCGCGTTATGTCCATCCATGCAATCACCGTCGTCGGCTACAGCAGCAAAAAAAAACAGTGTCTGGGTGGATTGTCCTAGCTCAAGTTCATTGAAAGTCACCGACAGTCTCGACAGGAAAGTAATTAAATTGAAATGATATTCAACATTTTCTGTATTGTGGTAGGTTATTAATCTCTTCTTTTGGATCTCTCCACCCACTCGGCGACACATCAATCGTCGCTCCAACCGGTAGCACTTTGCTTGTGTCGCAGCACACTGATGGAATGTGTTGAAATGGGGGGTGTCTGATTATATTTTAATGGATGTTTCCGTAACACAGTTCAAAAATTATACGAATGTTTTCTCGTAATAACATCAAAGTTGTGTTAAATTTATTTTTTGTGGAACAGAAATAGAAATTTAAAAAAATGCTCATTACACATAACCTACAAAAATCAAGACGTAGGTATTAGTGGTATTAGTTTCAGTGGAAATTATTTGATGATGCAACGCTAGTATGTAATAGAGTGATTTATTATAAAACTTTTAGTGCGTCAAATTATAATTAATTAATAAATTAATTAATTAATAAATTTTTCATACAAAAAGCGTTACGGAGGTGGAAGGGATGGGGTCAAAAATTTCCAATTTTAGCGTTACGAAATAAATGGACGCTGCATTATTGCAATGGGTTCATGAAAGCAAATATTTTTTTGGAAATGAGTCGAAATCACTACACCATTACTCAAAATACCAAACAAAACAGTTGTATTGCTGGCTTAGTAAGACAAATAGGACGAGGTGGTAAGTAAAGGTTTTAAGAGACACTAAATAGCTCCTTCAAAATACAATTTCGACAAGCCTAGCAGGAAAATGAGTTTTGATAGAAGCACTCATAGGTATCTAGAAAACAAAACCACTTTTTTACAGAAAAGACCGACCGAATTCCAATACTTTCACCCACTGTTCAATAACTAAGATGGTTTAGCTCAGTTTGCCATCGTATAGATATAAAACCATTATTGTTGCTTATGTGGATGATTAATCGATATTCAGTTTACTGTTGCTGCTACCGGTTGGTGACCTGTCTGAGCGCTGTTTTTTTGCGAAACTTTTTCTCCCAGTAACGTCTGGAAAATATTTGGGTAGGTCACTTCTGACTAGCATTTGGAAATGATGAACGATCACTTTCATCGCACAATAATGTCTAGCTCATACAGACGTATGATAGTTTTTATTATGAACGATCACACAAACTGATTGAGCAAACATACATTTCTTCAAAAGCGAAGTGGAATAGAGTTGTCATCGACCGTATGCTCAACAATGATGCCACGCATTTGAGGGACAACGAAATCACAAAGATACTCCCTCTGCAAGATAGTACAAGCAAAAGAAGTTATGATCCGGTTAAACTTTCTTGTTTAGGAGCAAATTTACGATAATTGCTATCATTATTGCCTATTGAAAATTAATAATCAAACATAAAACGTGAGATTGATTTTTACCACACCACAAGAGACGCCTCCACGAGAGAAGACAGCGCTAAAGACGGCGTGGTAGGTCTGAGTAATGGGTATTGTTCAAAGCAGACCACAGAAGAAAAAAGAAGAAGTCGTGAAGTGCAGCACACTCTACAGGGCACTTCACTGTGGGTGCAGTCATAATAGGAAATTCGAGTACCACAGCCCGGCTTCTAATGAGGTCAATTTTGACACGGATGGCCCTTGCTCGGAAGGGCACAAAGAGCAAGCACAGTACGATCAAGTGGGCAATTGTTCACTATTGCAAAAGCTATGATGTGCTGCTTGATGAAGTTGATATACTTTTAAAGATGCATAACTTATAAGGTTGCGTTATTCTTCAAAGTTAGTCACCAAAAAATTGTCGAAAACATTTTCTTGATTGAAAATGCTTTCGTAATCATAAGCAAGTATGGTCCTATTTCCATTACCCCGTAGTAGCGAGCAGCACAATTAAAGGATAAAACATTACTTTATAATTAACAAGCTGTCACTGAAGTCTCTTCAACATGGATGCCAAGAATAAAAATGTATGTTGGTATCTACACTGTTTGTCAGTCAATAACAAAGCGCTGTTTTAATGTCAAAGTTCTGATTGTTCCTATAAATTGTAAAGGGTCTGAAATCTAACTAATAAGTAATAAAAAACAGCTTTTGTGAACGTTGAACGTAAGCCAAAGTTGAACAAATCTGCTGTGTGGTTAACATTTTGGCAGGGGAAATTATCCCGTGAAGCCGACTAGAATTTATGGGCGCGGAAAGAAGTTTGACAAAGATAAACATTCCCTTTGACAGGCATCCCGCGGAAGTTTTCAGCTCATCTTTCAAATTGGGACAATCGAGGTTGCTCAGAGCTATACGGTTACAACACATTGCGAAAATGCAAACTTCTGCTTTGAACAACATTCCATAAGACTTTCGATACTGCTCATCCTTCAAGTGGTATCATTACACAGCTCTCTTATACCATGAATGCTGGCAGATAATTTCTCGTCGAACAATGCCTCGCTCCAACCTAATTAATTACTTCCAACAAGTTTCGCTTTCTCCTGCCTATGGCTCTTGAGAAAAGTTTTGCGCACTAATTTCGGCTCCACTTTCGCTATTCACACCCTTATCCTCACGAACCGTGTCCAGGATGCCCTGCCCTCCGTCCATAGTTCATGTTTCTTTCGTCCGAAAAACTGTCACTCTGAATTACGCTAATGGAATCAAATTTCATTTGGCTCGGTTCTTCCTCATTTCATTCCGACACATATTTCACTTTTGGCTTACTGGCCATCGCATACAGCGCACAGTGGGCAAAAACAGACCAAAATTAGCAAAGCATCTCGCTGCGCTGTTGAGTGCGAATAGTAGTTAAACGCATTTCTGGAAGGATAACCCCTGGAAAATCGAATAAGACTGATTTTAGTCATCACATGCAACTGGAAGTATGTTTATAGAGTTCTTTTAGACCCAAACCCCTTGTATTTCAATAGTTTTGTCAGAACTTGTCAAGTTTTCGCGGCTAGCTTTAAGTAATTGTGATTTTGAAATGTTTTAAAATTGTACAGATAGCCGTAACATTATTGATGATGTCCATTTATCTCCAATTATCATATATTCATGAATATAAATAGCAATATCAGCATTTATAGATTCACGGGATAATTTTAAAATAGAATGAATTAGAATGTTACAGAAGTATACAAACATATGCTCAAGTCCTTTATGAGCACAACTGTAGTATTTGTAATGCACATTTTGATTATCCCATTTCCTTTGTTCTTGTATAAAATTAAGTTTTCGCTTTTCATCAAGTTTCTCTATCTGAATTATCATTATTAACCCGTACCCGCCCGGAAAACGAAAAAAAATTCAAATTGATGCCATTTTTGCAATTCTAAACGGTTTACTTTCGAATAGTATCATCTGGATATTTTTGAATTCTGGTGGGCTTCGTCCTATTACACTGCACATCCCTACCCCGAAAGCTAGTTCCACGAATGAGTCATTACCCCGAACGCCATTACCCTGAATAATCCATTACCCCGAATAGTTTTAAAGATAGAGAGAAAACGTGAACGTCTCTTAGGGGTTCCTCATATATGACGTAGCATTATGTGGGGGAGTTACTGTGCTTTTGATTTCATTGATGTTGAAGCTGCTTTAATTTTAATCAGAAATTTTACCTTCTTTAAAACATAAGCTGTTCTTTTGATACATATTGTCACAGTATAATCTCTTGCACAACCAGGGTTGGTAACCATCGGTTTCGTCACTGATCGATGACGAAAATACGACAAAACAAAGCCGCAAAAAGGCCACGAGTAATATTTTCCGTCACTCTTCGCGTCACCCCTCCGCACTGAACCAACATAAGCTTCTAATCGTCATCGATTGTTGGCAATTGGGCAAGCACATTCTTAAGAAGTTGTGCTAGTCCTGCTGATAGTCGCGTGCTACAGATAACCTGAAGGTTTTTGTTCAACTCCGGAAGCGTGCTGATCTTTTTTTTGCGAGTTCCTTTATTGGTTGGCCATTCATTAGGCACTGATTAGTTGCCTGCTTTTATATTCAAGCTGAACGTGTTCAAAGAAAACACAGATAGAGAGCAAAGATGTTTCGTCACGACGAGGTGCTTGGTTGCTGGTAGTTGAGCGTCGTTGGTTGCGCTGAGCTAAGGTAGTGACGAAAACTTTTTATTTTTCGTCATCGTCACTGATAGTTTGTCAAATCCGGCGACTAATAACAACTCTGTGCAAATCCCAGACAACCACAATGCACGTATAATGAAATCACCTTTTGCGTTATGCGACGCTTATATGTGCAATGTTTCAGGCATAAGATGTCGTGAAAAAGCCTTATGCGTACAAAAGTGGAGGCGATATATGTGCATATTTCATATGATGAAAGATAGCATGTAATGCGAGTGTGTAAATTTTATTGCGAAATAATCTGTGCTCTTATACGACTTAATTTATGATAACAAAATTTATTTGACAGCTGCTACGGATTGATCCGATTTACTTTGTACGAGTATACGGGACGAAACAAGATGTACATATGAACTCATAAAATAGCGTTCTATGCGAGGAAACTCATTGATGAAACGATTTCATCCACCATTTAGTGCGGATGTGATGCAATTTATATGAGTAAACGACTTTGTTCGTAAACTGTTATGCGACTTCTGGTTGTCTGGGATGTTTCTTCTAAGAAAATTACATTACTGTCTCATCAAATAGAATATATCTTTTGTGTGTGTTTTACTGCTAACATGAAAGAATAATACTTCTTTATAAACATAACATAAGTTCTGCTGATTGTTCATTGAAATTCAGTCAGATTATCCTCCAAACCATCACGATTTTTTCGCTATGACAATAATCAACGGTCTTCATGACCTGACTTAAGAGTTATTTGGAGCATTTTATGCCTTTCATTATCATATGATTTTTCCTTCCTTTGAAAAAAAAAATGTTCTTCAAAGTATTTTAGTAAAGCGTATTCATATCAGAAACCCGCGAGCATATGGACAAATCTCGGATCACATTCTAAAGTCAGTATCATGTTCGCATCAAGTTGATTTTAATAAGTATTTAAATAATTCGGGGCATAATGGACACATCACGCAAATGCTTTTTTGTTTAACACCAAACAATGACATTTTTTCAAATTGCTCTCGGCTTGTTTTCAAGTTTGATATTAGTACGACGCACTACGTTCATTCATGGTAATAAAAATTATATCATAAGCCAGAAAAGTGAGATAGAAAAATAGGTCCAAAACAAGGCTGGTAAAAAGCTATCGGGGCAAAATGAAAACTTGAATGAAATTTAATGATTCCAAACTATTTAATGTCTGTCAGTCGTTCCGATGTGTACATGGGCTTTCCTTCTACCATAAGAGCTAAAAATAACCGTTCCGTGTTCATTATTTTGCTCAAAAATTAAATTCTCCCACCGCCTTGCTTATATGCCAATTTCAAGCATAGAAAATCTTAAAATCAAATTTGAAAGGACAATTGAAGCAAAACATAAACTTTTTCACCGTTAAGTATTTCAAATGCAATATATGTTTCATGCAGTGTATGAACTTTTGATGAAGTATGCATATTCTCAGAGATTGAGGGAGTGTCTATCTCGCCCCGGGTGTTCATTATGCCCCTAATCCCATAATATTTATTTTTTTTTTATTAACACCATCTTCAGTATAAAAACTGTACAGACTGTTACTTAATGTCTAAATACCGCTTAATTTAAACAATTCACAACTTCAACAATACCCAAACTGGTTAAAAAGTCATCGATACAAAACAAAGAACCTTCAACACACAATTTAACATTACACCAGATCAAACGAACAAAACAATTTCATGTAGATTACAATAAAAGTAGCGGTTGATACTGTAGAGCTATGGAAAATCATGGACGACAACAGCTTTCCCGGGAAGCTCACGAGACTGACAAGAGCGACGATGGAAGGTGTGCAAAATTGTGTAAAGGTTTCAGGTGAATACTCCAGTTCGTTTGGATCCCGCTGGGAACTACGATAAGGTGATGGACTTTCGGCAAGGCGACGTTGATTAACACGTAAAGGAATAACAATAATAACAAAATCAGGAAAACTTTTCGAATGGTCTTTGCTCAATAACATTATTCTCAAGCATCGGATTGCTCTGCGTTCTTCGACAATGTTGTTCATCGTAAAAATACCTAACGACTTTTGTGTTCAGAATTTTCATAGAGTACAATGGGCGACCCCTGGCGATTTTTCTTTGCAAATGTAAGTTTTTCCATAGTAAATCCCATACAAACTTTGAACGGCTGGCGCTAAAATATAGTTCCACCGATCAACCTGAAATTTTGCACAGTTGTTATGGGACCCAAAAGCAATCCAAAAAGTGAATTGGAGCGAGAATCTAAATTTTTCATATAACCGTGTCCCTGGGGCCTTCCTTAGCCGAGTGGTTAGAATCCGCGGCTACAAAGCAAAGCCATGCTGAAGGTGTCTGGGTTCGATTCCCGGTCGGTCCAGTATCTTTTCGTAATGGAAATTTCCTTGACTTCCCTGGGCATAGTGTATCATCGTACCTGCCACACGATATGCGAAAATGGCAACTTTGGCAAAGAAAGCTCTCAGTTAATAACTGTGGAAGTGCTCTTAAGAACACTAAGCTGAGAAGCAGGTTCTGTCCCAGTGAGGACGATAACGCCAAGAAGAAGAAGAAGATAACCGTGTCCCAGGCTACTATTCACCCGCCTGAAACGCGAGGCAGCAAAAGTTGGACTGGTGGTGAATGCGGCCAAGACAAAGTACATGAGGGATTCCACGGAGGCATGCAAGTCGATTCTGATCGACCATTTCAAAAATATCTGAAACTTTGCACAGTTTTTCAGTTCCATCTAAATCGTCATTTTCCGATATCAAATCTTCAAGTTGAGTCACGACTAACTTTTCAAAAGGGTGTATGTGAAAATGGTTCAAAAATGTTCAAAAAGCTGCACAGCAAAAACGGTTCGTTCGATTGTTAGACAACTAAAGAAACAAAGTTAGACAACTAACTAAAGATTCCAAAAACAAATACACACAGTAAAAAAAAATTTTTTTTTGCATTAAAAAACATCATTTTTGTCACAAAAACTCAAATATCTCAAAACCCTATCGGAATACCAACGTAATTTTTTGAGGGAAAACGGTCCATTATATTAGCTATCTACCATAAAAATTTGGTGATGGTAAGCCAATAAACAAAAAAGTTATGACATTTCAAATATTTCACAAATTTGACACTTAGTGAAATTTTTTTTTTCATTGTTAATTTTTTTTAGGACCGCAGTTTGTTGCTGAATTTTTTGTTAAGGGTACCACATGAGGTTAACAAGTTGTTTTCATGATATTTTATTTAATTATTCATAACTATTATAGCATCTATTAGAAAGTTAGACGCGATCCAGTGTTGTGATCTAAAGTCTTGATAGTGTCATATTTTTTATTGTACGTAACTGAAGAAAAATTCTCTCAATAGTGTTGAAACCTTTTGATAAAAGAAACCTATAAGAAATCTAATATTGAAGACAAAAACTACAAAAAAAGTTTTCTATACAGGTATACGACTAGTTTACCTGCAAAAAGTTTACCTCGTAGAGAACAAGGCGGGTCTATACCCAGGTGATCTAGTATACGTAAAGCAGGTCGGTTTTCTCGGCGCTGGTTTTCTCCACAAAGTTAAAATCTGATTACACCTGGGTATAGACCCGCCTTTGTAGAGAATAGACTTTGTTAATCATATTTGGGAGAAAGCGAGTAACTTCAACAACATCAAAAACATGATAGGTACATACCATGAACATACTCACGAAAAAGCTAAAAATATACTACCACTATGGTTATAAAAGATTTAATTGTAAAATTTTTCTTCAGTCAAGCAAACGACACCAAATTAGTCAGTAAAAACTTAAAAGTGATTTTGTTTATTAAAATCTAACGAGCAACATGAGTAGTCGCTTTCTCAACTGTTGCAGGCCGTTTGCAGAAAAAAAGTGTTCGAAAGAGCTACGAAATCTCACCGAAAGCAGCATAGATAAACTGAAAGCGGCTGGTTATGCTCCAATGTCTACATTGAATACAAATTTACGCATTTGTACGTCCTGCCGTTTAAACGTTGACAAACGGGCAATCTGTACATCATCGGTGGATCAGGTTGCAGGAAGTTCGAAAACAACAACAACTGAGGAATTACTAGATGCACCGACAACAACTGAGGAGTTACCAGAAGTACCAGTAATCGCAGGTAGTCTTGCCACGGTACCATCAGCGACATCTGTTTCAACAAATCTATCAGAAGATGAGTGCATCCAGAAGGTCAACATCGAACGCTTCTACGAAGGGATAGCTGGAATAATAGTGACTCCGATTAAATGGACGAAGATGGGTTACGTCAATTATCCCGAGAAAAAATACCGTGACATCAACGAAGCTGTACGAAGAAACCTCTTCAAATTAGGACCTGAGGATGTGGAAAATACAGACTACGATGAGGTAATTATGAATATGAAGGAAAGGTTCTCGAATCTAGCCACGACAAGGAAAGAAAAATTATTGATTTTGTCGATGCTGCCAAGCTCATGGTCTTTTCAAGACGCCATTGATGAGTTCAAAACCAATAGAAATACAGCAAAAGAGGCAAAACAATTCAAAAATAACTGTCTTGCAACCAAAAACGCTAGGTCGAGTACTTCATTAACAGATGAGACAAAAGAAAAAATAATTCAATATTTTGAAGACGATGAAGTAAGTAGAGCTATGCCTGGCCAAAAAGATTATGTATCTGTAAAAAAAGATGGAAAGCGTCAAGCAATCCAAAAACGATTAATGATGACTACTTTGAAAGAAGCGTATACACGCTTCAAGGAAATTCACGAAAATATTAAGGTAGGTTTTTCCTCATTTGAAAGCCTTCGTCCAAGGCAATGCAAGCTTCTATCCAATTCAGGAACACATAATGTTTGTGTGTGCACAACACACGAAAATATTAACCTAATCTTACATAGTTTGAAAAGAATCAATTTATCAAAGGATATTAAAATGTTAACTGGTAGTCTTTTGTGTGAAAATACAACATCAAATTGCTATCTACGATCTTGTTCGGATTGTCCAGATTCTTCATCATTGGAAAATACTTTATTCGCTGAGTTTGAAGAAAATTATATTGATCAGTTATCATTTGAGCAATGGGTGACCACGGATAGGTGTGACCTAGAAACTATTGTAAAACCTGTAGATGAGTTTGTGTCATTTTTTTGCTTGAAATTAGAAAGTTTAATTTCTCACGACTTTATTAAAACAGAGCAATCCCGCTTTTTAAAAAATACGAAAAATACATTACAAGATGGTGAATTTTTAGTCATTTGTGATTTTTCTGAAAACTATAGCTTTGTATTGCAAGATGAAGTGCAGTCCCATCACTGGAACGTACAACAAGCTACAATTCATCCATTCGTTATTTATTTCAATGGAAGTACGCAAATTGAACATTTTAGTTTTATTGTAATTTCCGAAGATTTAAGCCACGGCTCAGTATCTGTAAATTTGTTCATTGCCAAAATGATTAACTTTTTACGCGTTGATAAGGATAAAGAAATCAGAAAGATATATTTCATGTCTGATGGAGCAGCATCGCAGTACAAAAACCGTAAGAATTTTTCGAGCCTATGTCAATTTAAATCAAAGTACGGAATTGATGCAGAATGGCATTTCTTTGTTACGTCACATGGCAAAGGTCCTTGTGATGCTATTGGAGGAACCATAAAGCGCATGGCCACAAGAGCAAGTTTAGCCAAAGAACGTGAGCATCCAATTAAAACTGCAAAAGAACTATTTGATTGAGCGAATCGCAGAAAAGAAGAAGATTTAACAAAATTATCATTTTGTTTTACTACTACTGAAGAGTACGAATTAACTGCATCAGAGCTCAGCGAGCAATATAATAACGCGAAAACGATCCAAGGAACCCAAAAATTTCACTGTTTCATTCCATTGTCAGAAAATAAAATTAAAGCAAAACTATACTCGAACTGTATTGATAATGATGCAAAAGTGTTCGATATTGTAAAAAAAATTGAATAACAATAAATAAATAAATAAGTATTAATAAAATGTTTTCATGATCTCATAACGCATACCCAAATCCAAAACTTTTAAAGTTTATATATAACATTAAGAAACTGAATACATGAAAACGACTTGTTTAATTCACGCAAGGCCCTTAACAATAAAATCAGCAACAAACTGCGGTTCCCGTAATAATTTACACCGAAAAAAAAAATTTTTTTCTACTAAATGTGAAAATTGTGACATGTTTGAAATGTCATAACTTTTTTGTTTATTGGTTTACCATCACCAAATTTTTATGGTAGATAGCTAATATAATGGACCGTTTTCCCTCAAAAAATTACGTTGGTATTCCGATAGGGTTTTGAGATATTTGAGTTTTTGTGTCAAAAATTATGTTTTTTAATGCAAAAAAAAAATTTTTTACTGTGTGTATTTTTTTTTTTTGAATCTTTATTTAGTTGTCTAACTTTGTTTCTTTAGTTGTCTAACAATCGAACGAACCGTTTTTGCTGTGCAGCTTTTTGAATATTTTTGAGCCGTTTTCACATACACCCTTTTGAAAAGTTAGTCGTGACTCAACTTGAAGATTTGATATCGGAAAATGACGATTTAGATGGAACTGGAAAACTGTGCAAAGTTTCAGCTCAATAGAAAAAAATGAATTAAAAAATTTACCAAATTTTGGTGCTGTTGCGTGGAATCACTCACATGCTAGCTGGTGGGGCCGAGCGCGACAGGGCTTGCCTAGGTAGCTGTGTTACGATAGACGGGGATACGTTCGAGGTGTTCGATGAGTTCGTCTACCATGGATCCTTGCTGACAGCTGACAATAACGTTAGCCGTGAAATACGGAGGTGCATCATCTGTGGAAGTCGGGCCTACTATGGCCTTCAGAAGAAGCTGTGGTCAAAAAAAAAACCACGCCCGCACCAAACGTACCACGTATAAAACGCTTATAAGGCCGGTAGTTTTCTACGGGCATGAAACGTGGACGATGCTCGTGGAGGATGTGCAAGCACTTGGAGTCTTCGAACGTCGGGTGCTTAGGACGATCTTTGGCGGTTTGCAGAAAAACTGTTTGTGGCGGCGAAGGATGAACCACGAGCTTGCCCAACTCTACGGTGAACCCAGTATCCAGAAAGTAACCAAAGCTGGACGGATACTATGGACAGGGCATGTTGCAAGAATGCCGGACAGCAACCCTGCAAAGATGGTGTTCGCGTCGGATCCGGTTGGTACACGAAGACGTGGAGCGCAGCGAGGTGGGCGGATCCAGTGTGTATCGATTTGGCGAGCATGTTGCAGAACCGAGGATGGAGAGACGAACCGAGTAATGTGGCGTGAAATTGTTAATTCAGTGTTATCTGTCTAGATGTTCACTTAAAAACGAATTACGCTAGGCTCTAGCTCTTGCCATGAAATCTGTGAGAATGATGTTTACAATTTTGCAATAATCCGACTCAGGATTCTGTTAGAAATCTATGAAATATTGCGTGAGAATTTCACTTGGTTTTATGAGGATCTCTCCAAACAACTTGTTGAAATAAAGTTTCGAATTTTGTACGAATACTGGAAAGCATTCTGTGAGAACTTTCTTCAGAATTAAATAACAATTCTTCCTAAAATTAAGTGAGAATCATGTGCTGGAATCTGTAACGAACGTGGTAAGAATTTCATCAGAACCTTGTCCACAATTCCAAATTACGATCGTGTCGTGGAATCTGTAAGGATGTTATCCAGGATTTTATCATAATCCCACCCAGAAATATGAGAAAACCATTCCCTGAACTTAATGACAATTACAGCCCGACGACATGCTGCGTAAATTCCTTCCAGGATTGTGTAAATCTGACAAAACTTGTTACATGATTCAATGAGATTCCATCTCATGATTTGGTGAAGATATGTTCGATCTATATTTACTTTCGCAAATTTGGTCTTGTGAAATTCAAACTGCTAAGCCGGATCTTTTAAATACTTCTCCATCAAGTTGTTGTGAGGTATGGTCAATCAACTTATTTGATCCTAAAATAAAAAGAGAGTTCTTTATTATCAAACATAATAGCAACAAATAATGACTGTTTCCACAAATCGGCAAAAAAATTCATTACATTGACAGAAAAATAAACAATGAAAACCATAACAATTAACTGTTTGTCAAGGCATACTAAGGATATATTTCCAAGTTTCACCACTGGTTGCCAGCTTCTGTCAAATATTTTATAGCATATTATTTTTACGGCGAGTGTGAAAAGCTGGATATAGTCATTATAAAATTACAACTCAGACCTACACCTACACATCTACACGAGAGAACTTACGCTTCAGTACTTTGATTTTGGGGATCGGCGGCTCAGTCTGTTTCTCATTCAATTGTTCATATTCAAACAACTTGAGAACGGTAATTTGCAAAGCTAGCTTAGCTTAAACTGACTACACATATCAATGGTTGCTATTGCGAAGTCAGTGAAAATGCACAAAGAACCATCTAGAAGATCGGCTGGGATTGGCCATAATCTTCTTCAGTGTGCATAATTCAGTGCTTCTTTTTATACATGGTCAATAACGGCGCCGGCCACGTCCTTGCAGTCAGGTGGGATTAGGGGAAGGAATGTTAGTGTGTAACCTTTGCTATTTGGAGACCGTGTTTGCCTCTGCATCTGCACAAAGGTTACTGGGAGGGATGTTTGTTAATGGGGAGGATCGTTGGGTCACAGAATTCACTTTGATAAGCGATTAGACCATGATAAATAATTATTGGTGAGATATAAACATGCTTATATGTAAATATAATATTTTCATTTGATATCAACAATATCTATGTAGAGAAAAATTATACCGACACTTGACTTGACGAACCTTTCAAAGTTTGTTGAATAAAGTGAACCTTTCGCAAGTATACACTCGTAGTGTCGAACCGTTCATAGTTTTTTTTTTAATTACGAAAATAAAGGTAAAATAAAAAAGGTGTTTTGAAAAAAAAAATTAGACATAAATAATTTATGAATCAGAGTTTATGTCAACACTCACAGTGACGAACCTTTCATAGTTTGTTGAAAAATCATATTTACGTCAGGTGCAGTCATACATATTTTATACATTAGAAATAGTAGCATGAAACGAGCTCACCAATTGATCCGTCATCCTTGAGCAGCAACAATCCACTTTCAGCTTCACTCGTTTGCTTGGCTATATAAAAGCACTCAGAGAAAATAAGCGCGCGACCCGAGAGGGAAAACAACTGACGACTGCTCGGGCTTTCTTGACGCACTGCCCAGGAGCAAGCGTCAACGTCGATAGATCAAAAAGAACTAATCGAACGCGGCACTTTTTCACTTTACTCGACCGATGATGCGCGACATGTTTGACCCTTCCCCCATCGCCGGCCCCTGCAGGAGCAAGCGTCAAGGTCGAAGGATCAAACACAATTCTCAAACAACTTGAGAACGGTAATTTGGTTGAGAAACTGAGGAAAAAATATAACTTTTAATTCCACATGGCGGTGTTCAGATAGACCGGACTAGATGACGTTCCAAAGATACGCTACGGGCTCCATCAATTCTGATTCTTCAGATGCTATTTTCATATCGATGTATTAGCAAATAGATAAATTCTATTATGACAGCAAATAATGCAAATGTATTGATATTTTGAATGCCTGTGGTACGTTTTCCAGAAACCGTTCAAAACACTTGGACTAGTCTGTCTGAACAATGATCATATCAACATAAGAAGGTGGGATAAAATAATGGTCACTAGTATTATTGGGCGATTCAAAATTTAAAAATGTTTGATAATCCAATCTCCCATATCTTCCTTACCATAAAAATAGTGATCTATGAAAATTTCAGCTTTTTAGGTAGTTTTTAAAGGTGGCCCGAAGACAATGTAGATTTATATGGAGAAATTTTGAAAAATGTTTCAAACACGATAGTACTGAATTGTTATTACCACCTAATAATCCAATGGCGAACACTCAGTCCTTGAACCTTAATAAAGTATGTTGCTGAAGAAACAAATCCCTTTTGAGGTAAATTCGTTTGGGATTTTCGTAGATATTTACAGGGCTATTATCCCACATAAAGCTAAATAATAGCTAACAAACTCATCAATATCTTTCTTTCTATCCGTCGGATTGTCTTCCTCTCTTCCGAAAGATTCTTAATTATGGGTTAAAAAATGAGATTTTATAATGGGATGATAAGTTTGTGCTTATATTCCAGTACTTACGTGCATCGAAAATTCAAAAAAATTCTCCATAGGAATTTCCATCGTCTTTGAGCCACCTTTTAATCACCACCTATAAAGCTAAAAATTTCACAAAACACTATTTTTATGGAAGATATGGGAGATTGGATTTTCAAACTTTTTGAAATTTTGAACTGTCCAACTGGTACAACTGTCATGACCAGCAATTACTTAAGCATATATTTTAAGGTTTCTATAAAATTTATTTACGAGATTTTTAACTTCCCTTCCGAAAGAAGCCCGCACTATAGCCGTACGGCCATGAGTGACTATCTCGTGAATGGAAGTCCAGGTCCTCGACGTGAATGGTTTGTGTTCTAGACCCTACATCAGGCCCATCCTCATAATTATACTCATTAATCACCTAAAATTATCCGATGATTCTTCAGTACGCAAAAACTCGAGTTTTGTGAAAACTATTGAACTATAGAATTAGGGGGAGATCCCCCAGTGCCGGACAGCACCCAATACCGGACAAAGTCGAAACATTGAGAAATCATGGTCCAATCAAGATGGTGTATTAGTAGAAAATAAAGCTTTTATGTAGACTAATGTTTGCGTAGAATAACACATCCTTGAAATATGCATGCCTTTTTAAAAAAGTAGAAAAGTTTGAAAATCTTTGAAAAATTGACGTATTCTCTTAATTTTGAGCCTATTTAGTAATTATTTTGAATATAAAAAAATACTTTGGATCACGCAAGCATGATCGAACATAATCCTTATTTGATAGTATGAATGTATTTTGTACCATAATTGAACTAAATATGGACAAACTACAATTTTCGTTAAGCACCTCCTGTCCCTCAGTTTCGGACAGCTTGATTTGTTATATGATATCTTTGTAATTATTGCGTCAGTGTCTCAAAATACTTTCATTTTTCTTGGGTTCCGTTAATCATGGTATCAAACATGCAATAAAATTAAGAAGAATGAACATTTAGAACAACATCGTAAAATGTGCTATTTTTCATCATATATGGAAGAGGTATTTGATGGGCATCTTGCAAATTAAGAAAAACTCAAATTATTCTTTTAAATGTTGCAAATGCATTGAATTGGCAATTATATACTATTCCTATAATAAAAACATTCAATGATGCTCAAATTTACAGATTTTGAGGCATTTCCAGATTGTGTCCGGTATTGGGTGCCACCTTTCAAGAACGATCAATTTGGTACTAAAATACATCATCAAAATGCGATGTCGAAATTCATATTTATATTTTCAAATTTATTTTTGTACACTATAAAAATGATAATATATATCATAAATGTGTAACACGAGCCCATAAAATCAATACTTTTCGAATTATGAATTTAGTGGCTTAAGTGTCCGGTACTGGGGGATCTCCCCCTAATTGGGGAAGAATAAGCTACGTAAACTAATTTGCTATCGCGTGAGGTTGCTGAAATCAGTCTCGATCGTTTCCCCAAATTATGCTTTTCGGAAATGAGTAAATGGCTACTTACACTCAACAGCGACAAAGGATATAGAATTCATTGCCTTTTTTTTTATTTTTTTTTTTAATATCTTTATTAGTATCATTCCAAACATTACATTCATTTCTTATATCTAGGTGTTCTGTGTTATTAGACAACACTATCATCCTAATTTGGTAAAATAAATTTAAGATTTAATTAACATTTTGTTGACAACATATTACATTTCATTTGCCGTAGCAGTTCAGTTTTTTTACAGGTGAGTTGATTTCACCTGCTTATATGAGAAAAAAAAACGTTTTTAATATACTTAACCTTACTTAACCTAAACATATAACGCATTAATCGTGGCAATAGAAGATTGTAACGATTTTTGCCTGAAATTATTTATTATTTTATTTGACATTTGTTCCAATGTTTCAACATTGGATATTCTATGTAACTCATTGATACTATACCAGGGAGGAAGCCTCAGAATCATTTTCAAAATTTTATTTTGAATTCTCTGCAGAGCTTTCTTCCTGGTATTACAACAGCTAGTCCATATTGGTACAGCATACAACATGGCTGGCCTGAAAATTTGTTTGAATATCAAAAGCTTGTTCTTAAGACAAAGTTTTGATTTTCTATTAATAAGGGGATAGAGACATTTTACATATTTATTACATTTGGCTTGAATGCCCTCAATGTGATTTTTGAAAGTTAAATTCTTATCTAGCATGAGCCCTAGATACTTAACTTCATCTGACCAATTTATTGGAACCCCTCTCATCGTGACAACATGTCTACTTGAAGGTTTCAAATAAAGAGCTTTTGGTTTATGTGAGAATATTATTAGTTGAGTTTTGGAAGCATTAGGAGAAATCTTCCATTTTTGCAAGTATGAAGAAAAAATATCCAAACTTTTTTGCAATCGGCTACAGATGACACGCAGGTTTCGACCTTTGGCGGAGAGGCCTGTGTCATCCGCAAACAAAGATTTTTTACATCCCTGAGGTAACTCAGGTAAGTCAGATGTGAAAATATTGTATAATATTGGTCCCAAAATGCTGCCTTGAGGAACACCAGCTCTTACAGGAAGTCTTTCAGATCTGGAGTTCTGATAATTAACCTGAAGTGTACGATTTGACAGATAACTTTGAATTATTCTAACAATGTATGTTGGAAAATTAAAGTTTTTCAATTTTACAATCAAACCTTCATGCCAAACACTGTCGAATGCTTTTTCTATGTCTAGAAGAGCAAGACCAGTAGAATAGCCTTCAGATTTGTTGGAACGGATCAAATTTGTTACACGTAAAAGTTGATGAGTGGTCGAATGTCCATGGCGGAATCCGAACTGTTCATTGGCAAAAATTGAATTTTCGTTGATGTGGGCCATCATTCTGTTCAAAATAACCTTTTCAAAAAGTTTACTGATGGAGGAAAGCAAACTGATTGGACGATAGCTAGAAGCTTCTGCAGGATTTTTGTCTGGTTTTAAAATTGGAACAACCTTAGCATTTTTCCATTTGTCAGGAAAATATGCTAATTGAAAACATTTGTTAAATATATCAACTAAAAATGATAAGCTACTTTCTGGAAGTTTCTTGATGAGGATGTAGAAAATTCCATCATCGCCAGGAGCTTTCATGTTTTTGAATTTTTTAATAATAGTTCTCACTTCTTCCAAATCAGTCTCCCAGGCATTTTCGAAAACGTTCTCTTGATTGAGAATATTTTCGAACTCCTGAGTAACTTCATTTTCAATTGGACTAGTAAGTCCTTAATTAAAATTGTGCGCACTTTCAAACTGCATAGCAAGTTTTTGAGCTTTTTCGCAATTAGTTAGTAATAATTTGTGGTCCTCTTTCAATGCCGGTATTGGCTTCTGAGGTTTTTTCAAGATTTTAGATAATTTCCAAAAGGGCTTAGAGCCAGGGTCCAATTGAGAAATTTTATTTTCAAAATTTTTGTTTCTTAATTGAGCAAAACGTTTCTTGATTTCTTTCTGCAAATCCTGCCATATAATTTTCATAGCAGGATCGCGAGTGCGTTGAAATTGCCTTCTCCTCACGTTTTTAAGACGGATCAAAAGTTTAAGATCATCGTCTAAAATCACGGATTTAAGGTCTCCGCTGTCAAAAATCTGTAGAATTTTGACTATTTCTATCTTTAGACTGTGTTTTTATTAAATTGTTATGTAAAAGAAGAATACAGTGAACAAAAGTGCAGTGAGTGATTTGATGTGTGTTTCTGGTGCGGAGTTTTAGCTAGATTTTAGCTGCCGTATCTAGGATGGAATGTATTTTTGCATCCAGAGGAGACAGACGACTGCAATGAATCAATCCGGTGAGTTTGTTCCAATTACTTGAAACTAGCATCTTAGAATCTGTTAGGTTTTGAGCGTTCCGACATGCATGACGATGTAAAGTTATTTGCTATACCTTTTTTCGCGTTTTCCGGTTGTAGTGCGGAAGGTATGTTAAATATACGCGTTCCAACATGTCAGTTGTCAGGAAACTGGCTGTGTGTTATCGTTTCTAGCTCAAATTTTGTTCCCGCGGTTTTTTTTTTGTTTTTATTTTTTTTTGTGTCGCTCGTTTGTAAAAATGAAAATGTTGCTCGGTTTGCACGTTCCGGTTGATTTATTGTTAGGCACCGCGTTCTGCTTGCACGACTGTTACTCGCGTACATATTCAAAACGGTTTTTTTTCGGAATTACACGATGACCCTAGAGGGATCGGTTCTGCTTTGTATTTTATTAAGCAGAAAACTAATTATCATCACATAATTAAGCATTGTTTTCTCTTTTGATTGCCGGCTTTCAAAAGATTAAATTGAAAAAAACATAAACAACACATGCCCTGGGTCATCGCCAGCTTTTCAGGCGAACCATGACCTAATACCTTTCCCAACTCCTCCTCCGTAGCACTTATGAGGGCGTCACTGAGTCGGTGGCCTCTCATTAAGTAAGTGCTGCATCAACATTTCCTTCCCCTATCCCAAGTTACGGTAAAGATGGGCGTGGCCAGGAATAGCAATATTCATGCGCTTGGTAATATTATCCAAGATTGGGTCAAGGTTTTTCCCCAGCCTTGTCTCTGAAAGCGGTCTGGATGAAATTATCATACGAAACATTAATATTGCTAGTATCCAATCTACGAAGTATACCGTAACAACGCTAACGCTAACGCTAACGCTAACGCTAACGCTAACGCTAACGCTATCGTCTAAAATCACGGATTTAAATTTTACTTCACATTTTGGAATTGCAATGCTCCGGGCTTCAACAATTGAATTTGTTAAAGTTTCAAGAGCATTGTCAATATCAAGTTTAGATTCTAAAGAAATGTTAACATCAAGATTAGAGTCAACATACGTTGTATATATATTCCAGTCAGCTCGTAAATAATTGAAAGTGGAGCTGATAGGATTGAGAATCGCTTCTTAGGATATTTGAAATGTAACAGGGACATGATCAGAATCAAAATCAGCATGAGTAATCAGTTGGCTACAAAGATGACTAGAGTCGGTTAAGACCAAATCAATCGTAGATGGATTTCTAGAAGAGGAAAAACATGTGGGGCTATCAGGGTATTGAATTGAGAAATATCCTGAAGAGCACTCATCAAATAAAATTCTGCCGTTGGAATTACTTTGAGAATTATTCCATGACCGATGTTTGGCATTAAAGTCACCAATGACAAAAAAATGTGACTTATTGCGAGTCAATTTTCGCAAGTCAGTTTGGAGCAAATTAACTTGCTGTCCAGAGCATTGAAAAGGCAAATAGGCAGCTATGAAAGTATATTTACCAAACTGTGTTTCAACAGAAACACCTAAAGTTTCAAAAACATTAGTTTCAAATGATGAAAACAGTTGATGTTTTATACGCCTATGAATGATGATTGCAACTCCCCCACATGCCCCATCAAGTCGATCATTACGATAAACAAAAAAGTTAGGATCTCTTTTGAGTTTAGATCCAGGTTTTAAATACGTTTCGGTAATAACTGCTATATGCACGTTATTAACCGTAAGAAAATTAAACAGCTCGTCCTCTTTACCATTCAGAGAACGAGCATTCCAATTTAAAATATTTAAATTATTATTTGGATCCATTAGAAAAACGTAATCCAATAACAATTTGATTTGTAAATTTTACACCTACTTGGACTGCTTCAGTCATAGTGGTGGCTTTGAACATTGCATCAATCATTAGATTCAATTGTTCAGTTAGAAAATTAAAATCAGAGGCAGACATGTCATGTGATTTCCCATTGGAATTTCCGGTGGACGAAGAAGCGGAGTTACCTGTGGCGGTAGAGTTTTTTCCATTTGATTTGAAACAAGTAGAATGGGTACCCATGGATCGAACAGGGGAGGAGTTCGAATTTCCTGCTACGATATCGGCAAAGGATTTACCGTGGGTAGATACATTCGAAATTGAAAGATTCGAACGGCTACCCGACGGATTAAAATTAGTTTGTGAATGAGCATGATTATGATCTTCCTGATGGGTATGATTCATGATCAAGGGATCGTTAACTGAAAAATGAGCATTGTTCGATACTCTAACAGGCAAATTCCGGAAAAGAACCGTTATCGTAACGGATATTATCTTTCATCTGCCTGGCACGAGCCTCAATGACCCTTTTGCGTGAAGGACAATTCCAAAAATTGGACTTATGGTTAGCCCCGCAATTACAGCATATGAATTTGGTGGTATCTTCCTTCACTGGACAGACGTCTTTGGCGTGAGAAGAACCTCCGCAAATCATGCATTTAGCATCCATGCGACAATTTTTTGTACCATGACCCCACTTTTGGCACCGACGGCACTGAGTGGGGTTCTGGTAATTTCCTCCAGGTTTCTGGAAATGTTCCCATGTCACAAGGACATCAAACAAAAGTTTTGCTTTTTCTAAAGCTTTAATATTATTTAGTTCTTTTTTGTTAAAGTGAACTAAATAAAATTCTTGAGAAAGCGCTTTCCGAACAATGCCAGATTGGGTTCTCTTTTTCATAATGATTACTTGGACTGGGGAAAATCCAAGTAAATCATTTATTTCATTTTTGATCTCTTCAGGTGACTTATAGTCACTTGAGAGACCTTTCAAGACAACTTTGAACAAACGTTCAGTTTTGTCGTCATAAGTAAAAAAATTGTGCTTCTTCTCTTCAAGATGTCTGAGAAGAAGTTCACGATCTTTAAGAGTTTCCGGCAAAACGCGACAGTCTCCTTTCTTTGCGATTTGGAAGGAAACCTTGATTCCCCTAATGGAGTTCAAGATCTCCTGCCTAAATCCCGCAAATTCGGAACAACTGACCACGATAGGCGGCACTCTTTGCTTCCTCACTTGAATCAAAGAGCCTGGGCTAGAGGCTGCTTCGATTTGGTGCTCGGAAAATTTGTCTAGAGCATCGAACTGATTGCTCATTTCGATACAATTATTCATTTCACCCTTGGAAGAAAGTTCGCATTCCGGAGAAACGTCCTTTCTTCCATTCTTGCCACGTGTAGTGACAGTTTTAAAACCCACTTTTTTGGAAGGAAGTAGTGAATTCAGAGATTCACCCTTCCTTTTGTTAGTTGTTGATACCATGTTTAGTTAATAAACGAGAAAGACGTGACCTTCGAGAGGTTTTTTCCCTAGACGGTGTCCAAGAAGGATTACCACCGCTAGCTTTCGCCAACGGGTCCAACGAAAAATCGAAGGCACGGGTCCAAACAAGGATCGTAAAGGGATCAATAGTAGAAATTAGTACTGAAAAGTACTGTTTAAGTAGCACTGAAAAGTACCGTTTTTAATTTTAGCACTGAAAAGTACTGTTTTTGTAGCACTGAAAAGTACTGTTTTATCGCTTTAGGTAGTTTTTAGGAAAACTTCCAAGAGCAGAGAGAATTCGTGTACGCACAGCACGAAGGTACGATGCGCACTGAATTCATTGCCTTATTTATCAGTTTTTACCCACTATGCAACGGCTCGCTTGTTTACCTTATATCGAAGCGATCACATTCGGCGACCTGGTAATTCTGGATCTGGTCATTCTCTACAAACGTCCACGTCCAGGATGCTAACGTTCACATATATCAACAAACGACCCCGGACAAGTGCCGGTAAAACGAACAACTTTTGCGGTATTTGGCCCATTTTGTCTCTTCGGTTCGGAATGTCCATCCATGTTGATACACAGGGAGCATGCTCTCGAACCAATTTGTGTCGCAGATATTTACCTACAGGTTTGGACAAAACATTTGCAACTTTTTCGATTTTTTATATAGAATGGTCAACTTTAGGGGGCTTGTTCTGAGCTATCTATACACGGACTGATTAGACAGTTCTTCTGACAGAATTTCAATATATACTTAGGAGTATATTTTTCAATTACAAGCATAAACAGTTTAACTCATTTTTTGCAGATAATAATTACATTACCGTCGTGCAGGGTAACATCAAGCCAAACTTTTTAAAACAATCTAGCAACAGAATGCTCTAAGTAAGTTTTTTAATTCTCATGAGATGCATGCAAAAGGGCTGTCAAAGTCACCCACTATGCCCAATGTTACCCCGTACGGCGGTAACTCAAACATTGTTTGTTTCTAATTATTTTATTGGCTGTTTTCGGGTCAACTAGTGATTGTTATCCTTCTTCTAGAACATGATAATATTTTCCCCGTTAATGAAAAACTGGGATCTATCTTATCAAAATTGATAATATTATATGGAAACCCAAATAAGTTGCAAATGTTTCGTCATGTACTGTACATATAGTGGAGGACATCCTTGTATTATTATTGACGGAAAGTTATCCGCTCGGTGGTCGCTGCGCCAGAAGAGAGGCCATCAGCCTCTGGGATGTGGAATGAGACAAGGATGCCTAATTCAATTTATTAAATTTCGTTTTCTCGCCTCTTGGTGACACTGAGCCACGGCAGCCTCAGCCTCAGCAGCATCAGCAACAGAAATCGACGTGAGAATGTGTCAGATGGGAAAAGCGAACCACAAAATTGAAGCAAACAATTTCCGACACAAACTGCTCGGAGGCAACTTCATCGGAGGAGTTCCGCCGCCGCCACCGTTGAAGCAGTCTGTTTGCTGAATTGAGAAATAAGTGTCAGGATGGCAATGAACGGAGCCAATTTGTAGGCTGAATATTGGATGGGGAGAATTTCTTGTAAATCGCTCAGTTGGACGTTTCTGCGTTGCTTGGTATTCAGAATAAATGAGAATGAATTTTTGAAAATGCAAGGAGATTAATTTTGGACATTTTAATGATAATTAGTCAACATCATTTATTTATGTTTACACTGATTTTTCTGAATCATGTTTTATATGGTTAGGGAAGTTCTCATCGTAAGCTTGTAGTGCTAGTGTCATTAATTTACCTGGAACTGACAGCAGTTCAAACATTTGGTAACTTGAAAGTATTTGTAGAATCTGCACACTGTAGATGTCTGAAATAGATTCTCGGAGCGTTGGTCTTGTAGAGTAGAAGCACTAGCTAGGCTAGTCAAAGGAATAATATTTATTTTTTTATATATATGGAGAGCCCCACATTCAAGTAGATGAAAAACCGAATTTAGTACTATACCATTTAATTCCTCTAGAGTTTGTATCCTTTTGACAGATACGCGTATTTTGACCTCAACTGTAAGGCCATCTTAAGTATCATGTACTACTAGACTCGAAGTCAAGCTTCCACAGCTGTAAACTCTTAAAAGGCGTGGACGACTTTGTTGTACTATTTTGCTCATATCTTTTGACTCAATTGACCAATTCTCAAAATTTCAACAGTTTTGGAAAGAGGATTAGTTGCACCTACATATGTAGCTGCGGAGATTTGGATACCGATGGCCAATCCGGATACACGGCTGGAAATGAAGTGTACTCCTCCTAACCCACGAGTGATTCTTGGTAAAATTTCAGTGTATTTTGAATGTATTTATGGGATCGCATATTAATATAGTATGTATTAAGTCTAGCGATCGCATGTGGACACTTTTTGAACTACTATATTTATTTGACCATTTGACATGTTCAGACATAGGAGGTTGGAACTTTCATGACGCGTTATTTTTTTAATTCCGTATTTCAATACTGAACAAAACTTATAATGATAGCTATATGTCCAGAATGAT